>NC_060185.1:58376645-59062479 GCF_021184085.1 Oncorhynchus gorbuscha
ACTGCAATCCAGATAAAGCCAGCCTTATAACATGTTGTGCAAGAACAATCTAATTGTTTTGTCTGGTCATTCCTGTTAAGATCTCACCTCCCCCCGTCACCCCAGGCAGCTGTGTCCGGGGACAATGTGTGCTCCTGATATATCTTGTTCATTCACCTTTAGGCTCTGCATTTCCATTGCGGGAAGGTTAGTGGTAAGCAGGCAACAAACGGCGCAGTATCTTTCTGATCTTGAAACGACAGGACACTTGAGTCCCTTGGTTAATGCTTTAAAGTGTAATAGAACGCTCTGTGCCTGAAGCACAGAAGAGTGAATTTCTGAAGAAATATATATATATATATATATATATATATATATATATATATATATATATATATATATATATATATATATCATTATTATTATTATTTTATATTTTTAAGGAAACTCCATGGCTGCACTTGAAACCTGGGACACAGAGTTAAGTCATTGCTCCTAGATTCTCTAAGACAATACCACTGGGGCCCGTCATGTGTTTCATCAAAACGTAGTCATTGTACGCCACAGGGATTTTTAAAGGAACATCCCCCCATTGAACCATTGTCTGTATAATTGAGAGTGAAATATTTGCGTGAGAACCTCTACTTTTGTTTGATACTGCTCTTGCTTACTGTATTGTGCATTCAGCTCTATAATGCTGAACCTGTCTGGGGGAAAATATCCATGGTTACACACAATGTAAATTATTCTCAGGATATACATTTTTTGTTTTTCATATAACATGACGAGGTTTTAAAATCTCTACGACCATGTCATTGTTATCTTTCTTAAGAAGTGCGAATCTCCATTATTAAGGGTTCTTAGCCCGGCAATAAACTTTCCACATCATAATTCTCCCGTTCAAATTTAATGAACAGGAACTCAATTAGCAACTTAAAAGATGCAGCTCGTGTCACTTGGTAATAGTTGTCCTATGTTCTGTGTTTAGATGTCTGATGCAAATGGGGTATTAAAAAAAGGGTGCCACGGCAGTAGTGCAACCGTCAGAGGCTAGTCAAAGTCAAGTAAATACATTTAGCAAAACCACTAGTGATAATACTTAAGGGGAAAGTCTGAAAGGCTAACAGTTGAGGTTTGGTCAAACAATTCCAACACAGCCAAATACCCTGTGATGGTGTCCCGTTTAATCGAACGGAACATTTCCCATTTCAACAAAGACATGAAGTGCAGTCATTTATGCCCCATTGTCATAAAAACCCATATGAAAACTCATCCTTAGGCCTTAAGAATAAACGTGCAGTACCATCAATGAACATCTTGCAGACCCTTCCTCTCAGAGTGCATTTGAGGCAGCAGCCATGTATGTGTGTCTGCTATCTGTATGTCTGAGGAGCCATACAGACAGATCTCCAGGAAGAGGCTCTTACATGGACGTTTACCTTTTCAATAAAGGGAAACGTTGAGAATCCGAGGACATCCCCTTAGTGCTCCTTCTCCTGTAGCCTAGTCTCCTTCAGCAGCCCCGCTGGAGACTTCTCCTCCATTCTGTCAGATGGCAGCCAGGCTCCTCCTTTGAATAATTACAAAAAAATATACCATGGGAGAGTAAAGGTTACTGATTTCACAACCAGTACACAATAGCTTAGCATATGAAAGGCCTCAGCTCCACAATGTGTCACTCATTTCTGCCTATGTCTAAGCTCTCCGCTTCAAAATAGGAGGTTCTGCTTCTGAAACCCGCCAAAGTGATGTGAAATGAAACCCAAACAATACCGTTGCCCCTGTCTTTTAAAAAGCTAGGAATAGTCTTTAGTAATCCGCACTGCTACTTGCACTGCTACTTGCTGCTTGTGCCAACCAATATGCAAGTCAGATAAAAGACAGAAATTAAATAAAAAAAGATCTTCAAAGGCCCTTTTCAGTGCTGACTTTGTCAGAGTGCCTCTGTGCTTTCGTTCCTGCGGGCCTTTCACTTTCACTTCTCCCTGAAGTCAAGAGAAACACGTACTCTCTGTGTCAATCCCACAACCAGGTAAACCACGGTGGTTGCTGTATGAAAGTATAGGCACACACGCCTTTTTAATGACACCCAAAGATGAATAGTGTACTTATACCACCAGAAATAACACACACGCGAGTATATGACATGCATGGTCTCTTAAATCTAGAGGGATTATCTTGTCAATTTAAATTCTTGCAGTAGTAATGTTACAGCTGATTTGATGCATATAGTATGTGAGTGAAATACAGACTGTACACAAGTTAGACCAGTATGTAATCCTTTCCATTCAGATCATAATCATGATGATATTAAGCAGTTTTATGATATTTAATTAGCATGGCTGTATCGTTAATTGCATTTCAATCCCTACATTTGGAACTTTTAAATGTCCTTAAGTGTTTAACATAAAGTGAATTCTGACGCATAGGGAAATGTATTTCCAGTGGAAGATACCTGTGGGAACTCAAGTCGTACACAGAAAGGATTTAATTGATTGTATTATAGATGGAATGTGATTGTACTCTATTGTTGTCCCCGAGAATGACATATTTAATAGGCAGCAAGCTATTCAGTCAGTCAGCAAGAAAGCGCAAACTGCTGAGCAAAGATCTCTCAACTCACCATCGAATCTGAACACCACTGTCGGTCTGCCGCACGGGATTCTCCCAGGAAAACGCCCCAATGCATATAGTCAGACACCCCTTTCCACGATCCACAACTTTGATATTGTCCAAGATTGCATAGAAAAAAGTATCCGCTCTTCATTTCTACACTGATTTATTGATATAGCTTTAACACCATTTGAGTCCCAGCCCCCACTGACTGGTTAGTGGTTAGCCTACTATTCAAACAAAGTCTTGGCATCGCATTTAGCTACCAGGATCCTTCGGCATTGGCGTTTTGAGACGAACCTGCGTACTTGACAGTGTGATGAGCTTTGCCAATAGACGCTTCCTAATTACATTTACATTTACATTTAAGTCATTTAGCAGACGCTCTTATGGCCGCTCACTCTATTGACATTCCTATATGGCCAACGTGTAGATTGAGTGACAATGTAAATGTGGTCGTGTGCAAGTGTGTGAACATAAGAGCAATAAAACGTGACAGTAATGTGTTGGGACGGGATGCCCTGGGGATGTTGCTATATGTGGATGTCGATTAATTACTGTCCTAGTATTCTTCAAGACCCGGCTCTGCTTCACTGCCCTGTGTGTGACATCATTCATAATAATCATGTGATTAATAAAGAGGAGAAGCTTATTCCCCCCTTATCGAAGACAGTTATCACATTTACAGTTTGCCAGCAATCTTGAAGAATCAGCATTTCTTCTCTCTGTCATTTGGTTGCATTTTTTTATTTCAGTGAATGAGGTCCTTTTCCCCACCCTCGTCCCATTCCACCTGTCACAACTGCAGCCCATCAAGAGCTACCTTAAATCTACATATTCCACCGGGACCAAGTGTTTCTCTCTCCGTCAAAGCGAAGCAGTTAAGATTATGAGTCACTCTACTAAGAAAACATATTTTCAGTGCACTGCTATCCCCATGGCAACATGCCACAAAAGGGGAAATGCCAACACAACTTTGACTCAAGAAGCCCTGCCCTCCTCCTCTACCACTCTGTCACTTCCTTGGTCAATTATTTCCTTGGACAACGTGCTGTAAATTAATAATTGTTCATTTACTCTGCCACGTTGGTCCGACATGACAGTACAATATATGAGATAGGAATTAATTATAAAAACAACTGTCTATGTGGGTCTGCCTCAGCATGTGATATGTATTCTAGTGGAGACATGGCTAATACATAACCTGATTAGAGCAGCAGTTTGTAAATAAGCTCAGAAACAAATGAACACTGAACGCCTCACCCGTACAATAGTAAACGCTGCCCATATGATTCATTTTCCAGCTTCTTAGGAATCTGTGATCTCCCTGTAATGCAGTCAAGACTTTTGAACATCATAGTGAGTAGTGCCCTGTATCCAAGACCTACAGATAACACTGCACAGTGATATTTTCTGATGCTTCAAACAGCTAAGTGGCGTTATGCAAAACAGGAGGAAATAAATAATTTAGCCCGTTTATTTGATCTACCAAAAATCTCAGGAAAATTAGCATACGTTTCATTCTCCACAACGATACAAGAACACAGTTTTACAATGTCAGAGTTAAACTCTCCTAATTTGCACCCTCTCTATTTCCTAGGATCTAAAAATCCAATACAGAATGCAGCAGCGTGGCTGCGCAGCCCCACTGTCAACCACCATGTAATTAAGTTGTGCACTTTCACTGTCCTGAGCCTTGTAATTTTGCCATGCCTGAGCACGCATACGGATTGATTATACAATTCCAGCGGTGCCATCGTCATACAGAGTCCTCTCTTGCCAAACTTTCTGGCCTCCTATGTATGTAAACGATACAAAAATAGAAATGCAACATGCAACAATTTCAATGATTTTACTTAGTTACAGTTCATATAACAACATTTGTCAATTGAAATGAATTCATTAGGCCCTAATCTATAGATTTCAATGAACATTCAATTCTCTGGCAACAGCTCTTGTGGACTTTCCTGCAGTCAGAACGCCAATTTCACGCTCCCTCAAAACTTGTCATTTTGTTGTGTGACAAAACTGCACATCTTAGCATGGCCTTGTATTGTCCCCAGCACAAGGTACACCTGTGTAATGATCATGCTGTTTAATCAGATTATTGGTATGCCACACCTGTCAGGTGGATGAATTATTTTGGCTGAGGAGAAAAGCTCACTAAAAGGGATGTAAACCAATTTGTGCACAACATTGAAGAGAAATAAGCTTTTTGTGCGTTTGGAACATTTCAGGGATCTTTTATTTCAGCTCATGAAACATGGGACCAACACATTACATGTTACGATTATATTTTTGTTCAGTATTGTAATTTTGGCAGTCACAGAAAGCCCTCCCTGTTGACCAGACAATATAGTCAGCATCTAGAACAAACATACACATGATTCCCTATCTAGACATATTGAGGGAGTCAGTGAGCCTTTAAAGGTGGCCTACATCTGAGGTGTGTGTGCGTCAAGCTGTTTATCTCTATTCCAATACTAATTACATTGGGTTTGTTTTTTTTTTTTTCTCTTCAAATGAGTAAAGGATATACTGGCAAACAGAGCTTGAGAATGTCTTACTGAGAGAGAGAGACAGAGAGAGAGCTAATGGAAAGAAGAGAAAAGGCTCTTGTACTGTATGTTGATTCCATCCCCACGGGGATACATTGGAAAAAGGTTGACACTTGAACTCGCTACAGAGCTGTTGACCTCGGGATGGGGGGATGATAAGTGCTTTGTGGCAGGCCTTTCCAGGGGGAGTTTGAGAGAAGAGTGTAAAGGTGTAACGCCACAAAGCACGTCAGCGGCATGACTCTTCATGCCAGCACTCATCTGACGAGGACAATTAGTGTAAAGGGCATTTAGTGTAAAGGGGAAACAGTAGCCTATAGCATTGTATTGGCAATGTAATTAATTGGGAATTATCTATTTATCTTTTTAGAGAATGGCTAATTAAGAAGTTTCTCAAATGCAAGGCTAGCAGTAGATTGAGTATGGTCTAGTACTGCACTTACTGATCTGTGATTATGGCTTTTTTTCATGGAACAGTTCATATGATTTATTGTAAATATATGTCACAAAATACAAAACATTTTACACAACTTTTTATCAAGTAAGAAAGGCCATTCAGAGTAGCTGGAAATAATGTCCTATATATTAACAAGAGTTATTGAAAACGGAAAAATGGTGATTGCAGAGTAAGGCTTTCTTGAAAAATTTGAGTTGATCTGGGACATTTTGCGGTCTTGATATCACCGTTTTTACTCTACATTTGGAAAAACAAGAAAAGGGGATATAGTAAATACTGTTTAACGGTCTTGAGAAAGACCTCAGAGCTGAAACGTAAACATGAAAAAGTCTTAACTAATTTCCCTCTTGTTGTGTTTCCTATAGTATACAGACTATAGGGAATATACTTTACTGTTTCGCGCTGATTCTCATTATTTTACTTACTCTATTGTACATTTGGTAAATCTCCTTACTCAAATGTAATTGCATTGTGACTGAGGCTCACTTTCCTTATTAGTTTCTTTCATGAAAACAATTCCAGACAATTGAATTACAGATGTCCCCTAAGATTGTTGCTGTTGTGAGAATACAGAAAAAAGATTTTCAAAAATACAAAAGTAAAAACTATTACTGAGATGTGACATGGTTACTGTCAATTTGTTATAACAATGTAGTCTATGTTGCTTATTTCTGTGGATTCATTTTGGCCATTTATTAATGACATTTTCTTGCTTGTGGTTCTCCTCATGAGCTGTTTTTGTTATGCCTCCCAAAGGAGCAAAAACTAACAAATACCCGTTCTCTTCTCTGTGTCTCAAGGAATTGGATATGACAGGGAGCTATTGAAACAGATCAGTGATGGCAACTCTTGATTTGGAGATTCAGGCCCTGGCAGAAACTGACAGCAGTCTCGGTGTCATGCATCTCTGTCAAATCCAGGCACCTGTGAATCCTGACGGCTGCCTCTCTACTGCAAACAGCCTGAACCCTGAGACGGCCTTCCCAGTTATCTGTTAAGATATTTAACCCCACATGACAGAGCAACTGTTTGCTTCCTGACCGCGGCTGTGTTTGGGTATTCATCTGAAGTGAAGCTCGGAGCATGCTCTGAATGCAGATGACATGGAGGGAAAAGACATGTTCAATTCATCACTCACTGGTGCACAAACACACCTACACAGCACAGGAGGTTGGTGGCACCTTAATTGGGGAGGAAGGGTTCATGGTAATGGCTGGAGTGGAATAGGTGGAATGGTATCAAATACATCAAACACATGATTTCCAGACATTATTATGAGCCGTTCTCCCTTCAGCAGCCTCCACTGCTTAACCGGCAGTGATGGTCTGGAGCAGCAGATGCCACAAAGACTAAAACATAACCCTGGTTCTTCTTTGATTGTAGAATTTGTGTGTGCATATGGGAATAACATGCTGGAAACCTAGCTTTTAAAATCATTAGTGTTCCTAAAAGTACACTGCCTTCAGAAAGTATTCATACCCCATGACTTATTCCACATTTTGTTATATTACATCCTGAATTCTAAATAGATTTTGTTTAAACATATATTTCACCCATATACAAACAATACCCCATCATAACAAAGTGAAAACATGTTTTTAGACATTTTTGCAAATATATTGAAAGTGAAATACACAAATATCTAATTTACACGTATTTACACCTCTGTGTCAATACATGTTAGAATCACTTTTGGAAGAGATTATAGCTGTTAATCTTTCTGTGTACGTCTCTAAGAGCTTTGCGTAACTGGATTGTACAATATTTTTTTAGATTACTATTTTTTTATTCAAGCTCTGTGAAGTTGGTTGTTGATCATTGCTAGACAGCCATGTTTAAGTCTTGGCATAGATTTTAAAACCTATTTATGTCAAAACTGTAACTCAGAAACATTCAATGTTGTCTTGGTAAGCAACTTCAGTGTATATTTGGCCTGGTCTTTTAGGTTGTTCTGCTGAAAGGTGAATGTGTCTCCCACTTTCCTTTTATCTTAAAAATTCCCAGTCCTTGCTGATGGCAAGCATACCAGTAACATGATGCAGCCACCACCATGCTTGAAAATATGAAGAGTGGTACTCATTAATGTGTTGTGCTGGATTTGCTCCAAACAAAACGCTGTGTTTCAGGACATAAAGTTAATTGCTTTGACACATTTTTGCAGTTTTACTTTAGTGCCTTATTGCAAACAGGATGCATGTTTTAGAATATTTGTATTCTGTACACTATGTAATTGAGGTTAGTATTGTGGATTAATTAGAATGTTGTTGATCGATCCTCAGTTTTCTCCTATCACAACCATTAAACTATGTAACTGTTTTAAAGTCACAATTTTCCTTCCTCTCCGGCAACTGAGTTAGGAAGGACGCTTGTATCTTTGTAGTGACTGGGTGTATTGATACACCATCCAAAGTGTAATCAATAACTTCACCATGCGGCCTCCCGGGTGGCACAGTGGTTAAGGGTGCTGTACCGCAGCACCAGCTGTGCCACCAGAGACTCTGGGTTCGCGCCCAGGCTCTGTCGTAACCATCTGCGCCCGGGAGGTCCTTGGGGCAACGCACAATTGACCTAGCGTCGCCCGGGTTAGGGAGGGTTTTGCCGGTAGGGATATCCATGTCTCATCACGCACCAGCAACTCCTGTGGCGGGCAGTGCTCGCTAACTGGGGTAGCCAGGTGCACGGTGTTTTCTCCGACACATTGGTGCGGCTGGCTTCCGGGTTGGATGTGCGCTGTGTTAAGAAGCAGTGCGGCTAGTTGTAGCGATGAGAAAAGATAGTAGCTTCTAACAATTGGATACCACGAAAAAGTTTTTAAATAATAATAAATTATAATAATTATAACTTCACCATGCTCAAAGTGATATTAAATAGGTGCCCTTCTTTGCAAGGCATTGGAAAAACCTCCCTGGTCTTTGTGGTTGAATGAAATTTTTGAAATTCACTGCTCGACTAAGTGACCTATTCTAAAATTGATTCAATTTTTTTTCCTCATTAATCTACAAACAAAGAAAAAGCGAAAACAGGTTTTTAGAAATGTTTCCACATTTATTTCAAATAAAAACTAGAAATACCGTATTTTCATAAGTATTCAGCCCCTCTGCTATGAGACTCGAAATTGAGCTCAGGTGCATCCTGTTTCCATTGATCATCCTTAAGATGTTTCTACAACTTGATTGGAGTCCACCTATGGTAACTTCAATTGATTGGACATCATTGGAAAGGCACTCATCTATATAAGGTCACACTGTTGACAGTGCATGTCAGAGAAAAATCAAGCCATGAGGTCGAAGGAATTTTCCGTAGAGCTCCGAAACAGGATTGTGTTGAGGCACAGATCTGGGGAAGGGTACCAAAAACATTTCTGGAACATTGAAGAACCCAAGAACACAGTGGTCTCCATCATTCTTAAATGGAAGAAGTTTGGAACCACCAAGACTCCTCCTAGAGCTGGCCGCCCTGCTAAACTGAGCAATCGAGGGAGAAGGGCCTTGGTCAGGGAGGTGACTCGATGGTCACTCTGACAGAGCTCCAGAGTTCATCTGTGGGGGAGAACCTTGCAGAAGAACAACCATCTCTGCAGCACACCACCAATCAGGCCTTTATGGAAAAGTGGCCAGACGGAAGCCAGTCCTCAGTAAAAAGGGATATTTGACCAAGAAGGATGGAGTGCTGCATCAGATGACCTGGCCTCCACAATCACCCCACCACAACCCAATTGACATGGTTTGGGTTGAGTTGGACCACAGAGTGAAGGAAAAGCTGCTAATAAGTGCTCCGCATATGTGGGAACTCCTTCAAGACTGTTGGAAAATAATTCCAGGTGAAGCTGGTTGAGAGAATGCCAAGTGTTTGCGAAGCTGTGATCAAGGCAAAGGGTGGCTATTTTGAAGAATCTCAAATATAAAATATATTTTGATTTCTTTAACACTTTTTTGGTTACACATGATGCCATATGTGTTATTTCATAGTTTTGATGTCTTCACAATTATTCTGCAATGTAAAAAATAGTAAAAAATAAAGATAAACCCTGGAATGAGTAGGTGTGTCCAAACTTTTGACTGGTACTGTATCTCTACCTGAAAATACATGATCTACATGATTGATAGTTGATTTTGTCAGACAGCATAGGCAGCAGCACTATGAAGTTAAGATGATGACTTGGAATTTAAATATTAAGTCATCAAATAAAACAAATGTAATGTTCACAACAAGTGATAAGCAGTAATGAACAGTCACTACCGTCATGGGACATTTATCAATTGTTTTATTTTGTGTTGTTGCATCATTCAATCCACATAATGTGTTGTGCATTTAATGTTTAAAAATAATAATGGAAACCGAAATTGAAAACAGCGATTATTTTTTAATAATCGAACCGAAACCAAACCGACCTCAAAAAGCACTAATCGCTCAGCCCTATAAGCCACGTCTCCCCAGTGAAATGTCTGTAGCTCCTGTCAGTGGACCCAATGAACAGTGATGTCCAGCTGATTGCCCTTGTGCATTATGTACACCATACAAGCAGCCTTTAGCAATCACACATCATGCATATGTGCTCACCTTTGCTTCACAGCCGGCGAAGAGACACACAAGTGTTTCACATGCTATAGTCTTTAAAAATGCATTTGTAAAATAGGTTATGTACCACTATACCCATTTCATGCAGCTCATCGTTGTTTTTCCTGTATACTATGTAATCAACATCTCAAGCACTATAGCTCCTCCCCCATTGTTTTACCAAATAAGATGGACTGGATATAATTTACTTGCCTTTATCGTTCCCATAGAAACCACATGGTGCCTGCAACAACTGATTACATTGTTTCAGCGAGTCATTCGCTCTAGGCAGGGGTTCAGACAAGGAAAAGGAGGCACCATAGTGGTTTGAAAGGACACTTTGTAAGAGATTGCCAATTGAGTGTTATTTTGCCAATATAAAAGTATTGTTGTAAGTAATACACTCAATGCAGCATTTGGGGGATCAAAGGGAGAATCTAAAAATATCAGGAAAATTGTTAGTTATGGAAGCGTTACAGACAGATGCGCTTTCGTCTGATTTTCTTCAGAAAGTGTTTAACCAAAAGGAAATAATTTGTCTTCCAGCTGAACTCACCGCAAGATAGTTCAGGTTTTGTTTTGCTGTTTTTTCCCCTCTCATTCTTGATGGAATTTAATGGAGAAAATATTATAAGCCAGACAAAAGCTCTCTCCTCTCTCTAAGGGATTGAACATCCCATGCCAGAAGATGCTTTCGTGATGGGAGCATTGATAGACAAGCTTTAGTAAGGACGTCAGTTTAACTAAGGACTCCTAAATCCCCCAGAGGTTTTCTGATTCATTCTAATGAACAAAAGTAGGGTGTATTCAAAGACGTACAAGTCCCAAGTAAATCCAATAGGACACACTGAGGGGATGTGGGTCCGTCGATGGAAACTTTGAGAAATGATTTACAAAATGTTTAGAGGAGATAGATGGGTTCCACGGATTGGCCATGGCATTGTGCAAGTGCCAGACCCAGCAGCGTATCACATGTGCCATATAATACATAGCCAAACCAGTCTCAATATCTCATGTCTAATTGCTAATTAATCCTTCAGATGCCTTTGAGGCCATTCAAAGAGTCAGCTAGGCTGTCTATTGGGGATCTGCCCTACCACCCCTTTTCAGAGAAGCAGGCATTTCCTAGGCAGCTACTGTCAAGCAGCTACTGGCAGAAGACAGATCGCGTCTGTTAGACAGGTTGCCCACAGGTCATAGCCATATGCTAGACGTTGATTGTGTGAAAAGGGAATATAATGGAATAGAAATGTAGAGTCTTGAATGTTTTCTTGTTCAGTGCTTCGCAATAGCCTGGGTTTGAGGCCTCTCCGAGGTCCATTTGAGATCTTTGCTCGGTGAATAACCGAGCCATAATACAGAGATACAGAGTCACTCTGTTTATTGTTGCTCTCTCCTCACAGCATATTGGATATTGGCTGTGGAATAGCTTAAGGGATTTGGACATGGGGACCCATACCAGATCTGATGAGAAATTGCATTGTTACAGAAAAGCTCTGGTGTTTTCTTTCTGGGTTTATGTCGCTATTTTATGGGTAAAATACCTAATGTTGATCTTTTTTTTTTCTCTCCACACTGGTATGTGGTATGGAGTATGATGCAGTTGGTGATACAGTACTTGTATGATGCTTCATTGGCTAAAAACAGTTATTGTGACCGTTGAGTTGGTATTATATCCATCGGGGGATGGGGGGGAATGTTGAATTATGATAAGGTCAAACGTTGACTATGCTGAGCATGATACAATGATTGGACCATCCATATTGCTCCATTCTAGAGCTATAGGATAATCCATTGACTACATTCTATACAGCAGAGCCCCTTGTCCACAGAACCAGAATGAGATTCTGTTTCTATGCCCATGTCTGACTGAGCATCCTAAAGATGATTAGTTAGACAGCAGGTAGCTACCACCTCACACCACAGTGCCAGGCAACATAGAAAGTGTCAATTTAATAACAGAACCTTATCTGTTACACTTCATTAGAAAGTTTAATTTGAAGTGAAATGACCTAGTGACTGTGAGCTGTGTTAGAGAGAGAGAGTGACATGGCCTAAGGTAGGGGATGGAAGAGAAAGAGAGAGGCGAAAGAGAGGAGTGGGCCAAGAGGGGAAGGCCTGCCAGTCGGTGTCCATTTTGAGATCTTTTTGTCTTTGCAGGCAGATTAATTTATTTGCAGGCATCCGTGTTATGCTAGGAAACACAGTTACTCCAGGAGACTTGCACTGTCTGGGATCATGTATTATGTGGATGTGCTGTTGCAGTTTTAAGACAGATTGCATGGATGAGGCATCTTGCAAGTTTATAGAAACCAAATTCTAAATGGTATTTAGACTTAATTCAGTGGTAGTTGTTACCATGGTTACTTATTATTTGCAACCAGCTTTATACCTTAATGCTCAATATGCTAAACACTTCTATTTTGGTTAAACTATGCTGTTTTTAATTATATCCCTTTCCTATTTGTTTATTTCTTAACAAGTGAAAGATGGCAGTGTCTTGTCAGAGTGACATGCTGTGCTCTTGAAGAGAGATGTGAACCCAGGGAAGAAGGGAGGGGGGGTTCGAACACCCACAAGACACTCCTCTAATGATGCCCATTTAATTGCATTTTAATGTACCTGAGCACAGCAGCTGCTCCTCCGCTCACCCACAAACTCCATGTTACTGCATCAGTCAGCCGCGGCTCTCGCTTGCCTCACACAACAGATCAATTAGCAGGCCCAGTGACACAGGCGAGGCTGCCACAGCCCTGCTGGAGATGCATATGGTGATCTGGAGCCCTCTCTGTGGTGGATGGTTGGATGTCCGCAACTGCATAACCCCCCCTCCCAAACCTAAATGTCCACCGTAGCCTATCATTCAGAGGGAGGAAAATGGATGTGTTAGGGGGATCTCGGTGCTTTATTTATGCTCACCTCAAATGGCTAAATGAATCAGTGACAAACAGCAATCCCCTCAGCTATAATAAGATGCATCATTTTAGGCTTGTACGTTTGATCGAAGTGGCAGCTAAGGATGGCTCCAGCGTCAGGTGCGGTGTCTCTCTCTCTCTCTCTCTCTCTCTCTCTCTCTCTCTCTCTCTCTCGCTCTCGCTCTCGCTCTCGCTCTCGCTCGCTCTCTCTATCTGTGGTGAGAGCAGATTTACAGATTCCATTACACCTTTATAGAACAGTCGGGCCAGAAGAAGTGAACATGCTACATCCAGAGAGACAGAGAGAGTGGATCTTTTTTTTCTATCTCTCTTTGTAGGCACTATGAAATGTATTTATACTCCATTGAGAAGGCAGAGTTCTGCCAGTCATTTGCAGGACATGCGCCATGTCTCAGTGTAAGCTGCCATAGATATAGACCCTGGGTTATGTGATTGATCTACACAAGGCCTGTTTAAGAAGATCGGCCGAGCCACACTAGGCTACTGTACTTGGTGTAATGGTTGTAGCATGACGCTCTCAGGGCACACTTACTCATGGCATTACTTTTTTTAATGCAATCTCTAAAAGCCTCACTCAAACCAATAGGATTTGTCAGAAAATATTTTGAAATCGAAGTAGTTTAGTAACGTTTAAGTATTGGCAATTAGTGTCTGCATGAATTGCTATGGCATTAGCATGGTCCCATTTTGATTTAATGCATGATGATTAAATATACATCACGGGATATTGAAACCTTACCATGCAATGATTACAATATATGCAAATAAAATTAAAAGTGCATTTAACAATTCTTAACAAGCTTTGCTAAAAAAAATGGAAATAAAGTGTCAAACAAGATTCCTGAAATGTCAGTGCACCAGAGGCAATCTGATCATTCATTTACTTTTTATAGAGCAAAATCCTTACATCTACTTTGTGTCAGTCATCTGATACAATTCAATAGGAAGTGCTGAGGCAGAATAAAGAAACATTATTCAAATCAGTGATCTGATAGAAAGCCAAGGTTAATGTGGGTATTCTGAAAGAAAGGAAATTCAAAGTAAAAACCTGTGTCAGTTCTGACCTTGCCCTCTCTCTGCCTTGTAAATATGGCTAGAATAGCTACTCTTTAAAGAGAACACTTTACTTTAGTGGTGTGATAAAGGACTTTGCTTTTATGTTATACAGACATCTTACCAAAACATAACAGCCTTGCATGCAGGTGTTTGTATATTTATTTATTTATTTATGAACATCTAAAGCCCTTGGGCCATGGCCACCTAAAATTACTTGGGAAAGATAACATCTCACCATGATAGCATTCTTTTCACAGAGGCCATTGGGGGTAACACACCTATAGGCCTGCAACCCAGATGATCCTGCAATATGACATGCCATTTTACACCTTTTGCAAATACATAATGGGGGACTGAACCACATAAGAACATACATACAATTTGCTACTACAGCACAGAATATACTGTAAAGGCTGGTTTCTGTCATATAAAATGTGAATGTGCTTTTACACACAGTAGGCCTATGTATACTGAACAAAAATATAAACGCAACATGCAACAATACATTTAAAAAACATTTTTTTTTTACCATTCATATATGGAAATCAGTCAATTTAAATAAATTCATTAGGCCCTAATCTATGGATTTCACATGACTGGGACAGGGCGCAGCCATGGGTGCGCCTGGGAGGGCATAGGCCCACCTACCAATCAGAATGAGTTTTTCCCCACAAAAGGACTTTATTACAGAGAGAAATACTCCTCAGTTTCATCAGCTGTCGGGGTGGCTGGTCTCAGACGATCCCGCAGGTGAAGAAGCCGGATATGGAGGTCCTGGGCTGGCGTGGTTACACTTGGTCTGCAGTTGTGATGCTGGTTGGATATGTTGCCAAATTCTCTAAAACAATGTTGGACGTGGCTTATGGTACGGAAATTAACATTCAGTTCTCTGGCAACAGCTTTGGTGAACATTCCTGCAGTCAGCATGCCGCCCCTTCAAAAGTTGATACTTCTGTGGCATTGTATTGTGTGACAAAACTGCACATTTTAGAGTGTCCTTTTATTGTCCCCAGCATAAGGTGCACCTGTGTAATGATCATGCTGTTTAATCAGCTTCTTGATATTCCAAACCTGTCAGGGGACGGATTATCTTGGCAAAGGACAAATGTTCACTGACAGGGATGTCGACAACGTTTTGCCAACATTTGAGAGGAATAATATTTTTGTGTGGAAGATATGGAAGATTTCTGGGATCTTTTATTTCAGCTCATGAAACGTAGGACCAACTCTTTACATGTTGCGTTCATATTTTTGTTCAGTATATATGGATTTAGTGTCTGATTATCTTCCATTCCTTGAGTGCCAAAGTGAACACGTGTGTGTGAGATTGTAGTACACTTGCATATACAGTATACTGTAGGTGGTAGCAGTAGCCCTGACAGCGTGTTGATTGAATCTAAGCCTAAAGGTGTTTTTGGTCTCAACACTACTGCCTCTGTTGCCACCCACATAGGAGGTTGACATCTTTAATTAAGAAGTCCCTGGGAAGGAATACTCTCAACTGTTGCTAGCTCTGCAGCAATTAGGGCACATTGATCGCCAACAGTCAGCAAGGCAGCTAGGGTTTAGAAAGGGATGTGTGGAGAGAGAGAGAGAGAGCAAAGAGAGAGAGCGAGAGAGAGAGAGAGAGAGAGCGAGAGAGAGAGAGAGAGAGAGAGAGAGAGAGAGAGAGAGAGAGAGAGAGAGAGAGAGAGAGAGAGAGAGAGAGAGAGAGAGAGAGAGACCATTAAACAATGTTTCGCAGAGGAAATGTTGGTAATGCAACTCTGTTGTGTCAATTTGTCCTTTGTGTAGGTATACGTACAAAGGAGTACATCATAATTACTCTACTGGTACATGTAATAATTGCATAGATAATGTCCTATGATTCAGCATGCAATGTTCAAATAATAACAGCAAACATGACTCATTAATACACCGTTTCAAGTGACTAGAGGATTTTTAAATGTATTCCAGCTTTATTATTACTCGAGGACTTTGTCAGCTTGAACCATCTGAGTGACAGTTCAAACCAGAGGGCTGGTTGGCTGGCTGGTTGGTTGGCTGGTTGGCTGGCTGGCAGGATGTGTTGCTTGTTTTTCTGCCTGGCTTTCTCAAGTCACGTAATGCCCAGTCACACTGCTATTAGTCCAGAGGGCAGGGATTCTGTGTTTAATTGCCAACTGACCTTTTTAGACAATGTCACCTAAACATAGTTTTTAGCCAAGAGACGATCCTGACAGGTGAATGTCAACTGTAGATCAATAGTGTCGTTCAAGGGGATTTCATGCTGTGGCAAATTATTATGTGGCACTTGTCCACCAACTGCTCATTATTAGAAAGAAAAAAAACTTCAGAATGAGGATTTTATATGATCTTCTAAAGTTGTATTGTGAATAATTGCAGTAAAGGCTGTCATACAGTTGTGATCATTATTGACACATTTTTCAAATTGGACTTTAATAGATCTGAGCTGAATTTATATGATACCTATTAGAGCAATATAGACTCGCACTTTAGAGCTGTGACTCTATTTCATTCTTATGTTGTGATTAGAGGTCGATCGATTATAATTTTTAAAATCCGATACCGATACTGATTATTGAAGGACCAAAAAAAAAAAGCCGATACCGATTAATCGGACGATTTTTTTGCAATGTATTTGTAAGAATAACAATTACAACAATACTGAATGAACACTTAATTTAATTTTCCTTTTAACATGAGTCTTCAATATTCCCATGTAAGAAGTTTTAGGTTGTAGTTATTATAGGAATTATAGGACTATTTCTCTCTATACCATTTGTAATTCATATACCTTTGACTATTGGATGTTCTTATAGGCACTTTAGTATTGCCAGTGTAACAGTATAGCATCCGTCCCTCTCCTCGCCCTTACCTGGGCTCGAACCAGAAACAAATCGACAACAGCCATCCTCGAAGCATCGTTACCCATGCAGAGCAAGGGGAATAACTACTCCAAGTCTCAGAGCGAGTGACGTTTGAAATGCTATTAGTGTTCACCCCGCTAACTAGCTAGCCATTTCACATCGGTTACACCAGCCTAATCTCAGGAGTTTATAGGCTTGAAGTCTTAAACAGCGTAATGTTTCAAGCACAACGAAGAGATGCTGGCAAAACGCACGAAAGTGCTGTTTGAATGAATTCTTACGAGCCTGCTGGTGCCTACCATCGCTCAGACTGCTCTATCAAATCATAGACTTAATTAATTATAACATAATAACACACAAACATACGAGCCTTAGGTCATTAATATGGTCGAATCCGGAAACTATCATCTCGAAAACAACATGTTTATTCTTTCAGGGAAATACGGAACTGTTCCGTGTTTTATCTAACGGGTGGCATCCATACGTCTAAATATTCCTGTTACATTGCACAACCTTCAATGTTATTTCATAATTCCGTAAAATTCTGGCAAATTAGGCGGCCCAAACTGTTGCATATACCCTGACACTGCGTGCAATGAAAGCAAGAGAAGTGACACAATTTCACCTGGTTAATATTGCCTGCTAACCTGGATTTCTTTTAGCTAAATATGCAGGTTTAAAAATATATACTTCTGTGTATTGATTTTAAGAAAGGCATTGATGTTTATGGTTAGGTACACATTGGCGCAAGGACAGTCCTTTTTCGTCAATACACAACGCATCGATTATATACAACGCAGGACACGCTAGATAAACTAGTAATATCATCAACCTTGTGTAGTTAACTAGTGATTATGATTGATTGATTGATTGTTTTTTATAAGATAAGTTTAATGCTAGCTAGAAACTTACCTTGGCTTACTGTATTCGCGTAACAGGCAGGCTCCTCGTGGAGTGCAATGAGAGGCAGGTGGTTAGAGCGTTGGATTAGTTAACTGTAAGGTTGCAAGATTGAATCCCCGAGCTGACAAGGTAAAAATCTGTCGTTCTGCCTCTGAACAAGGCAGTTAACCCACCGTTCCTAGGCCGTCATTGAAAATAAGATTGTTTTCTTAACTGACTTGCCTAGTTAAATAAAGATTAAATAAAGGTGTGAAAAAATAAAAAATTGACCAAATCGGTGTCCAAAAATACTGATTTCCGATTGTTATGAAAACTTGAATTCGGTCCTAGATAATCGGCCATTCCGATTAATCGGTCGACCTCTAGTTGTGATAGTTACAGGACCTGAGCGGTTTAATAATCAGTAGTTTGAAAGTTAATTTCTGGTATACGTACAAAGGAGTACATCATAATTACTCTACTGGTACATGTAATAATTGCATAGATAATGTCCTATGATTCAGCATGCAATGTTCAAATAATAACAGCAAACATGACTCATTAATACACTGTTTCAAGTGACTAGAGGATTTTTAAATGTATTCCAGCTTTATTATTACTCGAGGACTTTGTCAGCTTGAACCATCTGAGTGACAGTTCAAATACTTCCAGAGGGCTGGTTGGCTGGTTGGCTGGCTGGCTGGTTGGCTGGCTGGTTGGCTGGCTGGTTGGCTGGCTGGCAGGGTGTGTTGCTTGTTTTTCTGCCTGGCTTTCTCAAGTCACGTAATGCCCAGTCACACTGCTATTAGTCCAGAGGGCAGGGATTCTGTGTTTAATTGCCAACTGACCTTTCTAGACAATGTCACCTAAACATAGTTTTTAGCCAAGAGACGATCCTGACAGGTGAATGTCAACTGTAGATCAATAGTGTCGTTCAAGGGGATTTCATGCTGTGGCAAATTATTATGTGGCACTTGTCCACCAACTGCTCATTATTAGAAAGAAAAAAAACTTCAGAATGAGGATTTTATATGATCTTCTAAAGTTGTATTATGAATAACTGCTCTAAAGGCTGTCATACAGATGTGATCATTATTGACACATTTTTCAAATTGGACATTGATAAATCTGAGCTGAATTTATATGATACCTATTAGAGCAATGTAGACTCGCACTTTAGAGGTGTGACCCTATTTCATTCTTATGTTGTGATAGTTACAGTACCTGAGTGGTTTAAGAATAAATTGTTCTGAAGTTAAATGAAAATTGTGTCCCTTAGCCTGGTAGCCATGGTGCAGATGTCCAGATTCAAGGTAATCTAACTGGGGGTTAATTGGTTATGACCTGTGCTGACGTCCAGACCGGGGCTTAACATTTTAGAGCAGAGAAACAATAAGCCAGAAGTCATGCCCCATGAAAATGGACATCATCATAAGAGCCTTTACTACCCTGCCATATTCTGATAACATCAAATGGGCTGGCGAGTGGGGAGTATGGGAATGGAGCAACAGACACATTTCTTAAAGTCCACCACAAAATGGTGGTCGTGCTTGGTTGCTTTTTCCCCAGTATTCCATGGGATTTTACTTCGAACAAAATATTTTGTGGCTTGTTATTTGATTTTACGCTGAACAAAAAAATAGAAATGCAAGATTTTACTGAGTTACAGTTCATATAAGGATATGAATCAATTGAAATAAATTCATTAGGCCCTAATCCATGAATTTCAGATGACTGGGAATACAGATATGCATCTGTTGGTCACATATACCTTACAAATAGGAAGGGGTGTGGATCAGAAATGATCTGGTGTGACCACCATTTGCCTCATGCAGCGCAACACATCTCCTTCACATAGAGTTGATCATGCTGTTGATTGTGGCCTGTGGAATGTTGTCCCACTCCTCTTCAATGGCTGTATAAAGTTGCTGGATATTGATGGGAACAGGAACACGCTGTCATACACGTCGATCCAGAACATCCCAAACGTGATCAATGGGTGACATGTCTGGTGAGTATGCAGGCCATGGTAGAAATGGGACATTTTCAGCTTCCAGGAATTGTGCATTATCATGCTGAAACATGAGGTGATTGCAGGGGATGAATGGCACAAAAATGGGCCTCAGGATCTCGTCACGGTATCTCTGTGCATTCAAATTACCATTGATTAAATGCAATTGTGTTTGTTGTCTGTAGCTTATGCCTGCCCACACCATAACTCCACCGCCACCATGGGGTACTCTGTTCACAACATTGACATCAGCAAACCTCTTGCCAATGTGACGCCATACAGTTGAAACTGGTATTCATCCATGAAGAGCACACTTCTCCAGCGGGCCAGTGGCTTTCGAAGGTGAGCATTTGCCCACTGCAGTCAGGTCAAGACCCTGGTGAGGATGACGAGCATGCAGATGAGCTTCCCTGAGATGGTTTCTGACAGTGTGTGCAGAAATTCTTCAGTAGTGCAAATCCACAGTTTAATCATCTGTCCAGGTTGCTGGTCTCAGACGATCCCGCAGGTGAAGAAGCTGGATAAGGTCCTGTGCTGGCATGGTTACACGTGGTCTTCGGTTGTGAGGCCGGTTAGATATACTGCCAAATTGTCTAAACTACATTGGAGGCGGCTTATGGTAGAGAAATTAACAGTAAATTATCTGACAACAGCTCTGTTGGGCCTTCCTACAGTCAGCATGCCAATTGCACGTGCAAAACTGCACATTTTAGAGTGGCCTTGTATTGTCCCTAGCACAAGGTGCACCTGTATAAGGATCATATTGTTTAATCAGCTTCCTGATTAAACAGGAAGGTGGATGGAATATCTTGGCAAAAGAGAAATGCTCTCTAACAGGGATGTAAACAAATTTGTGCACAGAATTTGAGAGAAATGTTTTTTTGCATATGGAAGATGTCTGGGATCTTTAATTTCAGCTCATGCAACATGGGACCAACACTTTACATGTTGCGTTTATATTGTTTTCAATGTACTTGAAAAACATTATACCTGAAAGCCTCCAACAAAAAGCTAAGGCACTCCTTTTGTGATCTATTGTAGATCAAAAAGCTTTCATTGAAATGGCTTACCACGAACTTGCAGCGGTATCTATTCATGGATTCCAAGGGAAGTCAGGCTTCCCAAAGAAATGTACCAAGAAAACAGAAAAAACCCAGAAAATACTAAAGAATTCGTAGCAAGAGGCTGAATGTATCTCACCGGAGAAAGCATTTGAGCTAGCAAAACAGACTCTGTCTCTGTATGTGTATGTGAGGCTGTTTGATCAAAAAGAGTATGACATTGTTGCTGCCCGTAGCATTGAATGCAAGGGAAGCCAGTGAGCATTTGTCCCCGCTCATTAAAAAAATTCTCCATACTGGCCAATGATTATAACAGTGGTTCTGATCCAACCATAAATTCATACATTGTGACCTTGGCCTGAGAGGATGGAAGTTGAATATGGAGCTAGATGTAGAAGGCTGATGTTAACTAGCTAACGTTGCTCATGAAAGGAAGTTAGGCTAGCGAGCAAGCATTTTAGCCAGATAGCCTAGGAAAATAAAAAATAAAAGCCTGTATTTATGAGAGAGTATTCGACTGTTTTGTCAACTTGAAATAGAGGATGGCATTGGCGTTTCTCTACAAGTAGGGTGAGTCAACATATTTTTTCTACGAACACAAGCGCACACACACACACAGAAATCGGAACCGTTGACAGCCACATGATATTTAGCTCACGCTGATTGGACTAAATTGTTTTCCGTATCTTTTAGTTGTCACTGTATTAGACTAAGCATAGGTTATTTGATGATGTTGAAATGTTAAAGTTGTAATGGTGCTGGAATTATGGAGGCAGCTCCTGTAATCTTTGCAACTTGTGGTAACTCTCCATGGTTCTAAATCAATTATTAGTAGTCTGAAAATGTTGGAAACATTAACTTGCTTGACCATGCTGTAGGTAATGCAACTGTTTGTTACATGCAATATGCTTTGTGGACTTTACCCGACAGAGGATGCTCTTCGGTTTTGTGTTGAAACAAAGGTGTGGTTGAATTTATTTTGCCACTGTGTCTTCTTATTATCTCGGCCTTAGGCCTATATATCATGGTTACGAGGTATTTGAACTAACAGGTTATAGAACAAACAACACAATAATCACAACACATACAGTAGGTTGTAATATTATAATTTTGGGGGGCTTGGCCTCCCCAGTGATTTTACACACGCACCACTACTGCAAACATGAGAGAGTCAGAGTATAGTTACAAAGGGAATTTATTTTATAATTTTTGCAGCTCTCAATGTAGTTTTTCTCAGAGTGTATATCAGTGGTCACATGTGTACCGTTCATCCAAAACACTCTGCAGTCAAACACTGATTTCATGCCTCCCTCTACCAACAACCAACCTGCCCCTTCCTGACCTCACAGTCACCACACACTAAACCACATTTACTCGCAATATGCATCCAGGAAATTGCTGAATGATTTGCTTTACATTGGTGTGCATGTTCACTTACTCTTCCTTCTCTCTCACTGCTGTGAGCAGATCCATGTGATGAACTGCAGTGGTGCAACACTGATGGAATGAATGAGGACTGACAGCCAAGTTCAAGTATAATATATTGCCTTCCATAGTAGAACTGAGGAAGGGACTGTATTAAATAATCATGCACTTATATTGAAAGAATATTGAGATAAAATCCTCTGCTATCGTATATCTCTCTCAGGAGAGGACCGCCAGATGGATATGGAAGGTTTCTGAGAGGCTAAGCCCTGTGTCTGATCTTCAAGATATTTATGGTACTGTCTGGTACTGTACTATGGTCATAAGATTAAGAGGAGAGAGCTATTCTATGATACACTCTCCATCTTAAAGAAATACATATTTTTGTCTGGAGATAAGCCTACATCCTGGCATGCCAGGCTGCCACTGGCTGGATGTTTTTGAGGCTTTATCTGGGGCTTGCTTGGGCAACAGCACCATGTACAGTGGGGAGAACAAGTATTTGATACACTGCTGATTTAGCAGGTTTCCCTACTTACAAAGCATGTAGAGGTCTGTAATTTTTATCATAGGTACACTTCAACTGTGAGAGACAGAATCTAAAACAAAAATCGAGAAAATCACATTGTATGATTTTTAAGTAATTAATTTGCATTTTATTGCATGACATAAGTATTTGATACATCAGAAAATCAGAACTGAATATTTGGTACAGAAAAATGTGTTTGCAATTACAGAGATCATACGTTTCCTGTAGTTCTTGACCAGGTTTGCACACACTGCAGTAGGGATTTTGGCCCACTCCTCCATACAGACCTTCTCCAGATCCTTCAGGTTTCGGGGCTATTGCTAGGCAATACGGACTTTCAGCTCCCTCCAAAGATTTTCTATTGGGTTAAGGTCTGGAGACTGGCTAGGCCACTCCAGGACCTTGAGATGCTTCTTAGGGAGCCACTCCTTAGTTGCCCTGGCTGTGTGTTTCGGATTTTCTGCAAAGGGGACAGGACGACTGCACCGTATTGAGGGAAGGAGGTTGTTAGCCAAGATCTCGCGATACATGGCCCCATCCATCCACCCGATATGGTGCAGTCGTCCTGTGCCCTTTGCAGAAAAGCATCCCCAAAGAATGATGTTTCCACCTCCATGCTTCATGGTTGGGATGGTGTTCTTGGGGTTGTACTCATCCTTCTTCTTCCTACAAACACGGCGAGTGGAGTTTATACCAAAAAGCTCTATTTTTGTCTCATCAGACCACATGACCTTCTCCCATTCCTCCTCTGGATCATCCAGATGGTCATTGGCAAACTTCATACGGGCCTGGACATGCGCTGGCTTGAGCAGGGGGACCTTTTAATCCATGACGGCGTAGTGTGTTACTAATGATTTTCTTTGAGACTGTGGTCCCAGCTTTCTTCAGGTCATTGACCAGGTCCTGCCGTGTAGTTCTGGGCTGATCCCTCACCTTCCTCATGATCATTGATGCCCCACAAGGTGAGATCTTGCATGGAGCCCCAGACCGAGGGTGATTGACCCTCATCTTGAACTTCTTCCATTTTCTAATAATTGCGCCAACAGTTGTTGCCTTCTCACCAAGCTGCTTGCCTATTGTCCTGTAGCCCATCCCAGCCTTGGGCAGGTCTACAATTTTATCCCTGATGTCCTTACACAGCTCTCTGGTCTTGGCCATTGTGGAGATGTTGGAGTCTGTTTGATTGAGTGTGTGGACAGGTGTCTTTTATACAGGTAACGAGTTCAAACAGGTGCAGTTAATACAGGTAATGAGTGGAGAACAGGAGGGCTTCTTAAATAAAACTAACAGGTCTGTGAGAGCCGGAACTCTTACTGGTTGGTAGGTGATCAAATACTTGTCATGCAATAAAATGCAAATTAATTACTTAAAAATCATACAATGTAAGTAGGAAAACCTGCAAAATCGGCAGTGTAATCAAATACTTGTTATCCTCACTGTATGTGTGAGCCTTGATGTGGAGCAGAAGGGGGAAATAATTTGATGTATACTTCAGGACCTATACTCTTAGAGGATAAGTGCTCCTTGAAAACTCAATTAGACCAGGGGCACTCTCCGAAACCCACTGGTCACACAGGCCTGTTTTGCAGAAAGCTAAGCCCTGCTATATTAGCTGACCTCAAGGTATTTTTCCTCAGTAGAGGAAAGAAATATTTAGAGGTCAAGACAAAAAAGGGGCAATTGGGTTGTGCCTAATTAAAATGTTCTGCTAATATGGAGGTACACTGGGGGAATTAGTGACAGAATAGGGCTTTGGCTCATTAAAATCCATCCAGTTTTTGTTAATTGTCTCTAAGCGCCCGTCCGGTAGAGCTCTCACCTTCCCGAGACATGAAAAGTAATTGAACTCCCTTGAAGTGAGCTGACAGTTAGATTTGTGACAGTTAGGTTTGTGACAGTTAGGCTTGTGACAGTTAGGCTTGTCAGGCATCTGGGCATTGTAAAGGCCACGTTTTATAGGGCACAGTCACTCTGGCTATGTTAGTTATTTTCTCTCCGATGAAGACTGTGTGCCCCCAATATCCTTCCCTGAATAAAAGAGAAATAATGTTGATGCCAAATCATAACAGCCAGTCCCTTTTATTTATCAGAACATTCCTCTGGAGTGCCATTTGACTCAGAGCAGAAAATGGTTTTGAAATGTTCAATTAAAATGATGTAGAGCTTTTTTCCTGCGCCCCTTTAGATGTTATTTCCTGCTGTCTTCAAGATTCATACTGTACATGTTGTATATTGAATCAAAATGTAAATGATCAACAGTGACCTGGCCAGAAGCTGCTTGTTGACAGAGAGATAAAGCAGAAAGGTCATCCAGTCACAATCGTTACTCGTCCTGACACTTCCTTTCCTTTCTCTCTCTCTCTCTCTGCAGTACAGGCTTTTCTGGGTATCGTTACCACAGCCAGTGCTGAGGAAAGTAATGAATGTACAGACACACTAGGGCATTAAGCTCAACAAACGGCCAGGCAAGAAAGCCAACAACCTCCATATTGGCCTGCTCTGTTTTCATAGTAGAGTCTAAAGGGCTGTTAGATCCAAAGATGTACACTAGTAACATGAACCCCTAAGGCCATGGTATATTAAAAACAAAAAAATATGTTTTAAGTTAGAAGTAGGCATTGGTCTGAAGCCGAAAAAGAAAGGAAATTCACATGAGCGCCACAGTGCCTACTCCACTCATGCTCTATCAAAGTTTTCCAGCACCCAGTTTTGGCCTACTACACTACCATTCCATTCAATCATTTAAAAAAAGACAATACAAGTAAAAGTTGTGTCTAGTGAAATTGTAATGCCAAGTGCCAGGTCTCTCTCCTTTCAGAGACATCAGTATCAAGCCTGTCATTCAGTCTGGACTTCATCACATTATCTTGCAAGTCTCCATGTGCTGGCTCGATACATGTTTCTGTGAACACATACACCCGGTCACTGTTTTATTACCAAAGGCAGTTAGGGATAGGTGATATCTCACACAAAAACATATACTATGTTGAAGTTTGAACAAGTCAGACTAAACCTACCTAATTCTGTGGCTGGAGGGGTGTGGCTGGAGGTAAGGTCTTTACCAGAGCCCCATTATCAGTGGTGGTTCTGATTAGCTCGGTAGAACCAACCTGATCGTTGCGTTCACCTTTTAGATTTCACTTCAGTTATCCAGTTATCATCAAATTCAATAGAATGGTGAACACAGCGATCAGGCTGATTCCACCAGGCTAGGTTATGCCCTGGACATGATATGCATTTAAGAAGAAAAGATGCAACAAATAATGTCAGTTTACATCAAATTTACATCAAGTTTCACAATTGGGTTATCAAATGAATTAAAGTATTGAAGTGGGTTACGTTCTGTATTTGTAGATATGATGAGCTTGTGAAAGCTGTTGCCACAGACAGGTGAAGGTTGTTGGCCAGATACTTGCAACATGTTGCTGACTGTTCCATTCATAAGAATGCACACAGTGAGGGCATGTCTGCATGTTGATGATGAGGGTCCCCTTGCTGGTCTTCTCTATGCTGCATGTTCGGCTGCAAACTGGACATCTCCCGAACAACTGCAGCAGGCAATCTTATAAGGTGGTGTTGACTGGGAGGGCTTGTGACAGGGTGATATAATAGACAGCCAAGTGCTCAATTGCATTTTGTTATGAAGAAAGAACCAAACTTTTTACTAATGCACCTCACAACCAAATATACTCTACTGGTTGTATCTGCTTGGCTGGTGAATTAGCCTAATAGTTTATCAAACTGGGTATTTTTTTTATGAAACCTTTCAAATATACATAATCAGCAGTCTATAGTCTAGCTACCGGTATTCTCCCCACCACCACTGCACTGGGGACCAACAAACTCCAACCACCTATTCCACATGATAGGGTCTTTCGGCAGGGCATGCAAACCATAGTTGGTCAATCCGTAAAGGGCAAAATGGCCATGATCCTTTGATCGTGTTAGGGGCGATGAAACAATAGGGCCCCGTTGAAATCAAATCAATTTAATATGGCCAAACGGCATAGGCAAGATGCAGTAGATGGTATAGAGTACAGTTCTATGCATATGAGATGAGTAATGTAGGGTATGTAAATGTTATATAAAGTGGCAATGTTTAAAGTGACACATTTATTACATCCAATTTTTTATTATTAATGTGGCTAGAGATTTGAGTCAGTATGTTGGCAGCAGCCACTCAATGTTAGTGATAGCTGTTAAACAGTCTGATGGCCTTGAGATAGAAGCTGTTTTTCAGTCTCTCGGTCTCAGCTTTGATGCACATGTACTGACCTCGCCTTCTGGATGATAGCGGGGTGAACAGGCAGTGGCTTGGGTGGTTGTTGTACTTGATGATCTTTTTAGCCTTCCTGTGACATCGGGTGATGTAGGTGTCCTGGAGGGCAGTTAGTTTGCCCCCGGTGATGCGTTGTGCAGACCTCACTACCCTCTGGAGAGCCTTACGGTTGTGGGCGGAGCAGTTGCTGTATCCGGCGGTGATACAGCCCGACAGGATGCTCTTGATTGTTTACATAGCTATAATGTTAGCGAGCTGTTAGCAAATTATCACAATGTGACAATTTGCCCAAAGTTGGGTGTTGGTTTTGAACTGATATACATTAGCTAGCTAGCAACCTATGTTTTGTTGGAAAATGTAGGACTGGCTTTTGGACATGAGCTAGCTAATGTTAGCTAGTTTCTGATTCAAGGTCAGCTGTTGTTGTCTGGCTCTAGCTAGCTAATGGCTGAAATAATTTGTAGCTGTGTTCGAATAGCCATACTAACATAATGTATACTACATACTTAATGAGTATATACTACACACTATATACTATTAGTTCATTTTAGTATACTATGAACGAACCAGTCTACCAAAAGTTGATGCTGTTGTTAGCATAAGAAATGACTAGCATGACATTTTACGATTTTGGGTGTGTTCGTAAATTCAATCTGGATTGCCAGAGTGCACTCAGAGGGCAAATCAAGTCAATAAACGTTGGGTAGTTAGTTAGATAGCATATATTTAATATACTGCCTGGCAAGTTCGATGTATTAGTAGCCACTAACATTAGGTAGCTAGCTAACATACTGGTACATACTGCTCTAATAATATGCTATGTTCTTCGTAAGGATAGCGTAGCTAATTAATTGTCATAATTAGTTAAAGGTCACTGTCTACCGGTGTACGGCTAGCTAGCTACCATTATCGCCCCTGCCCATTCTTGCAGGAATGCCCCGAATTGTGGGCCGCAATTGCATCCATGTGTACGTGTGTGTATAGCTCGTATGCTATCGTGTGTGTGTGTGTGTGTGTGTGTGTGTGTGTGTGTGTGTGTGTGTGTGTGTGTGTGTGTGTGTGTGTGTGTGTGTGTGTGTGTGTGTGTGTGTGTGTGTGTGTGTGTGTGTGTGTGTGTGTGTGTGTGTGGGTGTGTGTGTGTGTATGCGCCTGTGTTTGTGTTGCTTCAAAGTCCCTACTGTTCCATAAGGTGTTTTTTAATCTGTTTTTTAAATCTAATTTTACTGCTTGTGTGAGTTACTTGATGTGGATAGAGTTCCATGTAGTCATGGCTCTATTTAGTACTGTGCGCCTTCCGTATACTTTTCTGGACTTGGGGACTGTGAAGACCCCTCTTGTGGCATGTCTTGTGGGATATGCATGGGTGTCCGAGCTGTGTGCCAGTAGTTCAAACAGACAGCTCGGTGCATTCAACATGTCAATACCTTTCATAAATACAAGCAGTGATGAAGTCAGTCTCTCCTCCACTTTGAGCCAGTAGAGAATGACATGCATATGATTAATATTAGCTCTCTGTGTACATCCAAGGGCCAGCCGTGCTTCCCTGTTCTGAACCAATTGCAATTTTGTGCTATTACTATTAAGTCCTTTTTTGTGGCACCTGCCCACACGACTGAACAGTAGTCCAGGTGCGACAAAACTAGAGCCTGTAGGACCTGCCTTGTTGACAGTGCTGTCAAGAAGGTTAGAGCAGCAAATACTTAATATAATAATATATGCCATTTAGCAGACGCTTTTATCCAAAGCGACTTACAGTCATGTGTGCATACATTCTACGTATGGGTGGTCCCGGGGATCGAACCCACTACCCTGGCGTTACAAGCGCCATCTTAGCTACTGTTGTATCAATATGTTTTGACCGTGACAGTTTACTCCAAGCAGTTTAGTCACCTCAACTTGCTCAATTTCCACATGATTTACTTCATATTTAGTATGACATTTAGGGTTTAGTGAATGATTTGTCCCAAATACAATGCTTTTAGTTTAAAACATATTTAGGACTAAATTAATTCATGCCACCCACCCTGAAACTAACTGCAACTCTTTGTTAAGTGTTGCATTCATTTCAGTCGCTGTAGTAGTTAGCTGAAATGAGTGCAACACTTATAAAGAGTTGCAGTTGGTATCAGAGTTGGTGGCAAGGAATAAGTTATTCCTAAATATTAGGTGAATATATATTTTTTAAACATAGTGTTGAGTCATCTGCATACATAGACACTCTGGCTTTCCTCAAAGACAGTGGCAGTTCATTAGTGAAGACTGAAAAAGGTAATGGGCCTAGACAGCTGCCTTGGGGAATTCCTGAGTCTACCTGGACTATGTTGGAGAGGCTTCCATTAAAGAACTATAAAATAGCATTGTATCTGGTCAAACAAAAATGTTTCAAAAAGTTTACTAATGGTTGGTAACAGGCTGATTGGTCCGCTATTTGAGCCAGTAAAGGGGTCTTTACTATTCTTAGGTTGCGGAATGACTTTTGCTTTATCCTCCAAGCCGGAGGGCACACATTATCTAGTAGGCTTAAATTGAAGATGTGGTAAATAGAAGTGGCAATATCGTCCGCTATTATCCTCAGTAATCTTCCTTCCAAGTTGTCAGACCCGGTGGCTTGTCATTATTGTTAGACAACAATAGTTTTTTCACATCTTCTACACTAACTCTTCTACACTAACGTTGTAATTTAAAATTACAACGCTTGTCTTTCATAATTTGGTCAGATATACTTGGATGTGTAGTGTCAGCATTTGTTGCTGGCATGTTATGCCTAGATTTGCTAATCTTGCCAATGAAAAAATCATTAAATTAGCTGGCAGTATCAGTTGGTATTGTGATGAATGAGCCATCTGTTTCAATGAATGATGGAGCTGAGTTTGCCTTTTATCCCAGAATTTCATTTAAGGTACTCCAAAGCTTTTTACTATCATTCTTTATTTAATTTATCTTGGTTTCATAGTGTAGTTTCTTCTTCTTTTTATTTAGTTTAGTCACATGATTTCTCAATTTGCAGTACGTTTGCCAATCGGTTGTGCAGCCATTCCTTTTACCTCATCCCTCTCAACCATACAATTTTTCAGTTCCTCATCAATCCATGGGGATTTAACCATTTTTACAGTCATTTTCTTAATAGGTGCATGCTTATTAGCAACTGGAATAAGCAATTTCATAAATGTGTCAAGTGCTGTGTATGTTTGCTCCTTATTACACACAACAGAACAACAGATATTCTTTACATCAGTAATATAGGAATCACTACAAAACTTCTTATACAATATATTAGGGCCAGGCTTTGGAACTTTGGTTTTCCTAGAAACATCTGATGGATCTGAATACTGCTTTCAAACAAATTTCTGCAGCATTAGTAAAGATGTGATCAATACATGTTGATGATTTCATTCCTGTGCTGTTTGTAACTACCCTGGCAGGTTGACTGATAACCTGAACCAGGTTGCAGGCACTGGTTACAGTTTGAAGATTTTTCTGGAGTGGGCAGCTTGATGAAAGCCAGTCAATATTTAAATCACCCATAATATATATATTTCTGTTGATATCACATACATTATCAAGCATTTCACACATGTTATCCAGATACTGACTGTTAGCACTTGGTGGTCAGCTTCCCATCAGAATGAGCTTTAGGTGAGGCAGATGAACCTGTAGCCATACTACTTCATCAGTATTTGACATGAGATCCTCTCTAATCTTTAAAGGAATGTGGTTCTGAATATAAACAGCATCCACCATTGGCATTTTTATATTTTCTATAAATGTTATAACCTTGTATTGCTAACACTATAACATCAAAGGTATTATCTAAGTGAGTTTCAGAGCTAGTCAGAATATGAATGTCATCTGTTACTAGCAAATTATTGATTTCATGAACCTTGTTTCATAAGCTATATATATTAACGTGGGCTATTTTTAGCACCTTTCTTCTGGGATGCTTACTTGCTGTCATTTCTTTACTGGGAAGCTTAGCAGCAGTAGATGTGCTCATGTTCTTTATGTTAGTGCAGGGTGAGCTGCTCACAGTGGACCTCCTCCTAGGGCACACCGGCTTAGTGCTAACAGTTTAAATCTGGTTCATAGGCACATGATTACTGCACACAATAGCTGTAGGATCAGTAGAGGCGTTCAGGGCAGTTAAATGGACATAAATTAGGTTACTTATATTGTGTCTACTGACGCTCCTGGTGTAATGTACAATTGCTGAAGCATTATGACAACTCTGCGTCACAATGGTAGGGATTAGCTGAGCTGGGTTTAAGTCTTTGATAAGTCATTGTCTCAACGCAGCATTATAGTTCACGGGGAACTGGCGGAGATTTAACCACTTTGCAGATATGAAACAAACAGACAATCACAATATATGTAGAAAATATCACATTCCTAGTTTATGCTACAAAACTAACTTTATAAGAGGCTTTAAAAAATACTGTATTTGACTCAACATTCCATGACGTACACTAAGGCATTGTTGGCAGAATAGATGGATGCAGTTCAATGCATAATTAATATAATTCACCAATACATTTCCTGGGTAGTCCAAAAAATATTCCTATCAGGTTGTAAATCACAGCTGGCCTGCTGCATTGCTTGCTGCCTCCATTTGGGATACACTATTTCAGTATCAATGACTTCATATTTAGGACAAAAACTGACGAATGTAACTACTGTAAGGCTGGGAATATCAATACAATCAAACTAGCAAGAGCAATGATCACAAGTCAGTCATAACGTGGCTAGCGTATCTATTTATGTAGCAAGCTAAAAAACACAGAGCCTATCATTAGCTAGCTAGCTGCTAAGAGGAGGTCATGTCATGTCATTGGAAGAGTGGGTGAGTGACTGACTTTTTGACCCTCATATTGTTTTTCGGTGGCTATACACAGCTAGATGCAGGTGTCATTTGGTTAGCTAGCAAGAACTTGAACGACTGTTATCCTGTTAGCATATCTCTTTCGTTCACTCTGGGTGTCTTCTTCAATTTCAGAGCACTCTCGTCTGAGTGTGCCAGAGCGTAGAATAACTGTACAATAGGTGCACAATAATGTTGGATGCCAGCCGCCAATAAACCCCACAGAAGAAGGGGCGGGGGCAACAACGGTAGCTAGCTAGACGTAAACCGGTAGACAGTGTCCTTCGCCCCCACCAGTCGGGTACTGTTTTCCCGCAGTTCCATTAATGACAGCGAGGCCAGGTGTTCGGCAGACAGGAGTGAAGTACACTGTGTGCTAGCTTAGCCAGCTAGTTCTAAGGAGGACTCTGGTACACAGCAGTTGGAAGCGGGGACGACACTGTGTGTAGCTCTCTAGCAAGCTAGCACACCTCACTCTGACCATTTTACTCGCCCTAGCAGAGCTGCTTAGCTAGGCAGTTTACATGTTATCTAGAGCGTTCACGAGTAACTATTACTTGTTTTGCCTATGTCTACTGATATTCAGCTGGCGTTGCATGCTCGTAAATACATATTTTCCTAAGCATATCTTTCTGAACCTTCTAAACTGTTGAGAATCGAACCTGATCCAAATGGTTGCATAATCAGGCCTAAGCTGTTGGCCTATACTATTATTTCAGCATGAAACAAAGCAGGGGATGTAAGCAGTTATTCTAATTAGCCTACATCACTACAGTTTACAGCCTATGGACAATAATTGTATATTCACTTGATAACAATAATACAGAGGTTCGTAAACTTTTCCAGCTTGTGACACAAATTAGAAACTGACCGTCCTCCCCTGACCCAAAGGGTACACCAAATAGCCAAATTAAGTAGAAATAGTGTGTGATTATAGATGTATTCTCACAACTCGCAACCCACCTCTCAGAGCCCACTTTGGGTCACGACCCATAGTTTAAGAAACGCTGGAATAGTACATTCCTCATTGCACTGTGCTATTGTAGCCCAGGTATAATAACTTTCTTGTCTAAAAATTATCATCATGTCATCATCTGTTAATTATTATTATTTATTTTTTTACTTTGACAAGTAAATATTTAGCTTATAGCCCTAATATTTAGATAATGAATGGGCTAATATCTACACATCACTAACCTCTCTCTTCCAGCTGTTCCCATGCACAACAGGCTATGGGCTACACAAGCCTCTCCGAAATAATCCATTCCTCTTTTTGTGAAATCCTAGGAAAAGCTATAGGCCACAAAAACTATAGGAGATTTATTTAGATAATTTTTTTATACTAAGCCTAATAGCCTATTCAGGCAAAGAAGCAGGCTTTCTGTGGCTGTGAATGTAAAACAGACCTCCAGCATAACAAATGTATGTCAGGGAAAGTTGAGGAGAGCAAGTGCATTGGTGTGATCACTTTTGGCAGGTTATGATAACATTGTTGCACAGACACATTACAAATAGTTGCAGAGGACATACAGAGATGACACAGTGAAAAAAAGAAGACCTAAATGAATTGACAACCATTAGAAAAATGGAAATCACTTGCAAACCACTGGAGCAATGAGGCAATGATATGCAGTTAAAGATGTGCAGGCTAAATGGTGTTTGTTGTTGAATTGCTACATTTAAATATGAGTTAATATATTATTTTTCATTAGGCCTACATTTACTTTGAAGTATTATTTGCAGTTTTCACTATGACAATGAACACACCCTTAATGGACTGAATGATCTGAACATGTATCTGTGTGAGACCACATGAATGGTCTTGTGTTACCACCTTATTAATAGGCAGCCGTGCAGTAGGATGCGTTGATCAGTTGATTGACAGGCGTAGGACTGTAGAATGATAAACGATCAACTTAAAAAATATATGTTAACATTGTCAGAAATGGTACAAAAAGAACACATCTTTGGTTCTTAAAGAAGTTTACCCAAAATCCAGAAATTCACAATTAATTCCATACATTCAAACTATACTGAACAAAAATATAAACTCAACATGCAACATTTTGAACTATTTTACTGAGTTACAGTTTATAAGGAAATCAGTCAATTGAAATAAATTCATTAGACACTTATCTAAGGATTTCACATTACTGGGAAGGGGCTCAGCCATGGGTGAGCCTGGGAGGGCATATGCCCACTCACGTTATATGCTCAGAAAGCTTTTTTTTACACATTTGTATGTGTTCATATGTATGCCTTTTTTGTATGTGTTTGTATGCCTTTTGGATAAACTCCCTCTTTACCTCTGTTGTCTGGTTTCCTTCACCACCATCAGTTACCATACCCGGTCTGCTAGGTGGTTGCTACTTAACCCCAGGACATTTACAGTATTAGGCAAGGCTGCCTTTTCGTCTTGTGCACAAGAGGCATGGAATCGTCTTCAACCCATGCTTCGTCTAGATATATTAGTGCCACTGAATGAATTTAACCATGCTTTTCTTAGGCTGAATTATGTTGTTGAATTGTATAGTATTGTTGTATGTTATAATTCTGTAATGTATTGATTGTTGCTGCCTTCTTGGCCAAGTCTCCCTTGAAAAATTGTTTCTGGCTCTCAATTGGCTTTTCCTGCTTAAATAAAGGTTAAATTAAAAAAACTTTGGAGCAAGGCCCACCCACTAGGGAGCCAGGCCCAGCCAATCAGAATAAGTTTTACCCAACAAAAGGGCTTTATTACAGGCAGACATACTTTTTCATCAGCTGTCCGGGTGGCCGATAAAAGACGATTCCGCAGCTGAAGAAGACGGATGTGGAGATCAAGGGCTGGCATGTTTACACTTGGTCTGCGGTTGTGAGGCCGGGCGGACTTACTGCCAAATTCTCTAAATTTCTCTAAGACGTTGGAGGCAGCTTATGGTAGAGAAATTAACATTACATTCTCTGGCAACAGCTCTGCTGGGCGTTCCTGCAGTCAGCATGCCAATTGTACGCTCCCTCAAAACTTTTGACATATTTTACATTATGTTGTGTGACAAAACTGCACATTTTAGAGTGGCCTTTTATTGTCCCCAGCACATGGTGCACCTGGGTCAACATCATTCAAAATCGTAAATAAAAAATATACACTGGATCAAATTTGTAAAGGATCCTTATGTGTGTATGTCTTCATGATAATAGAAGCATAATGACATAGACTTCAAAGTCAATTTTATACATTTTAGACTATTTTATTTCAGTGAAAGGAGGCCATTTTTCAATGTCCCAAGTGCTGCTCAATAAACTTCAACAAGAATAATTAGGAATAAAATTATACATTTTAGAATATATTTCCTGATTTTCCTTCATTAATGTTATCTTATGTATAGTCTTTTTATGTTAAATGCTGCACTTTTTATAAGAATATTGACAATTTTCTGTACGTCATCAAAGTCGTTGTCCACCCTGTTACATTGTGGTTACTGGCACTTTAAGAAAATATATATTCTCTACAATGACATCACAAACAGGAAATGATGTAACTTCCTTGGTGGGAAAACAACTGTGGTGAACTTTGTGAGTATCTAGATTTCATACAATTACATTTCATCATTATATTTTGGGGATGTGATGTGGGAAAGCATAACATGTCCACCCTGTTAAGCAAAAGTTCAAAAGATGTTAATCGTATTTTGTCATTTCAAAATATATTTGTCAAACAATGCAATTTCCTTTTCAATTATCCTAGCTTCATCACAATCACTTGGAACATAGTTGCTAATTTTAGCTCAAAATGTCCACCCTGTTATTGTCCAAATGGATATCTTGATATCTTGTGTTTTTGTTCATAAATTGTATTACAGTATATATATATACACAGTGTATATATAGCATGTATAGTATTTTAAGAATAAATAAATATCAATTGAATCAGGTTTTTCTGAAGGAATGGCACCTCTTCTTAGTGCAGCTGAAAGACAGTGGCAATACAGAGTTGTTAGAGAAAGAGAGGGAGAAATGGAGGAAACATAAAAAGACAGGGAAGAAGGCAATAGCTGAACTCAGTGACAGAGTGCAGTGTGCAGAAAGGAAGAAATGGAGAGATTCAAAAAGGATACTCAAGGCCAGGGCCAAGGCTAGTGCGTTATTGCAGTCCCAAACACCCCCCTTAACTACTGAAAATCAGCCTGGGCCTTCAAGGTTAGAATATGCATAAGATAAGGCATTTAAGATTATTAGTTGCTAAACATTCTACTAACTCTAACCGTAATCCCTAACCATAACCCTAATCCCGATCTACTAACCCGTGTTCTTAACTTTATCTCTGACTCTACAGTGCCTTGCGAAAGTATTCGGCCCCCTTGAACTTTGCGACCTTTTGCCACATTTCAGGCTTCAAACATAAAGATGTAAAATTGTATTTTTTTGTGAAGAATCAACAACAAGTGGGACACAATCATGAAGTGGAACGACATTTATTGGATATTTCAAACTTTTTTAACAAATCAAAAACTGAAAAATTGGGCGTGCAAAATTATTCAGCCCCTTTACTTTCAGTACAGCAAACTCTCTCCAGAAGTTCAGTGAGGATCTCTGAATGATCCAATGTTGACCTAAATGACTAATGATGATAAATACAATCCACCTGTGTGTAATCAAGTCTCCGTATAAATGCACCTGCACTATGATAGTCTCAGAGGTCCATTAAAAGCGCAGAGAGCATCATGAAGAACAAGGAACACACCAGGCAGGTCCGAGATACTGTTATGAAGAAGTTTAAAGATACTGTTATGAAGAAGTTTAAAGATACTGTTATGAAGAAGCCGGATTTGTATACAAAAAGGTTTCCCAAGCTTTAAACATCCCAAGGAGCACTGTGCAAGCGATAATATTGAAATGGAAGGAGTATCAGACCACTGCAAATCTACCAAGACCTGGCCGTCCCTCTAAACTTTCAGCTTATACAAGGAGAAGACTGATCAGAGATGCAGCCAAGAGGCCCATTATCACTCTGAATGAACTGCAGAGATCTACAGCTGAGGTGGGAGACTCTGTCCATAGGACAACAATCAGTCGTATATTGCACAAATCTGGCCTTTATGGAAGAGTGGCAAGAAGAAAGCCATTTCTTAAAGATATCCATAAAAAGTGTTGTTTAAAGTTTGCCACAAGCCACCTGGGAGACACACCAAACATGTGGAAGAAGGTGCTCTGGTCAGATGAAACCAAAATTGAACTTTTTGGCAACAATGCAAAACGTTATGTTTGGCGTAAAAGCAACACAGCGCATCACCCTGAACACCCCATCCCCACTGTCAAACATGGTGGTGGCAGCATCATGGTTTGGGCCTGCTTTTCTTCAGCAGGGACAGGGAAGATGGTTAAAATTGATGGGAAGATGGATGGAGCCAAATACAGGACCATTCTGGAAGAACCTGATGGAGTCTGCAAAAGACCTGAGACTGGGACGAAGATTTGTCTTCCAACAAGACAATGATCCAAAACATAAAGCAAAATCTACAATGGAATGGTTAAAAAATAAACATATCCAGGTGTTAGAATGGCCAAGTCAAAGTCCAGACCTGAATCCAATCGAGAATCTGTGGAAAGAACTGAAAACTGCTGTTCACAAATGCTCTCCATCCAACCTCACTGAGCCCGAGCTGTTTTGCAAGGAGGAATGGGAAAAAATATTCAGTCTCTCGATGTGCAAAACTGATAGAGACATACCCCAAGCGACTTACAGCTGTAATCGCAGCAAAAGGTGGCAAAATGTCGCAAAGTTCAAGGGGGCCGAATACTTTCGCAAAGCGCTGTACCTAATCCTAACCATGCATTTAATGTGTTTTTGGAAAAACATACAGAAGACTCCAAAAAGAGATATAGCATTTAAAATCAAGTGGCAAAGGAGAGGGCAAATTTTTTTTTAAATACAGGAAGAAGTATGCAAGGATTAGGGGAGAACAGGCATCTGTATCGTCTTGTTCAACAGTCAAAGCATTGCTGAGACATCAGAATGTGACATCACCTATTAACCTCTTAAGAGGGCTCTTCTCTGTCACACATCTCTCATTAAAGATCAAAACAAAATACAGAAATGCAAGGAAACAGAAGAAGAAGCAAATCATTGTGAAAGTGACCTTTGTGAATATACTGAAGAAGTATAGCTTTCAGAAGTATGCCAAGACTGTGTTGGTCTTTTCAAATAAGATAGCTAAGTTGGAAAGGGACCTTTGCTCTTTTTTGACGAGGAAGGGAAGCAGAACAGAAACGGAAATCAAAAGGAAAGTGAAGGATTTCTTTCTTCGTGATGATGTAAGTCGTATAACGACCGGTCGCAAACAAACCATCCCACGACTAAAGAACAAAATGCAGAAGAGTCTTCTGACTGACACAATGAAAAATCTGCACAGGAAATTCCTGTCTGAGGAACTAGGTCAGTTGTCCTATACCTCCTTCTGCCGCCTCGGGCCATTTTGGGTTGTTACGCCCAATGACACTGATCGTGAAACTTGGCACTGCAAAACCCATGAGAATTTACAGTTCATGGCAAATTCTCTTCACAGCCTTGGGATTTTGTCCAACAAAAACCTTGAGGACATGGTCAACTCAAGTATGTGTGACCTGAAATTGAAGCTATGTGCTTATGGTGAATGCGATGATTGCTTCCTCACCACTCATCCAACTCTGAAACCTCCTCTGACACAATGGACCATGGAGAAGATCCAAAAGATGAAGAGAGGTGCTCCATGATAATCGTGAAGAGGGAGGTCACAATAACAGAAACTGAACTGGTCAGTCAGTTTCAAGATAGGCTCGCCAAGTTTAGGCAATATATCTTTCACATCAAGTGGCAATACAGGGCCTATAGGGAGCTTAGGGAGAGTCTGAAGAACAATGAACGGTTGCTGCACATTGATTTCAGTGAAGACTATTCATGCAAATACAGTCAAGAGATTCAGTCCATGCATTTTGGAGGATCTCACCAGCAAGCTACTCTCCACACTGCTGTAGACCAACCACCAATTGCTTTTTGCTCCATTTCGCCATCAGAGACATGATCCACCCGCCATTTGTGCACCGTGATCTGGTTCTTCTTTGAGGCCAGTCATGGCAAGGGGGCACCAGATGGTGTTGTAGGGGCCCTCAAGAAGAGATCTGCAGATAGAGCTGTGCACCATGGAAAGGATATCCCAGATGCACGGGCCCTGTACAATGTCCTAAAGGTTCTTATCTCCTCTGTGATGTTCTTCATCAATGAGAGTGATGTTGAGGCAAGAGCAGAGGTAACCCTCCTTCCTCCCCATACACACATACATACATTTTTCTTGTACAGTAGCTGGTTTAGTATTGAAATGTATAAGGTGTTTGTTACTCTTTATATCTTATCATATGCTATCTCTTCTCACCTCAGATGCCTGCCTTAGATGCCATTAAAGGAACGATGAAGATTCATCAGGTTATCAGTGTCTCACCAGGCCAGATAAAATACAGGGACATTACTTGTCTGTGCAAGAAGAATAGTGGCATGTTGGACTGTCCCTTGTTTTCAGCTCAAAGAGTCATTTACATGTTTCCCCTTAAACCACTCGAGTGTTGCTTTAACAGTATGCTTAGGGTCATTGTCCTGCTGGAAGGGGAACCTCTGTCCCAGTCTAAAATCTCTGGAAGACTGAAACAGGTTTCCCTCAAGAATATACCTGTATTTAGTGCCATCCATCATTCCTTCAATTCTGACCAGTTTCCCAGTCCCTGCCGATGAATAACATCCCCGCAGCATGATGCTGCCACCACCATCCGTCACTGTGGGGATGCTGTTCTCGGGGTGATGTGAGGTGTTGGGTTTGTGCCAGACATAGCCTTGTCCTTGATGGCCAAAAAGCTAAATTTTTATCTCATCTGACCAGTGTACCTTCTTTCATATTTGTAGCGAGTCTCCCACATGCCTTTTGGCGAACACCAAACGTGTTTGCTTATTTTTTTCTTTAAGCAATGGCTTTTTTCTGGCCACCTTTCCGTAAAGCGAAGCTCTGTGGCGTGAACGGCTTAAAGTGGTCCTTTGGACAGATCTCTGCCGTGGATCTCTGCCGTGGAGCTTTGCAGCTCCTTCAGGGTTATCTTTGGTCACTGTTGCCTCTCTGATTAATGCCCTCCTTGCCTGGTCCGTGAGTTTTGGTGGGCGGCCCTCTCTTGGCAGGTTTGTTGTGGTGCCACATTCTTTCCATGTTTTAATAATGGATTTAATGGTGCTCCGCGGGATGTTCAAATTTTCAGATATTTTCAGTGTAAATTATTTTTTTTAAATGTGAAACTATTTTTTTTTTCATTTCACTTCACCAATTTGAACTATTTTGTCCATAACATGAAATCCAAATAAAAATCAATTTAAATTACAGGTTGTAATGCAACAAAATAGGAAAAACTCCAAGGGGGATGAATACTTTTGCAAGGCACTGTAAGTAGCTACTTTACTTCATTGAATTATTGCTTATTGTAAAACTCTATGAGCGGGACCATAAGAGGGTTTGTATTTTCACATTAGCCCAAGACACTATACACAGAGTATACCAAAAATTATGAACACCTTCATAATATTGAGTTGCACCCCCCCCCTTTTTGTCCTCAGAACAGCCTCAATTCGTCAGGGCATGGACTCTACAAGGTATCGAAAGCATTCCACAGGGATGCTAGCCCATGTTGACTCCAATGTTTCCCACAGTTGTGTAAATTTGTCTGGATGTCATTTGGTTGGTGGACCATTCTTGATACACTCTGGAAACTTTTGAGCGTGAAAAACCCAGCAGCATTTTAGTTCCTGACGCAAACTGGTGTGCCTTGGCACCTACTACCTTACCCCATTCAAAGGCACTTAAATATTTTGTCTTGCCCATTCACCCTCTGAATCAGACACATACACAATCCATGTCTCAATTTTCACAAGGCTTAAAAATCCTCCTTTAACTTGTCTCCTCACCTTCGTCTACACTGATTTGAAGTGGATTTATCAAGTGACATCAGTAAAAGATCATACAGTGGTCGCTCCACTAAAACTTTTGCAATTATGCTGCGGGATTCAGAGGTAATTTGTGTTTTTGTACGGTACCCTGCGCCACCACGTTATTGCTCCAGACCAGCACAAGGGGGAGTTTGAGCACTGATTATGCTTTTGGGTCCTACTGTGTCTCTAACTCACAATGAATAGGCGACAAAACTAAATAGAAACTGATACTTGTGCACGACTTCAGTATTACTTACTAAAACTGTTGTTACACTAAGGTTTTCATTTTTTAATTTTGTTTGGATTATTTTGCTCTTACTGCAGTACTGTAGGCCACTCCTGACCGGTCACGTTATACATGGATGCGCCACTCAGGTAATGTATAACGTGACCAGTTATACAGCACCTGAATGGCGTATCCGTGTAAGACACTGCATAGCAGAACAAGCTGTGTTGCTACAGATGCTGGTTCAATACCCATGCCGCCCTCCACTGGCAGACCCATGAGATGATTGTAGGTTTTTGGTTTCTCTCCCTCTAAAAACAAGAATAAATAATTCCAAATAACAAACTGGCTTTATTAACAAATTAGTAACAATGTCTCATGCCGTGTTCAAGAATGGCCTTTTTCTCGCTCATTTTATGTTATTTGAAAACGAAATCATCTCCAAAATATTATTTTTTAAACAAAGCGATTATTATTATTATTATTATTATTATTCATTTAGAATTATATACAAGCTTGTTGGATATTCACACAGATATATTATTAATCCTGTTATTAGCAGGACAATATATATTGGTCATATTGGTCATGGCTCACGAGTGGCGCACAATGGGATTGCCTTGCAGTTCTCCAACTGTACCCACTGAAAGCGGGTGAGGTTCAAGGCACAAGCGTGTGCAAAGCTGTCATCAAGGCAAAAGGTGGCTGCTTTGAAGAATCTCATATAAAATATGTTTTGATTTGTTTAACACTTTTTTAATTACTACATGATTCCATATATGTTATTTCATAATTTTGTGTAGAAAATAGTAAAAATAAAGTAAAAAACCCTTGAATGAGTAGGTGTGTCCAAACTTTTGACTGGTACTGTATATATTCCCGTATATCTGACCTTTTATTAGATCCAAAGAGTAGACATGCTCCTGCATGTTCTTAATTTCCTATACGAAGGTAGGATATTATCCGCAATGGGACTGTTTCTAGTGCATCCAATCCGGACTTCAGAAATGTCCTTGTTACTGTATGAGTCCAATGAGATATCTGGGGTGTTGCGCGTGCACCCGCTTATATATTTGTAGAATTTTCTAACTCTGGAAAGTATCAACATGCTGGTATATCTAAGCTTTAATATTTAGGCATAAACATATTTTCAGAAATGTATCATGTCAGTAGTTATTACCTGTCCGTAATTAAAAAAATATATAATTTCAATAGATATCCTTACATGATGTGTAATATTCATCCTCGTATGTCCGATCGAAAATGGGCTAAATCTGACTCGTGATCAATATGCACTGACCAAATTATTTTACCTGTTCATGTGCCGAAAATCATTGTGCTTCTTCACATGGAGGCGAAATATCTGAGCATACATTTACACCATATTTAGTAGTAGGCTACAAGGCACAGAAAGGCATTGTTTTATTTAATCTAAGTTGCTATTTCCAAAGCACATCTCTCCTATTTCTGTAAAGAAAAAAAAGATCAGCATAGCAAATCCAGAGTTCCTATCACAACACTTACTTTCTGTAAAGATGCAAACTTAGGCCAATAGTTGCTAAAAATGTATTTTATTTATTTGACAGAAGAAGAAAAACGTTACACACCTTCAATACCCCTGCTTGCCCTGTTTGTTATGGACTAGGAATACGATGGGAGAAGATTAGGTCATCAGCAGCGGTCCCTTGCAGTCCGGACTCAACGTTTTGGTAGTGTTGATCTGTGATCTACTCCAAACTATCAATACATCAATTATTAATCAAAATTGTGTCGATATTGCAAGAAAATATTGTAATTTCATATAATACTACAAGGTAGCTTCTCTACCTGCTTTATTAATGATGATAAATCTAACTGGATCAAGGTAGCTAACCAGTTTGCTAGTTAGCTAGCTAGCTTATATTAAACAGTAATACAACATATGCCTAAATGTTTTAAAAAGTTAGCTGTCACCTGTCCATGAAGTGAAGGCATTTTCACTATTTGTTAGCTTGCTAGGTTATAGTACTGTTTAGCTTTTACTGGCCAAATTAGCTAACGTTATTGATGCTAGTTACTAAGATAAATAAAACATCTCAGATTAGTTACTCAATTTGTGTTATTTTATGAACAGCTTCTCACTTCTTTGTTTCTCACTTCTTTGTTTCTCCATACACTGTTTACACACATTTGTGGCGCCCAAATAAAAAATGACAGTCGGAACTCCACAGCAGAAAAAACGTGATTATTGTTGTTAAACTCACGAGTTACAGTGCTTTTAGCTTGTGGTTTGCGCGTGCCCTTATTCAGAGGGAATACCACAATTATAGCTAGTATCTGAAATAATTATATGGATTTAACTTCATATGGCTGCAGGGGCAGTATTGAGTAGCTTGGATGAATAAGGTGCACAGAGTAAACAGCCTGCTCCTCAGTCCCAGTTGCTAATATATGCGTATTATTAGTACATTTGGATAGAAAATACTATGCCGTGTCCAAAACGGTTTTAATGAATTCTGTGAGTATACCAGAACTCATATGGCAGGCAAAAACCTGAGAAGAAATCCAAACAGGAAGTGGGAGATCTGAGGTTTGTAGTTTTTGAACTCAGCCCAATCGAATAAACAGTGGGATATTGGTTGTGTTGCACTTCCTAGGGCTTCCACTAGATGTCAACCGTCTTTAGAAACTTGAATGAGGGGCCAGATCTGGGGCCAGATGAGAGCTCTTTGAGTCAGTGGTCTGTTTCTACGACCTGTAATATAACCTTTTTAAGCTTTCGTCCGACGTTCGGCTGGACCTGCACGAGCGTTTGGATTTGTGTACTAAACGCCCTAACAAAAGTACTTGGACATAAATTATGAACATTATCGAACAAACAAACATTTATTGTGGAACTAGGATTCCTGGAAGTGCATTCTGATGAAGATCATCAAAGGCAAGGGAATATTTATAATGTTATTTCTGATTACTTCAACATGGCGGATATATATATTTTTTTTTTCCTGAGTGCCGTTCTCAGATTATTGCATGGTTTGCTTTTTCCGTAAAGTTTTTTTGAAATCCGACAAAGCGGTTTCATTAAGTCATATGAGTGTCATCTGATGACGATCATCAAAGGTTAGTGATTAATTTGATCTCTATTTGTACTTTTTGTGACTCCACTCTTTGGCTGGAAAAATAGCTGTGTTTTTCTGTGATATGGCTCTGACCTAACATAATCATTGTGGTGCTTTTGCTGTAAAGGGTTAGGGTGCTGGTGCTTTCGCTGAAATCGGACTCTGTGGTGGGATTAAAAACAAGTTTACCTTTAAAACGGTATAAGATTTTAATGATGACATTTTTGTTGTTTTGAATTTGGCACCCTGCACTTTCACTGGCTGTTGTCATTTCGATCCCATTAACGGGATTGCAGCCCTAAGAAGTTTTAATATTTGTCCAATAATTGAGCATGTCCTCAAAACTCAATTAAGATTTAGAAATTGTCCTTATTTACCATATCAAGATCCTGATATGGACCTCAGTCAAGAGCTTTTGCATTGTATTGTGCTGGTAAAATATACAATGTAGGCCTACTGTCAGTATTTGTGTCATTATGTCTAAAAGACACATCTGATTTCAGAATTTGTCAGGATTTTGTGTATGTCCAAAAAACTCAAAATGTGCATTGGAAATGGTAAGTATTCTTGAGAATATCAAAAACGTGTAATGTAACGATATCCCCCGATATGGACCCTTTTTGCTCAGTTCGTTGTGTTGATATCCCTGTAAGTGAGCATTTATCCTTTGCCAAGATAATCCATCCACCTGATAGGTGTGGCATATCAAGAAGCTGATTAAACAGCATGATCATTACACAGGTGCAGCTTGTGCTGGGGACAATAAAAGGCTCCTCTAAAATGTGCAGTTTTATCTGAAAAACACAATGGCACAGATGTTTTGAGGGAGTGTGCAATTGGCATGTTGACTGCAGGAATATCTCCCAGAGCTGTTGCCAGATAATTGTATGTTAATTTCTCTACCATGAGCCACCTCCAATGTACTTTTTGAGAATTTGGAAGTACGTCCAACCAGCCTCACAACTGCAGACCACTTGTAACTACGCCAACCAGGATCTCCATATCCGGATTCTTCACGTGCAGGATCGTCTGACACCAGCCACCAATATGTGTTGGTTTCCACAACCAAAGAATTTCTGAACAAACTGTCAGAAACGGTCTCAGGGAAGCTCATCTGCATGCTCGACGTCTTCACCAGGGTCTTGACCTGACTACAGTTTGGCGTCGTCAATGACTTCAGTAGGCAAATGCTCACCTTTGATGGCCACTGGCACGCTGGAGAAGTGTGCTCTTCATGGATGAATCCCAGTTTCAACTGTACCGGGCAGATGGCAGACAGCTTGTATGGCATTGTGTGGGCAAGCGGTTTGCTGATGTCAACGTTGTGAACAGAGTGCCCCATGGTGGAGGTGGGGTTACGGTATGGGCAGGCATAAGCTACAGACAATGAACACAATATACTTTTATCGATGGCAATTTGAATGCACAGAGATACCGTGACGAGATCCTGAGGCCCATTGTTGTATATGTATTTGTCTTTTCTATTTTTTTTATTAGGGATCCCCATTAGCTGCTGCCAAGGGATCCCCATTAGCTGCTGCTTCTCTTCCTGGGGCACATACATCACACATAAAACAAAAGATGAAACAGTACATCACATAACATTATTACACCACTACATATCTACAGTACAACATGTATAACACCACCATACATCAATATTGCAATGTACGGGTGTGTAGAGTGTGTGTGTGAATGCATATGCATGTGTCAGAACCTGTGTGTGTATCTCTTCACAGTCCCCGCTGTTCCATAAGGTGTATATCTTTTAATCTAAGGTGTATCATCTTTTAATCTAAGGTGTATCATCTTTTAATCTAAGGTGTATCATCTTTTAATCTAAGGTGTATCATCTTTTAATCTAAGGTGTATCATCTTTTAATCTAAGGTGTATCATCTTTTAATCTAAGGTGTATCATCTTTTAATCTAAGGTGTATATCTTTTAATCTAAGGTGTATCATCTTTTAATCTAAGGTGTATCATCTTTTAATCTAAGGTGTATCATCTTTTAATCTAAGGTGTATCATCTTTTAATCTAAGGTGTATCATCTTTTAATCTAAGGTGTATCATCTTTTTTTGTATCCAGTTTTCTTAACGCATGGTTGATGTTGAGTGAAGAGTTTATAAGGCAGTTCAGCTTTAAGAAGGTTTCATGCTTTACTGATTGAGGATCCACGTCTTTGCATCTACTGCTACACATCTCCTGTTGAAACCGTTGCATCCAACCAAATAACTAAACAGTGTTGTCTTCTCTGTTATCTACTCTCAGCATAGTGTCATCCTCATTTACAGTCTGACCTTGTATTGTGTTATAGGTCAAAAAAAAGCCATGGAAAGGAAGACATTAGCTACTCTATTACTTTTGCCTCGATATCAACCTGCGGACTTTCTCACGATTCCTCTTTTAACCAAAGGGAGAGACATGATGTAGGGCAATTCATTAGCATAGCTGGATTTTATCGTTTATTGAATCAAAGTCATTTTTAGTCAACGGCAGTTCCACAGGAGGCAATATTTCAGGTGGAAGTAATGTCACCTGCTATCAAAATCCCAGCTCCTCAAGAAACATTTATTCCCACGTCATCTACCCTCATAACTCAGGATGATGAAAAACACATTTAACTGCCTTGCTCATTTACTGTAGATCAGATCAATCAATTCAACAGATTAATTAGGTTGCTCCGGGAGCCAAAGGACTGCCATGGACTAGAACTATGCCGTTGCTATGACTATTTATCAGATAGTTCCGCCCAAAATCCACAGGATAAATAATTATCTGTTGAATGTTAATACACCTCTGTACTAAACCTATATTAATACACCTCTGTACTGTATATCCAGGCCCCTGTTACAGTACACCAACAGTGTTTGTTTACACTGGAGCATTGGGCATACACCATAAGCTATTTACCCAGCCCATCCTCACTCCATATCCCCTGTTTGGATACACTTCAATTCATCAGCATTTTAAACCATAATGTTTTGAAGAGAACATTCCCCATGCTGTGTTGTACAGTCAGTATACAGTACATTCAGGGCATTAATCCATTCATTAAAGAAGCACTTACAAATATATAGGAATTATTAAAAGGGAAATTAGGTTATTTTATCTCACTCACTAAATCCTCTTTAGGAGGAGACTCAGAAAGGCAGATACCTAAGTCTAAGTGTGGATGAAACGAGAGCAGCTGGGGAGAAATTTGTCATGGGTGAGTCTGCCCATTCCCCCTGTGGCTGTGCACACAAGCAGTAGACAAACACATACAATGTGGCAAAATTAATACATAAACTGTATTTTTAACTTCTCATTGGTCAAGTGAAGGAATTTTGACATCCTTAGTGTGAAGTGGTCCAGTAAATAGGATGCGCATTTACTTCATGCAATCACTGATATTTCATCCGCAGGGAACAGTTTGCATGATTACCATGTGCTCAAAGGTTATTTAGCTTCAAGTACATGGCAGTACACAGAATAATTGACTTATGTAATGTCTTCTGTTTTATATTAGGAGTCCCCTGCGTCCAAAGTGGGTGCTTATAGAATTATCTTAATGTGAGTGCCATGCAGGGAAGGAAAGTAAATGTAAATGCAAAATATCTAATGCAGTGACTTGAACAGACACATCTATTACTCACACATTTTCATATCAATTGCAGCGATGCCGCCGTGGTCTGTATGATGCTTGCCTGTTTTTATAACACATTCTCTGTGGATGCATTTTTTTTTTTTAAGTGTTTTACTATAGTGTTCTATTTACAAGACATGTATATGGATATAGAAATCAAACCTCTACGTCATTGTACTATATTAGTTTGATGTTGATTACCAGTGTAGTAGTACGCTTACAACCTAACCCATTTTACTTACTTCATATGGAATAAGTTTAAATGCCTATTTCACACATTTTCTCTCAGCAGGGTCTCTGAGGTCCCATAAGGGAATTTAAATTCAGAGTGGAGGAGTTAATTGAAACCCATGGTGATGTCAAAATGTCAATCTCTGTTATATTCAACTAAAAATAAGAGGAGATTATTAAGGGTAGGTTAATATGGTGAACATTTCTTTCCATTTGTTTTCTTCATTACATTCATTCTGTAAAAGCCACCAACAATAATCCAACTGATATGTTCCTATGAAATGAAGTGTAAAAATGTAGTATGAGGTCATGATACAAATTACCAAAACTACTGGAGCAATTTGACAGATTTAAACAGAGGTACAAAAAAAACGATTTCCACACGAATCTTGTGTCTGTGAATATACACTCATGCTGATTGATAAAACCCGGGCCCCCTGCTCAAACGAAACTCAAGCTATCATGGAAGAACATGATCCGTAATATCCTCAAATGTGCCTGTTTATGCTTCAAACTGATTATATTGCACACAAAAAACAACTATGCATATATTTGACTTGAATCCAGCAGGGAAGGTTGCCTCCTTCAAGAGCTTTTTTGAAGTAAATGTTGCTCCGCGTCTTCCCCGTGTCGACATCTAAGAGCCGCATTGGATAAAAGCAAGAGTATGATTGAGCAGGGAAATGTTTTCTTACGCAAGCCAACGATGGCCTTGGGTTGTTACTGTTCCCATCCACGCCTGCCCCTGGCATATCAATGCACAAAGGCACAAAGGTGTTGTTTTAACCTGAGGTTAAGGTGACGATGGTGATTGTGTGTGTTTAGCTTTAGCTCTGTGTTGTGTTGCTGCGTAATTCGAACGGTAGGAGAAAGCGAGATAGATGAAAGTATTAAGGTCAGATCCCTCCCCCTCTTCCATCTTCTTTTTCACACCAACCACCCACACCACTTCCTGGAGCTGTTCCCTGTGCAGGGAGAGGAGGAAGCTGGAAAGACGCAATGAAGGAAGCATTCAGTCAGTCATCGTCGCTTAAGTTTAATGATGCCAACAAATAAGAGGATGTAGTTATCTATGCAGTATTTATATGATTATTGATCCACATTTTCTGTATCTAACATGTGTTAACCCCTTAGTGAATAACTGTATTTGATGTATAGACCTCCCGAGTGGTGCAGCAGTCTAAGGCACTGCATCTCAGCGCTAGAGGTGACACTACAGACCCTGGTTCTATCCCGGGCTGTATCACAACCGGCCGTGATCGGGAGTCCCATAGGGCGGCGCACAATTGGCCCAGCGGGTTAGGAGAGGATTTGGCCGTGGTAGGCCATCATTGTAAATATGAATTTGAATAAGAAGAGATATTTATTGACTTTCCTAGTTAAATAAAGGTTCAATAAATATAGGATTCTTCACAAATTCCACCTCTTAATAAGGTCAGTGCTGTCAATTACATTAACATAGGTGTTAGTCCACTACTTAAAATGGTGCAGTTAAATTATGTCCAATATTTAAAGTACAACACTTCAAATTAGTCGGACCAAAGAGAGCAACAGTCCTCTTCACCTTGTTAAATACAATTTATGAAGATACTCTTTCCCTTCATTAAAGTAGATCATTGGTTAAGTGAAATCGGGCATATTGAGTTACCCTCCTATCTCGGAGACGCAGGTCTTTACACCGTACCTTGTAGCATTTTTCTTTATAAATGTTGGGCTTAGCTGACTAAGATCGTGACTGTCGGATAACACTGCCTTTACCAAAGCAGAGTCTGCTCTGCAGTTAATAAAAAATAGTCCAGGCTCATTTACAGGTTGTATCTCGTCAAGTGAGTCTAGCGTTCTGGTGACAAGCAAATCAGACATGTGTAAACATTTCATGGTAAAGTCTAGTCTATATGTTGTATTTTACACGTGACCAATATATTTTTTATTTGATTTGTGTGTATGATGTTTAATCAGGAGCCTGGAGGGGAATGTGAAGGCCACGTGGCAGCGGATTAAAAATAGCAGCACTTTACCTCACTGTGAACTTGGAACTGTCTGTGCCCAGCCCCATTGTAGAAGTGTGCACTTTCACACTTGCCTATTTGCATTACGTCAGATACATTAGAGCATGACCCTCAGTGTGATGGAGCATTCTGAAGGGAGGGCAGATTGGCAGCCATAACTATGGCAGAAAGTGGGGGGGGGTCTGGGTGTGAGATGTTGTTTGCTCTTTTTACCTAGACTGATATGAATGTCTAACAGTGGAGGCTGCTGAGGGGAGGACGGCTCATAATAATGACTGGAACGGCGCAAATGGAATGGCATCAAACATGTGGAAACCAGGTGTTTGATACCATTCCACAAATTCCACTCCAGCCAATACCACAAGCCCATCCTCCCCAATTAAGGTGCCACCAACCTCCTGTGATGTCTATAGATCTAAGACTTGTCACCTGAGTATTTAAAAAGGTACTGGGATAGGATTTCAAGGCCGTAATTGCAGATAATGTGAAGCCACACATTTAAAGCTAAACCCAACCCTAAAAGAAGAAAAAAAAGAAGAAAAAATGTGCTAAGTGAAAATGACAGTACTCAGAATTAATTTTAAAAGGAGATAAGGTTTCGGTCTGCTCGTTTTAAATTACAAGATCCACTATGTAATTTCCAGGATGTCCTTGGAAATAAGATGAAAATAACACTAACCTGTTATGTTTTAAAAATAGACAAATTGTATAAGTCATTCAGACATTCACATTCATCCAGCAGCCAAAATATGGGGGGGGGGGGGGGGGGGTCACTGCAAAACATGTTAATCTTATGTTTTTTTGTATTGTATTGAGATAATAAAGTTAGAATGACTTGTTTTGAGTTGATCTTGCTTACCCAGACTATGCATTTAGATAATTTGTCTTGTTTTAAGATACACTAGTCAGAATAAGTCTTTAGGTTAAAGGTCCAATAAGGACATTTTTATCTCAAATCATTTCTGGGTAGCAATTAAGTACCTCTCTGTGCTTGTTTTCAATTAAAATGGTCAAAAATAAAATAATCTTTCTTATTGGTCTATTAACTAATTTACAGCATGGTGACCATGGAAGGCCAAAACTCCATCCCACCAAAACTGGCTGAAATGTCAGGTATTTTCAAACAGCTCTTATGCTGCCAGTGCAGATGTTTTGTCTTGTTAAGATGTAATATTAATATAAAATTGTAATGAATACTCAGGGAGAAAAAGGTGTAGATTCACACGGCAGGTGTTTATTTCACCTTCCCAGAAGGCAGGAGTCGTGGTCACAGGCAGGCAATGGTCATACACAGCTGGGCAAACAGGCAGGTCAATCAAAACCAGTTATAGGCCTTCACAGTCCTAGTTCTCACAAACGTGCTAGGAAAAGGCTTAGTAGAGTCAAAATGAACAATACCTCATAAAGGCACAACCAGGATGAACTGAACTAAATAAGGAGCTGATGAGACCAGGTGAGTAACTAACACAGGTGAAATCAATGAACAAAAATGAAAGACAGGGCTACGTTCAGAACAACAATGAAACAGAACACAAGGTTGACTAAGAAAATAAATACAGAACCTTACAAAAATATCTTGAAATAATATAATTTATCTCACCCCACTTGTATCAAGCCTTTTTTAGGTTAAAAGAAGTCAAGTGCACTGGGGTGGAATTCCGACCTGAGCTAAGCTGTGTAAACGGAACTTAATTCCCCTTTTCCTCTCTATGTGTATTCTGACCTTGAATTTAAGCATGAGCATAGCATGCTATTCACCCTCTATTCATTTGATGTGGAGATCAACGAAATTAAGGTGTGGCAGAGGTGTGTCTGCAGACACTCCGTAATTCTGACCTCTCATAATTCCAGCACCATTACGCGTGAGGAAACCATGAATAAGGTCGAGTGAACCTGCCGGTTCCAAGTGAGACACCATCTACTTTTTTTCTGATAGAAATAAAAGCATTCCCCATGCACTGTAATTCATACATTGATAAGAGCTAGGTAAATGAGTAATACGTTTGGGGAAGGGGATTGTAAATACACATAGCAATTGTTTGAGATGATTTTTCCTTATGAGCCATCGTATTTAAAGAGATGGTTGAAGGTAAATTTACAGACAACCCTATTGAACGAAAACTCAACGAGAAAATCTGTTGGCCAGAAAATGGGAGTGTTTTTAGCAGTTCAATTAAATGTATTCAGTGCATGCAATGTACATACACCTGTAGAGCAAAATTCCGCACCTGCATTAGGTAAGTCTGAATACCAACTACTGAGAAGTGCAAGGAAAAGGTGTGCGTAGGAAAGGCCTTATGATCATTTTCTTTGGTAAGAGGTCGAGTCAATGCATTCTAATGGTAAGAGATATCTAAGTAAGATCACATTTCTTTGCAGGGTGCTGTCTTGCTGCAACTTCAAACTATCCCAGATAATATACAATAATGCATATACTATAGGTTCATCTTTATGACATTTATAATAGTAATCATTTGAATATAACTCATAATCACACACTATCCACCACACTCAGTTTGACATTGTTCCACATGCAGTAAATGATGGATTATGACCCGGGCTGTGGTTTCAGCTGGAGATCAGGTAAGGTCAGTACAGTACAGTTTAACTTATCTTCTCCTTACATTTCTGTGTCCCTGAGTGTCTTCATGGCAACACTGAAAGAGGCTTAGCTCCAGTAGACTGCATGGGGAGAATGCACAGTCACAGGGGAGGAGGTATGTAGTTTAACCCTTTTTGCCTAATGCATTGCCACATTGCTGCTGTGTGTGATTAATTAGCTTCAAGTGAATTTTCCGGGCAAACAATATGTCTTTGTTTCAAACTGTTGTCCTCCAGATTGCAATTTATGTCATAGACCGACCAACAATTTATCTCTTACCAATTTTTTGTACGTTTATAATTTGTTACAGGGAAATCATAATTTCTCACACTATCATCATACACAAGGAACCTTGTTGGAGTTTACATTTAGCACTTATGATTTATATGTTTCCATTATCAAGGCAAATGTTTTTTGAAAATATCCTGCAGAATTATTGTACTGGCAAATGAGCAGCTTACCCAAGTGCAAAAGCTCTTCATGGATATCAGGCATATGTAACACTAACTTTTACAATTAGGAAAGGGGGATACCTAGTCAGTTGTACAACTGAATGCCTTCAACTGAAATGTCTTTTGCATTTAACCCAACCTCTCTGAATTAGAGAGTTGCGGTGGGGCTGCCTTAATCAACATCCATGTCTTCGTCACCCGGGGAACAGTGGGTTAACTACCTTGCTCAGGGGCAGAACGACACATTTTTACCTTGTCAGCTCGGGGATTCGATCCAGCAACCGTTTGGTTATTGGACCAACACACTAACCACTCGAGTAATTGTTTGTGTTGACTCAGATTTATTGTTTGCTTTCAGTACTTTCCACTTATTTAAAGTGGCCATTGTTGTTCTAAAAACTCTTGTAGTGTATTTTTTGGCAGGTGGTAGGAAGATGTGATAATGTTAGCCCACTCAACATTGAGCTGTTGCAGCCCTCCAAATCTTCCCAGTACATTCACAGAATGGACTAAGAGACCCAGGGGACTGCATTGTCTCCGCTGCATACTTAAACTCGCTAGAGTACCGCTCCTAAGTGTGAACATTATTTCAGACATAATGCTTGTCTTATTTCTCACAGGACTTAACACAACACAGGCCATTGGAACCAACCACATTCCAACTGTGCGGGGGAATTCCGCTACCAACATACACCTTGTGTTACAACGTGACCGGTAGCGAATGTGGGAAGAGTGTGGCAGAAACGGCGCCTCAGATCCTTCTGTTTGCCTTCTCTAAGCATGTATAATACATGGCACTTATATACCATTTTAATAATGGCCTGTGCTTTTTGTGCTTCCAAGATTCTGGGAGTAATGTTACTCTGGGGCAGCTGGTCAGGATAGGGAATCCAAGGTCAAGCCATCTGTTCAATTCACAATGATTCTCTCATTTACACAAACTAAACAGACTCAGCATAAACACATTTTCATTCCCATTCTCCTTAAAATTAATATTTAGAGACAGAGAGCCACTACATTTCCATATCAGTTGTATTTTCCTGCCTTGACTGCAGTAAGAATGTTTATACAAATATGTAGCTTTAGCAGTGGCGGAAGGAGGGCCCCTACCACTAGCTCCGGCTAGCTGAACTAATGCAGTTTTGTGGGATTGAGCTCTCGCTCCCCGATGTTTAAGATAGGTGCGCCAATTAAGAGGGCTTTCTGCCAGCCCATTCCTCCAGTGTGATAATTACCGGCAGCTCTGTGGCTTTCAGCAGAGTATCGAACCCACCAAGTGGTGAGGGGGCCCTCCTCTCCCTGAGCAGAGCGACCTTATTAGGTCAGCGTTCTCTCCGGCCACACACGCCACAACTCTAACTAAGATCAATGACAGATGCTAATTAAAATGGGTATTTTTATTCCCTGTTTTACAAACAGACCACTGGTGTCTTTTCTGCCTCCTGAAGTAAAATATCACTATGGTCATTTTTTTCCCGAGCTGTCAATACAACAAGGTTGTCTGGCTCAGTGACTACAAACACTCTCATGTGTTTGATTCAATAACGAGAGTATAGGCCTATCCGCCACGGAAGGTTTCAAGTTTTTATTGTCACTTGCCAAAATAGAGTGAAATGCCTTTCTTGCAAGCCTTTTCCCAACAATGAAGTAATCAATATCGCTAGTACTATTACAAAAAGTAAAGTAGAACAAAAACACACAAGAAATAGAAATGAGAAGAATGTGAGAAAGTAAGTAAGCTACTGTATATACCAGGTCAGTGCCAATACTATAGTTCCAATGTGCAGCGATACTGGAGTGTTAGGAGTATATACAGTGCATTCGGAAAGTATTCAGACCCCTTGACTTTTTACACATTTTGGTGCGGCTGGCTTCCGGGTTGGATGTGCACTGTGTTAAGAAGCAGTGCGGCTTGGTTGGGTTGTGTATCGGAGGACGCATGACTTTCAACCTTCGTCTCTCCCGAGCCCGTACGGGAGTTGTAGCGATGAGACAAGATAGTAGCTACTACAACAATTGGATACCACGAAATTGGGGAGAAAAAGGGGTAAAATTAAAAAAGAAAAAAAAATGTCTGTAAATGTATTACAAAAAAAAAGAAACACCTTATTTACATAAGTTTTCAGACCCTTTGCTATGAGACTTAATATTGAGCTCTTGATTGGAGTCCACCTGTGGTAAATTCAATTGATTGGACAGGATTTGAAAAGGCACACACCTGTCTATATAAGGTCCTCCAGTTGACAGTGCACGTCAGAGCAAAAACCAAGACATGAGGTCAAAGGAATTGTCTGTAGAGCTCCAAGACAGGATTGTGTCGAGGTACAGATCTGGGGAAGGCTACCAAAACAGTTCTGCAGCATTGAAGGTCTCCAAGAACACAGTGGCCTGTTTCATTCTTAAATGGAAGAAGTTTGGAACCACCAAGACTCTTCCTTGAGCTGGCTGCCCGGCCAAACTGAGCAATCGGGGGAGAAGGGCCTTGGTCAGGGAGGTGACCAAGACCCCGATGGCAGGGTAGCCAGAGTTCCTCTGTGGAGATGGGAGAACCTTCCAGAAGGACAACCATCTCTGCAGCACTCCACCAATCAGGCCTTTATGGTAAACTGACAGACAGAAGCCATTCCTCAGTAAAAGGCACATGGTGGCCTGCTTGGAGTTTGCCAAAAAGCACTTAAAGCACTCTCAGACCATGAGAAACAAGATTCTCTGGTCTGATGAAACCAAGATTAAACTCTTTGGCCTGAATGCCAAGCATCACGTCTGAAGGAAACCTGGCACCATCCCTACGGTGAAGCATGGTGGTGGCAGCATCATGCTGTGGGGGTCATTTTTAGCGGTAGGGACTGGTCAGGGACTAGTCAGGATCGAGGGTAAGATGAACGGAGCAAAGTACAAAGAGATCCTTGATGAAAACCTGCTCTCGAGTGCACAGGACCTCAGACTGGGGTGAAGGTTCACCTTCCAACAGGACAATGACCCTAAGCACACAGCCAAGACAACGCAAGAGTGGCTTTGGGACAAGTCTCTGAATGTCCTTGAGTGACCCAGCCAGAGCCCGGACTTGAACCTGGCTAAACATCTCTGGAGAGACCTGTAAATAGCTGTGCTCCTCATCCAACCTGACAGAGCTTGAGAGGATCTGCAGAGATGAGTGGGAGAAACTCCCCAAATATACGTGTGCCAAGCTTATAGCGTCATACCCAAGAAGACTTGAGGCTATAATCACTGCTAAAGTTGCTTACTGATTACTTATATATTTTATTTATTACATTTGCAAAATTTCTAAAAACCTGTATTTTGCTTTGTTTGTAGATTGGGTGGGGGGAACTATTTAATCAATATTAGAATAAGACTGTAACGTAACAAAATGTGGAAAAAGTAAAGGGGTCTGAATACTTTCCAAGTGCGCTCTATGTATAGAGGTAAAAAATTAGGGTTAAGTTTAGTGTTGTGGCTACAGTAGGTGTGCTTGTGTGTGTGTTGGAGTGTCGGAGTGAGTGTGTGTGAGTGTGTAGAGTACTGTGAGTGTGTCAGTGCAAAAATACAAATAAAATAGAAGGGTCAATACAGGTAGTCTGTGTAGCCATTTTGTTAGCTATTTAGCAGTCTTATGGCTTGGGGATAGAAGCTGTTCAGGAGCCTGTTGGTGTCGGACTTGTAGCTCCAGTACAACTTGCAGAGAGAACAGTCTGTGGCTGGGTTCTTCCTTTCACAATGCCTGAGATAGAGGTCCTGGTTGCCAGGGAGCTCGGCCCCAGTGATGTACTGGGCTGTCTGTACCACCCTCTGTAGCGCCATGCGATTGAGGGTGGTGCAGTTGCCACACCAAGCAGTAATGCGGCCAGGCAAGATGTTCTCAATGGTGCAGCTGTAGAACTTTTTGAGGATTTGAGGGAATCCCGTCTTCGACGTTGGATGGGGGCATGCTCGTCCCCCCTGGTAGGAAGGCATTGTTGGGCAGATCTCGGCTGGGTCTTCCTTTATAATCCGGAATGGACTGTAGCCCCTGCCACTTGCGTCGGGCCAGTGTAATAAGATTCCAGCATGTTTGATGGCTCTGCGGAAATCATAGCGGGACTTCTTGTACTTGTTTGTGTCCTCAGCCGTAGCCTCGGTGTTGGCTGCAATAGCCCTGTGTGCGGTAGCCCTGTCCTTTAGTTTAGCGTCAACCTCAGTGTTAATCCAGGGTTTTTAATTGGAAAAGCAGCGCACCTTCACTGTTGCGACAATGTTGGCAATGCACTTCCTAATGGTTAGCTCGTTGATGTAATAGGTGGAGTCCCGGAATATATTCTAGTCAGCGCTAGCAAAGCAGTCCTGTAGCATGGCCTCCGATACGGAGGACCATTTCTCTACGGAGCACATTTTGTTTGAGTTTCTGCTTGTAGACTGGAAGCAGGAGTATGGTCATGATCTGATTTTCAGAAAGGCTGGACGAGGGAGGGCCTTGTATGCTTGCTTGTGGGTAGAGTAGCAGTGGTCTAGAACTGTATCTCCCCTAGTGGCAAAGGAGACGTGTTGATGGAAGTTGATGGAAGGCATCATGTGTCTTAATGGCACAGAATTAAAATGGTTTTGCTTGTTTATAGCCTCGTACAATTTGTTAAGTGCCAACTTGTGGTTTTTCTTGTCCTGGGGTGGAATATATACAGCAGTCACGATAACAGCTGAAAACTCTCTCAGGATGTTAAGGGTCGGCATTTGACCATCAGGTAATTCCAAAATGGGTGAACAGATCGAGACTTCGACTGCGCTCGAGTCAGGGCACCATTTGCTGTTGATGAAGAGGCATACACCCCCCCCTCTCAATTTCCCTGAATCTAATGTCCTGTCAGCTCTGTGAATGGAGTATCCATTGGGTTGGATAGCCATGGTGGGTATCTTGTTTGAAAGCCATGTTTCAGAGAAGCCGAGAATATTGCAGTTACGAGGGTCCCGTTGATAACAAATCCGCGACCAGAGGTCATCCATCTTCAAATCAAATGTTATTGGTCACATACACATGGTTAGCAAATGTTAATTTGAGTGCAGCGAAATGCTTGTGCTTCTAGTTCTGACAATGCAGTAATATCTAACAAGTGGACAACAGCTACCGTATACACACACATGTGAAGGGATGAATAAGAATATGTACATACAAATATATGGATGAGCGATGGCCGTGCGGCATAGGCAAGATGCAGTAGACGGTATAGAATACAGTATATACATATGAGGATATGTAAACATTATTAAAGTGCCGTTATTTAAAGTGACTAGTGATACCTTTAGTAAGTCCATTTATTAAAGTGGCCAAAGATTTAAGTCTGTATGTTAGCAGCAGCCTCTCTATGTTAGTGATGGCTGTTTAACAGTCGGATGGCCTTGAGATAGAAGCTGTTTTTCAGTCTCTCGGTCACAGCATTGATGCACCTGTACTGACCTTGCCTTCTGGATGGTAGCAGGGTGAACAGGCAGTGGCTCGGGGGGTTGTTGTCCTTTGATCTTTTTGGCCTTCCTGTGACATCGGGTGTTGTAGGCGTCCTGGAGGGCAGGTAGTTTGCCCCCTGTGATGCGTTGTGCAGACCGCACTACCCTCTGGAGAGCCTTGCGGTTGAGGGCGGTGCAGTTATTATCAAGTGAATGCACATTGGCTAATAGAATAGAGGGAAGAGGTGGCCGGTTTTCCTTTTGCCTTAATCTCGGCAGGACTCCCCTCTACTGACTCTTTTTACCGGCTTTTCCTCTTTGGTAGCCCGAAAATTGGGTTGGAATTACACAAAGAACCCAGGGCAGGTGAGTCGAAGTTGAAGCCGGAATTGAGGTTAGTAACTGCTGATCCGTTTTTCTAAAGTTCTTGTTGATCATAAGAAATGATAGCGGATACATTTAGTGCAAAAAAAAACTAAAGATCAACACAGAATCACAAAACAGCAAAGTTGGGTCAGAGCAGTACGGCGCCATCAAGTCATGTTTTCCCTTTGTTTCCTTTACATCACAAAGAGGCCTATCATACTAAATAAAAACAGCCTTACAAGACCAAGGGTAAATGTTTAAAAATTTAATGCAATAGCAGCTGGCATGAAAGTATGCAGGACTAAAAACTGCTGAAAGATTTAACAAGTTTAAACTTAAAGGTAGACTCAGCGATATGACGTAGAAACAGCATAGAAAGTAAACAGCATAGTGGGTCAATTTCCGCAACAATTAAGAGCATTGAAGTACAAGGCTCAAATTCTCCGCTGTTGTGGCTCCGTGGCTCCCACGCTGTAAGAATGTGAAGCGAACCCGTGCACATGCACAGATACTGTGTGTGACTGTGTTAGAGCGAAGTCTTGCATTTCACTCATCTCAATATCTGCGGTGCTGCTTGTGGCTATGTGATTTCGCTAGGTCTGCCATTAATGTCACAAGACCAAAACATTAAGTAAAAACTTAAAGAGAGGAAGTAGATTTCCAAAACCGTTAGCTTCAGAGTGGCTGAGCTGAGAAGCAAGGCTAAGGAGCGGATAAAGCCAGTCAGCCCATCAGCAGAGGAGCCCCACTGGGCACAGACGTAAATTCAACGTCTATTCCACATTTGTTCAATGTGATTTAATTTAAATGGCATGGGAACAATGTTGATTCAACCAATATGTGCCCTGTGAGGCCATTCTAGCCCAGTCACTTGCAGCATATATCAGTGGTGCTGTCATCAGGACGTGGAGTCATTGTATGCTAGGAAAATAAATCTAAATGCCAAAGGAAATAAGTTTGATTACACACTCGCAGAGGGCACATATTGGTGTTCAAATGACACCATCTAGCACTCCTCTCAGAGACTTTCCAATCCCCAAATTGTCATCCAGTCCACCTCATTAAATCTAGTCTTTTCCCCCCTCTTTAAAGGTCACACAAAATCTATGGGAATGGAAATAAACTAGGTTTGAACCCAGCTCTGTTTACTGAAATTACAGCTATGGCTTTATACTGTCACTCCAGCAAATCAGCAGCTTTATTTCAAAGGGACGTGCTCATGAAATAATGTACTATATTTGCATATTCATTCATTTATTAGTTCATATAGAGTGTAATTTACCTCTCCCCCTCTTTCCTCCCTTATTCCCAAATTATCTGCTGTTGTGGTTCTCGGCTTCAATACAAATCCACTATAGGACAGTGGGGATGGACAGAGAGAGGGTGCTAGAGACGTCTACAAGATGTCATTGTGGTGAAATCACCTGAAAAGGCGCTTGCCGGTGTATGAAGTTGGGCAGAGAGAGGCAAAAACCAATCAAAACAGGTCCATCTCATCTTATCGCTGTCTGGGAGAAAAGCTATGACATCGCTGCTGGTACTAACTCACCTTTCCCATCCTGGACAAGAGCGTGTCGGAGGGAGCGGGAGAAGAGGTAGTGTGGGTGGTGAGAAGAGGGTGGGATGGATGGAATGGGGATGGAGGGATGGGGAGGACAGGGACCAGTGGTGGGGGCAATGTAATCATATTCCAATTGGAAGTCAGTCAGCTGGAACAACTGAGCCCCACACCAAGAATGGATTTTACATGCAGACTATTACGGCCCAGCCTATTTACTCCAAACTGCCTGGAAATGGCTGGCATTATATGGAGCAGCCAACAGTGAATGTATTCCCAGCAGGTCGATGCCACTGGCTTATCTTTGTTTTTCTGAAAAATGTCTTTGCTTGCTCCCCACTAGCCTGAACCCCATTTGTCCCCTGACCATATTCACTGAGGATTCATCTTCACTTACACAGGAGAGTAGTAGTGTGATGGTGGTGCACCTGAGAAGTGCCATGGGCTCCGCTATGGTTGAGGAATTTGAGAGATGGGCTGGGACAGCTTATTCAATTCACTGCTCACTGCGTTTTCACCTCTTACACTCCATTTTGCTCTGTTAGGAAAGTGAATTGTTACAAGGGGTGGCGAGCAAATCATGAGCCAAAAATAGAGGAGAATATGGAACCGTAATGCACACCAATATTTTCCATCTGTTCACGGTCTTGGTGGCACCTTTAAGGGGTGTGAAATCATCAATTAGTCTTTCCATCTGCAATAACTTTGGGAGAGAGGGGAAATGCAAGATAAATCCCAACTTCTCCAGAATCAATATGGTGGATAATTTGATACAAGCCAGATATTGAATTTATATTATCATGTAATCAACTATAAGAAGGGTATGTTGAGGCTATGGTCAACATAACCATAATGCAATTTATACATGTCTGAATTGTGATAAAGTGCCTTTGGTGAAAAACACCATAACATTTATTAAACGATGAAGAAATGTTTGATTGCACTGGTAGATGCTCATCATGCTGTTTGGGGTTTTAGGCTGGGTTTCTGTATAGCACTTTGAGATATCAGCTGATGTACGAAGGGCTATATAAATACAATTTGATTGATTGATTGATCAGATCATAATCATCAATACATGAAAAAGGCATTTCACAAAATACATTATACAAGTATCTTAAATGACATTTATTTGGGAAATGTGTTTACCACTTGAAATTGAGGGTGGAATGGATACATCTGTAAATAGAAACATCACAAAGGCAATTTCACAAAGTGATACAGATAAAGACAAATCATGAGCTATAATATACTGCTCACAAAATAAATGTTCCAAATTGAATATTAAAGCAGAGATATTCCTGAGGGATGTTGTATGTCCCAGGCGATAGTTGATGCTGACAGGCCTGTTTCACACGGGTCTGAGCTGGTGTGTAATGTATACCTCTTTGGCAGTTCTAAGACTAGACACTTCTCCCTCTGCCTTACTTTTCATTTTCTTCACCAGTAGATCTATAGTTCCTTGGGGAGCGTTGTGCATTTGTTGTCAGCAAAATGGTGCAGTGTGTTCTTAGTTGTGATGGGAGAAATGTGTTGCATGTCAAGTCAACTTCTTAGAAGTAAGGAAGACTCCTCTGCCCCCCCCCTCCCCCTGTTGGCCCTCTATGGCTTATTATACAGTACATTACACTGGCTGAACTGTAAGTTCACTTTCCCTTTACTTATTAAGAGATTTCGGTACTGTAGATGCTGGTGTGGCCATTTTCCACACTCTCTTCCCCATTCATTCTCCCGCAGCCCAGAATGACCTTGAAGCAAAGTTAGTCATTACTGGAGGAATTGGAAATCTTCATCGCTCCTCTAGATCTGACACTGGTGCTGCTGGTGTGATGTGGTGACTCATGGCTTCTGACTGTGAGAGATAATAATGTCTGCCAGTCCATAGAGTGTAAATTACCTATCCCTTATAGATGAGTCAGTGTTGGGTCCTTTTGATTAGAGTCTACATCCCAAATGGCACACTATTCACTACACAGTGGACGACTATTACATTTCCAAGATGGCGTAGCAGTCTGACATGTGTTTGTCTTGTCCTGTGTAAATAGTAGTTATCATATATTTCGTATATATTTTAATCTCCCTTTCCATCTACGAACTGAATATACTTTCCTGCAACCCACCTCACCCAATGTGGTACGGATCTGCTAATTTTATACTTTAGAATCAGAACCCCCATCAGAAGCTAGCCAGTTACGAGCAAATAGTCAGTTAGCCACCGCTAGGGGTCTTCACAGTTAACTCGGACACCAGCCAGCTCCAGCTCGGTCAATACCTGCCAGTTTGCACAGCACGATATCAACCCAGAGCATATCGAACTGCTTTTTCTCTAGCACATTAACGAATTTCTGCCTCAATCCCTGGACCATTACACCGGATCATCGCAGCTAGCTAGCTGCAATCGAGTGGCTACTGCTGGCTAACGCCTCTGTCCCAAAGCAAGCACCTTGAGCTAGCCTCGAGCTTGGCCCATCTTCCGGCTAGCCTGAAGAGGTCTACCAGCGTATTCTTGGGCTACAATATCTCTTTTGCCAATTGGCCTTTATTGCTGACACGGAGCCCCGCCGATCCATCCCGACTGGTCTGCCGGTGTAATCATCTGAGGTGATTTCAACAGGCCCGCTAGCTTTCTGAATCGCCGTGTCTCCAGCTCGCCTAGTGTACTAGCAACTACCGAACGGCTCCCTGACTCACCTATTGCGGCTCACTTCACTGTAGAGCCCCTAGCCCTGCCCAACATGCTTTAGATTGCTCTTTTGTCCCACCCCCCACACACATGGTGACCTCACCTAGCTTAACTGGTGCATCTAGAGACAAAACCTCTCTCATCGTCACTCAATGCCTAGGTTTATCTCCACTGTACTCACATCCTACCATAACCTTGTCTGTACATTATTCCCTGAATCTATTCTTCCACGCCCAGACATCTGCTCCTTTTACTCTCTGTTCCGAACGCACCAGTTCTTATAGACTTTAGCCGTACCCTTATCCTACTCCTCCTCTGTTCTGCTGGTGATGTAGAGGTTAACTCAGGCCCTGCAGCCCCCAACACCACACCTATTCCCCAGCCACTCTCATTTGTTGACTTCTGTAACCGTGAAAGCCTTGGTTTCATGCATGTTAACATCAGAAGCCTCCTCCCTAAGTTTGTTTTATTCACTGCTTTAGCACACTCCGCCAACCCTGATGTCCTAGCCATGTCTGGATCCTGGTTTAGGAAGGCCACCATAATCAGAAATTTCCATCCCCAACTACAACATTTCCAACAAGATAGAACTTCCAAAGGGGTCGGAGTTGCAATCTACTGCAGAGATCTGCAGAGTCCTTTCATACAATATAAATAGTAATTTAGGAAAGCTAAGGCTAGCTTATCAAACAGACATTTGCACCCTGTAGCACTAATTCCAAAATGTTTTGGGATACTGTAATGTACATGGAGAATAAGAGCACCTCCTCCCAGCTGCCCACTGCACTGAGGCTAGGAAACACTGTCACCACCGATAAATCTACGATAATCGATCATTTCAATAAGCGTTTTTCTTTTTCTGGATCCCTACGAATTAGCTGGGCTAGACAATCTGGACCCTCTCTTTCTAAAATCATCTGCAGAAATTGTTGCAACCCCTATTACTAGCCTATTCAACCTCTTTTTCGCATCATCTAAGATCCCCAACGATTGGAAAGCTGCTGCAGTCATCCCCCTCTTCCAAGGGAGAGACACTCTAGACCCAAACTGTTACAGACCTATATCCATCCTGGCCTGCCTTTCTACAATTTTCAAAAGCCAAGTTAACTTCTTGCTCCTACCTGGCACGCAGGCGTCCCATCTAGAGCTCTGGAAATGCAAATGCGCTACGCTAAATGCTAATAGTATTAGTTAAAACTCAAGCGTTCATTAAAATACACATGCAGGGTATTGAATTAAACCTACACTCGTTGTGAATCCAGGCAACAAGTCAGATTTTTAAAATGCTTCTCAGCGAAAGCATGAGAAGCTATTATCTGATAGCATGTAACACCCCAAAAGACCCGCAGGGGACGTAAACAAAATAATTAGCATAGTCGGCGCTACACAAACTGCACAAATAAAATATAAAACATTCATTACCTTTGACCATCTTCTTTGTTGGCACTCCTAGATGTCCCATAATCACTATTGGGTCTTTTTTTCTCTCGATTAAATCGGTCCATATATAGCCTAGATATCGATCTATGAAGACTGTGTGATAAACGGAAAAAAATTGCGTTTCATAACGTAACGTCATTTTTTAAAATTCAAAAAGTCGACGATAAACTTTCACAAAATACTTCTAAATACTTTTGTAATGCAACTTTAGGTATTAGTAAATGTTTCGTTCGTTTGACCAAGAAACAAAGAATTGGCAAATGACAAGACTGTTGACATCGTGTGGAAGCTGTAGGTACTGCAACCTCAGCCCTATTTAATGTCTTTCGCCCATAACAATGGGTTGAAGCAGCGGATGGATATATTTTTCAGTGATCAGATTTTCCTGCACTTTTCAATGAAACGCACGTTCTGTTAAAGTCACAGCCGTGATTTAACCAGTTTTATAAACATCTGAGTGTTTTCTATCCACACATACTAATCACATGCATATACTATATTCCTGGCATGAGTAGCAGGGTGCTGAAATGTTGCGCGATTTTTAACAGAATGTTCGAAAAAGTAGAGGGTCAACTGAAGAGGTTAACAAACAGATCACCGACCATTTTGAATCCTATCGTACCTTCTCCACTATGCAATCTGGTTTCCGAGCTGGTCATGGGTGCACCTCAGCCACGCTCAAGGTCCTAAATGATATCATAACCGCCATCGATAAAAGACAGTACTGTGCAGCCGTCTTCATCGACCTGGCCAAGGCTTTCGACTCGGTCAATCACCGTATTCTTAACGGCGGACTCAATAGACTTGGTTTTTCAAATGCCTCGCCTGGTTCACCAACTACTTCTCGGATAGAGTTCAGTGTGTCAAATCAAAGGGCCTGTTGTCCGGACCTCTGGAAGTCTCTATGGGGGTACCACAGGGTTCAATTCTCTGACTTACTATTTTCTCTGTATATATCAATGATGTCGCTCTTGCTGCTCGTGATTCTCTGATCCACCTCTACGCAGACACCATTCTGTATACATCTTGCCATTCTTTGGACACTGAGTTAACAATCCTCCAAACTAGCTTCAATGCCATACAACACTCCTTCCGTTGCCTCCAACTGCTTTTAAAGACTATTAAAACTAAATGCATGCTCTTCAACAGATTGTTGCCCGCATCCGCCCGCCCGACTAGCATTACTACTCTGGACGGTTCTGACTTAGAATATGTGGACAACTTCAAATACCTAGGTGTCTGGTTTGACTGTTAACTCTCCTTCCAAACTCACATTAAGCATCTCCAATCCAAAATTAAATCTAGAATCGGTTTCCTATTTCGCAACAAAGCCTCCTTCACTCATGCTGCCAAACATACCCTCGTAAAACTGACTATCCTACCGATCCTTGACTTCGGCGACGTCTTTTACAAAATAGCCTCCAACACTCTACTCAGCAAACTGGATGCAGTCTATCACAGTGCCAACCGTTTTGTCACCAAAGCCCCATATCCTACCCACCACTGCGACCTGTATGCTCTCGTTTGCTTGCCCTCACTACATATTCGTCGCCAAACCCACTGGCTCCATGTCATCTATAAGTATTTGCTAGGTAAAGCCCCACCTTATCTCAGCTCACTGGTCACCATAGCAACACCCACCCGTAGCACGCACTCCAGCAGGTATATTTCATTGGTCATTCCCAAAGCCAACACCTCCTTTGGCCGCCTTTCCTTCCAGTTCTCTGCTGCCAATGACTGGAACACATTGCAAAAATCCCTGATGCTGGAGACTTTTTTCTCCCTCTCTAACTTTAAGCATCAGCTGTCAGAGCAGATTACCAAACACTGTACCTATACACAGCCAATCTGTAAATAATTATCTTTTTGCTCTTTTGCACCCCAGTATCTGTATTTGCACATCATCATCTGCACATCTATCACTCCAGTGTTAGTGCTAAATTGTAATTATTTTGCCTCTATGGCCTATTTATTCCCTTACTTCCCGAATCTTACTACATTTTCATACATAGATTTTCTATTGTGTTATTGACTGTACGTTTGTTTATCCCATGTGTAACTCTGAGTTGATGTTTTTGTCGCACTGCTTTGCTTTTTCTTGGCCAGGTCACAGATGTAAATGAGAACTTGTTCTCAACTGGCCTACCTGGTTAAATAAAGGTGTGAAAAAAAATTAACTATTGACCCAAACTGGATTCAGGGGTAGACGTAACATGGTAAATGTAAATCTGGTACACTCCAATTAGTATGATATGTTACGTTTCATATGGTATGTATTCATTTGTGGATGTCTATCATCCATTTTGTATGATATGTGACGGATTACAATTTGTATGATATGTTATGAATTCAAATTTGTTGTGGCTACCGTTAGCTATGTGGCTAACGTTAACTGGGCTACGGGTTAGGGTTAGGGCTACAAACCTGAGTCAGTTACACCAGCTCTGTCAGGAGGAATGGGCCAAAATTCACCCAATTTATTGTGGGAAGCTTGTGGAAGGCTAACTGAAACGTTTGACCCAAGTTAAACAATTTAAAGGCAATGCTACCAAATTCAAATTGAGTGTATGTAAACTTCTGACCTACTGGGAATGTAATGAAATAAATAAAAGCTGAAATAAATAATTCTCCCTATTATTATTCTGACATTTCACATTCTTAAAATAAAGTGGTGATCCTAACTGACCTAAGACAGGGAATCTTTACTAGGAGTAACTGTCAGGAACAACAACAACTTCAAACTTTGAGCTTGGAATCAGTTTTTCCCTTTCAATCACAAGTCCTACATTATAGAGACAAAGAATTGAATATAAGATGCTTCTCCCACTTAAATCCTTCGGTAAGGTACAGTTAAGGGCAGTACCATTGTTCAAGAGAGACAACTATAGTTCAAAGGTCAGGTCAGGTTCCAAGGCCTCCTTGCTCGCACACAATTTTTCAGTTCTGCCCACAAATTTTCTATATGATTGAGGTCAGGGCTTTGTGATGGCCACTCCAATACCTTGACTTTGCTGTCCTTAAGCTATTTTGCCACAACTTTGGAAGTATGCTTGGGGTCATTGTCCATTTGGAAGACCCATTTGCGACCAAGCTTTAACTTCCTGACTGATGTCTTGAGATGTTGCTTCAATATATCCGCATAATTATCCACCCTCATGATGCCATCTATTTTGTGAAGTGCAGTCCCTCATGCAGCAAAGCACCCACACAACATGATACTGCCACCCCTGTGCTTCACGGTTGGGATGATGTTCTTCGGCTTACAAGCCTCCCCCTTTTTCCTCCAAACATAACGATTGTCTTTATGGCCAAACAGTTAAATTTTAGTTTCATCAGACCATAGGACATTTCTCCAAAAAGTACGATCTTTGTCCCCATGTGCAGTTGCAAACCATAGTCTGGCTTTTTTATGGCGGTTTTGGAGCTGTGGTTTCTTCCTTGCTGAGCGGCCTTTGAGGTTATGTCGATATAGGACTCTTTTTACTGTGGATATAGATAATTTTGTACCTGTTTCCTCCATCCTCTCAAGGTCCTTTGCTGTTGTTCTGGGATTGATTTGCACTTTTCGCATCAAAGTACAAAGTTCATCTGTAGGATACACAACACATCTCCTTCCTGAACGGCATGACGGCTGGGTCCTCCCATGGTGTTTATACTTGCGTACTATTGTTTGTACAGATGAATGTGGTACCTTCAGGCATTTGGAAATTGCTGCCAAGGATGAACCAGACTTGTGAAGTTCTACAATTTGTTTTCTGAGGTCTTGGCTGATTTCTTTTGATTTTCCCATGATGTCAAGCAAAGAGGCACTGAGTTTGAAGGTAGGCCTTGAAATACATCCACAGGTACACCTTCGATAGGCTAATTTATACCATTTGAGTCAATCAGAAGCTTCTAAAGACATGACATAATTTGGGGGATTTTTCCAAGCTGTTTAAAGGCACAGTCAACTTAGTGTTTTTAAACCTCTGACCCACTGGAATTGTTATACAGTGAATTATAAGTGAAATAATCTGTCTGTAAACAATTGTTGGAAAAATGACTTGTCATGCACAAAGTAGATGTCCTAAACGACTTGCCAAAACTATAGTTTGTTAACAAGACATTTGCGGAGTGATTGAATATGACTTTTAATGACTCCAACCTAAGTGTATGTAAACTTCCGACTTCAACTGTTTGTTAGTGACCAATACACACCAGCAATAAAATCATAGTTGGACAATGAGAGGGACATAACTTACCGTGATATCTAATTCATAATGCATGGACCATCAAGTTCTGGCCAATTTAAAGTTGAGCAGAAACCTATGCCCAGCCACACACAAACACCAGTATTCATTGGTTTTCTATTGCAATGTATAGAAAGTAAATATAGAGTAAAAGCATCAATATACTTTTTTAGCATACAAAGTTAAGGCTGCGATTGTACAACTTCTGGGTTAGTACTGGTAGACCGGCATATTGTGATATGTACTGTATGTGGAGCATGCATTGTGTGTTTATTAATCTTTCAGTATAGTAGAATTGAAGCAAAACAAAGAGCCACTAAAAATACCACACACATTATTGAAAACTAAAAGGAAAAATTATGACATTTATTCATGTGGACCAATAGCGCTTGCATGTGATGTGTAAAATATGTGAGTCAAGTGACCTTGTTTTAACATTAGATCAAGTTTTTTATGGCTGCCATACTGTCATTTTGGATGAAACCTTTTTGCATACAGATGTGGAATATGGGATGTTAATGAGATTTACTGTCCCATTTGGATCTGTAATATATACTAAATCATGACACTGGGCCCTTGTCAGTTAGTCATGTGTCTGCTATGCTGGTCTAGTACTGGGAAGCAGCAACGGTGCCCCTTCTATTATGTCAGCTGAGCAAGAGTGGTCCCAGGGGGCCGAGGCAAATGTTGCTCAAGGAGAGTTAGACAGGTCGGCTGATACCAGCTCGTTGGACTTTAATTGGACTGGGGAAAGAGCATTATGTTTCTCTCTCCTCTCACCCTGGGAGTCCCCCCCACCTCGACACATCCTGCCTGCAGTAGACCAGCCTCCCGCCCTCGGTATGACACCACTTGTGATAGAGAACCGCCTGTTGGTAATTCTTATCATGGCTATGGACCAGGGCTACTATTCAGGAGGCTCTCTATCTCTATACATTATTTATCCTAAAAATCTTCTTCTCTCTTGCCTGATTGTGATGAGTACATGAACTCATGTAACAGTTGTCAGTGGAGATCTGGGGATAACAAAACATTGCATTGACGTTTTTCTGATTCTAATTCCTTTTAGATTTGGGCATTTGGGTATACAAATCCTTTCAAATGCGAGGAAGGGTAATCCGCAGAGTGTCTTCCGCTGTGATGTGGTGTGCTTTGTTTGGCAGCCGGTGAAAGGAAACGGAGGGAATCGCACTCGTCCTCCTGTGTGGAGGGAAACATTTCCTTTGAAATGTCTAAATGGAAGAGAAGACCTCCCTCAAGGCAAGACTTATTGAGATATAAATTCTATGTCACCTACGCTTTGAAATTCCATAGCTTCGATTTGCTGTGGAGGGAAAAAAGGGAAATGGGAAAAGCCAATCAAATCTTTTTCCTTCAGAGGCCAGTTTACTATACTACCTGGACTAGTGACTCACCATCATCACAGTCAAAAGCACCAGAACAGAGCTCAGGATCTGCCAAGAGAATTGTTTACATAACATTGTCACATCAAAAACACTCTGATTCATATTATCTTTAGAATATATCAAAATGTCCCCTTTTCTCTTCCTCCCCCTGTAATATTCAAAACGCAATCTGCTCCTAAATGCGTATTTCACCATAGAATAAATCAGATCAGCACTAATTTCTTCCTTACCTAGTTTTATTTAGATGAGGCCTGTTATATGACAGACTGCATAAGATCATTTGTATGTCAGACAGACAGCATAACATAGTTTCGATCTGTCACTGTACTATATTCACTTTCATCATACCTCTACTTTATCTATTGAAGTGGAAAACATGACAGAGTATATGATCTCTTATACAGAGTAGTAGCGGTCTTCACGGATCCAACAGCAATTCCAAGATCTAACCTGGGACCCAAGCGGATCCGGGTCATAAATTCTTACTTTTGTCTCGGATCTGGATCGGGTCTGATATAATTGTCACCGGTCTTGGGTATGTGCAATAAAAATGTATTTACAGAGGGGACCCGATTGGACCTGTCCTCTGTTAATTTAGTGTTTGTCTGATGAGAACTGCGCAAGCTTGTTATCTGTTGCAACTCAATAAAACATGTAGCTTATGTCCAGCTGAAACTGTGAAGATATAGAGTCCTTTTTCATTGAAGTAAAAAGTTAGAGGAGAAAGAGTATAGTGAAAAGAAGCCGACAAGGGTAATGTCCTCGGGGACACATTTTAATATTGGAGTGGACAAAAATGACAAGATAATTTGGCATGGATATTCAGGTTTGATGCGATTTTCTACCTTTCATTTATTTATTTTTCGAATTTATCATCATTATCATTATTATTATTATTATTGTAAATCATTATTATTATTGTAGGCCTATTTAATAATCTAAACCAGTTCTTTAAATAGCCTATGCAAATAGTATTTTGTTTCATTTTAATATAATAATTTTGGTGAGACATTTTCGTTGGCTAAATGACATTCTAACTGTCTTTTAAATGTTGTACTCCGTATTTAGTTTAAGGTTAAAAGTAGACCTTTTGTCAAATAAATAGCATTAGCCTATTGCTGTCATTTGTTGGTAATAGCTGCAATATAGGCCTAGCCTGTTCAAAACCTTTTTGAAGTTTTATTCTGTTGAGCCATTTCAGTTGGCCAAATTAAGTTCCAGCTGTAATGTTGTGTTTGCCGCAATATAATATAATTACTGGTAGGCCTACTATCCTACTCACACTCAAACCAGATCTAAGCTTGTCTCCCTTATTATTTCTTTAAAAAAATATGAACATCATTCAGTGGACGCCTAGGCAAATAGGCCTATATGCATGCAATGCCCCGATGCTTTTAGCTCTCAAATCTCCGACAGTTGAACCGTGAGGTAGACAATTATTGTTTTAGGAAAGTAAAAACCAATAAAACAAAATAACGTTTTGAATGTGCTACACATTGAAACAAAACAAATATATTTAAAAAATATATATGTTATAGGCAGTTTTTAAGGACACGTACAGTAACTGTAGATAATTTTCCAATATCACTTGTTTACGACCAGTTGGAGGTTTCTTTCTCTCTCTGTTTCTATTCTCTGGGATCCGAACCAGCACGGGTCTGTTGTCCCTGTCCTCGCGTCCATTCAGAACAGGTCTCTGTTTTTTCAAATTAATTTATGCATATTGGATCGGGTGGAAAAGCCACAGATCCATTTCGGAACTTGATATCTGTTTTCAGTCTCTTAAGGTTACACTGAAAGCATTTTTCTATTCCGAAAATGTATTAAAAAAATATACACTGCTCAAAAAAATAAAGGGAACACTAAAATAACACATACTAGATCTGAATGAATGAAATATTCTTATTAAATACTTTTTCTTTACATAGTTGAATGTGCTGACAACAAAATCACACAAAAATGATCACTGGAAATCAAATTATCAACCCATGGAGGTCTGGATTTCGATTCACACTCAAAATTAAAGTGGAAAACCACACTACAGGCTGATCCAACTTTGATGTAATGTTCTTAAAACAAGTCAAAATGAGACTCAGTAGTGTGTGTGGCCTCCACGTGCCTGTATGACCTCCCTACAATGCCTGGGCATGCTCCTGAGGGGTGGCGGATGGTCTCCTGAGGGACCTCCTGCCAGACCTGGACTAAAGCATCCGCCAACTCCTGGACAGTCTGTGGTGGAATGTGGCGTTGGTGGATGGAACGAGACATGATGTCCCAGATGTGCTCAATTGGATTCAGGTCTGGGAACAGGCGGGCCAGTCCATAGCATCAATGCCTTCCTCTTGCAGGAACTGCTGACACACTCCAGCCACATGAGGTCTAGCATTGTCTTGCATTAGGAGGAACCCAGGGCCAACCGCACCAGCATATGGTCTCACAAGGGGTCTGAGGATCTCATCTCGGTACCTAATGGCAGTCAGGCTACCTCTGGCGAGCACATGGAGGGCTGTGCGGCCCCCCAAAGAAATGCCACCCCACACCATCACTGACCCACCGCCAAACTGGTCATGCGGGAGGATGTGGCAGGCAGCAGAACGTTCTCCAGTGCGTCTCCAAACTCTGTCACGTCTGTCACATGTGCTCAGTGTGAACCTGCTTTCATCTGTGAAGAGCACAGGGCGCCAGTGGCGAATTTGCCAATCTTCGTATTCTCTGGCAAATGCCAAACGTCCTGCGCGGTGTTGGGCTGTAAGCACAACCCCCACCTGTGGACGTCGGGCCCTCATACCACCCTCATGGAGTCTGTTTCTGACCGTTTGAGCAGACACATGCACATTTGTGGCCTGCTGGAGGTCATTTTGCAGGGCTCTGGCAGTGCTCCTCCTGCTCCTCCTTGCACAAAGGCGGAGGTAGTGGTCCTGCTGCTGGGTTGTTGCCCTCCTACGGCCTCCTCCACGTCTCCTGATGTACTGGCCTGTCTCCTGGTAGCGCCTCCTTGCTCTGGACACTATGCTGACAGACACAGCAAACCTTCTTGCCACAACTTGCATTGATGTGCCATCCTGGATGAGCTGCACTACCTGAGCCACTTGTGTGGGTTGCAAACTCCGTCTCATGCTACCACTAGAGTGGTCCTTCTGTAGCTCAGTTGGTAGAGCATGGCGCTTGTAACGCCAGGGTAGTGGGTTTGATTCCCGGGTCCTCCCATACGTAGAATGTATGCACACATGACTGTAAGTCGCTTTGGATAAAAGCGTCTGCTAAATGGCATATTATTATTATTATTATTAAAGCACCGCCAGCATTCAAAAGTGACCAAAACATCAGCCAGGAAGCATAGGAACTGAGAAGTGGTCTGTGGTCACCACCTGCAGAACCACTCCTTTATTGGGGGTGTCTTGCTAATTGCCTATAATTTCCACCTGTTGTCTATTCCATTTGCACAACAGCATGTAAAATGTATTGTCAAATCAGTGTTGCTTCCTAAGTGGACAGTTTGATTTCACAGAAGTATGATTGACTTGGAGTTACATTGTGTTGTTTAAGTGTCCCCTTTATTTTTTTGAGCAGTGTGTATACATTTTTTTTACACTGTTTGGACTAAGATAGCCCACCATAGGATTTGAATGACAGAAAAATATCTGGAAAGAGAGCGTGCGTCGTACATTATTTGTTCACACGGTTAGCTAGCTACCTCCTGCCGTGAGTAAGAAGTGCCTGTGGTCCATAAACGCTGACGTTTACATTGGAGGGCATTATTCTATGGAAATTGAGATCAGCCTGGCCCCACAATGACCTCTCTCAGACCTTTCTCGCTCCCAGGGGGTTTGGTCAGCTGACGTATACGTTGCAAGGTGAGAACAGAAGATTACACATAGCAGCATCAGTGTGTTACTGTGTGATATTGTAGCAGATCTGCACTGAAGCAGCTCAGTAAGTGTTTCACGGGAGACCTACTCAACAGGAGGCTTGGTTCTAATTAAGAGTCATCAGGGATAAGGGCTTGTGAGGAACATGGATCTTAATACAGCTCTTTAATAAGCAGGAAGCACAGCGCTGTGCGTGGTAGCAGCCCCATGACATCTGTAACTCCCAGCTTGGATCTCTGAGGACTAGTTCGTGATGTACAGTATGCATGAAAATGTGCAGCTTGGATTTTTCCTGTCAAGAGACATTCTTATTTTAGGCGTAGGTTAATCTGCGACTACGTTTTGTTCCAAAGTTAATCAGGATGAGATCTTAGTTGATTTGTTTTGTGTTTATTGTATTGTAACTACTTGTTATTTGATAAATAACAACAGAAATTGGTATAGTGGTTTTGGGGGTATAGTGGTGTTCTTCAGTTTTCAATGCAACATTCCTTTGATTGTTTTTCCCAGAGTTTGTGCTTGGGTTGTCCATTTAGGGAAGTGGAAGATCCTCTACTATCATATCTCTGGGGTTAGAATGGAGCATCCCTATTCCTTGGAGTTTTCCGTAAGCGTTCCCAGATCACCCCAATGCCAGCAGACACCCATGTGCCAGCAGGGGCAGGAGTGCCTGACGGAGAGAATTTGTGTCAGGACTGTCTATGCTGCTCAGGCTCACCCCAGTCAGGTCTCTGCTCTCATCAGGGCACGAGAATTGATGGCTGTCAGCGCTGTGCTGAGATGGCACTTCCCTACGCCACATGCCTCGGCCAAGGTTAGCCAGGCGCTGTGACATCATCAGTGACTCGCCACAGGCCTGCAGGCTGTGGCAATCGTCGGTTTGTTTGTTTGTAAATAGGATAGCCTGTTTTTAATCGATTGGGGATCAAGGTAGCCAGCGAACGCAGATTTGTTGTATTTAACCTTTGCCTAAAAATACAAAAATACTGTCTTTTGACATTACAGTACTGTACGTAGTATTTTACCAACCAAACATCTGTATACTGTATTTAGAGAGAATATACCAATGTGACATCACCTTCCTAAAGCATGGTACTTCACATCAGGAACACTTATCTTATTAGCAATCTAAGCCCACGAAAATTCCATTTTACCAGAGCATGGCATTGCATGTTCTTCTTCCATCCACTTACCGGAGTGGTTTCTATCCTAAATCTGGTCCCATCTTAAATACCTGTAGTGCCTAGCTACCTGTGGGCTGGCTCCTCATCCAAGAGCAGCGGTATCTCTACAAGGCAGGGCCTTGTTAAATTGTCACATCACATGATTTGAAGCTGGCTGTGTGGGGGCCTCCTGGGAAAGTCCCCAGATTGCGGAGGTAAGCGTATCGAGACAGAGGACCTTAAGGGAAAATGAAAACTTCACAGAGCCCACATGGGAAAGGAGGTGGATGTGGGGCCTGCTTGGGCGGGAGGGAATGGGGACTCCCTGTAGGGACGGCGTATGTGTGGCTCACTGTGCCTCCGTCAGGTGCTGCAAGACAGGCTACGCTCCAGTCCAGCTCCCGCTGTTCCCTTTACTCCTCCAGAGAGCTCCACACAGTCCTGTGATTATGCTAAAATATTCCCACACAGCCATTTGACCCAACTTAGACCTCCCATTCCAGTTGTTCCAGACGGTGTTGGCTCTGCTTCCCCTGAAACAGAGGGGAACCACGTTGCTGCACAGCCACAAAACACATATTTGGCTCCTTGTTGCAAATCAATGTGTTTGAATCGGGTTCTGTTGGAGCATTAGCTTTGAAATAGAGGATGGGAAAAGTGCTTGAGGATTCTGCGGAAATGCAGTGGCGGACCCCTGCCGAGCCAGTCTGCTGTTATGCACCTGCCTCATGCATGATAATAGAATAGTATTGTTGTTGTGTCCCCGCAAAACAGAGGACACATAGGAACTGCAGCCAGCCTGGAGTATGGATGTCTGAAGTTAAAGGGGCAGTGCCATTAAACATTTATTTTTTAATGATAGTTCCATACTAGATAGTTCTGTCATGAAAATGATGATAATGCCCTTTTTGTGTAAGGGCTGTTTGAGAGAAAAAAAATTGAATTTCAGCCTGTTTGGGTGGGATGTAAATTTTGGCCCGACACATAACGTCCCCCTTTGATCTGATTATTAGAAACCAATTAACGTTAATTGTTTATTTAAATATTCCCTCCAAGTTTTGGTGCTGGTCCCGCCCAAATGCTGGCTTTGCACTTTATTCCATCCGAACAATCACTTTGTCTGATTTGTGATAAATTTTTCATAACCAACTGTCAGAGAAGTTTAGTCAAACTTCCTGCACAGCACACTTTGCATTGGACTACATTTCAAATCAAGCTAGATAAAGAGATTTCCCAGGTGCTCCAGCAAGCATCGCATTAATCTTGAAATCGGCAGCAGCAGCAACCATTCCTAAAGTAAGTGTTTAGATAGTTATCATTCTATTATAAGTAAAAGGAAATTATATTATTTGTTTGCGTGCTTCATCACAATATTGAAACAAAGCGTTTTCTTGAAGACCGATGCCCAAATTAACATTAAACTAGCTACTCAATGGCATTCTCTGAGCCTCCATATGCTGAAGATTTAGTCAAATAAAAACAATGACATTTCTAAATAAGGCAAATCATTAGTAGGAAAACTTCACTGTGATGTTGCCAGACTTTCGAGGGAGTATAACTTTAGCTAGCTAGCTCACATTAAGGGACAGGAGCAGATTTTAGCTAGTTGTTTCCTTCTAACGTAAACTCACCCAATTCCGTACAAATGTGCTGAACCTCAACATTCAAACGAGGCTATAAAGAAAACTCATGGGATCGTAGCGACTGTGTTGACGTCAATCGGGGGTGTGAACTAGGTTTCTATTCAAGCATTGATCGACATGGTAATGGCTCTATAGTATTGGAGAAAAGTTGAAAAAACTGGCCCTCAGTTACATCTTGACGTGTCATGTCGTAACGTACAGCATGCATAAAGCAACTATTTCTGTCTTACAATCTCTCTCCACCAGGTGTAGCATTTCTATTATCCTTTAAAAACAAGAAATGGACAGTGACGGGGGTAAGGGGAGGATACCTAGTCATTTTTTGTCATCATTGCATGCGATTATCATTCTAAGAACACTTTAGCACCGCCATAAAAGCCAGATTCAAATTCGATACAAACCTTCAAATAGGTATGTAATGACACATTATACAGTATAAACTTTTTATGTTGTTTTATTTACATTTTAGAGGCAAGAAGGTGATAAGTTGGACAGATCAAGTGAAAAAAAGCAATTTTCCCACACAACATCTCTCCTTTTCACTATCACGCATTCGTTTCGCTTCCCCACCCGCCATTTTTAAAAAGACCAGACGGGGCTCATTGTCTGCTTGAATTATGCAGGAACAGGCAGCGTTTAGGTCATGTAATTGATTTTGTTGGAAAGGGGAGAAATTGTGCTTTTCAATTGTATTGACATTACAGTTGATCTGGAAGTATTGCGTTTTTGGGGCGCTAAAATAAGGGCAATTGTACGGACCACGGCAATGTACGATTTTACGTGAGTTTACGTTAATTACTTGCTTAATTTAGCAATGTCATCGTATTTCCAGGCCACTATAGATTATATTATTGAAAATTATATAGGTCCATCCCCAAAACATCACACTACCACCATCATGCTTGTCCGTTGGTATAACGTTCTTACTGGGGAATGCACTTATATTAAAAAATAAACATACACAGTGATTTATTAGAAATAAAGTTTTAAATAAATTATTTAGAAATACAAGTAAAAGGAATGCATGAGGGCTTTAAACAGACCCATTTCATTTCAGTCCCAGATCTAATCTTTTAATTACGAACATAACAATCTCTTACATTTACATTTAAGTAATTTATGATGCAAAAATGTCTGGACAAAATGTATCATATTATGCTAAGGTATTCTGGGGGCTGACTATGTTAAAATAAGGACTTCTGTGATATACGTAATACGACTAGCCTATAGACAGATAAATATTCTCACAGAAAGAAAATTATGCATAACATCCGCTATCAACCCAATACATTTTTGTTACAATAAGATTGAATTGAACACGAGAAGAGGAATGAAAAACAGTTCAGTGTCAGATTAGTTACATTTCTTCCAGTGAGTGGAGAGGTTTAGAGTGGGTAGCACTAAGCTCTGCAGCTAGGGAATAAGCAGTCATCAGGCGTATTACAAAGGACCGATTTGGGCATTTCTTGGCGGGCTGCTAAAAATATTTTTGCCACTGTGCTCTTTGTCTTGTGTGTCAGTGTCCTGTAAATAGCTTGAGTCTCTTCTGTGTGGAGTATATGAGTCTGTGGCCCTGTGGGCAGTCCCACTTAAGCTAGTGGCTGCTTGGCCTCTAGAAAGATTTCATAGTGCAATGTTCTCTCTGGCCTCATCTTCTGCACAGTGAGAAAAGACTGGATCCGTCTTGTCCTTACACTGTTCTGTTTCACCACACTCTGTATAGCCTGATGAAAGGGATTTCCTTGGGTCGACCTCTTGTCAATAGGTCATCAGGGCAAACATCTGCAATATTTTTCTCATTTCTGTGTCATTGTTTTTATGTATGTCATTTACAGATTCATTGTAGCTTACCACGCCATAGATAGTGCGACTGTAAAAACATATCTGAAGATGCTATGGAAACCCACAGAAACAAGACACATGTCGTGTACTTCACTAGCAAATAGAGCTCCAGTGAAGTCTACAATGCCTAGGGCTAAACGTTATGAACTCATAAAACAAGCCTTGATAAAAGTCACAAAATAAAATGCTGAGAGGTTATCTGCTATATTGAAATGTACATTGAAAATGCCACCACCCATATGGCTAATAACCAGACCAATTAGCTCATCACTGGAACTTCAAAGTTCTTCAATTTCCTAACTTTCAGCTACTTTGCCTGTGTAGTGCAAAATAATGGAAGTGATGACAATTTGCCATCATAATTCCATCATGAAGATATTCACATCACCTACAGATGCTGTCAACAATGTTGGCACCTTTGGGATTTACAATGGAATGGAATGTTTCATCTTTTAAAAACTGGTTGAATGGCTATGTTTACCCTGTAGGTTTACCTCCACTGAACTCACATCCTACCATACCCGTGTTTGTACATTATGCCTTGAATCTATTCTTCCACGCCCCAAAATCTGCTCCTTTTACGCTTTATTCCAAACGCACTAGACGACCAGTTCTTACAGACTTTAGCCGTACCCTTATCCTACTCCTCCTCTGTTCCTCTGGAGATGTAGAGGTTAACCCAGTCTCTGCAGCCCCCAACACCACTCCCATTCCCCAGCCGCCCTCATTTGTTGGCTTCTGTGATCGTGAAAGCCTTGGTTTCATGCATGTTAACATCAGAAGCCTCCTCCCCTAAGTTTGTTTTATTCACTGCTTTAGCACACTCCGCCAACCCTGATGTCCTAGCCGTGTCTGAATCCTGGCATAGGAAGGACACCAAAAATCCTGAAATTTTCATCCCCAACAACAACATTTTCCAACAAGATAAAACTGCCAAAGGGGGCGAAGTTGAAATCTACTGCAAATATAGCCTGCAGAGTTATGTCATACTATCCAGGTCTGTGCCCAAACAATTTGAGCTTCTACTTTTAAAAATCCACCTTTCCAGAAACAAGACTCTCACCATTCCTGCTTGTTATAGACACCCCTCAGACCCCAGCTGTGCCCTGGACACCATGTGTGAATTGATTGCCCCCCCAACTATCTTCAGAGTTTGTACTGTTAGGTGACCTAAACTGGGATATGCTTAACACCATAGCAACACCCACCCATAGCACGCGCTCCAGCAGGAATACTGCTCATCCCTAAAGCCAACACTTCCTTTGGCCGCCTTTCCTTCCAGTTCTCTGTTGCCAATGACTGGAATGAATTGCAAAAATCACTGAAGCTGGAGACTTATTTCTTCCTCTCTAACTTTAAGCATCAGCTGTCAGAGCAGCTTACCGATCACTGTACCTGTACACAGCCGATCTGTAAATAGCACACCCAACTACCTCATCACCATATTGTTATTTATATTCTTGCTCTTTTGCACCCCAGTATCTCTACTTGCACATCATCATCTGCACATCTCCAGTATTAATGCTAAATTGTAATTATTTCACCTCTATGGCCTATTTATTGCCTTTTACCTCCCTACTCTTCTACATTTGCACACACTGTACATAGATTTTTATATTGTGTTATTGACTGTACATGTGTTTATGTGGAACTCTGTGTTGTTCTTTTTGTTGCACTGCTTTGCTTTATCTTGGCCAGGTCGCAGTTGTAAATTGGAACTTGTTCTCAACTGGCCTACCTGGTTAAATAAAGGTGATTTTTTTTTAAAGTAGGCACCTGTAACTTACTACAGGTGAGATACATTACCAGTATTAATGAGAATCACTTGCCTCCAACCACATTAATTCGATTTTTTTACAATTTGGTCTTTAAACTGAAAAATCGCATTCAGTTTAAATTAGTTTTTCTTTCTGGGACATGTGCTGTTGTAAATCAAACAGATACATGTGTAAACACCACAATAATTTTTCAATTTCAACTTATTTTATAATAAATAGTGAATCATGCAAGCGTGCCAACATGTTTGACCTACTGTGAGTTAAGATGTATTTTTCAGTAAGAGTCCCGTGAGGGTTCACCTCAGATGCTTTGCTTTACATTAATTAATGGGCCAGATTGCACACAACTTCAGTTTTGTGATCAGTGCAGTCTTGGATCTAATAAGATTGGGCGTTCATTCTGCTTGATGTGGATTATGCTAAAAGCACTGTTCTTGGCTCAAGTTTCTTCTTTTTCAAAAAACTCTTGCATAAGTAATATCCACTCCTGAGCGCCGCTTATTGAGTAGACAACTACCACTACACGAACCGTGTCATGTTTACTTGAAGGCATTAGAAAGTGCCAGTGTGCCTCATACTCCTGGTGGATGAAGCACCATGTGAAGAGAGTGCATCAATAGATTTAAAGCTACCTTTTAAAGCTACTTTTATTAGACATAATCCCATCCCATCAACCATGTTTTTAAAAGTGTACCCACAGCATGAAATAGAAATATGAAACTCAAAGCCTTAACACTCACTGTGATTGTACTCGAGAAGGACAGGCATATCTCTCCTTCGAAAAACAGACTCCAAGATGCTGTTAGTTCCTGAAAACAGGTGTTTCTTTTCTATTTAGGTTTCTCTAAATCTCTAGGTTCTCTGCAGATTTCTGTTAAGATAACTCCACGGGTAGGTGAGGATTGAGAGATTGCTGAAGAATTGATAGACTCAGAGTTGTTGTTTTTCACAGAGTAACAACCAAGTTATACAACATGTTTTTCTTTCCACTTTATTACTAGACTACTGCTTCTTTGGTGAAGGCAGCCTAAATATTTCAGGGATCCAAAAAGGTTTTCCTTCAATAAACAGTATTACAATTCCATTTGCTTTCTACAAACCAACTTAGTTCTTCACCTTTTTACCCCTTTGATGGAGGTAATGTTTTCCTCTGGCACCTGTGATGTCTTCCTAGCAGTAGTGAGTTGTGTCTGGTAATAAATCAAATTGAGTTATTTAACTCATTTTTGTGGGTTTAAATATACATTTAGATTAAAACATACAGAAAATCTAATGTGTGCATATTATGCTTTTAAGAATTTACAGCCTGATTATATGACCTGTTTATAACGGTGCACACGGAGATTTTAATTTAGTTTACTTCAATTAGGACTTTTTTCATACAGCCATTTTACTGTTAAAGCAGCAGGTATTCTAAAGAAATGCAAGTGATAGTGTAAACACTATATAAAAATATATGCATGTGTTCAAAATATAAAGTGACGGGCAGTCATATTCAAGTCCTGATTGGTCAGTAGCTTATTTGACGCTTCAAATAGTGTTATTTAACATGTATCTTTTTAGACATGCAGAGACCCAAACGGAGTTCCATAGTCAGGCATTGTTTCTGACATTGTGTGATGCCCCGAAAATATGTTTGTACATAATGTGCCACTGCGTAGCCTACATGCATCCAAGATGTCTGAAAAAAATACGCTCAACATTTCTACTTTTGAAATCGCACACATTTTCCTGTGAAATTATAATCATTCAGTGCCTTGGAGTATATTCAGCACGTCGTTGTATCTGCTATTCTTCTTCTCTCTGATAATGAATTATGCTCTCTCTCCCTCTGGGTCACTGCCTAGAAATATCTCAAATCTTTGCCTGACCCCTCCACATCTCATCCTGTGAATTGTGCAGTGAATCACTGACTCTAACTGGTAAACAGCGGCGCCTCCCTCCTGAGCTGAGAGCTCCGTTCAGCTCCCTCTCTGACTCCCTCCTTCCACATTGCCTGCCCTGCGGTGCTATCTCAAGCAGTTCACAAAGTTCAGTAGTTTTTCCACTCAAAAGGGAAGGAAATATGCTAGGTTGTTTAACCTTTCCTCCTCGCATGTTTTAATTGCTCTGGAAGGACATGGGACTCTAATTGCATTAGAAGAGCTATGGCTTGCATTAGAAATAGATAAAGCTTAAACAAAAAGAGCCCATGCTTTAAGATAGGGGAATATACACAGTTCACTTGAATACAAAATGACTGCTTTCCTTGAAGATGTTTGGGGTAAGCTAACAAAACGGGTGAAATGGTAATTACGTCTTAGAACTACATAAGAGGGAGATAATACAAATATTATGATCTTTTTGAAAATAGATTAGCTGAGACACACTATCACTCATATCCATATCTGCCAATAGGCTCCAGTGTACCGTGTGACCTTTCTCTTTGTTTGACATGAGCAATGATGATGATCCTTCAGCGTTTCAGATTTTGACAGAAGTGTCAAATTATTTACACTACAAGTTTGACCCTAAAGCAAACAATGTTACAACAAAACGCTCAAATGTTATTCATACTGTATCTATTTCTGTTACTCTGCTCTGTATTACAAAAATAGCATGTTTTTTTTCATCAGCGTGTCTTTGTTAATAAAATAGCTAAATATTTAGCATATCACATTTAGGATTGAATGATAAGAACAGGGTTATCTCTTTTGCACCTTGACTCGTGATGTTAACAGATTCCTGTCATCAGGGTTAGTTGTGTAATATGGCTAATAGGTATTAACGTGGCTCTGACTATGACCTCTTTCCCCGAACATTTAATTCAGTTTAAGACTTTTCTTTTTTCAGTTGAAGACTTTTTTTTCCCTAAACCCTTTTGTAGATTTTTTTTACTTTGTACTTTTAGATGGTGTGGAATAACAGGATCAAACCCCAGATGTAGGTTGTCGATACTAAAAAAAGGTGGTTATTGTCAGAGGAAAACATTATTTCCATTGGATTTGAACAATTTTCTAAGGAGCAGCAAAATTGCTGTTGGCTGTTACACAAACACTGAGGCCATTTAGAGTGTTTCTGCAAAATGGAGACTTCACATACTGTCTCTGTGGGAACGAACAATTTAGACACTTTTTTATATACAGTATATTCACTGTAAATATTGTAGAGTACAGAATAGCCTGACCATAAGTGCCACCGAACACACTTAAATAATGTAAGCACAGACCACATGAAAGTTGCATGTGTCATCCTTGCTTTGTCAAATTAAGAACAGCCTTTTTGCATATAATCCCAATTGAGTCATTTTATGACTATATGGGTTGAAGTAGACAGTCTTCAGTAACACATAAAAATGTAGTATGTTCTTTCAAAGGGCACATTGATTTTCTATTTGACTATAAATTGCAATAAAAATGACTTGATTTGTTCACTGTCCTTGAAAAGACGTACAGTAGCAGTCTTGATTGTTTGTTGTCGTCACATCCAGCTCTAATTGAGGGAGAAAAAGTCCCAAAGAGCAAGAATTACGACATAGATCATTGAAAATACATCAGAGGCCTCAATTAACCATACATATGTCCTGAGTAGGCCCCAGTGCCTATACCTACTGGCCTGTCAATGGATGAATGTATTTTGTTATTTGATATTTTGAATTGTGTTGTCCTACGCTGAGGAAAATCAAGGCTAAAGGCTACTCATTAGTTCCTCATTAACAAGCTGCCAACTTCTTTCTGAGCACTCTCTCCAGACTTGAGAAAATTAAAAGTAAACAGAGTAAAAGGGCCTATTCAGTCAGGCGTATCACAGCATGTAGACACTGGGGTGAGGCCAGTAGTGAGAAAGCATATGTGAATTTATATCTAGTTAGTGTCATTATGGTTCACTTAGTGAATATTATTTTATTGATATAAAGCCTAACATGCATTCTGCCTTGCATTTTGCCATTATCCAGAATCATCTGGATACAGGTTTTGATTTAATGGACCCCCTACAAGTGAGCCCAAAATGGGTCAGGTTTTGATTTAATGGACCCCCTACAAGTGAGCCCAAAATGGGTCAGGTTTTGATTTAATGGACCCCCTACAAGTGAGCCCAAAAGATGTCAGGTTTTGATTTAATGGACCCCCTACTAGTGAGCCCAAAATGGGTCAGGTTTTGATTTAATGGCCCCCTACTAGTGAACCATTAATGGGCCAGGTTTTGATTTAATGAACCCCCTATTAGTGAACCCTAAATGGGCCAGCTTTTGATTTAATGGACCCCCTACTAGTGAACCCTAAATTGGTCAGGTTTTGATTTAATGGACCCCCTACAAGTGAGCCCAAAAGATGTCAGGTTTTGATTTAATGGACCCCCTACTAGTGAGCCCAAAATGGGTCAGGTTTTGATTTAATGGCCCCCTACTAGTGAACCATTAATGGGCCAGGTTTTGATTTAATGAACCCCCTATTAGTGAACCCTAAATGGGCCAGCTTTTGATTTAATGGACCCCCTACTAGTGAAACCTAAATGGGTGAGGTTTTGATTTAATGGACCCTACTAGTGAACCCTAAATGGTCAGTGAGTATTGGTGGTAGGCCAGTATTGTTTCAAAATAACGATGTACTTATTCATTTAAAATTGTTGATAGGACTCATTTATATTTAATGCACAAGATGATACACACTTGCTTTTTACTTTATTGAATATTGATCATGCCTTGCCTTTTCAACTCACACACATCCATAAACACACATTTGCTGCAGTAGGCTACTCCCTGTTGCATTGGTAGACCCTTCCAAGCCTGTCCATTGGCTGTGCATATTATCGATCTCACTGTACTTGAGTGCATACACAGTGCACACAGTATTCACACTCAAACTAAACCCAAACAACAGCATAGACATTCGTCAAGGTATAAAAGATATTAACTAGCTAAATCCTATAGCTCTTCCAAGAGTAAAATAGAATGGGATGGTGAGTTGTGTTGAATTACGTGCTAATAAAATCATTTAAGTATATATAGCAGACACTCTATTGAACTAGGAGCCAATTTGTATGTTTATGTAATTGCATTGTATATTACACCAAATAGTGTAATACAAATATAAGGGAAGTGACGGAGCATAATGCCCTTTCCGCTCCACTGTTAAGATGATGTATACAGTATGCACATTGAATCACTTCATATTTATTTCACATAGCCATTTAATTGTCTCATTCCTTTGAACGTAAATGTGATTATATACCAGATCATCACAGTGAGTCAGCTATTTCCTCCTCTCCCAACTCACTGACACATTTTTATTCTGTTCGTTCAGTTCTATCTCTTGTCAAACTTAAGGGAATGAGTTTTAAAAGGACATCTTTATGGATATGTTGAACTCTTTGACCCTTTCATTATTATGGTTGCGGCAGTGGCAGTGTACTTACTGGGGGGGGGGGGGCCATGTACAAACTGTTCTGTCTTATTTTGCAATGAAAAAGTAATGTCTATGAATCATATCCGAATAATCTTCTTTTTTTTGAGAACACATAACTTAACAACACAATAGTTTAAGTGATCTGCAAACTTGTAGCTAACTGTAATAAAAAAGAGTTAAGATTGTGTCATCACCAAACAGATGTTCTCTCACAACAGACAAGCAATATTAACTGTCAACACACCTGTGATAGGTAAACAGGGTTGGGGAGTAACTGATTACATGTAATCTGATTACAAAAAAAAATAATCAGTTACGTTACCAGCAAAAATATTGAATATATTTAATATCAGATTACAGATACTTTTGAAAACAAATAGATGATTATTTATTGGATTACTTTTAATTCCAGAGAAAGGGGTTGCACAACTGAATGCATTAAACCGAAATAGGTCTTCTGCATTTAACCCAACCCCTTTAAATCAGAAGGTGTGGGGCCTGACTTAATCAACGTCCATGTCATCGGCGCCTGGGGGTTAAACTGCCTTGCTCAAGGGCAGAACGGCTGATTTTGCCCCCATCCTGGCTCAGGGACTCAAACCAGCGACCTTTTGGTTACTGGCCTACGGCTCTTAACCGCTAGGCTACCTGCCGTGCAATTCAGAAAGGATGTTTGCGGAAAAAAATGACCATTATAAGAAATCTAAAGGGGGAAGGCTTTATATTTATGACCCTTTTGTCCTACTGAACACATGTGTAGTGGTTTAGAGTGATTGAGTCAAATGTTGACATCAAACAACCCAACATCTGTTACACGAAAAGATTAGTAAGCATAATGAAAAAGTGCAACCAGATTACTTAAATAGAATAAATAGTCAGTCTAGTTTGAGTCAGACAGCACATGTACTGGTGTTCTAGTAGGGAGCTACTGTACTCTACTGTACAGTGCAATGGATTGGAGGATACCAGGCAAGTAACACAGTTCATTTACCTGAACATGATTTAGCGAATTAATGAGACCACTAAAGAACATTCTTAAAACTAATAATATACGTTCATGTCGCTCTTCATAATGATTTTCATGTGATGATGAAAATAATTGTTTTCAGCCCAAAGTGAAGGTATTTTGAGATTATCATGAAAACTACTAATGATGTTTATCCTTTTGAAATTATTATGATACTACTGCTGTTACTGGTACTGTTACTACTGCTGTTACTACTGCTGTTACTGGTACTGTTACTACTGCTGTTACTGGTACTGTTACTACTGCTATTACTGGTACTGTTACTACTGCTGTTACTGGTACTGTTACTACTGCTGTTACTGGTACTGTTACTACTGCTGTTACTGGTACTGTTACTACTGCTGTTACTGGTACTGTTACTACTGCTGTTACTGGTACTGTTACTACTGCTGTTACTGGTACTGTTTACTGCTTCTGATGTTTGTCAGAGTTTTTTAAAGACAGTTCTGTTACTTTTCATAGACTTGGAGTGCTAAAAGATAAACTTCTGTTTTGGGTGATTTGGTAGGTTATTGCTAGGTTAGGTATGTGGTTTCCTGAGGGCTGAAGAAGAAACGCTTTATTAAATCGTCATGCCTCTGCACACTCCAAAATCAGGCAGAACCAAAATCATTTGTTACAAGATGACATCTTTTCATAGATTGCCCGGGAGGCAAAGGCTTTCGTCAGTTGGCATGCTGGTTCAAAGATGCCCACTTTTTCCACCATCGAAACTTTAGCAATTATTATGCGGTCGTCTCATTATGCTGTTGGTACCAAATCGGAGAAGTAAAAGTTTAACTTTCCACAGGAAAATATTTCAAATGCCAGCTTTTTCTGAAATGATGACAATTATCTGTCATTGTGCTTCTATTCCAAATTCAGATTTAGAGTGCTGTGTTAGGTTTTACCTCAGGTTAACCCACATGCCTGTTGTGATGCAGGCCAAACAGAAGATATCAATTATGAATACTAAGACCTTCACTGTGGTGAGGATTATATCTTCATTCCCTTCTCTGACTCAAGTGAATAAGAAATAAACATGTGTGTGTGCTGGTTGGTTGCAGAGACTGGTTAGCCTACACACAGATATTGATCAGCTATGCACGCTATCTCTCTGAGAAGTCTCTCTGATCTTTTGTTTGCTTTGTCAGAGTACTGCTGACCCATATCAAGCAGATCAAATCCCATTTAGCATCGACAACATTGTAATAAAGACCAAGTGGATTAGGGCTGCTACAATGTATACACATACTTACAGTATACAGTACACATATTTGGACCTTTTCAGATGGCTGTCTAGGGAAATCTGAATATTAATCCAGATTTATTTCCACTGCGATAATACTCTCCTCGGCATATTTTGATGTTCTACCATTTTGTGAACTCTGTGCATTTTGTGTGCCTATGAATTAGGCAAAAATTACACTGTCCTTGTATATTGTTGGTTATGCTATAGTTATCATGTTACATGAGAAGACCCAGATGCAGACAGTGTCGAAGTAACAAAAGTTTATTACAAAAACAGGGGCTGGCAAAATGACAGGTCAAGGGCAGGTCCGAAACAAAGTCTGAATGGTACAGATCGGCAGGCAGTCTCAGGGTCAGTGCAGATAGAATGGTCAAAACCGGGAACACTTTAAAGAAAGGAGCAAGGGGAAAAACGCTGGTAGGCTTGACGAACAAAACGAGCTGGCAACAGCCAAACAGAGAACACAGGTATAAATACACTGGGGATCATGGGGAAGATGGGCGACACCTGGAGGGGGGTGGAGACAATCACAAAGACAGGTGAAACAGATCAGGGTGTGACAATAGTTGATATTCAAACCAACAAAGATGGCAGGCCTGTGCTATATTTCAGCATGAACTAATCTCCCAGCTAGGTTTTCCAACAGGAGCAACAGTCTCAAAGTGACTTATTACCTCCTGGATATATAGTGCATTTGGAATGTATTCAGACCCGTTGACTTTTTACATTACAGCCTTATTCTAAAATGGATGAAATACTATTTTCCCCTCATCAATCTACACACACCCCATATTTTTGTGACATTTTTGCAAATGTATTAAAAAAACTGAAATATTACATTTACATAAGTATTCAAACCCTTCAGTCAGTACTTTGTTGAAGGACCTTTGGCAGTGATTACTGCCTCAAATCTCTTCTTGGGTATGACGCTACAAGCTTGGCACACCTGTATTTGGGGAGTTTCTCCCATTCTTCTCTGCAGATCCTCTCAAGCTCTGTCAGGATAGATGGGGAGCGTCGCTGCACAGCTATTTTCAGGTCTCTCCAGAGATGTTCGATTGGGTTCAAGTCCAGGCTCTGGCTGGGCCCCTCAAGGACATTCAGAGACTTGTCCCGAAGCTATTCCTGGGTTGCCAGCTCTAGGAGGAGTCTTTGTGGTTCCAAACTTCTTACATTTAAGAATGATGGAGGCCACTGTGTTCTTGGGGAATTTCAATGGTGCAGAATTTTTTTTGGTACCCCCGACACAATCCTGTCTCGGTCCTCTGACAATTCCTTCGACCTCATGGCTTGGTGTTTGCTCTGACATGCACTGTCAATTGTGGGAACTTATCTAGACAGGTGTGTGCCTTTTCAAATCATGTCCAATCAATTGAATTTACCACAGGTAAACTCCAATCAAGTTGTAGAAACATCTCAAGGATGATCAATGGAAACAGGATGCACCTGAGCTCAATTTTGAGCCTCATAGCAATACTTATGTAAATCAGGTATTTCTGTTTTTATTTGTAATAAAATTGCAAATATTTCAACAAACCTGTTTTCCCTTTGTCATTATGGGGTATTGTAGATTGATGAGGGGGGAAAATATGTAATACGTTTTAGAATAAGGCTGTAACGTAACAAATTGTGGAAAAAGCCAATGGGTCTGAATACTTTCCGAATGCTCTGTAGTCTCTGAGCTCTGCTCTCCCACATTTTGCACTCCCATCAGCATTTTGTGTGAATAGAATGTGTTTCATAAGCCATCGGAGTGAATAAAAGAAATCAATAAGCAATCTGGGTGATAATTAATTAGGGAGCAGGGAATGAATTACTGTTCCTCCTTTTCCCCAAGATGCAGGTCAGAGTCACACTTGATTTGGGAAGTGGTTTGTTTCTCCATTACAGCGTGCTCAGTGTTTCTGATGTGAGCCAATGAGCGATAGGAGGGCAAAGAATTGGGCTATTGTCGAGAGAGGTGGCATTCGGTGGCCAACAATGACATGATCAATGCTTGGTCCAGTGGTTACTGCCAAGAGAAGTCCCTTCCTCAGTCAGTTGAGTCAGTTGTTAGGATAGTTACAGGAAGCTCTAGCCTGGTCATACATCAGTGTCGCAGCTTTGAGCTTCCCTCCTGGCACACGCAGATGCTGTCGCAGCTTTCAGCTGGACTGAGTGTTATAGCTACCAGATTTTTCTTCCTTCAATGTTGTTGTAATATCAGACCTCTGGAAAATCTTAAATAAGTGCTAAATTATCAATTATATTTGTGATGTTTTGATGTCAAACTCAAGAAAATAAACAGCAATATAATTGTCTCCTTTCTAGTCCTAGAGAGCACAATGAGGCCTACCCACGCAAGTCAGGGTACATGTCTTCCATTTCAGTGGTGGCTCTGTTTTGTCTCCCATTTCAACATTCAATTCATATTTGAGCCCATGGGTATCTCTATTGCCTGTTACACAAACTCTGAAAAGCTTCCCTGTTTTCCTCAGTACCCTATATGCTCCATGCTCTTGTCTCTCTCATACATGTACAGCACACTACACTAAACTCAGGCCCAATAACTCCCTCTGGCTGTACAACATGGCATTCTTTCCTCTCTTTCCTCTTCCTAACTCCCTGCTCCAAATGAGTAGGGAGCAGACTTATCTCCACAGGCTAAAATCCTGCTTCTCATCCTGAAGCCCTTTCCCCATGGCTGCTGTATTCTCCCTGGGCTCTGCAGCCAGCAGAATGAGACCATGGTTCAGCTGCAGGGGGAACAGGGAGGAGACTGGCATGGCTGATGACCCACAACCACTCCCTGCAACCCCCCAATGTAGCTTTAATATAGAAAACTATATAACCAAACAACCAACCAACACACAGTTAAACTAAGGATCATATAAAAGAGTTATAACTAGTATGGCAGTTATTTTAAAGTATCAGATGTGATTACTTTGTACCCCAACATTTGTTTGGAGAGTATGTCGGGGAAACTGCACAAAAAGGTACGGCCGGACAAAGTTGAATTACTGTTTAACGGATGCCCCGCATCACTTTTCTCCACACCCCGAAAAAAAAATCAGATGTGTTCTTTTTTGGCCAATATATGCAGCTCTTTGTTTATAAGACACTGTCTGCTCCTTTGAGGCTTTCCCAAGTTGATGCCCAAGAGACCAAACAGCCTCAGATCACGCGCTCAGAACATATTTGAGCCTCGGATTGGACAGTGAAACACACACGCTCGCACCTGCAGGCGATGTGCAGTCGTTTCATTTCTCTCTCATGCTGTCATGGCTGAAGCTAGCGCAAATTCCTACTATTTATGTGTCCAGGTTAAACGTGGGACGTCCCTCATTATAACAAACAATTGGTTAAATTCATGGTTATTGCATCATTTTCAGATCTATTAGAAGCGATTAGAAGACTAAAGATTATGAAAGGTTATACTCTATGGCTGGATTTATGTATTTTTTTTCCAATGCTACATTAGTTTGGCAGACCTAACTTGATTGACCCTCTTCCTACAATGCCTAGTCTATGAGAGGCCTAATAATATTTGTATGATAATTTTGTTAACGCCTAGGCTATAGAGATGTATTCAGGTAATGAACTCATTATTATGCATCAACATTTTAATTTGATTACAATTATTTAGTACAAGTACATTAGTGTGTCTAGTTTGAGAAACAGACGCCTCAAAAGTCCTCAACTGGCAGCTTCATTAAATTATATCCACAAAACACCAGTCTCAATGTCAACAGTAAAGAGGCGACTCCGGGATGCTGGCTTTCTAGGAAGAGTTCCTCTGTCCAGTGTCTGTGTTTTTTTGCCCATCTTAATCTTTTCTTTTTATTGGCCAGTCTGGGATATGGCTTTTTTTTGCCGACAAGGACAGCATCCAGGAGTTTACAGCTACAATAGTCATTTACAACATTAACAATGTCTACACTGTATTTCTGATTTTTAAAAATGTGCTTTTCTTTAAAAACAAGGACATTTCTATGTGACACCAGACTTTGGAACGGCAGTGTTATTTTTATTTTTTTGCTCACTCGCCTACACTTTTCTGGGGAGAAAATTTGTTGAACGATGAATCAATTTTGTCTGGCCTAAATGGTGCTCTTTAGATGTGGTTGTTTCAATGTGGATTTTGGTCATTCAGAGCAGGATAGCAGCGAGGAGTTAGGTGGGGAATCAATGGGGATGTGGAATCAATAAAGCATGTTGGTGGTCTTCAAAATGGACTGGGGTCAACAGTGAATCCTGAGGGAGGGTCATCCTATGGCCCCAATGCTGAATGTTACACTGCATGCCCTCACTACCTTATGAAACATGTATGCATTGGAAATTTACCCATTAATACTTTCGCTCAACAATGATGATGACATTTGATCTCAGTTGATAGCAACCATTTTTTATATAGTCCCAGTAGAGGTTGATGAGTCCTTGTCGTGACATCCTGGAACTGGCGATCAGCTCCACAAGAGGCCTTGTCCAAACGTTCAACAATGTGTCCTTAGTTGGCTTATGAAAGGCCTAAATGACTCCAGTCCAGTGTGAGAATTACTGGGAAGCGAGGGGGTCTCTATGCAAATGTAACTATTATTCTATTTGTTTAAAACGCAATTTATACAGATACAGTGGTAAATATGAAAATACATGTTTATTCCAAATGAAATGAAAACCCCCACCTCTCTGTCATTAAACACATTTTTCCCATGTGGCTACACTTACAGTGAGTTTGGAATGTAATTCAGACCCATTTACTTTTTCCACATTTTGTAACGTAACAGACTTATTCTAAAATTGATTAAATTGTTTTTTCCCCCTCATCAGTCTACACACAATACCCCACAATGACAAAGCAAAAACAGGTTAGAAACGCTATCACATTTACATAAATATTCAGACCCTTCATTCGGTACTTTGTTGAAGCACCTTTGGCAGTGATTACAGCATCGAATCTTCTTGGATATGGCGTTACAAGCTTGGCATACCTATATTTGTGGAATTTCTCCCATTCTTCTCTGCAGATCTTCTCAAGCTCTGTCAGGTTGGATGGGGAGCATTGCTGCACAGCTATTTACAGGTCTCTCCAGAGATGTTCGATCAGCTTCAAGTCCATGCTCTGGCTGTGTAACTCAAGGACATTCAGAGACTTGTCCTGAAGCCACTCTTGTCTTGGCTGTGTGCTTAGGATCGTTGTCCTGTTGGAAGGTGAGCCTTCGCCCCAGTCTGAGGTCCTGCTCCTGTCATCCTTGCCTCGATCCTGACTAATCTCCCAGTCCCTTCTGCTGAAAAACATCCCCACAGCAAGATACTGACACCACCATGCTTCACCGTAGGGATGGTGGCAGGTTTCCTCCAGACATGACGCTTGGCATTAAGACCAAAGAGTGTTAATTTGCTTGGCATTCAGGCCAAAGTGTTCCAACTTGGTTTCATCAGACCCGAGAATCTTGTTTTTTTCTCTCTTTAGGTGCGTTTTGGCAAATTCCAAGTGGGCTGTCATGTGCCTTTTACTGAGGAGTGGCTTCTGTCTGGCCACTCTACCATAAAGGCCTGATTGGTGGAGTGCTGCAAAGATGGTTGTCCTGAAAGGGGATTCCAATTCCACGCAGGAACTCTGGAGATCTGTCAGAGTGACCATTGGGGTCTTGGTCACCTCCCTGATCATGACCCTTCTCCCCTGATTGCTCAGTTTGGCCGGGCGGCCAGCTCTAGGAAGAGTCTTGGTGGTTCCAAACTTCTTCCATTTAAGAATGACGGAGGCCACTGTGTTCATGGGGACCTTCAATGCTGCAGACATTTTTTGGAACCCTTTCCCAGAACTGTTTCTCGACACAATCCTGTCTCGGAGCTCTAAAGACAATTCCTTCGACCTGTCAACTGTGGAACCTTATATATACACAAGTGTGCGCCTTTCCAAATCATGTCCAACCAATTGAATGTACCAGAGGTGGACTCCAATCAAGTTGTAGAAACATCTCAAGGATGACCAAACAGGATGCACCTAAGATCAATTTCAAGTCACATAGCAGATAATCTGAATACTTATGTAAATAAGGTCATTCTGTTTTCAATTTTTAATACATTTGCAAAAATGTGTGTGTAGATTACTGAGAATTGTTTTTTAAATCCATTTTAGAATAAGGCTTAACGTAACAAAATGTGGAAAAAGTCAAGGGGTCTAAATGCCTTCTGAAGGCAATGTATATACAGTATATACAGTGGAAGTCGGAAGTTTACATACACTTAGTGTAACGTACTGGGTGTCGTGAGTATGAAGTCAGGCGCAGGGAAAACAGAGAGTTCAATATAGTGGTCTTTTAATGCACACACGGTGAACCCCGGCCACCCCACTAAACACTGGGTGCTCAAAACCAAAATGCCCCAGCACTATATACGAACATACACCAACACGTTCGTCTGTAACAAACACCAGGGTTACAATAATCAACACAAAGAAACAATTGTTTACAGACAGATTATTTCACAAGTCCTTCTTTATATCCCAAAAAAGTATGTTTATTTGGCGCGTTTGATTCAGTAATCCACCCGTTCCACTCGTCCAACATGCAGACAAAGGATTCCCAGAAGTTACCGGTAAACCTTGTCCAAACTAGTCAAACAACGTTTCTAATCAGTCCTCATGTACCCTAATATGTAAATTAACTTTAACATTTAAGACGGAATGTAGTATGTTCAATACCGGAGATAAATAACAAAGTGCGTGTGAAACGGCTAGCTTAGTTAGCGGTGTGCGCTAAATAGCGTTTCAATCGGTTACGTCACTTGCTCTGAGACCTTGAAGTAGTAGTTCCCCTTGCTCTGCAAGGGCCGCGGCTTTCGTGGAGCGATGGGTAACGATGCTTCGTGGGTGACTGTTGTCGATGTGTGCAGAAGGTCCCTGGTTCGCGCCCGGGTATGGGCGAGGGGACGGTTTAAAATTATACTGTTACACGTGCCCTCATTCACGCGCGCCACAAGATTTGAGTCCTAATGAGGGACACCTTGGAAAAACTTCTTTTTTTTAAAAACAAGCCTAAAACCTTTTATAAAGACTGTTGACATCCAGTGGAACTCATAGGTACTGCAATCTGGGTCCTTTTAGTTTGGAAATTCAAAAACCAATATAGGAATGGTCTCGGTGCTCAAAAAACACATTTTCCGAATGGATTTCGCCTGCCATATCAGTTCTGTTATACTCACAGACATTATTTTAACAATTTTAGAGACTTCAAAGTGATTTCTATCAAATACAACCAATTATATGCATATCCTAGCTTCTGGTCCTGAGTAACAGGCAGTTACTTCTGAACACTGCCCCCAAGCCCAAAGAGGTTTGGTAAGTCGGTTAGGACATCTACTTTGTGCGTTACATCTACTTTGTGCGTTTTCCAACAATTGTTTACAGACAATTCTAGTTGGTCAGAAGTTTACATACACGAAGTTGACTGTGCATTTAAACAGCTTGGAAGATTCCAGAAAATGATGTCATAGCTTTAGAAGCTTGTTATAGGCTTATTGACATAATTTGAGTCAATTGGAGGTGTACCTGTGGATGTATTTCAAGGCCTACCTTCAAACTCAGTGGCTCTTTGCTTGACATCATGGGAAAATCAAAAGAAATCAGCCAAGACCTCCAAATGTCCGGTTCATCCTTGGGAGCAATTTCCGAACACCTGAAGGTACCATGTTTATCTGTACAAACAATAGTATGCAAGTATAAACACCATGGGACCACGCATTCGTCATACCACTCAGGAAGGAGACACATTCTGACTCCTAGAGATGAATGTATTTTGTTGTGAAAGGTGCAAATCAATCCCAGAGCAACAGCAAAGGTCCTTGTGAAGATGCTGGAGGAAACAGGTACAAATGTATCTATATCCACAGTAAAACGAGTCCTTTATAGACATAACCTGAAAGACTGATCAACAAGGAAGAAGCAACCAAAACCGCCATAAAGATCGTACTTTTTGGAGAAATGTCCTATGGTGTGAAACAAAATAGAACTGTTTGGCCATAATGACCATTGTTATGTTTGGAGGAAAAAGGAGGAGGCTTGCAAGCCGAAGGACACCATCCCAACCATGAAGCACAGGGGTGGCAGCATCATGTTGTGGGGGTACTTTGCTGTAGGAGGGACTGGTGCACTTCACATATAGATGGCATTGTGAGATAGGAAAAGTATGTAGATATATTGAAGCAACATCTCAAGACATATGTCAGGAAGTTAAAGCTTGGTCACAAATGGGTCTTCCAAATGGACAATGACCCCAAGCATACTTCCAAAGTTGTGGCAAAATGGCTTAAAGACAACAAAGTCAAGGTATTGGAGTGGCCATCATGAAGCCCTGGCCTCAAGCCTATAGAAAATGTGTGGACAGAACTGAAAAAGCATGTGCGAGCAAGGAGGCCTACAAACCTGACTCAGTTACACCAGCTCTGTCAGGAGGAATGGGCCAAAATTCACCCAACTTTTTCTGGGAAGCTTGTGGAAGGCTACCCGAAACGTTTGACCCAAGTTAAACAATTTAAAGGCAATGCTACCAAATTCAAATTGAGTGTATGTAATCTTCTGACCCACTGGGAATGTGATGAATTAAATAAAGAGGAAATAAATCATTCTCTCTACGATTATTAAAATAAATTGGTGATCCTATCTGACCTAAAACAGGGGATTTTTACTTGGATTAAATGTCAGGAATTGTGAAAAACTGAGTTTAAATGTATTTGGCTAAGGTGTATGTAAACTTCCGACTTCACCTGTATGTCTATTTATGTGTTTGTGTACAGTACCTTTTATATATTGGGGGCATTCTGTGGTGTGCTTTTGTATTGCTTTAAGAGCGAGTTGGCTAGCATGCTCTAATTGTAATGGTTGCATTAGCTCCCTGCTAATTCACAGTTATTTCCATGCAGTCAGACGAATCACGAATCTACAGCCATCAACATACTGGTGTCCTGCACATCTAATGTGCTTCCTTATGTCTATCGTCAGAATAAACACCAATCAACTGGGATCTCTGGCTGGACAGTACTTTCTTTAAAAACACTACGCAAGAGAGTTACAAAGTACGATAACATCTGTTACACCAAGACCAGTTTTCTTCTTGTCTTTGCTGGACAGCTGTTACATAAGCATCTTCATTAAAATAGGCTAGTTAACAGGTTTATTTGAAGGTAGAGATCAGATGATCCCAGCTCACACAGGATACATCCTAAATGGCACCCTTTTCCCTATATAGTGCACTTTAAACCAGAACCATATGGAGAGACACACACTCTCATTGGATAGTTGACACTAGGGTGGGAGCTATCAAGATTTTCATACGGTCCTTCTCTCACCTCTATATGGTATTACCGGCCTAGTACACAATGGGGGTGCCAAAATGCTAACAAAATTTGAACAAGTAATAGCAGCTGCTAGCTAAATATGCTAACGAGCGCAAACGAAAATCAACACATTTCAAAGACAGGCAATCCAGCTGATAAAGTTATACATATATAGGTAGGAGCTACTGAATGTCATTTTTTGTGAGTTTGGACATTTACAAGCGAATTTGAACGAGACATTGTGCAAATTAACAATGTTTTGATGCATGCTTGTCTGAAGGAGGAACAGTACTGCTTCTGGAGCAGCATGTGTAGGCTACACGCTGTCTGTGTGGAGTCAACGGGGCCTGCCTGATCTGGGGGAGGAGGAAAAATGCAAGGAATTCAAGAAAGAGGAAGCTGTACAAATAACTCATCCAAAGGGCTTTGACTTCTCAAACACAGCAGAAAGCCAACACAATATGTTGCACCATCACCTTATTCATTCAGCCACTTACTTAGATTAACTAGCCAGTTACATTTAGAGGTCGCATTAATGCAGAATGAGGCATTTTTCACACAGGAAAAAAAAGATAAAAGGCATAAGAAATATCTTGCTGCGTTTTGTAAATGCAGATATAAAATGGTTCTTATTGTAATTTCTGCCTGGCATCAGAATAATTTCATGCTTCAGTTGCCCTTCTCCATCCAGATGAGAATTCACGAACGGGAATTCTATCAGCCACCAGCGAACTGACTGATGTGTAACTACTTTTTTCCTGTACTTTTTTGGGGGTACTTTTCTTGGTGTGGCCAGCCTACTTTTCTCTGGTAAAATACAAGATTATCTTTAGTAATTATCTTTCTATGATAAACATTAGAAATATGATGGCCTTACATTGTTTTTGTAAAGAATACCTTGCTTTTTCATTGTAAGCTCATTTACTTGTGTGGCTGCCAGCCAAATAGTGTTGTACTTGTGTTGTCATCTGATGACAATGAAGCTAATTTTCCTTCCGAATGTGTTGTACGAATGTCTTTTCTGTGAAGGAATATTATAGTTGAACGTCCTGTATCGAACGTCCTGTATCACTGTATTGAAGCAACAAAGAGCTGTAGACTTTCAATATAAAACGCGACCTCTGTCAATACACAGCTGGACTCACCTGCTCCCGCTTGTCTTGTGCTATTTACACACACACGTGACTGACTCAACTGTTCTGGGGAAATACATTAAGCTTCACCATGTAAAATAATGTGACAGGTGAAATGAAGAACCCGATCTGCTTTATCACCTGACATATTGCACAAGTTGACTGCAGGTTTTCACTTAAAAGTAGCTACAAATATTCAAATGTATTGAAAGACTTCAAAGGCATAGTTTCAACGGTATTGACAGTATTGAAAAAACATTTCCATGGCTATTTCCAAATACCCCGGTATATGGTATATACAGAATACGGCCTTATCTACTCCAGTGTTGAGCTGTGGTTTCATTTCTGACAGAATTCGTTAAACAGGTACAGGGCAAAGAGCATGTTGTCAGCAGAAAAGGTAGCCTATGATGGACATTATAAAACCATACCCTCCTCGTCAAAGGGAGCCCATATTTATTTCATGGATGTTACCACAAGTCATGGTAATTTCCAAAGGTGCCCCGGCATCATATAGTGTGTGTTCTAGCCTATTGTGTACTGTGTGTCCTAGTCTCTCTCTCTCTCTCTCTCTCTCTCTCTCTCTCTCTCTCTCTCTCTCTCTCTCTCTCTCTCTCTCTCTCTCTCTCTCTCTCTCTCTCTCTCTCTCTCTCTCTCTCTCTCTCTCTCTCTCTCTCTCTCTCTCTCTCTCTCTCTCTCTGACTTCTTTAAATGAACATGTTGACACTAATGGGAGAGGGAAAGAGCAGATGCCTATATTATTAATGCCATCCTTTTCCCTTTCAATTACATTTAACATGACACTGAATGACGGTGCAAACTGGCAGAGAGGCAGTGCTTCACATGACATTAGCCGACGTCTTTGCCTCCCAGTTCATAGAGGTAATTGGCAACAGGAGTGACAGTGGGAGCGGGTTCTTTTTGAAGAGCACCTCTGAATGCTCCGTCAAATGATGCTCTATCGTTTTAGTTCATGAAGTAACCAATATGGGCCTGTCACACGCTTCCTTCCTAAAGGAATAGCAGACAACATGGCTTTTAAATGTGTCACTTTTCTGCTGGCCCCTCAGTCAGCCCCGTCCGTTTGAAAGCAAAAGTGCCATTTATGTCCATAGATCATTTTTTGAAGCAGTTTACAAATCATGTTCCGTTTCTATCACTGACATTAAGTTGAATATTGAGCTTTCGGGGAATTCTATACTTTTTAAGTAACACCATAAGTAATAGACTTTTCACAGTGCAATTCACAGTTGACCAAGCATTTATAGAGATTACATTTTTCTTCTTCCCTTTTTATTACCTGAAAATGGCAGTTTACATAATATTGAAGCACAATGAATTATTATATATTTCTCTCATCTGTACAGATATTTTTTTATTTATTGAATTGAATGTGATAGTTTAGTACTGAGTTTAGTATATGCTCCTCTCTATTCTCCTAATTGTTCAGGGGGGGAATAAATATGTTTACCTGATTGATCTTAAATCTCAATATGCCAGTCATATCCCCTACCTTTAAACAATCCCTGGTTCTGAGGAATATTAATAATTCTGCTGGAAAGTGGGGTCACGTGTGCTGTTTGCTTGTAAGCATGAAATTCAGCCTGCAGCCCATCTCTATTGAACACAATTACAAGCTGTTGGAAGGAACATAGAATGTTCTTTTGATTGGTCCACCCCCAGGATTTGAGCACACAGCTGAAAATGCTCCGGGATGTCTCCCTGAATTAGGGAAAGAAGAGAGGAAGAGTTTGAAGACTGACTGACACACACTGTCCTTCTGAAACAATATGCTGCGTTGCCATGATCATTGTGGGTGGAAAGAGGGGGGGGGGGGGTTGTTTTGTGCTTTTTCAAACCTACAGTACAGTAGCTAGCTCTGAGTGGGTATTGGGTTCAAAGGTATGAGATGGTTCTTCAGGGATTTTGTTTTTGTTCGTGCATGCTACACTATCCTTCGTTTACCATTGAAATCCTCTGAAATTGGGCAGATTGGATTCATGTTTTCTGCAAAGGCATAATTGGTAAAAAAATGTCTAATAAAAAGTTCACAATTTATTTAGTCCGGGTTGTCCATCTGTAGATGCTCTACAGATGGTCATACTATCAACAAACTACAAGTATCTATTGACAAGCAACTGCTTGCTAAGGTTAGGGTTCGGTTTAGAATAAGGGTAAGGGCAGTTGTCACCAACCGGTTTTTCACCAACCTACTTCTACTCATGCTACATCCAGCACTGCAGCGGCAATGAATGAGTACAGCAACGTGTTTCGATAAGCTTGCATTGTTATTATTTGTGGCTTGTTGCTTTTTTAATGTAAAGGGATATTTCACTTTCTCTGGTCATAGGAGTAACAACATGAATTGGTGCATGATGCAGAAGTAATGCAGTGCGACTTAAGTTTTGCCATCAGCTGCAAGACTGTGTCCCCTTTTCTCAGCGGAGGGAGGGAGAGAGGAGGGGCAATGAGTTGGGTGAGAGGGAGCCTCACTGCTGCTCCCTCCCTTCAGACTGACCATCAGATACAGGCCATCAGTCCAGTAAAAAGCCGTGCCTCACAAGTAATACAACAAATGATCTATTATATATTATAATTTCAAAATGGTCAGAGAAGAACAACATTGGCAGGGCAATTCAAGAATAGCCCATATGTGGTGATAATGTAATGGGCCTATAGCCTACAGAAATATTTTGAATGGATTCATGTGGCGTAGGCTTACGTTTTTGAAGTCATGTTTAAAAGAAAAAAATAATCTGAGCGGTAGATCTCGGATTGGATTTTGATTCAGAAAGTGATCTTGACTGACGACTGGGTTAGGGTAAGGGTTATGGTAAGAGATACGTTTAGGATAAGGGTTAAGGGTTAAGGTTAGTGTAAATAGCTACTTAGTTCACATGTTACTGATAGTCTGTAGAGTATTTGTATAGATGGACTATACAAATACAAAACTATATACCTACTGTAACCTACAGTATACAGACAGCAATTAATCCTCCCATTCAACCTGTATCCAGATGTGTTTTTGTTTCTGTTTGTTTGCTGAAATGACTGCATTTGTATATCCCATGTTGATATGCGTTCCACATAATAGGTCACCCTCTTGAGATCAGTGAATACATGGAGTAGATAGGGACAAATGTGGATTACTGACTTTTCACCAGTTATAGATCATTGACTATGTGCTGTACACACAATGCCACATCAACCAGAGAAATAGTGATACATCGTTGCATAGATACCATTGGGTCGATAAGCACCACTGCAACCTATAATTCCCAGTAAAAAAAAAATATGTCGATGGTGACTGCCATTGACACTTCTATACATCATCAAGAGTCAAGTTTCTATGAAAATCTTTCTCAAGATTCTATGAAAATGTGTGCGGGCTGGTTAATTATATCATGACGTTAGCCTCATCTCCAGTTGTGGAACAGGCTGACTTTTACATAGTGACATGGCAAAGGCATCCAACTTTCAGGGACGGAGGGTCCGGCCATCTGGAAAATGCTAGTGTGTCTCCCTGCCCCACACTTGTCTAGTTAATAAAACAGCATCGAAGCCAAAATTCAGAGCAGCCATGACTTGGCCTGTTCCACTTGTCTCTGTGTAGTAGATGTCTTATTTTTTTTTAAACCTTTAACACTGGGCACTACACAGTTGTACAGAGTTACACTTGATTCACTTCATTGTAGTGCCACTATAAGCCTATTGTATTGACACCACTCTGTGCACCGCAGACGTTTTGGCTTGTGGGCAGCTTAACTTTCTGAAATAGAGACATTTTCTTGATGTTCAGAAGCTAATGTGTCAGGGGCTGCCTATTGTGCGCTGCCCCGCTAGGAAGCCAGGCGTTCAAACCTAGCTGTCCATCATCTAGCGCTAATACTGTAAGGTACCTTCAGCGGGAAGTGAAAGGGAGGCATACAGTAGGTTACCTGCTAGAACATTTAATGGGTGGAGGGGCAGCAAGGAGGGGGAAAGGGGGTATGCATGCACCCACCAAATACTAGGTTCACCACTGCTTGGACTGAAATAAATCCTAATGAGTGTTGTAATTTCATCATCATTGCCATAATTTCAGCCATGTGTAATCCCCTAGGTATGGAGCCATTTGTCTGATTATGAAACCTCCCAGCACATCCTCTAAATGGCATCCTTTACTGAAATAAACAATTGTAGTAATGCTGGGAATAGTCAGATCTGAGATAAGTACACTTCTGTACTGTGCTGTGAGTCAGTGTCTGTGTCTGCGCCTGGGTTTTTCCACATGATAATTGCCTCGGTCTTATTTGGAATAGCAATGAAAATGGGCAGCACATGCCAGATTTGTAATAATTATAGTTTCCTTGTTGTTTTGAGGAAAACATCTGCCATGCTTACAGAGGGATATCGTAACAATTAAAGCATGAAAGACTGAGGAGTTGTCTGAGGTCTGCAGGGTATGCCTATCTCCCTCAGAGTCCAACATGAGAGGTTTTGTTTTTAATCACTCTGAAAACACTTCAGGGGCTACTCGCCTGTATTCATTCTGTTAAGTAGACTTAACATTTTGATGTGATCTGCAACCAATTTCTGATATGAACCTCATAACCAAAGCTCATCCCACAAATTATGGAAGTTAATGTTTAAAATGTCTTAGCACTCTAGGGATTTTTTGCGCACCTTGGTTTGCTTGAAAATACGAAGTAGCTATACTTGCTCAAAGGCTGTAGTACTTTGCTGTAGTCCAAAGTAAACACTGGTAATATATTGATCCGTAGAAAAGACACCAGTGCTATTCTCATGAGTGATTTCTTTTGTAGAAAATACATACACAAGCAAGACTATGACAGTGAGGGCACAAATTGGACCCCGGTGGTAACACTTATTGCCTTTGGACATAGCGAACTGGACATATCATGCTCTCAACCCTTTGAGTAACTACCATTCCAATGATGTGTGACAAGACCTTGGCGACAGCCAGCCAGTATACATTCCCTCTCCATGCTGAATAATTGCTTCAACATAATAATGAACTTCAGAGCTCACTGTCAGGTAAAGTGACTGTCTGAAATCACAACTGGCTAATGGGGAAAGAGATTACATTCTAGCCCACGTGAGGAGAGGTGCTGTTGGGTTATCTGGGCTCAGCTGTCCCCTCACTGCCCTTCACTAAAGATTATGAAGAACCACAGTGCGCCCTTAAATTTGGCACAGGCTCTGACAATGGCAGGTTCCCTTAGCATCTCACCCCCTTTAACCTCAGGACGAGCTGGATTGGAACAGTGGTCAGAAGTTAGAGGAACTTTCGTTTTGTGATCTTCTTTTTACATTTAGCCGGAACTTCGTGATAGCACAGTGATGAGGGCAGTGATGCCTTAGGTTTTGGGTTTCAGATAAAAGGTGTGTAACTTAGAGGTACAGAATTAAACGCGTCACATTGTGAACTGTAAATGTCTTGAGTTTTTGAATCTCAAAGAAATAGCAAAGAAGTCTAAACTAAACTTCTAACACTGATCTTACATCTTGTCATAGAATGCCAAGGAAAATATGAATAACTATTAAAGGAAATTGCTTCTTTCTTTGTGATTGGTAGAAAACGTAAGAAGTTATACCAGAATATGTCAGCTATTTTCAAAGGGTTGTTTTGATGTAGGATGACTCCCACGTCTTTTTCCTTCATTAAATAGATTTCTTGGCGTCCAATTAATTCAATGAAACAAAAAGACATCTTCTTACCACAAAGGATTTCATCAGTTTCTTGTCCTAATTCCGAGCCATCCTTTAATCTGAAATAAATCGACAATATCTATTTACCAGTATACAGTCAGACAACAATCCATGTCCTAATTCTTTCCAGTGCACTTGCCAGAAACCTGCAGTGAAATGATGATAGGTAGAATGTGATGGAATTGCAATTAACAAATCACACTGGGGAGTAATACGGTATTGAAGTAAACGCTTGTTTTCACTGTTGACAATGAACATAATGAACAGCACAGCACATATGAAAATATAAGCCTTAAGAAAATGTCAATGAAAATGTAAATCTAAAGGTAGAAATGTCATGCTTTAGGTCATTAAAATGTACTGCGACTGGATAATCCCTGTCGTTTCTCCTGATTGAACTTTTATGTTCACTAATTTCTATGCACATTTCTACAATTAGATAACACTGAGTAAAAGATAATGTTTTGGGATTTTCACCCTCCAGACATTATTTCCTAAAGGACTTAATGATGAAATGCCTATGTATGTTATGTTGTGAATTTGAACATGAATTATGTCCCTATTTAAGATTACTCTGATGTTTTTCGTACAATGTACCCAATGATTAATGTAAACTTGCTATGTCCTCATTGTGGTTTTACAGACGTGTTTCATGCGTCTTATTTACACACTTTATTCTAATATTTCTGAAATTCATATTGTTATATTTGGAAGCACTTTGTTTTTCCTTCGCCTCCAACCCCTTTCCATGCGTGGAACGGATGTGGGTGGGGCTAGGTGTACATGAGGGTGCTAATTTTTAAAAAATTCACAAAAGCTCTGACGAAGGCCGTGAGGCCGATACGAAAGCTTATTGAAGATCAGTGATACTATCAAGAGCAGTGTGTGGTTTCCTTTGTCACATAAACTGAAATTAGGCAAACTATAAGAATTTTAGCAACCAGGAAATGGCGGATCGATTTCTGCAAATTGCACCTTTTAAGTCCGGTACCTCCACTGGTTAAATTGTCAACTTCAACGAACATTCCCAGTGACAAGCTGCCACTTCAGTCCAGTGAGTCAGCTTTACCCTGTCTGACCTTATCAGTGGGGGTACAGCCTACACTCCTTGACTCCACCGGTGGCATAGATTCGCCTTGCGCCAGCAGTCCTCTCGCTTAAGGGCACTGACCTGCTGCCATCCTGTCCATGGTGGGCCGGGGTTGGCCACATAGGCCTATGTTTACTGTATGGTTGTGTCATGTGACCTAACTGATTCATCCGGTCATGGTCTTTTGAATACATGAATACTGGAATTTCTCTGGCACTAGAATGTTGACAGAAAATACATGTGTGTTTGCATCTACTGAGGTGTTGGTCTATCTGTTCCGGTTGAGAAGGGCTTTTTAGCTATTTTTACTACACATACACTACATTTTTAATTTTTTGATTTTTTTCATTTGACCTTTATTTAACCAGGTAGGCTAGTTGAGAACAAGTTCTCATTTGCAACTGCGACCTGGCCAAGATAAAGCATAGCAATTCGACACAAAACAAAGTCAATAATGCAGCGGACCAAAAGAAAACAAAATGTCTATGTACAGTGTGCAAATGAGGTAAGATAAGGGAGTTAAGGCAATAAATAGGCCATGGTGGTGAAGTAATTACAATATAGTAATTGAAACACTGGAATGGTAGATGTGCTGAAGATGAATGTGCAAGTAGAGATACTGGGGTGCAAAGGAGTAAGATAAATAAATAAATACTGTATGGGGATGAGGTAGATAGATAGATGGGCTGTTTACAAATGGGCTATGTACAGGTGCAATGATATGCGAGCTGCTCTGACAGCTGGTGCTTAAAGCTAGTGAGGGAGATATGAGTCTCCAACTTCAGAGATTTTTGCAGTTCGTTCCAGTCATTGGCAGCAGAGAACTGGAAGGAAAGACGACCAAAGGAGGAATTGGCTTTGGGGGTGACCAGTGAGATATACCTGCTGGAGCGCGTGCTACGAGTGGGTGCTGCTATGGTGACCAGTGAGCTGAGATAAGGTGGGGCTTTACCTACTAGAGACTTGTAGATAACCTGTAGCCGGTGGGTTTGGTGACGAGTATGAAGCGAGGGCCAGCCAATGAGAGCGTACTGGTCGCAATGGTGGGTAGTGTATGGGGCTTTGGTGATAAAAAGGATGGCACTGTGATAGACTGTATCTAGTTTGTTGAGTAGAGTGTTGGAGGCTATTTTATAGATGACATCACCGAAGTCAAGGATCGGTATGATGGTCAGATTTACGAGGGTATGTTTGGCAGCATGAGTGAAGGATGCTTTGTTGTGATATAGGAAGCCAATTCTAGATTTAATTTTGGATTGAAGATGCTTAATGTGAGTCTGGGAGGAGAGTTTACAGTCAAACCAGACACCTAGGTATTTGTAGTTGTCCATGTATTGTAAGTCAGAGCCGTCCAGAGTAGTGATGCTGGACGGGCGGGCAGGTGCGGGCAAGGATCGGTTGAATAGCATGCATTTTGTTTTCCCTGCGTTTAAGAGCAGTTGGAGGCCACAGAAGGAGAGTTGTATGGCATTGATGCATGGCCAAAAGTATATGGACACCTGCTCGTCAAACATCTCATTCCAAAATCATGGGCATTAATATGTAGTTGGTCCCTCCTTTTCTGCTATAACAGCCTCCTTCCACTCTTCTGGGAAGTCTATCCACAAGATTTTGGAACATTGCTGCGCGGACTTGCTTCCATTCAGCCACAAGAGCTGTGAGGTCGGGCACTGATTATCAAATCAAATAAGTGCATTTGTCACGTGCGCCGAATACAACAGGTGAAACAGTGAAATGCTTACTTACAGGCTCTAACCAATAGTGCAAAGGGTGTTAGGTGAACAATAGGTAAGTAAAGAAATAAAACAACAGTAAAAAGACAGGCTATATACAGTAGCGAGGCTATAAAAGTAGCGAGGCTACATACAGACACAGGTTAATCAGACTGATTGAGGTAGTGTGTACATGTAGATATGGTTAAAGTGACTGCACATATGATGAACAGAGAGTAGCGGTAGCATAAAAGAGAGGTTGGAGGGTGGCAGGTGGCGGGACACAATGCAGATAGCCCGGTTCGCCAATGTGCGGGAGCGCTGGTTGGTCGGCCCAATTGAGGTAGTATGTACATGGATGTATAGTTAAAGTGACTATGCTTATATGATAAACAGAGAGTAGCAGCAGCGTAAAAAGAGAGGTTGGGGGGAATACAATGCAAATGGCCCAGGTAGCCATTTGATAAGCTGTTCAGGATTCTTATAGCTTGGGGGTAAAAACTGTTGAGAAGCCTTTTTGTCCTAGACTTGGCACTCTGGTACCGCTTGCCATACGGTTGTAGAGAGAACAGTCTATGACTGGGGTGGCTGGGGTCAATTTTTAGGGCATACACTACCCTCTGTAGTGCCTTGCGGTCAGAGGCCGAGCAATTGCCGTACCAGGCAGTGATGCTCTCGATGTTGCAGCTGTAGAACCTTTTGAGGATCTCAGGACCCATGCCAAATCTTTTTAGTTTCCTGAGGGGAATAGGCTTTGTCGTGCCCTCTTCACAACTGTCTTGGTGTGTTTGGACCATTCTAGTTTGTTGTTGACGTGGACACCAAGGAACTTGAAGCTCTCAAACTGCTCCACTACAGCCCCGTCGGTGAGAATGGGGGCGTGCTCGGTCCTCCTTTTACTGTAGTCCACAATCATCTCCTTAGTCTTGGTTATGTTGAGGGATAGGTTGTTATTCTGGCACCAACCGGCCAGGTCTCTCGTCATTGTCGGTGATCAGGCCTACCACTGTGTCATCTGCAAACTTAATGATGGTGTTGGAGTTGTGCCTGGCCATGCAGTCGAGGGTGAACAGGGAGTACAGGAGGGGACTGAGCACGCACCCCTGTGGAGCTCCAGTGTTGAGGATCAGCGTGGCAGATGTGTTGCTACCTACCCTCACCACCTGGGGGCGGCCCGTCAGGAAGTCCAGGATCCAGTTGCAGAGAGAGGTGTTTAGTCCCAGGATCCCAGGAGGGTACTATGGTGTTGATTGCTGAGCTATTTATAATGAACAACATTCTTTCTTAGGTATTCCTCTTGTCCAGATGGGATAGGGCAGTGTGCAGTGTTTGCATCATTTGTGGACCTATTAGGGCGGTAAGCAAATTTAAGTGGGTCTAGGGTTTCTGGGATAATGGTGTTGATGTGAGCCATGACCAACCTTTCAAAGCACTTCATGGCTACGGACGTGAGTGCTACGGGTCTTTGAGGCAATTAGACCTGCGTTCAAATTCATCCCAAAGGAATTTGTCCAGGCTAGCCATGTTCTTTCACACCGATCTCGACAAACCATTTTCTGCCACAAAGTTGGAAGCACAGAATCGTCTAGAACGTCAATGTATGCTGTAGCGTTAAGATTTCCCTTCACTGGAACTAAGGGGCCTCGCCTGAACCATTTTAAAACAGCCCCAGACCATTATTACTCCTCCACCAAACTTTACAGTTGGCACTATGTATTCAGGCAGGTAGCATTCTCCTGGCTTCCTCCAAACCCAGATTCGTCCAGGGGACTGCCAGATGGCGATTCATCTCTCCAGAGAACTCGTTTCCACTGCTCCAATGGCGGCAAGCTTTACACCACTCCAGCCGTCACTTGGCATTGCACATGGTGATCTTAGGCTTGTGTGTGGCTGCTCTACCTCGGAAACCCATTTCGTGCAGTTCTTGTGCTGACGTTGCTTCCAGAGGCAGGAACACTAGGGAGTGTTGCAACCGAGGACAGACCATTTTTATTTTTATGTGTTATTCGCCTCAGCAATCGCCGGCCCCGTTCTATGAGCTTGTGTGGTGTTCCACTTCATGGCTGAGCCGTTGTTGCTCCTAGACACTTCCACTTCACAATAACAGAACTTACAGTTGACCAGGGCAGCTCTAGCAGGGCAGAAAGTTCATGAACTGACTTGTTGGAAAGGTTGCATCCTATGATTGTAGCAGTTTGGCTTCGAAAGTTTATTTTGCCTGTTTACATACAGCTATTGTGTTGTGCATTGAAGTCCACTAGCGAAGGGAAGAGGTGAAAGGAGTAGTTCACATAACGTAGATGCGAGAAGCAATACAACGTGTGATATGGGGTGTATTCATTCAGCCTATTCTGTTGAAACCCGAAGCAAACGGAGCAAAACAGGATAAACATACCTGAATTTGTTCAATAGAAACTACCGTTTGCAACTGTTGTACTAATGATTAAACACAATATCAGCTAGATGCAAGCAAGCGTGTGCAAGGCGGTATTGAATGTCACTGTCTGTTGAGGTGTCACTGTCACATCAAGTTTGTCTCTCAAGCTGTGTTCAGCTACATTGTAAACTTTCATTCATAGGCTAAGTTGTAGTAACCTCATAATGGGTAGAGGGAAAATGTTAGTATCATGTAGTAGCCTAAACCTATCGCTGTAACATTTCACTGGGTGAATGGAATATGAATGACAGTCATCCAATATGCTGTAATAGAAATAAGGCCATGCTCATGAAAAAAAAACGTGTCCTCCCTAATCTGAAACTGCACTGACCACCACTGGTGTCCACATACTTTTTTTTGGCATACTTTTTTTGTCATGAGCTGTCATGCATGATGCATAATTATGAGCGTGACGTACTGTTGATATAGAATGTTCACTATTAATGTTCATTATTTAGAGCTCATTTCAGCAAGGTGCTCAAACAGGCTTTTTATAGTTAGTTTCCAGTTTGATAGTTTCCAAATATTTGTTTTGTGAGGATAAGCTGTTCTAAAGCCCTCTTCTCTTAGCTGTGTACCCTCCTTCAGATGATTTACAGTAAGGTCATTATCTAATGTCATTACAAGCTGATTTGATGAGATGAGAGAGAGGTGTTGTCTTGTGCTCAGCCAATATATTAAAGATTAAAGAGCATTGGCTTGGCTGTCGTGATGATGATCTACCTTTTAACCTCGTTAAACCTCAACAACCTTGACGACTTCTTGAATTACTTTTTCAACCAGGAAATGATGGACCTCGAAAGTGCCTACATGCTGCTTTACCTTGACTCTGGCTGATAGATTGCCCTGGTTGTTCCCAAATTTACCTCAAAATACCCCACTGCAGGGCTCCTCTGCTAAACACCTTTTTTTTTTGTCATGTCGAAAGTAAATGAACACAACCCTAATTCACTCATCTGGAAACTCTAAGTCCTGTTCTCTATGTACACGCCAAGGCTTAGCTCAGTATGACTTTCATCAAATCATTTCTTTTTGCACTGAAATCCAATTTGAGTTTTTTTCACAGTGATATTTCCAGGTGGCACTGTATTCCAGGTCGTGTTACTTGCAGCTTTTTAATTGTTCCTCCCTGTATGTGTACATTATTTTGGTTTTACATTGTGTTCTAATAATCTATTTTCTGGATCCATGAGAGATAGGAAGCAATTCATCGATGGACCTCAGATTAAGACCATAGGTCTCTTCTATATTAGAAAAGGTTTATGATTCTCGGTGGGTTCAGATTTGCGTTCTACAAACAAACATTCTCCCTGGGTATTATAATGTATTTTCTGTTAAGGAATGGTAATACTCTTGCGAAAGCCTGTCTATTCATTTTTTTTTACTCCTGTTAAGAGATACGGGGAAAATAGAAAGAAAAGGCAAAAATGCTTATTTGTGGAGTTTCTTTTCAAGTGTGTGATGCTGGCCATCTGTTGTGGCTCTGAGACATACGCCTCAGGGGTAGATGGCAGCCAACACTTCTGCAGCAGGCAGCCTGTTTACACTTCTTAATGATGATTCGAATATGTATCAAACACAATTCTCCTCCTAACAGGACTGAGGAGTTAATTCCTCATTTACCTCAGTAAGGATGTGACTTAATCACACTCGTATGGAACATCTCTAGTGAAGGCCTCCCCTGCAGGGAAGACAGGGTTCTCTTTAGAAATCAAAGCAGAACAACCAGGACTGACTCAAACATGCCATCACTTCGGCATTATTCTCTGATTGGGAAAATAAACGTTAAATAATTTGCGCCTGTGTCAATGTTTGAGACATTTATCTTCGCAACATAATTAAAGCGATGTGTTTTATCCTATTGTTGTCTCATTGATGTGGGATTATGTCTTGATGTTGAATTTTTCAGACCACCTTTGTGAGAGTTTGCTTGTTTATGTGCGGCCTTTTATTGATGGACTCTTCTTTAAGTGTGCATATTATCAAGGACATTTTTATTTATGAGTAAAACATTCAACAGGAGTTATTTCATCAGAAGATACAAAATACTTTGGTAGAGGCTTGTGGAGGCTCTTTGAAAGGATGTGGGTTGGATGCAATTTGAGCCTACTCTGTGTAGTTCTATGGCACACGCCTTTCATGCCGAAGAAAAGGACATTCACTTCTTTGTATAGAAATTGCAAAACACTTTAGGTGTACAAAATCATTAGGTACAAAATTGCATGATTATTAGGTACAAGTGACTGTGATTATGCATCGAATATGAATCAGTGCAGATATTCCAATGCACAATTTAGTATTCTTTTGCAAACATACACTGTTTAACCCTGTTTTTAAAATCTGGAATAGTTCTGCAAGAAAAATGAATGAATGCGTGATATATTTTGCAGTGGTTAAATGGCAACATGTACTGTCTGTATATTTAGGCAAGCGAGTGAGATATACACTTGTCAACGTCCCAGTTGTTGCTGTGAACTCCAGAGACCCAGTGGCATTATTTCACTGTGCCACCCTGCCTTCTCCTGTAGTTGGCCAACTATAAATTCAGCCTCTTTGATTTCTACCAGGCACTGCAAACCTGCTGACAATCAGAAAAGGCCCAGGCACACCGCCTCAATAGATGTCCCCCCTCAGCAAAAGTGACATATTTTGTTGCATGTTATTGGGGAGGTAGGGAAGGGAGTAATAACATACGGGGCTTTGGAGAGCTGCTGAATGGTTTAGTCTAATGAAGAGAGATTCCCTGGAACTCGTGCCACTTACAGGCCCATTTGCTAGTTAATTAGTAAACTGTTGACCCTCCAAGTGGGGTTCCTCTTTAGTATGTTTATTAGAAAGGCTTATGTACCTCTACCTAATGAAATCCTATTTGGTAGTGTTACTCAAACACACAGACGATTACCCAAACAAACGTACAGACAAACACACATTATTACCAAAACAAACAGATCGCTACAAAAATGCTTGCTTAAAAACAACCCAATTTGGGTAAATATTGGACAGAACACATATTGGTTTATTTTGACCCAGCCATTGTTGGGCACTAATATTTGATATGTATATATACTATACTGTATACTAGTGATGCACTATATATCGGTGAACATATTGGAATCGGCCGATATTAGCTAAAAATGGAAACATCGGCATCGGCCCGTTATGTATAGTTTAACACCGATGTGCAAAACCGATGTCAAAGCTGACGTGCATACCTATATAATGTAGGTACATGACATAATGATGCCACGTAAAATGTAGCACTACACGTGCAACACAGCATTCCTAACCTAGCCCACAATGTCTGCTGTGTGGACCAAGCAGTCAACAAGTCAAGCAGTCATTTGAAAGAGTAAGAGAATTTCAGCGAGACATCTCAAAAGTGAAATCCATTAACGGCAAGATAATGGGAATTCATTGCCCTTGACAATCAACCGTTCTCTGTCGTGGGTGATGTTGTCCTTTCCCGAATGGTCGAGCACCGGTACACACTACCAAGTGCGCTATTTTTCAGATGTACCGGAGTTACACAGTAATAGGGTCACTGCTATTAGCTTCACGACTGACATTTGGACCAGCGATATCAAACCCATGAGCATGCGGAGTCCGACAGCACGGTGGGTCGTCGAGGATTTCGTACTGAGGAAAGTCATGTTGCAAACTCATGAATGTGCTGGTTGTCATACCGCTGCTGCCATTTCAATGGCATTTGAGAACTTGTTTGAAACTTGGAAACCTGAACACATTAGCTAGCTCCATTCGAACAACTGACTCGAGAAATGAGCTCATCAACTGCGCCCACAGTAGACGTGATACCCTTTGTCATGGCATTGAAATGCCTGCTCAACAACTGCAGACACAGGCTGTGAACAAGTGATTCAGTGGTATTCTCTCTTTACTGTGTCGCCACCATGCTCGATGCTATGTACAAGGACCGCTACTTCGGTGCAGACAAGAAACAGGATTTACGTGAAATGTTACATACGCAGCTGGACAAGATGGAAACGGTGTGGTGACAGTGCGCACAGAGGAAGAGAGGCCACGGACAGACAGAGCTGAAACTTCACTGCTTGACATGATGAAATCCTGGTTGAGAATGAAACGACTGAACAAATGAACAACGAAACAGCACAGCAAGTAAGTGAAAGAAATAGGTTTTGATGATGTTTTACTGGTAACAGGGACATGCGTAAATGCCAACAAAATAACTTTTTGGTGTGTGTGTGTGTGTGTGTGTGTGTGTGTGTGTGTGTGTGTGTGTGTGTGTGTGTGTGTGTGTGTGTGTGTGTGTGTGTGTGTGTGTGTGTGTGTGTGTGTGTGTGTGTGTGTGTGTGTGTGTGTGTGTGTAACCTTTATATAACTAGGCAAGTCATTCCGAACAAATTCTTATTTACAATGACGGCCCAACCCGGACGACGCTGGGTCAATTGTGTACCGCCCTATGGGACTCCCAATCACGGCCGGATGTGATACAGCCTGGATTTGAACCAGGGACTGTAGTGATGCCTCTTCCACTGGGATGCAGTGCCTTAGACCACTGCGTCCATGTGTGTGTGTTTGTTAACTATTTAACTGTACTAGAATGCTTAAAAGGACGCTAAAAATGAAAATTTTGGTTATCGGGTATCTGTATAGTTTTTTAGGGGGCAAGGAAAATATTGGATATCGTTATCGGACAAAAATGTCATATCGGTACTTCAATAGTATATACCTCACATAATAAGACAAAGCAATTAGCCTATTTTGCACTCTGATTTCCTCTGGGACTACACAGTCATATCAATAATTTTCAAGCATTTTCATAGTTTGGTGTGTCGCAATTCATTTTCCCAAGTAAAAACACAACTAGCTCTAGAATTAACATATTTTTCCGATTTTCTTCTTATGCATGCCAATATGTTGCCAGTAATGAAGTATTTCATCCTTTGTCGAATCAAATGTAAGACCATTCTTGCCTTTTTTGATCAAATCATTAATATGAGTCGATTCCGAGGGACTGCCCGAGCCTGACATGTCCCTCCACATCCAGTGAGACAAGCGTCTGTATACACTGGAATGTAGGATGACACTGCCTATTGGGACCCCTTGCGTCAAAACGCATGGGTCTCTCCAATAGTTCAGGTCCGCTCTGAGCGAGAGGGGAAATACCAACAGCCGACGACAGTCCTCTCACTGGGTCCAGTCATAGTTGGGCAAACCATCGCTGTGTTCTGCGCATGTGCAGAAGTCCCAGTGGAACCACAGACTGGGCAGAATACATGAGACCCAAAAGTGTCATGACGGAATGCGCCGTCACCATGTAATTCGGATAAAACCTTTGCGGGGCTAGCAACAGGGCAGCCCGTCGAGGATCCGAAATGCAATCCTGTCTAGCTGTAACCCCAGGTAGACAATCCAGAGAACGCAAGACGTGTGAGATGAATCACTGTCATGTGTGCCATTGCCAGCTCTGCTGATGGGGCTAGAACCAGTAGGTCATCTAGGTAGGCTAGTAGCCTTATCCCTTGATGACGCAACAGTCAATGCCGCCTCCACACATTTGGAAAAGGTGTGAGGTGCCAGGGCGTACCCGAATGGCATCCTTGCATACTCGTATGCCACCCCTTGAAAGGCGAAATGCAAAAACTTCCTGTGACGCAGATGTATCGGCACATATGCAATATGCATCCTTGAGGTCTATGCTAATACAAAGTCCTTCTTGTGGATACATTCCAACAGATGTTTTATTGTGAGCATTCGGAAGGGCCGTTTGGCTACGCTCTCATTGAGAGTGCGTAAATCCAATATTGGCCTCAATACCCCGAGGGGTTGTTGACTCTAGGAAGTAGGGTGAATATAGCCCGCTGTTCCTTTGTTCCTGGGGAACTACTGTGACCGCCTCCTTCGCCAAAAGTTCCATAATCTCTTTCACAAGAGCGGCGACTTTCTCTGGCGCCTTCATCGCCGTCTCCATCAGACCCGAAAACGGGGGAGGAGTTCGGTGGAATTGGATGGCATAACCCTTCTCCAGTGTCCAGTTTAGCCAGGAGGAAAGAGTGCAGCTTCGCTGCCACTAAATAATGCTCTGTGAGAGGGAAAGTGCGAAGATGTGGTACCGACAGTAGGAAGGACCTGTATTCCTCTATGGCCCAAGCCGCCGCTGTCCCCTGACACTGAAGCAGTAGGGCAGCCCAGGATGGGCCCCCTTCGAAAAGGGGAGGGGATATTGACACGTTCCGTGAGAAGCGGGGGCACCGACACTTCGGTTATACGTGTAACCTTGTGGTTCCAGCCCTCCGTGAATGTAGCACGGGTCGGAGCTACACTAACTGAGGCGTCTGCCTGATTTAGTGTGCCGTCACCCAAAAGCGATTGCGTAATCGGCCCAACATGGGGCTGTGTACGCAGGCTGCTCTTCAAACCCTTAGCTACTTCGCTCCTACGAGTATGTAGTGTAGGGTTTTTATGAGGTGTAGCATGACAGCTCATTAAGAGCGTCTTGCTTTCCTCATGTCATTCCCACTCACAACGTCCTTCTGTGTGTGCTCAGCTACGTACTCATAGTGGGCTGTGCTACATGCAGAGTGATGAGAGAGAGAGAGAGAAGGAAGCAGTCTCAGTTTTGTTATGGAAAAGAGGTTCTCTTGTGACAGTCAGATGGAACACATTCTTTATTAACAAAGGACGCATTGGCTTCTCCATCCCTTTGCAGGGGTGGGGGATGAACAGTGGGTGCTGTTACAACAAGTACTGCGCTCTCTTCCATCCTCTCCCCCTCGTCCTGTCATGGTCGTCGTCTCTTCTGACTGCCTCTCGGCTGCCAGGGCGACGAAATGAAAACCTCTCTCGTCGGTCGAGCCGCTGTCTTCTCTGGTGCTGTCGGAGGGACTGGGCCCGGCCTTGGTACACCAGGTGCTGCTGCTCGACGGGACCCGGGTCTACTGGAGACGGTGGAGCGAGGTGGTTCCTTTTGAAGCTGCTCTAGACACCACCAGGTGTCTAGAGCACCACTCTAGACACACCTGTCTAGATAGCTGATTCTGCTCCTCCTCAATCTTCCCGAAGCGCACTGTTGCATCTTTGACGGGGGTTCGGCGGAGACCGCTGTCAGAGATGGGGGCATTCAATAGGGCGACTTTGTCGGTTTCCTTCATAGCCATCAAAGACAGCCAGAGGTGTTGCTCCACAACCACCAAAGTTGCCATAGACCTCCCCGCACATACAGCCGACGCCTGTGTGAGATGGAGGATGGCGGCGGAAATATTCTACGCTTCTCCTCTCTTGACAGCTCAGTCCTATCCGTGGTGAGACGGGATAGAGCGGCTGCCAGGAGGGCAATATTAGTAGCTGCTGCTATAGCTTGTACGCCTAGAGCGTAGGATTTCTCCACCAGCTGTGCTGTGACCTGGTCCTTGGTCTTAGGTAGTGTGGGTTTCTTGGATGACAGCCAGAGCTCGAACCTGGGACGAGGTACACAGCTAGTGTGTCCTCGTGCCTAGGGATCTGCTGAGGTCGTTTTTCCGTCCACTCTGGTGAGTGGGGTGTACGTCTTCGCCGGAGCTCTGGCCGTTAAAGGCGCCTCCCATGCACACTCTACATATTTAGCTAGCGAGGGCATGGTCGGTGCCAAAGGCACAGCCACCCATCTTGATCTGGAGTAGGGACTGCCCACTATCACATCCACTTCCGGAACGGAGGGAATGGGGGGCAATGTAATCTAAAGACGGCTCGCGGCCCGCTCAATGAGCCCTGTAAAATCAGAGCGCAGAGAGGCATTTGCCTCGTACAAGGATGTGAAATTCCCCTCCCTCTCCATAGGGAGGGGTGTAATTTCAACCTCAGTTGGTAGACTGATACTTCCCCATATCCTCTTCATCACCAGAAGCGCCGCCGTCGTCGTCTTACGCCTCAGAACCTGAGGCTAACATAGACATGGCGTCTTCTAAAGGGGTATCCTCCCTGAAACCACCCCTCCTATTGGCTGCAGGTGTGTGCATACATTTCTCTCAGGCTATTCGCTGCCTAGGCAGCGGAGTAAACCACTAGGAGCAGTGCTCCCCTATGGGGCGGAGCTCTACGATATTGAACTATATTTTCAGGGTAGCTTCCCCAACACTGCCAACCAGTGTCAATCTTTTTGACCAAGTTACTAATGGCGCTGAGTTTCCTCTGTGCCAAATTAGAAAAATAGTTACCAATCTATGCTTGAGTTATTTGACCATGTCCAGAAGAAAAAAAGTCAAATTCAGACAATAGCAATAGGTTTCACTGCTTCGCTGGGAACCAACCCCTAATTACAGTGCATTCGGAATGTATTTAGACACCTTCCATTTATCCACTTTTTGTTACATTACAGCCTTATTCTAAAATGGATTAAAATATATTTTTTCCTCTTCATTCTACATACAATACCCCATAATAACAAAGTGAAAACTGTAAATGTATAAAAAAATAACAAGATACTTTATTTACATAAGTATTCAGACCCTTTGCTATGAGACACAAAATTCAGCTCAGGTGCATCCTGTTTCTATTGATCATCCTTGAGATGTTTCTACAACTTGATTGGAATCCACGTGGTAGATTATATTTATTGCACATGATTTGGAAAGGCACACACCTGTCTATATAAGGTCTCACATTTGACCGTGCATGTCAGAGCAAACACCAAGCCATGAGGTCGAAGGATTTGTCTGTAGAGCTCCGAGACAGGATTGTGTCAAGGGACAGATCTGGGGAAGGGTACCCAAAATGTCTGCAGCATTCAATGTCCCCTAGAACACAGTGGCCTCCATAATTCTTCAATTGGAGATGTTTGGAACCACCAGACCAGAGCTGGCAGCCCGGCCAAACTGAGCAATCGGAGGAGAAGGGACTTGGTCAGGTAGGTGACCAAAAACCTGATGGTCACTCCAGAGTTCCTCTGTGGAGATGGGACAACCATCTCTGCAGGACACCACCAATCAGGCCTATGTGGTAGAGTGGCCAGACGGAAGCCACTCCTCAGTAAAAGGCACATGACAGCCCGCTTGGAGTTTGCCAAAAGGCACATAAAGGACTCTCAGACCATGATAAACAAGATTCTCTGGTCTGATGAAACCAAGATTGAACACTTTGTCCTGAATGCCAAGGGTCATGTCTGGAGGAAACCTGGCACCATCCCTATGGTGAAGCATGGTGATGGCGGCATCGTGCTGTGTTTTTCAGCGGCAGGGACTGGGAGACTAGTCAGTATCAAGGGAAAGATGAACAGAGCTAAGTACAGTGAGGTCCTTGATGAAAACCTGCTCCAGAGTGCTCAGGACCTCAGACTGGGGCGAAGATTCACCTTCCAACAGGACAATGACCCTAAACACACAGCCAAGATAATGCCGGAGTGGTTTCTGGACAAGTCTCTAAATGTCCTTGAGTTACCCAGCCAGAGCCCGGACTTGAGCCCGATCGAACATCTCTGGAGAGACTTGAAAATAGCAGTGCAGCAATGCTCCCCATCTAACCTGACAGAGCTTGAGAGGATCTGCAGAGAGGAATGGGAGAAACCCCCCAAATACAGGTGTGCTAAGCTTGTAGCGTCAAACCCAAGAAGACTCAAGGCTGTAATCGCTGCCAAAGGTGCTTCAACAAAGTACTGAGTAAACTGTCTGAATACTTATGTAAATGTAATTTACATTAAATTTTGAGTTTTTATGTTATAATAATTTGCAAACATTTATAAAAACCAGTTTTTGCTTTGTCATTATGGGATATTGTGTGTAGATTGATTTGGGGGGAAACTATTTAATCAATTTTAGAATAAGGCATAAGGTAACATAACAAAATGTGGAAAAAGTCAAGGGGTCTGAATACTTTCTGAATGCACAGTAGGTAACATAATACCACTATGATAGCCTTGTTAAACGTTGGCATGGTTAATGCGCCTCATTTGTGCATGATACCTTACATAACCTTTTGCTCCTTCATAGTTTCATAGTTTAACAGGTCTCTCTGTTCTTGTTGACTCAGAAGATCAACTGTCAGTGACTCTGATCAACTGTACGCAAGAGGTTTTATTGTCTTGTCAAGAATTCAGCCTTCTTTGCGTTGCTCTTGCCATTCCCCACACCTCTTTGATGCAGATGTTCTGTTGTGATAACATCCTGTAGGTCTGACACAGTATCTAATTGGAGGTTAACTTTACAGTAATTCTGTAACTCAGATTTTGAATCCTAACAACTCAGATGCCTAAAGGGTTTTAGGTTTATCGTCTTTCTCATTGTTCCTGACCTGCGCTGGTGAGATACACTCTCTTTCTCTTCTCCACACCAGGGACTCTTGGGGCATGGCCTTTCAGGCTATGACCTCTCTCTCTCTCTCTCTCTCGCGCGCTCTCTCGCTCTCTCTCGCTCTCTCTCTCTCGCTCTCTCTCTCTCTCTCTCTCTCTCTCTCTCTCTCTCTCTCTCTCTCTCTCTCTCTCTCTGATCATGCCTAGAATAATTCATTGTGATGCTTTGTAACTGAACCTGTATGCCTTGTTTGTGATTTCATTCATTTTACAATGCCTTTGATATAGAATACTCTCAGACATTTCTTGACCTTTCAATTACTGTAACTCAACTATAGCCTCTTGCATATTGTTAAATCATCTTTATGGAGTCAGATAATTAATTTAATAGACTTTGTTAACATACACATTACATAGTCTTATTACAGGTCACATGTGAGGTATAAATAATATACAGTGCCTTCAGAAAGTGTTCACACCCCTTGACATTTTCCACATTTTGTTGTGTTACAGCCTGAATTTAAAATTGATTAAATGTAGATTTCTTTGCCACTGGCCTACACACAATACTCCATAATGTCAAAGTGGAATTATGTTTTTCTGAATTTGTACAAATGAATAATAAATGAAAAGCTGAAATGTCTTGAGTCAGTAAGTATTCAACATCTTTGTTACGGCAAGCCTAAAAAAAGTCACATAATAAGTTGCATAGAGTCAATACGTGTGCAATAATAGTTTTTAACATGATTGTTGAATAACTATCTCATCTCTGTACTCCACACATATAATTATCTGTAAGGTCCCTCAGTCAAGCAGTGAATTTCAAACACAGATTCAACCAAAAAGACCAGGTAGGTTTTCCAATGCCTCGCAAAGAAGGGCACCTATTGGTAGATGGGTTAATATTGAAAAAGGCAGACATTGAATATCCCTTTGAGCATGGTGAAGTTATTAATTACACTTCTTTGGATGGTGTATCAATACACCCAGTCACTGCAAAGATACATGCATCCTGCCTAACTCAGTTGCCAGAGAGGATGAAAACCGCTCAAGAATTTCACCATGGGGCCAATGCTGATTTTAAAGCAGTTACAGAGTTTAATGGCTTAGATAGGAGAAAACTGAAGATGGATCAACAACATGATATTTACTCAACAATAATAACCTAATTGACAGAGTGAAAAGAAGGAAGCCTGTACCAGAATACAAATATTCCAAAACATGCACCCTGTTTGCAACAAGGCACTAGTAATATTGTAAAAAATGGTCCTGAATACAAAGTGCTATGTTTGGGGCAAATCCAATACAACACATTACTGAGTACCACTCTCCATATTTTCAAGCATAGTGGTGGCTGTATCATGTTTTGGGAATGCTTGTGATCGTTAAGGACTGGGGATCTTATCGGGAAGAAAGAAAAAAGGGGTTGGAGCTAAGCATAGGCAAAATCCTAGAGGAAAACCTGGATCAGTCTGCTTTCCACCAGACACTGGGAGATTAATTCACCTTTTAGCAGGACAATAACCTTAAACACAAGGCTAAGTCTACATTGGAGTTTTTTACGAATAAGACCTTGAATGTTCCTGAGAGGCCAAGTTAGAGTTTTGACTTAAATCTTCTTGAAAATCCTTAAAATGGTTGTCTATCAATTATCAACAACCAATTTGACAGAGCTTGAAGAATTCTTGAAGAAGCTCTTAGAGACTTACCCAGAAAGACTCACAGCTGTAACCGCTGCCAAAGGTGCTTCTACAAAGTTTTGACTCAGTGGTGTGAATACTTATTCTATTCCTGTATTTCATTTTCAATAAATTTGCAAACATTTCTAAAAACATGTTTTCCTTTTGTCATTATGGGGTATTGTGTAGATGGGTGAGAAAATAAATATATTTCATCCAATTTGAATACAGGCTGTAACATAACAAAATGTGGTATAAGTCAAGGGGTATAAATACTTTCTGAAGGCACTACAAACCAAATATTATCCCACTACACTGCAATATCTTCCTTCCAGCCCTCCACCAGTGAAACTCTGAAAACTTAGGAAGCAATTAGTGAGTGAGTGGCAATGCTGCTGCTTTCTCTCATTCTGCCCGTATGGATGGAGCGTCATTAACCAATAAGAGGTTCACATAAGGAGGGGCATCTCTGCCCTCTGCAAATGTCAGCTCACCTGTGAGTTCTTCTGAGAGCCATCTCACCTAGTAGAGATGGAGATGACAGTCCAAAGCTTTCTCTCTCCCAACTGCCTCCAGCCCAGCCTCAATGTAAAATGCACATATTCTAAAATGGACTTTTCACACTTCTCCTTGCATATTTTATGTAGCATTTCATTCAGCATTAGATTCTCTCCTGTGTGTGTAAGCATTCTTTGAAATATGATATCGCTGGATAAGTACTATAAAACCATTAAAAATAGAAGAGGGAGAAGGAATAATATTACTGCTCTACAGACAGGCTCTCCTGAATGTAAATGTGGCGCAAATTTTCTGTTCAGCACCCGGCTTTCAAAAGTAAATATCAGCATCAGAATTAAAAAGAATAATGCATTTAAATTCAAGAAAAACAATACATGAACATAATACAGTGATCCATTGTAGGTTAGAGTGCTACAGACTACGCTGACTAAACCGAATGAACTCATAAATACCTAATAAGGAGCGTTAGAGAAGTAAATCCACTCAAAAACGATCTTTTGGTATTTTCTTCATTATTCCACTGTTAATACAGTCCCAATGTTTTGCATGTCAGCAGTCAAGTTTTCAAGATATTGGACAAAGTGTCACTTGCCACATCATCTTGATGATGCGTTTTGCAGTCTGTTACCCTCAGGCTCTGCTCACCAACCCAGACAAAGACATGGCTAAAAATAATCTCTGTCCTGTTTGCAGTGGCTGCTTTTGTGTCACCCTGTGACATGTGCCTCCATGACATGTGGCAGCCAAGACACCTATTACAGTGTATAGGTCACTAAGGAGCAGCTCAGGGTTCAATGGATGGACAGAGGAGTGTTAGGCGAAGCCCCTGACTGCAAACCTCTAAATCGGGGTGTCAAAAGATGGCACTGTCTTTCTGACATTCCAATGGATGAGCCGCCTGAATACCTTGACATCTCTGGCTGCTTAGCGAGGTATATTGCAATACCTCTGCAATAGGAAAACTGCAATAGTGGAATATAAATACTCATTCTTCCACAGCCAATTGAATGTGCATGTTGAAAAACAGAGTGGGTATAGTCCATATTGTTGAAGAGGGCGATTGGTCATACATTGAGGTGAAAAGAAGCTTAGGAAACGAGGGGGGAAATGTGTTTAGTTGGAGCATCACATTGCTTCACACCTGTAGCCAATCTTCATTCCGTTCTTTGGAGGAGCTAGCTGTAACTGTGTCTGCTGTGGATTGGTCACCCACCAATCCACACATCGATTACTGTAGATGGAGCTGAACACCCAGGCACAGCCAGCACCAACCCAGCCTAGTGGAGCAGAGCCAAGACTTGTCAGCACATATTCAGGTGCTGTGACATGCTAGACTTCAACCATCCAGCAAGCCACACACACAGGGAGTGAAATGAACAAAGCCCTCCACCAAATCAACTCCGTCTTGGATCTGGGCCAAGTGGAGTCCATGTCTTGACGAGTCCTCGGCATGCCAAGCCGGGCGAGGGAATGATCTGTTTTTATGTTCTATTGAAGTGTTTTGGTTTGAGGAAATATCAATCTTGCTCCCACAGTGGAGCGACTTCATAGTGAGTCAGTATGGCATGGTGGAGCTGTGATGATTGGCTCAGAGAATCACTGACTATATGTTAATGACCTGCTGGACAGTGCTGCTGATGGCACAGAGGGACCAGGACAGTGTCCCAGATGGCACCCTATTCCCTATATAGTGCACAACCTTTGACTAGGTTCCATAGGGCTCTGGTCAAAAGTAGAACACTATGTAGGGAATAGAGCTCAGTTCAAAAGTAGATCACTATATAAGTGTAGTGGCTTTCTTTCCTCTTTACCATAGCTACTACCCAAGCCTGAAGTGGGGTTGTTTGGTACGCATACAGTCCACACTCAAGGTTTCCAAACGGCCAAACATTCAATGACATCCAGGGATATGGTGCAACAAAAATGTTTATTATTCTTATATATAACAAATAAATTATTCTCCAATCAACTTAAAGCATAGATTACTTGATATGGAAAATACATAATATGACCTGTCTGTATGTATGTCTGTATGGTCAAAAAACTATACCGCTCCCACATCTTGCAAGGACTCCTTCCCCCAAAAGGCCCAACTTCCTGCCTTTATCCTAACACACTTACCACAGTACAATGAATGGGCAAGAGGGGGGGGACTAAGTCCTCAATCAGGTAAATATAAATCATAAAGGTACGTACCTAAATTTCATCATGGACAATAATATTTAATATATTTACACAAATGTACATGGAGCTCAGTATGTTCAGTCTTTTATACAAATATGTCCAAATCGGCTCTAACATACCGGTCCCTAATTGTTGACTGCACTGAATGCACAACAATTACTTAATATTCAAACGTAGAGCCAATACACAAAACATAGGTCTCTGTAAGATATTGTTCTTAGTCTTAACCATGACGCTCCTGACAAGTCCTTTGGCCCCTGGCAAAGCCTCCACCACACGCCCCATTAGCCAAGAGTTCCTTGGGGCTGTGTTTTTGACGATGACCACAAGGTCACCAGGACTGAAGTTTCTCTTAGTTTTGTTCCACTTGTTCCACTCCTGCATAAGTGGAAGATACTCCCTGATCCATCTCTTCCAGAAGAGGTCAGTGATATATTGTACTTGCTTCCATCTCCTTTGTGAGTATAGGTTGCTTCTCTGGATTAGTCCTGGTGGCAGGACTGGCTTAACCTTCAGATGAAGCAGATGGTTCGGAGTCAGGGGTTCTAGATCATTCGGGTCATTTGTTACAGGAGTGATTGGTCTGTCGTTCATAATCGCCTCAACTTCACACAGGGCTGTCTGCAAAGCCTCATCATCCAGTACTTGCTCTTTAAGGACTGAATAGAGGACAGATATTTTGACAGATGAACCTGCGCAGGGCATTGATGCAGGAATCAGTATCCAGATAACTAGCAACTTCTAGATGGACAGCTCAACTCACAAGGCAAGTAAAGATCACACCATACCGCTTCACATGAACGTGGCCTCGCTTCACCTCTATGGGGCCGAAGTAATCTATGCCCACATGGGTGAAAGGCGGCAAATCAGGTGACACCCGATCTTGTGGAAGGTCGGCCACATTCTGTTCTCCAGCTCTAGCTTGCATCTGCCTGCAGAAGACACAGCTCTTAAGGATCTTCCTTGCTAAGGAGTTGGCACAGGGTATCCAATCTAGAAAGCATGTGACCTCTCCCAGAGTGGCCAACCTGCTCATGGATGTGGAGTAAGATCAGTCTGGAGATGTAGGAGTCTTTGGGCAGGATCATAGGATTATTTAATTCCATAGGCATAGCAGCTTTGTTTAACCTTCCTCCCACTCTCAGAATGCCATTGTCAACAATTGGATCAAGTTTACAGATTGAGCCGCTTCTCTTGGCACATTGTTTTCCTTTCACAACTAGTGCAATTTCTTGTTTAATGTGCTGTCATTGCTCAAATCGAATGATGACCTTTTCTGCTTCATCTAGGTCATCAGCAGATAGACTTTCTTTTCCAAACGTTTGAAGTTTGAACTTGTCAATTTGTTCTTTTTATATATATTTTTTATTTATTTAACTTTTTACCTCTTTTTCTCCCCAATTTCGTGGTATCCAATTGTTGTAGTAGATACTATCTTGTCTCATCGCTACAACTCCCGTACGGTCTCGGGAGAGACGAAGGTTGAAAGTCATGCGTCCTCCGATACACAACCCAACCAGCCGCACTGCTTCTTAACACAGCACACATCCAACCCGGAAGCCAGCCACACCAATGTGCCGGAGGAAACATCGTGTACCTGGCAACCTTGGTTAGCGCGCACTGCGCCCGTCCCACCACAGGAGTCGCTGGTGCGCGCCCTCCCTAACCCGGACGACGCTAGGCCAATTGTGCGTCGCCCCACGGACCTCCCGGTCACCGCCGGTTACGACAGAGCCTGGGCGCGAACCCAGAGTCTCTGATGGCACAGCTGGCGCTGCAGTACAGTGCCCTCAACCACTGCGCCACCCGGGAGGCCTGTCAATTTGTTCTTTTGGCGAGTTTGTCAGACTCTGATCTGATCTTGAATCAGTTTGTGAGAGAATTTCCTTTTCTGGATTAACTGGAGAAGAAGTCTCTTCAGTTTCAGCATCCAGGCAACTGCTTTCTTCAAGCTGTTCCATGTTGCATAGTTTGCTGGTTGGACTCTTTTCTTCCACACTTGTACTGTTTACAATTACGTCTTTTCTCACCTCTGGATCATCCGGAGGGATGGAGCCAAGCTCCTCTGGGACTTTCGCCCATTGAGTTTCTGGTTTCTCCAGGAATTGTGGTCCTTTGCGCCATCTCTTTGAGTTCAGAAAAAATGTAACATGTAATCCTCTTGAGGCATCATCAGCTGGGTTGTGTTTGGAGTTCAAATACCTCCACTGTTTTGCTTTTGATATGTCATGGATCATAGCAACCCACAAAGGTATGGAATCTCTTGGTATCGTTGCGGATGTATTTTAGCACAGACTGGCTGTCTGTCCAGAAAGTTGACTCCTCAAGTTCAATCTGGAGCACCAGTCTTAACATCCTGTCCACTCGCACTGCCGATGTTGCTGCAGCAAGTTCCAGTCTGGGGATCGTCATCTGCTTGAGTGGATTCACCCTTGATTTCCCTAGTTTCCATACCATTTGTGAACCTAAGGTAGCTTGCCTTGCCATAACCTTGTTCACTTGCATCACCGAAGTGATGAAGCTTTTCAGTCTTGACTTGACCAAAGTTCTCAGGCAACATACACCTGTCTATCTGGAATCTGGAGAGCTGGTCCAGCTCTGAGAGCCATCTCTGCCATGAAATGGAGTGTTCTTCAGGGATGACTTCATCCCATCCACACTTTAGCTTGCAGAGCACTTGAAGAATTGGTTTTACCTTTAATACAAATGGGGGCGAGGAAACCTAATGGATCATAAATAGAGCTGACAGTTGAGAGAATACCTCTTCTTGTAAGGGGTCTGTTCTTGACAGTGACTCAGAAGGTAAATGCATCACTTTCAATGTTCCATCGGATTCCAAGTGCTCTTTCAACAGGCAGATTTTCTCTGTCCAGGTCCAATTATTTTATCTGCTTGATTTTGTGTTCCTCAGGGATAGAAGCCAGCAGACTGTGGCTGTTGCTGACCCACTTGGTCAATTTGAACCCACCCTGAGAGCCCACACCCCTGAGGTTTTTTTGTGAGAGCTATGGCTTGTTCTTCTGTGGCCACTGACTTGAGGCAGTCATCAACATAGAAGTTGGACTTGACTGTTTGAATCACCTTGTCATCATACCTCTCACAGTTGTCTTTCACAGTGCAAAGTTTTCACAACTTGGAGAGGATATAGCACCGAAAAGATGTACCGTCATTCTGTACTCCTCCAATCTTTTGTTAATATCACCGTCCCGCCACCATAGGAATCGCAGGAAGTCTAAGTAATCTTCATGGACACGTACTTGATGGAACATTCCTTCGATGTCTGCCATCATGGCGATGTGCTCTTGCCGAAATCTTAGCAAGACTCCTATAAGCGTGTTTGCCAGGTCAGGGCCTTGAAGGAGTTCACTGTTAAGAGATGTACCTTCCTTTGCGCTTATGGTGAATGTCGTGGTGTGGTATGTACCATACCTTGCCTTTCTCTCTGAGGAGCTGTTCTTGTGGTACCTTCTCGGCGTAGCTTTTTGTTATCATCTCTTCCATGAAGCCTGTGTACTCTGCAGCATAATCTTTGTCCTTCTTGAACTCCCTGATAATATTTAGAGCTCGCTGCTTTGCCATGTCATGATTGTTTGGCAGGACTACATTTTTGTTGCGAAAGGGCAACGGTAAGTAGTAGTGATGGTCTTTGAGGGTTATGGAGCTTGATATGATCTCCATAAACCTACGATCCTCAGCTGACATCTCCCTTTTCTCTTCATACTCTCTCTCAGGGTAGTCATGGTTGTACTGATTTACAAGAAGAACCCCCAGGTCGGCCATTGAGATACGATTGACCATCACCGTAGGATGCCCAGATTCTTCTGCCATGGTACAACTGTTAAGAGGACCGTTCATCGCCCCTCCAAAGAGGGTTTTCACTGCATACGGTCCGTTGCCTTGACTATTTATGATTTTCCAGGGTTCCATTGCCTTTGGAGCATTTACGCCAATCAGGAGTTTGACGTTGGCATCAATTTCCTTCAACCACACCTCTTTCAGGTATGGCCACCTTTTGAGATGTTTCTGAGTGGGAATATTCTCTCTTGTCACTGGGATCTTATTTTGGGTGTAGACCTTTGGTAATGCAAGAAATATGTCACCTTCCACATTGCCAATCTCTAATCCAGATATCTCAAAGCTCTTGATAGGACTCTCCTGCCCCATTGTGCGTAGCAGAATTTCAGTCTCACTGCCTTTAGCTTGCAACTGCCTCATGAGTCTCGCCGTCCAAAATATTGCTGAGCTACCAGAATCGAAAAACGCATAGGTTAACGCAGACTTGCTTCCATTTGCTATCTTTACTTGAACTGGCACAATTACAAGTGCAAAATCTGTACCGGCCCCGGTATCTTCACCAGCTTCCAGTGAAACAAGAGCACTGCTGACAGTTTCCTCCCGCTTTAGTGCTACACCATTCGTATCTGCCTTCAGAGATCTAAATCTCCCTCTTCCTTCAATGTGCAGGATAGTGGGGTGCTTTCTTTCACAGCTCTGACAGGTCATCCTTCTTTTACATTCTTTGCTTAAGTGTCCTCTCATCAAACAGCCAAAACAAAGGCCTTTTGATCTCAGAAACTCAACCTTGGCTTCGTGTGGCTGTGCCTTCCCCTTTTGGCACAAGACCAAGAAATACAGATGAGATACTGGGAGCATCAGAAGGTAGGTGCCTGGTTTCTTGACTTTGAATGTTTGTTCTTTTAGAGGTTTTTCAGAGTAACAATCTGCCACAACAGCTACTGCAGTGGCAAAGCTGCTTCCCCTACTCTTGGATTTGAACTGCTGTTTAAAGTCAGCATCTATTTTGGTTTAAAAAAAACGTTATGTTGGTCAGGGGATCTTGAATATCTCCATACAACGGATCCTGCAGTATTTTGGCCTGTTTTGCCATGAACGTCACAAGGTCACTGAACTGGGCCCTCAGGTGGTTTCTCTCTAAAATATCACATGCCGTAGACCTCCATTTTTTCCCTTAGTTTGTAGGGAAGTTTTGACATGATCAACTTTATAAGTCGCTCTGGATAAGAGCGTCTGCTAAATGACTTAAATGTAAATGTAAAATGTTGGAGGGAAGATTAAGCTCTTCCATGTTCTGTATGTCTTGCATAGCGTTACAGCAACCTCTAAGATAGAGTGCATAGCCACCCAGTCCCTTTCCATCATCCGGTTTGATGTTTGTCCAGTTCCAAGCTTTTTCCATGTAAGCAACTTTGATTTCATTGCCAAAGCGTTCCTTTAACAACCTCTTAGCCTTTGCATAGCCTCTTCTGGCTTCCATATGCAGACAACTACGGACCAGATCCTTGGGCTGACCAGAGGTGTACTGTTCCAGGTAATATCCTGGTGACTGCTTGTCTTATCTTCTATACCATGCTCAAATGCACGCATGAATGGCCCTCCGCAAGTCAATCAAACAAGCTAAGCGTCAGTATAGAGACAAAGTAGAATCTCAATTCAACGGCTCAGACACAAGAGGTATGTGGCAGGGTCTACAGTCAATCACGGATTACAAAATGAAAACCAGCCCCGTCACGGACCAGGATGTCTTGCTCCCAGGCAGACTAAATAACTTTTTTGCCCGTTTTGAGGACAATACAGTGCCACTGACATGGCCCGCAAATAAAACATGCAGACTCTCCTTCACTGCAGCCGACGTGAGGAAAACATTTAAACGTGTCAACCCTCGCAAGGCTGCAGGCCCAGATGGCATCCCCAGCCGTGCCCTCAGAGCATGCGCAGACCAGCTGGCTGGTGTGTTTACGGACATATTCAATCAATCTCTATACCAGTCTGTTGTTCCCACATGCTTCAAGAGGGCCACCATTGTTCCTGTTCCCAAGAAAGCTAAGGTAACTGAGCAAAACGACTACCGCCCCGTAGCACTCACTTCCGTCATCATGAAGTGCTTTGAGAGACTAGTCAAGGACCATATCACCTCCACCCTACCTGACACCCTAGACCCACTCCAATTTGATTACCGCTCAAATAGCGGTAATCAAATAGCGGTCCACAGACGATGCAATCTCAACCACACTGCACTCTGCCCTAACCCATCTGGACAAGAGGAATATCTATGTGAGAATGCTGTTCATCGACTACAGCTCGGCATTTAACACCATAGTACCCTCCAAGCTCGTCATCAAGCTTGAGACCCTGGGTCTCGACCCCGCCCTGTGCAACTGGGTACTGGACTTCCTGACAGGCCACCCTCAGGTGGTGAGGGTAGGCAACAACATTTCCACCCCACTGATCCTCAACACTGGGGCCCCACAAGGGTGCGTTCTGAGCCCTCTCCTGTACTCCCTGTTCACCCACGACTGCGTGACGCACGCCTCCAACTCAATCATCAAGTTTGCGGACGATACAACAGTGGTAGGCTTGATTACCAACAACGACGAGATGGCCTACAGGGAGGAGGTGAGGGCCCTCGGAGTGTGGTGTCAGGAAAATAACCTCACACTCAACGTCAACAAAACTAAGGAGATGATTGTGGACTTCAGGAAACAGCAGAGGGAACACCCCCTATCCACATTGATGTAACAGTAGTGGAGAGGGTAGTAAGTTTTAAGTTCCTCGGCGTACACATCACAGACAAACTGAATTGGTCCACTCACACAGACAGCATCGTGAAGAAGGCGCAGCAGCGCCTCTTCAACCTCAGGAGGCTGAAGAAATTTGGCTTGTCACCAAAAGCACTCACAAACTTCTACAGATGCACAATCGAGAGCATCCTGTCGGGCTGTTTCACCGCCTGGTACGGCAACTGCTCTGCCCACAACCGTAAGGCTCTCCAGAGGGTAGTGAGGTCTGCACAACGCATCACCGGGGGCAAACTACCTGCCCTCCAAGACACCTACACCACCCGATGTCACAGGAAGACCATAAAGATCATCAAGGACAACAACCACCCGAGCCACTGCCTGTTCACCCCGCTATCATCCAGAAGGTGAAGTCAGTACAGGTGCATCAAAGCTGGGACCGAGAGACTGAAAAACAGCTTCTATCTCAAGGCCATCAGACTGTTAAACAGCCACCACTAACATTGAGTGGCTGCTGCCAACACACTGACTCAACTCCAGCCACTTGAATAATGGGAATTGATGGGAAATGATGTAAAATATATCACTAGCCACTTTAAACAATGCTACCTAATATAATGTTTACATACCCTACATTATTCATCTCATATGTATATGTATATACTGTACACTATATCATCTACTGCATCTTTATGTAATACATGTATCACTAGCCACTTTAACTATGCCACTTTGTTTACATATTCATCTCATATGTATATACTGCACTCAATACCATCTACTGTATCTTGCCTATGCCGCTCTGTACCATCACTCATTCATATATCTTTACGTACATATTCTTTATCCCCTTACACTTGTGTCTATAAGGTAGTAGTTTTGGAATGGTTAGCTAGATTACTTGGTTATTACTGCATTGTCGGGAACTAGAAGCACAAGCATTTCGCTACACTCGCATTAACATCTGCTAACCATGTGTATGTGACAAATAAAATTTGATTTGATAAACCAAACTATTAACTTTAATCAAAGAAAAAGGAATGAGGTGTGAAAGTATCATAATGTAAGGTGTTTGTAAAGTGCAGGGATGCGTGAATCTGTGTGTGTGAATGACTGAGTGAAAATTATGCAAAACTACAAAGGGACAAACAAAACAGAATCACACCCGGAGGAGCAGAGAGAGAGAGTGATTAGTGAAGCCGTTTAAATACCCTGAGTCCAGGTGACTCCAACCACTAATGACCCTCCTCTGCCTGCAGGAGGAACCGCCCCTGCACTGCAGAGGAGGGGCCGTGACACAGCAGAGATGTCATCATGGCTGGTATTATGGCTGATACCCGCAGTGTTGATTCTGTGTTGATTGCTAGACCTTGCTGTTGGCTGCTGAAGGGCGTGGTTTATGACCGTTTTCTGAATAGATTTTGATGGCTGTGGTCGGTTGTTGTAAAACTCTTTGTAGTGGGGTCTTTGGAACTGCTCCTAATGTAGCAAACTCAACAGGTGATGGTTCAGATTCCTCATAGACCTTGGGTTCCTGGTTCTCAAAATAAGAGTTCATTCCATCTTCTTGGCTTAGAAAATGGGCTGCCACAGCATGGGATTGAGAAGTTGACTAAACACTCTCCAGGACCTTCAGTTTGGCATTATATGCTGCTATGTCCGTTTCCATAGCCATTTTTTCCATCCTAACATTCAGTTGAGCTTTCTCATTGAGAACAGCATCAAATGCTTCAAGACTCTCATCCACAGTTTCAATGTTTCCTCCATCAACAAGAAGGACTTTTATTTAATTAATTTTGCATGTCCACACTCCAAGTTTGCCTCTCCGGGCTGCATAGAGTGAATTTAAATGCTCCTCTGCATCTAAATGTACTGGGCCATACGCACTACTCTTGTACTGGGCCATACGCACTACTCTTTGTAGTGCCTTGCAGTCGGATGCCAAGCTGTTGCCATACCAAGAGGTGATGCAGCCAGTCAAGATGCTCTCAATGGTGCAGCTGTATAACTTTTTGAGGGTTTGAGGGCCCATGCCAAATCTTTTCAGCCTCCTGAGGGGGAAGATGCATTGTTTTGCTCTCGTCAAGACTGTATTGGTGTGTGTGAACCATGATATTTCCTTGGGGCTCCACTACAGCCCCATAAATGTGGATGGGGGTGTGCTCAGCCCTCTGTTTCCCGTAGTCCACGTCAGCTTCTTTGTCTTGCTGACTTTTAAAATTGAGAATGAGATCAATTGGCTTAAACAAATTACACCTTTAGAGAAACCTGGTTCATGGCAGTATTCTCGCCCCCAACCATTTAGGCATCTTCATGCCTCTGATTCTCATAAGACAATAAAGTGGCATGTCTGGATATAAGGGACTATCGGGGCAGTGGCCATGGACTGAGTGCATGAATCTATAAATATAGGGTTAATGTGGTTACATAAACTGTACAATATATAGCCTACTATATAAATATATTACCTGCCTTAGATGACTAATTTAGATGACTCAACATGGTGTCAAACACTAGTGTCATGACGTGGCCCTTTCTGGGTGTAAATCGTGGCTAACCCCTTCTTACTCTCTCTCTTAAAACCAGGTTTAGTACCTCAGGTCATAAATACCAGGTAGAAACTGACATGCAGTATGGAGGTAGAAAGCCTAGAGAGAACAAAGAAAGACTTGGCCAAACACCTAAATCCCCAAAATGGGAGAATTAAACAATATTTCTACTTTTGAGAATGTGGGAATGGTCCGTGGACACTTAAGGGACAGTCATGTTATGTGTTTTTCATTTGTTGATCTCATGAAGGACAGGAAACACACATAACGGTATATCTTACAGTGTACATTTCCCAACTGTCAGGTTTACATCTAAATATTGTGAAACGTATGTGATTAAATATGAAATATTTGTGAAGAGATGTAATATGATGTTAACCTTCTAAATGAGAAAATATGGGTTTTCATATAAAGTTAACCAAGTCAGTAAATCCACACCAGGTGAACACAGACATTACATTAGCCTTCATAGAACCGCCCCTTCTTCGACAAATGATAAAACTCACTACTGAAGAAATTCACATTAGACCAAAATATGCTGGGTGACGCTGGTGTGTGAAGTGGTTTAAACTACAATGAGCCAAAGAGACCCACGGTAAGCCGGACGTCTCGAATGGTTAAGACCAGGCAAACCATAAGACTAGAAAACCATGCCATGTGGAGCATTGGCTACATGGCTGGAAATGGTTCAACTCTGAGACTGTCTATTCACTACAGACGTAGCTAATTCTAGACAACACAAACTACTAGTCTGCAGCTTTATTTACGGAAACCTAGAATGAGAATACTGACAACCGCCGAGGCATCTATGAGAACATTTATGAAGTATCCATTCTAACCACCTACAACCACGAAAGACTTTGTCACTTTGTGACTAACCAGAGACTCTGATGAACCATAAGTCGCTCTGGATAAGAGCGTCTGCTAAATGACTTAAATGTAAATGTAATACAGAACTATTGTGGATTCCAACAGAGAAGACAACAATGACATGCTGGCGTAAATATATATACATTGCAATTATTCTCGAATGAGTGGCCATTCATGTGCAAAGGATTAGCATTTAAATTAATATAATTATAGACTGTGTGTAATGAATCCATTTTGCCTTTCCCGCTCTTGAACTGCCACACCCCTTTTCTTTGTCTACCAAGCCGTCATATTGGTTTCGTCCACTAGGGACTTTTTCTTTGTATCATGTAGCAACCCAATGTATGAACTAATTGTGTGTGTTTTCATGTATTCCTGTGATTTTATTAGTTAGTTAGTAAATAAATAATTAATCCAATTTGTATGTCGCTGATTCATAATTTATGCTAGGGTTCGTGCAGACAACCAAGAATTTTACGATGTTTAAGGTAATAATAATACATTAATGAGAATGACTAATCGATCAGATATTAAAATATCTGAAGAGTTATATTCAGGAAAATTATTGCTCTGTAATTCAACATTTTCTCTGGTGCCCCGACTTCCTAGTTAATTAAGTTGACATGATTAGTTTAATCACGTAATAATGATTACACACAGAGAATTGATTTGATAAAATAACAGTCTTCACATTTAATGATAGTAAAGACACGGCACTAACTGTTTTATTTGGTACAATGCAGGGTAGAGATCCACACATAATTCTGACCAAATAGTACTATACAAATGCAATTGTGTCCTGCTGTGTACTTGATTCATTATAATCCGTTATGAGGTTGTTGTCGGCAGAGGCTCACGCTTCCCTGGAAAAAGGGATGCTATCAGGTCAGATCTCCTTATTGTCTGACCTACAGGATATTACTTTTATTAGGACCAAATTACATTTTAATACAGCACAGGGGACGATAATTAAGAACGGACAACATTGTTGTTTATCATTGCCCCCCTATGATGGGCACACATGGCTCTGTGATACGACTGGCACATCAATAATAGGCGTTGGGGCTGCGGGGCCACTCAGCTCGGTAACCCTGACGACACAGGTGTCTCCGGTGGGCGAATTGTTGAACTGGCTTTTGCCACACGCGCCACTGATGATGGATAGGTGTCAAGCACAGGTCTCCTCAGCATTTGTCTCGATTTCATTTAACACCTGTTCACGGGCCATTGTGGATGGCCTTTCGTGGCGCCACGGGCTGTGCCGCATGTCAGTGCTGCATAACGCAGAGCCGAGCCTCTCTACCCCTGAGAAGCAATGAGCAGACGCTACAAAGGAAACAAAGACTCTTGTCACCTGACTATTAGCATATAGTAACTCCAGGGTGTAGTGGAAGAATAGAGTGAACCAATGTGAATGATGATGGAAGCCAGTGATGAAGATGCGACTTGCATGCACCAAGGCCCGGCGTGAGTACTTTATCACGATTTATGGCATTGTCTGGATGGCTGACCATATGAAGGATATCACAAAAGTCAAACACACCTTATCCATGGCTTTCTCCAGGGTGGGACTTTAACATAGAACCGTGGGAACACGGACATCGTCGGGGTGTGAAAACAGATTCGCAAAATTGTATGAATTAAATGGCTGTGATTGGATTGTTTCAAGAGTTTTGATATGTTCTATTTTATTGTTTCTTTTTACAGAATTTCTGTGTTATTCTGTCCGTCGGACGGCTGTCAGTTCAAAGAGGGAGCGACACAGATGTGCGTGCCTGTCATTTAGATAAGAGAGGTTAAAGAATGCGTGTGGTGTTTTATGGATTTTTGTTTAATGTTTTGGCCGAACAAAGTGATGTTAAATAGACGATGGGTGATACTGAAATTTGGCGCACTGGTGAGAATAGAAGATCGGTAGAAACTTTCCTCATGGAGTCATTGTAAACCAATCCCCTAATGTAGCATTCCGTTACACTATAGTGTCTTTTATACTTTTAGATATTTTGTGACATTGAAGACTTCTAGTATGTACCATTTGCTAATCGTATTTCTTATTGCTTAACTTTAGTAAATCTGATTTAAATGGAAGTATTATTGGAACGTCTAATGGTAAATGTTATTCACACTAGACATAGAATATATTTGTATTTATTATGGATCCCAGCAGCTACCCTTCCTGGGGCCTGGCAGCTACTCTTCCTGGGGCCCGGCAGCTACTCTTCCTGGGGCCCAGAGCTACTCTTCCTGGGACCCGACAGCTACTCTTGCTGGGGCCCGGCAGCTACTCTTGCTGGGGCCCAGCAGCTACTCTTGCTGGGGCCCAGCAGCTACTCTTGCTGGGGCCCAGCAGCTACTCTTGCTGGGGCCCAGCAGCTACTCTTGCTGGGGCCCAGCAGCTACTCTTCCTGGAGCCCAGCAGCTACTCTTCCTGGGGTCTGGCAAAATTAAAGCAGTTATACAATTTTAAAAACATTACAATAGATTCATTACAGAATCACAACACACTAAGTGTGTGCCCTCAGGCCCATACTCCACTATCACATATCTCTCAAGCAAAATCCATGTGTACATGTGTGTATGTTATCATGTGTGTGTGCTGTATGCATGTGTCTGTGCCTATGTTTGTGTTTGTGTTGCTTCACAGTCCCCGCTGTTCCATAATGTGTATTTTTACCTGCTTTTAAATTTGATTCTACTGCTTGCATCAGTTACTTGATGTGGAATAGAGTTACATGTAGTCATTGCTCTATGTAGTACTGTGCATCTCCCATAGTCTGTTCTGGACTTGGAGACTATGAAGAGACCTCTGGTGGCATGTTTTGCATGGGTGTCCGAGCTGTGTGCTAGTATTTTAAACAGACAGCTCGGTACCTTCAGCTTGTCAACACCTCTTACAAAAACAAGTAATGAGGAAGTCCATCTCTCTTCCACTTTGAGCCATGAGAGATTGACATGCATGTCATTAAGCTCTCTGTGTACTTTTAAGGGCCAGCCGTGCTGCCCTGTTCTGAGCCAACTGCAATTTTCCCAAGTCCCTCTTTGTGGCACCTCACGACTGAACGGTAGTCCGCAGTACGCTGCAACTTTTACAAGGATGAACCACTGTATATGCGTTCTGAAAGTCTGTTCTCAATTTGTTTACTGTGAAATAGTATTGTATCTGGTCAAGCGCAATTTTTGCCAGAAGTTTACTTAGGGTTGGTAACTGATAGGTAAGGGGGGGGGGGGGTTAATGCTAGGACATTGATCACGAGATTGAGTTCATTGTCTCTTAGCCTCTTACTAATAGCATAGCAGTTATCTTGGACACATGTACAGTAACTTATAGTATTCCGAGTGGTGATGCAAGGCTTGCTACCTTGGCTAGACCCATCGAATACGCTTATGGGCATAGCATTCACATGATAGTGGAGAGACTGAATATTATATTATGGTCGTATTACTGCTACACTAATTTCGGTCATCCTCAATCGGAGTGTATTATCACACCTTTATGGCAACAGCTGACCAGTGGAAACTCATAATGGACTAAAGGCAACATTCAGCTAGTCACCACTCATCCACACTCCTATACAAACATAGTAGAGCAAGCAATTGCATTGTGGATTGTTGTTGCTCTGCCTTTACCCTTGTCGATGGAGTTAATATAGATTACTTGTCGGGGGGGGGGTTAGATTTGTCTTTGGCTCATTATTGTCATAGTCAGCTGTGGTAAACACTCCTGCTTGTGCTTTGATCAGGTAAATGGGTCTTTGGCAATGGGCTATGCAAAGTAAGCACTGTTCCACGGAAGCCAGGAAGTCATTTGATTTTCCCTTGCATGCATATTTCATGAACACAGAGCAGATTATGAGATGGCCATGTAACTTTAAGTCAGCCCTATTGTAAGTTGTTTTACACTTGCTTGCTTTGCTTATACAGTTCATGAAGTTACGCTTATTCAAGCAGAAGGCTTTTTTGTGAGGTGCTATACATAAGTGCCTCATACCTAATTCAACGCCTAATGAAAGTCCTTTTCATCAGGAGCGGAGGGCCTTAATGCAGCCGAGTAAATGGATTTTAGATCAGCATAGTCCTTCTGTAGCTGCAGCTAACAACTTTGCACACTGTTTTATCAGTGAATCACTACTGCATTGCCCAGAGACATTATGCTATCCAAAATGTAGATTGCAACTACAGTACATAGCTAAACAAAGGATGCAGTTATGCAACCAGAGTATTTGGTATTATTACAATCACAGAGCGAGACACATGCCTAACAAGCAGATACAGTATGCGATATGACAATTTTTCACATCTGCTCGTGCAGACACAAGCTATGGCTGGATGGTGGATGAAAGAGTAGCCATGCGGTATCTCTTAAGATGCTGTGTGCACCCTGGTCTTGGCTTCCCTATTCCCCGGGTCCCTGTGCTGTTTCCTGCCAGTGCTCAGCCCACAGACCATTACCGGCCTCTCTGTCTGTGTGGCGGGGCACTCTCCCTGAGACCAGGTGCCAGTCAAGATGGATGTTCTTGTTGGGCCAGGCTCCCATGTGACCGATGCGTCCAGAGCCAGTCTGCGTGCTCCAGTCCCGCAGGGCATGCCACGGAGTAAAGCGCCGCTCCGAGCCGCTCCACACTACCGCTGCTACTGCTGCTGCTGCTGCCGCAGAGGACCAGGGATACAGGCAGCACACTACAGCACGGCCAGTCTGCTCAGAGTCAAACTGGAGTACTAAAACCATTGTTCCCATGTTCCTCTGTTAATCCTTTCCTGATTTTTGGTGATAATATATTAAGGTAATTCAAATAATGGTCTGCCACGTCTGTTTTACTTATCAAATAAGCTCAATAGCTCCTCAAATATTGTTTCAGAATGATTGGAGACAAGAAGCACAGCCTCTAGTATTGACAGATACATCTGTCAATTTACTGAAACCTCTGTTGCAAAGCATAATTTCATGGGATACTGAAGGTAGCTCAGTCTTCTCCACTTTTGATTGTGATTTAATCTTCCTTTGTCTCAGCACATTTGCGAATGTACAGCGTATGTGGAGCGTTACGGCTGCTGCCGTGAGTGAGGTAGGTCACCTTGCTGTTACTGTAGGTCAACCTTGCTGTTGTATAGGATTACACAGATTGCTACTAGAAAGAGCCAGGGCACTTGACACATGAAGGCAGATAAATAAAACGGCTCTGCTCTCTCTGAACCCAACACTGGGTTCCTTTTATGAACCTGGGTCTCTGTGGCAACATCGCCCGGTCCCTGACTCTGGAGGCTGCTGGGCTGTATGGAGGAAGTGAATCTTTTATTGATGCTGAACGACAGCCTGAGATACAGCTGCAGCCTTATCTGATAGCTGACAAAACCTTTCAGCCATCCATGTTCTCTGCTCCACAAAAGCCTGATGACGCAAGGTTTCCAGCTGAGAGAGTAGAAAAGTTATCTGATCCTAACTGCACCGTATGCAAGTCTCCCAGTCACTCAGATCCCATCGGAAATTAAGAGTCTCTTTTTCCCCCTATATAGTGCGTAAGCTCCTCTGTCTGCAAAAGCCACAACTTCTCCATACTCTATAATTACATTTACTGTTGGCTGAAGAGATTGTGCTACTGTGCTTCCATCACATTTGGATGTTATCAGGTAAACCCTATTTTCTATAAACCAATGCTTACCTCGTATTGCAACACCGTTTCACCAAGCAGATGGAGATGAATGTTACCCACGTTGACAGTTAGCTAGAACACACTGTGGTCACGGCTAGTAGGCAGTATGTGTATCCTGTTTCCAGGTGGATTTCATTGTGACTGGGCTGTGTACAGTGGGTCCTGTCCAGCCATAGGGCTGCAATGTGGAGCTAATCTCCCCTGAAGGCTGACTGGGCTGGTTGCTCTCTGTCAGAGCCACAGCAACAGCACAGCCTCACAGAGGGACCCAGGCAGCCATGTCTGCAGGCTGCAGCGCTCGGCGCGGACAGAGACACGGACAGGCCCGAGATGTCAGCTGTGAGGTTTGGGGAGAACGCCACAGAGGTCTGATGCTGATGAGGAGCTGGAACCAGTCCATCTGTTCCCACTCAGAGCTGCCCTCTGAGACTCCTCTCCTCTCCTCCTCTCACCCCCTTTGACTTCCCTTCTCAGGACGGGCCTCTCAAACATCTCTCTCTCTCTCGCTTGCCTTCTGGTCCCTTCTCTCTCTTTCCCTCTTCCTTCTTTCCCCATTTGTCAAGTCTTTCCTCCTACGGTCCATCTATATCCGCCTTCCTCTTTGTCTCCTTCTCTTATTGCTCTCCGTACTCTTCTCGTTCTTTCTCTTTCCCCTCTTCACCCCTTCTCTCTTTTTCCCTCCCTCCTCCTCCCTCTCTTCATCCTTCTCTCTTTCTCTATGCCCCATGCTCCCCCATCACCACAGTGGGTGTCATCAGTATGACATGTGCTGTCCTCCTGGTATAAACAGTGCTCCCTAACAGCCGAAAGCCGTCAGCCCTGCACATCCCAAACACCTTTGGTAATTGCCACAGTGCAATGGCAGTTAATGCGTTGCAACTCACTTTTTTCTGTAATGCTATGCTGTATATTACTACCCATCATATTCATTTACCAACACAGGCTTTATTGTGGTTATTGAGCTATGAGTGAAAAAGAAAGAGAGCAGCACACTCTGGCAGCTCAGATGCAATACCGAGCTATGCAATCATTCCTCCATAACAGACTTGTTGTTCGAATTAGAGAGAACACATGCAATTAAATAGATCTACTGTGTTTGAAATAACAACGTCAAAGTGAGAGCTGTGGCTGGGTTTCTTAAAGGCCTCTGAGTGATCCAGAGAGGGAACAGAACAGGAGAGTTATTTGTTTTGATCAGTGTAAACTGGAGAACATCCGCAGGGAGATTTGGTAATTAGGCCAGCTCGTTTCCTCATTAACTTGTAAAGGAACGGAAACAGGTGCCGATACTCACATTATGGTTCACCACTAAATAGATACATAATACTACGGTACATAGCTGGGAGAAATGAACGATGTAAATACAACCGTTGGTGAGAGAGGCAGAGAGGCTAGAGTCCAGTCTTAAATTCCGACAGGCATTCGATCAGAAAGGTACAGTACATTGAAGCATATTTATTAATTAAAACTCATTCTCAGTCGTTAAATAATGAGCATAATTCGCTTTCTTATGATCTGTTTCTCCCTGTGGTCTATGGAATGACCGAACGTGGTTGATTGTGATCTGTGATCTGTGGTTGATGTAAATAAAGTCACAAGCTACACTTCTTGGGGCGTCAAACCTTTTTCTCAGACAGGTGGTCAAGGTTAGCTGGTTAATAATGATAAAACGCGTCAGAAGTTTTTCTGCAGGACATGTTGGTTGGAGTTGTGACTGTGTCTGTGGGGCAATGTTAAATTGTCCTTGAATTATGAGGGCTGGCCACATATGAAAGGGATCTTTCGGAGTGTCTCTGGCACCGGTGCCAGCTCCGGCTCCAACAGAAAATCAAATGTCTCATGAGAAGCGGCAAGCTAATGAGGACATTGAAGCATGGCACCATGGAACCACACATACAGCATGTGACAGTAGCAGCCAAAACAAATTCTCAGAGTACCAGGCTATATTCTGCTCAGAAATTCAACATATCCTCATGCTGTTGCTTTACATCAATGCTAGTTTCACTTCATCTCAGGTCACTTGTTAGCTGAATATGTATTATTTTCACATTTCTATCAATTTTGGTGTATGTGTTATTGGTGTCCATAACAATATCAATATCATCAGTGTTCACAATAAGCCCTTGAATGATTTTTATAATTGAATAATGACTCAAATTAAGGTAATACAATTGGATTTTCCAAGGTAGACTATATTTAAATGATTTTATTGGGGTTTTAATGCTCACCATTTCAGAGTGATGAACTAATGTTATGAGATCAACGATACAGTAGACAGAAACTCCTTGATGTTTCATACCCTTTAATAAAGTTATGAATCATTTGGTTCTATTACCTGGCTGGCCTGGCATTGAGCAGGTAGTGTGTTGTGAGGTGGGTCAGCGAGAGAATGCTGCAGCCCAGACAAGCAGCAGGTAGCAAGGTGACACGACTAGCTGTGCTTCTGCTGCCAACTTGTGATATTAATGCTCTGTGCCTCCCTACTTCTTGGACAACACCCGCTTTAAAAGTATGGCATTGACAAACACACACACACACACACGCACCTGGATTTAGATGAAGTTTAGAGTGTGACTAATTCTGTGCACTTGGAAGACCTTGATGTGTACGACGTAGATTAAAAGGCTGGTCGGATGACTAGCTTGAATGTTCTTGCTAAATTCCCAGTAAACATATTTGATGTCAGGTGGCCTTCGCTTGATAATCGTTGGCCTCTCTTCACTCTGTTCAGGATCTAAGACTTGTATTTAAGTTCTCAAAGTGTTTAAAGAATGTATTGTATTAATATACTACGGTACATCATTACAGTGATTAACATAAACCAGCTTTATGGAGACCTTGAATCTTTCTAAAAAGAAAAACAGGATTATGTCATTATTCCATCGTTATTAGACAGCAGAATGATGTCTGTGAGTGAGCGGTTTCATCAGGGAACCAGTTAATGCTCTTCATAAATAGACAGATGGTACAGTATTGTCTGTATGTTGGCACATTGTATGTTATCCTAATTACTGTAGAAGGTATAAATAAGTAAGCCTAGTCCGAGCCAGAATGTCCCATCGGGCAGAAGCCTTTCCCTCGGTTTCTGGACTGTGATGCAACTTGATGTAGTTGATGGTATAACTTTTGGATGTTAGCCATGTAAAGTGTAAAGGTTATGTCAGCCTTGGTGAGGATGGGGGAGGGACGTGATGAGGGAATCAACATTAATCCCTTGTTATCGTTCAAATGGTTAGTATATTGACATAGTGTCAGGGGGATTTTAGATAGATTAAGATGTGCACGTAGGCATAATGTATGCTATCGATTCTGGGAGGGGTTTTTGCTAGTGTTAAGCATTTTCAAAGTGAGGTTAGTTATAGAGTTCACGTTAGGTTCCACTGTTTATGTTACAGTAGAGAGAGTAGGAGGGGGGAAATAAATTCTGCTGTTTCAATAATTGTACAAGTGGCCATACATCCTGATTTAGTTTCCCAGTAAATTCTAAGAGAGAGACCAAATCCCCCATCAACTGTGTTGTAAATTAAAGGTCTTTCAACTTAAACAGGTAGTGTAAATGCCATTGCCATCTGCCCAGCTGAGCTGAATGACTGTATGGGTGATAGTGGGGGAAATATGGAAGTCCTCACTGAGCTCCTATCCTTGGGTCTCCAACCTCACTGCTACCGTAGGGCTCCCTCAGTTAGACTTGATTGACTGTCAGAGAAAAATGTCACTCTAACAGTGATGCACGGCGAGGAGAGGAAACGTCAGTAACCGAGAAGGAAATGGCAGGCTGTCCAACAGCAATATGACAATGTGGTTTGAACTAGTTCATTAAGCAGCCCAGTGTATTCGGAACTCTCTCTTTCTCTCAGGCTCCGGTCTCTGTGGGGGCCCTGTCAGTGGACAGGTGCAGGGCCACTTCTCTTTATTAATGACAAGCAAAGTAAAGCAACCTGCACAAGGAGCTATGCTGGCTGCCAGCCAGCCATACGCACTGGGGCCGGAAACGGAGGAGGATGGGGAGAGGGAGGAGGGTGGAGGGTATACGGCGGAATGCAGCCACGCACCTTAGAACTGACAAATGCCCGGGCTACTCCACCACACTCCAGCGCCACTGTGACAAATGGGGTTTGAACACACAAAACACAGGAGGGATTGAGTTCCTCAGAGGACAATGGTTTTAGAAAGGCAATGTCTGATGAAGTTTGTGGATTGAGGTGACTGAGCTCGTAAAAGCCAGGGCTCCCTGTTCATGAACATAACAATCCCTTTCCTTTTCCACCGGTTGTTTTATTGTCCCAGGCGAGAGGGATTAGTACATTCAGAGGCCTCGCCGTTGATCAAAGTAATAATAATAATACAGTAAGAATGTACACATGGCCTCAAATAAACTCTGTAACCCCTGTATTTAAGCCATTTAACAGAAATATGTTTTATTCTGAAGAAGAAAAAAAACATGATGATAATAATCATAACTCTATCAAGGAATCTTAATGAAGACATCTATCTTAAAGCATCTGCATGTCGACATTTCGGTAGCGTAATAACAACGGACTATATTATGTAGGCTTACTGTGATATTATCGTTATTATACATCCTGCTATCTGAGTGCAGAGCAGAATGACACTAAGGACATGAGCTGGAGTTAGATGTCTTTATGCCTTTGTCTGTGTGGTTCCTCTTAGAACAGGCATGCCCAGCAGAATGAAAAACAGCATGTTGGGTGAAATACAATGCAAATCTATTTCTGTCAACAGAAATCAACTCCAGGCAATTACTGTTTATAGTGTGCATTTGATTATTACAGCATTTGTTAATTAAGCAGTCTTAAGCTGCCAGTTATAGAGACATACATCAGTTGTCTTGCAGGGTGATTTAAATATCTTGTTCTCGTCCTCCCTAGCTTTCTCTACCCTCGCTTTGTCTTTTTTCGCTGGCTGCTGACTCTGGAACAGTTATGTATTGATGCTCTGGTAATGGACTGCGGGATTCACTCAAATAACCAAGACAAACAGGGGAAGGAAATGTTTGGTTTCCCCTCCATCCTTGTTTTATTTCCAGCCATTATTCCCTGATTATTGATGTAAATGAACAGGGTAATTGTCTCCGACCAAAACTGAAATGAAACTCATTCTTTCTCATTACGGACCTCTTCAGAAGATGTCGCTTTTTTTCCCCCTCTCTGCGACATGATTGCCTTTCTATTTCAGTATCATTATCGTCTGATTGTGTTATTTTGACCTGATTTCTGTTCTACACCTCTTATAGCAAGCTCAAATGAAAAGGCATTTGAGCAGGTAGAACGAGGGTTGGTTATCTCCATAGAAATCACAATTGGAAGGGCTTTTGATTTTCCTATCGACCGTGACATAGCGAATCATTAAAAATAATAGCTTAGAGTGGAACACTCCAAGTGTGAAATGTTTTTATATGTTTTAGTTTCACATATTGAACAGCATTCTGTCATGTTGGCTAATTATATTCAGTCAGACAAACAAAGCTCACACACATGCACGCCTGATTGGCAGACATTGAAAGAGCAACAAGCCACTCCGTCCCAGCGGATGTAGCAGGGCGTGATTATCATGTTGGGTTGAGTACACAGCGATTTGACGTGTCTTTGACGTCCACTGTTTGTCTCCCTCGACATCCTGCTGTCTCCCCGGGGCTCCCCGTCTCTCCTTTATGCCTCCTGCACCGCTAGCTCCTTGATCGAGACATGTTGGCTGTGTCCTGCTTTCTTCACATACTAAGTCATGGTTTGACAAAGTTGCAGGTAAATCATTTTATGGACTACAATACTAATTTTACATTTACAAGGATCAAAGAGCCCTTAAATAGTATGCGTCTTTTTTTTGGAGAAATAGATATACCCTAAATACATTATATCGCTGTCGAATTTTATGCAATTCACGAGTCATACAACTAATAACATTTTCAAATTTAGGCTGTTACTTCAATGTGCTGGAGATCAGTAATTTAATGAAGAGATTATATAACTGTGGACAACAAGTCTTTTCCCTCTGTACGGTAGTATCCTAGACACAATACGCTGTGGCATTATTTAACTCACTAGTCCCTCTGCATTACTGAGTAATGTGCTGTATAATAATCTGCCTTAGCCATATTAAAATGAGAGAGACTGGGAAAACAAAACAGTGTAATACCCTATCAAATATCCCTACAGAGTGTTTAGGTGTTTGACATGGCAAATAAATTCAAATCCGTTTTGTGGTCTCGACGGGCCTCTGTGGTCAAGTCGATTTATTTAAAATGTCCTAAGTTGTGGGTTGATAAACTGCCTTTCCAGCTCAATAACAGAGAGTGGGCCATAACCCTCCCTACATCTCCATATTTATTTCCCTCTGATAAGATTGGTTTTGTCTGCGCCGGAGTGTAACTCATTTCTGGATTCATATTGAAATGGCTGCTACCCCTGGTCCCCATTTTATACCTGTGTAAAGATACATGTCCACTGAAAGCTAGTCATTCACATTTTTCAAGAAAATAATAAACAAGCTATCAAATGCAAGTCGGGGACTGAAATTGCACATCAGCACAAAGTATTTGGTGGGCTATAGCTCTGACATTGACTTTTTTCCTCCTCTCAGCTGTCATGGCTGAAATTGCTATACTGCTTCATGATAGACTTGGCCAGTGTGCAGCAGCCAGGTCAAGCTATTATTATTGCAGCAGGTGCTGAGATCTACACAGGATTTTACAATGCATTTTGGTTCTGTGTTGGGCTTAGTAACTGTGAGGGCTGACGACCAGCAACTTAACACCTCATGTACTGGATGACAGCCTCTTTATTTCATTATTTCATTTCGTCTGCTGCCTTTGTTCACTTTTTTTAGCAGGGATATATTTCAGTTGCTTGACTTGAAAAGGGGAGAAAGTTCATGGACAGTTTCAGGACATTGGGTTATTATATAACATAAGTCCACTCGGTCCACACCAGTGGGCTGCTAAGGTTTTGCAGCTATCTTTATCGATACTGCCCTTTCCATACTTCTTCACTCATACTTTAATTCTAAGTTATTTTTAGACTCAAATTTGGGCCACATCCATATGCAAATATTAAAGGTGGCACTGTGCAAAAAGGGATCCGGTGCAGCAGCTGACTGGAATGATATATCTGGCCGTGTTAGGCCTTGTCGTCGCAATTAATAGCTCCCCTCCTAAACCCTGCCACAGTGGCAAACACAAGAAGGCAACAATGATTGAATCATCCAGAAAAGTGCATTGCGGCTATGACCCCGGGCAACATATGGCTGCTTCTCCGGCGCATGTTTACGTAATCTGTAACCTGTGCACTCAGCGATGGTTCGCTGTGCCTTTTTGTCTGAAAGACAACACATTAACCTAGCAGACCCGAACTAATGTGTGCTGCTTCTGCTTTTCTTGCATCTCATCCTCCACACGTCGGAGCTCTCACGAATAAACCCCGGGAAGATCACCTCCCATCGTAACCCCTCCCCTTGGCTCCAGCCTGCCGTTTGGAGCCATCACCCCATCCTCACTTGATTGATGCCACTTCCCCACATCAATTTTTATTTCCTGGCTATGTCTGTAATTAATTTCCAACCTGGCGTGAGAAAAATGATCAGAGTAAAATGTAAATAACCAAATCTATATGGTAAATCGGCATTGGTGGTAGGAGACCTCAACGCAAATGACAGTGGACAGATTTTGAATGTATAACATTTTTATGGGACACAGAGAGCATGGAGATGTATTGCCTGAAGTCTGTATGAACATACTTCTGTACTGCATTGATTAGCAACTACGTTTCTGTGTCGATTGGGGCTGCCAGCATAAAATGAGGGATACCTTACTTTTCTCTTCTAGTTTACCTCCTTATCTTTGTTCCTCTGAGTCAATGGCCATTATGACTGATGACAAAAAGACTGACTTCATGTCTTCAATGTGTTGTCCAGCCATGTCACTGGCTGACCTGGCATTTGGGGTTTGGAACGTGAAAGCACATACTGCACAGTAGTCACGCAATGGGGAGAGTAGCATTCTGTTTTAGGCAATTCACTAGTGATTTTTGTCCATAGATACACAGTACAGTTAAACATTTTTACAGTAGAGTTAAACATTATTTGAAAATAAACTGTGTTTTCAAGTACATTGCCATCTTTGCCTTGCCTCAGGGCCTTATTTGCCTTTCTACAATAGCAGTTCCTTTGCTGCTAACTGGTGTATCCTAAATAACCCTGCATTAGTGTGACAGTGGCTACGACCTTCCCTGCCTCTCCTTGTCATATGCTATTGTTTCACCATGTGTCACGGGTTCAAAAGCTCACCACCATTAAAGGCAATCTTGATTGACTTGTCATTACAGGTTCCTGTTGTTACTTTTTTTCCTATTTCTTTTACCACTCCTCGCCTATGGATGACAATGGAGGGAGGCGAGAGAGGCTGCAAATTACAGAGTAGAACATGAAATGCCTTTGAAGTCTAGCTAGAGAGCTGCCATTTGTGGATGCAAATGAAAATCCAAAATGGAGGAGATTAACGTGTGATAAGATGACAATCATCCAAATGCATGGAACTAGTGTGAATTATTTAGGCTTCATTTGAATTTGACCCCGACAGTATAGTTGCTTCCATTGTCTATAGATCCATTATGCTGCTGGGTTTGCATTGCTCCAATATGTAGGATAAGGCTTCGGCTCTTAGTTCCGTGTTTTAGTGTGCGTACCACAGCATACTCCACAAACCATCAGTTCCTAACCATGTACAACTTCCTCCTCCATAGTGGATGGCTGCATTGATTGGTCGGTGGACCTGAAGAGGTACCGGGTCCTAGCAGGGGAACCAGTGAGGGTGAAGTGCGCCCTGTTCTACAGCTACATCAGGACCAACTACTCCATGGCCCAGAGCGCCAAGCTCCGGCTCATCTGGTACAAAAACAAAGGGGACTCGGAGGAGCCTATCATCTTCTCGGGCCATCGGCTCAGCAAGGAGGATGACTCCATCTGGTTCCGCTCAGCCGAGCTGGAGGACAACGGCTTCTACACCTGTGTCCTGAGGTGGGTTTATTTAGTCACTCCGCTTTTCTTAACCCTCAACCAAACAAACACCCCCCCCCCCCCCCCCCCAATCATTCACAGTCCATTGGCAGCCTAACTTTTTCAGGAATGGAATTCATTGGGTAACAGATTATGACGGATCCTGGCCCCAGTGGTCCCACCCACAAACAGTACAGTAGTTTGAGAGGCCCTAATTGACCTATTTACCTACTTTACATCTACTTTCCAAGGCTACTGTAGTGTGTCAGTGTGTCTATTGTAAATGCTAAACAGCCCCCTCTTGGCACACACACCGCGACAACAGCCAAGCAAGCCCTGAGATGGCACACAGCATAAGGAGGCGGAAGGGATCCTCATCCTCACCGCATGCCATGTTCTGTTTCCTGGTGGAGGAATGCATGACTGGCCTTGTGAGGTTTGTTCACCCCGGCAAGGCTCGACAGGAACACTGAACTGTGGTTGACTTGTGTTGTGGAACACGTAACCGGCGTTCCACAAAAGAATAGGCTCTGCCACAATAATTAACATCAAATCAATCATTTTCGTGTAGGTCCCATGCGAGGAGTTGTGTTGTTGGAATTCCCTCCTGGGATTATGACATCAAACAATATGCGAATCATAAATCGAAGGTCTTTTTCTAACATCTAGGGGAAAAATATATTCATGCTTCTTAGCTACTAGAAGATAGGTACCTCGTCGAGGAATAAGAAATTAGGATATCTTACTCAATTATCTTACAGAGGCTTCAGCAAAAAAAAATCCTCTTTCCACAGATGATAATCCAGCTCCTCTCTGACAAAGCTGATGCTTCTTCCTGGCCAATAATAAGGTTTTTTTTCCACTGGAAAGGAGTGCAGCTCTTTATTCCCCTCACGCTATGCTGACAGTCTAATTAGGAGCAGGATCCTGTCACTTTCACTGGGCCTCTTATTATACTTACTTTCCCACCCAGTTGGACATAGCTGCCACAGCTCAGACAGCCAAGCGCAATGCATTCCAATGTGTTAGCTAGCTAGAGAGTCATCAAGCTGAACTTTCTTTTTTGCCTTGGGAACGACAGATTTGGAAGGAGAAGAAGAAGAAAAAAACACTTGAAATTGAAATAGCCTGCCCCTGTGCTATGTCTTGTTGAATGTAATCTATACTGTATCTCTATGAAGTCATCTCAATATCCTCCGAATTGAATTAACTGTCTGTGAAAGACGTTCAAGGTGAAAAGAGAAGACGAGTCTCTTTGCATGTTTTTATTTCCATTAATGGTGATTGATCCCTGGAGCCAAAGAAGCAGGAATCCAAATAAGTGGTGTTTTGGCCTTTGGATGATTCCCATGCTGCTTTTTTGAATAATAACCAAGAATACAATTGGAGCTCCTTATAATAATAATAATAAATGTTTAAAAAAAATATGATCAGCATACAGAGAAGCAGGTAGGTAGGTACTCTCTGTGAAATAGGGGAGCTGTGCAGGAGCTGTGACACGCTTCTGAGAGAATTGTTGTAAAATAACATTCGCATAGGCTGCTATGCCTGAAATGACAGGATTGCTCTGGAATGGAGGAATCAATTTTCTACTGAGGGTCCAGTGACCCGCAGGAGGGATAATACTGAAGATAATGCCCAGGCCACCTACAAAGACCACTTGGAATAAAACACATATGCACACCTACTGTACATACACACACACACACAAAGACACACATACTGTGTGTATACACACACACAAAGACACACATACTGTATATACACACACACACAAACACACACACACACACACACACAAACATACATATACACATTAACTACACAAACACACACACACACATACACACACACACACATACGTATACACATAAACTACACAAACACACACACACATACGTTTGCACATAAACTACACACACACACACACACACACACACACACACACACACACACACACACACACACACACACACACACACACACACACACACACACACACACACACACACACACACACACACACACACACACACACACACACACACACACATACATACATACATACATACATACATACATACATACATACATACATACATACATACATACATACATACACTAGCCCTGCCATGAAAGCCTTAATGGCAGTTATATAGAGTTCCAGCAATGCCCTCTGTTTTATTAGAACATGAACAATGACTAATCATGCCTGCATGCCAGTGAAACACACAGCACCAACATGGCATGTTAAGCTGTAGTGAACGAGTCGATGCAATCTGCCCGGCTAATGCGCCGCAAGAGACAGATTCACCACCCCTTTATTTCTCATTCTCTCCAGCGAGGCTAGTCTGAGCAGCACTGATGGAGGTAGAAGCATTTCACACCTTCCCCCTAACAATGGATACGCATTTATCTTTGTTCAATAACTTTATGGCGAGGAAAAATACAACACGTTGCCACTGTCTGAGTGATGCCTCTTGAAAGACTCCCGAGCACTTTTATATTCATTATCTTCCACTGTGTACGGCCAGGCTGGCTGCCTCATGTTTTTTTTCTATGTTCTCACTAAACTGTGGCCAAGCCTGAGCTAGGCTATTCCCCCAGAGGTCTGAAGAGTAATCTGTGCCACCTGTCTTTTTCTCCCCTCATAAGATAATTCTCCTCTCTACAATCGCCCGGGTGTCACAGACCTCTTCTTACAAAGCGGTCCAGGTTTTTAACCTTTCTATTAATCTGGCCATCTAGGACCCCGTTAGAAAGAGAGCCAGAGAGAAAGGCGGTTAGGTGCTTTTGGCACAGTCTGAATCCACGCTACCACGCCAGCCAGTTCCTTTTCAAATATTAAACACACAGGCTTTCGCTTTGACATGAATCAACTTTTAAGCTCTCTCAAAACCTAATGTATATTTGTTGTGGGCTGAGACTATTTTTCTAAATGTCCACAAAGAGGGAATGGAGAGTGATCGGTTTGGCTTTCATGGAATCACATCTAAGCGAATCTTACTTAAGATGTCTTTGTTTTATCTATGTGTGTCTTACTAAACTTATAACAATGGTTGAGCAGAAGGTTTTCAATAAATACATTACTACTGGTCGAGACTTTAACAGTCACTGTTAAAATACTGTGTTCCAACATACTAGTCGAGGAGTAATCGTTTTGAAATGTGAAGCTTCACAATATGATACTGCACTTAAGGTAGATAGTTTTTTTTTTTCAATCCAAACATAAGAAAATCATTATTTTTCAATTGTGAATGAATGTTAGACTCCAGAAAAATACCTTCTGAGACAGTATTATTGAGAACTAAAACCATTTAGTTATTTTCTCAGACAGATTGCAAAAAAAAACGATTGTCCTTTTTTTGTTCAGTCTGGGTCAGACAGACAGAGATTCTCACAGAGAGGCAGCTAGGCAGGGTGGCTGAGATGTTCATTTGTAAGCCCCTGACATGCAGAACATCATATATGACTCACTGCCTCGATTCAGTCTTATGTAACAACATTTTAAATGTTGTTTTTTTTTACATTGGATAAGTTGGATAAGTAGAGACTCAGAGCTAGAAAATGGTACATGATTTACGAATGAATCTACGAATGAACCTCTACAGCTCAGCTGTTCAGGGCAGCCATGATGTTGAGAACAGTCCAACGTTATATCTTTCAAAAATCTGCAGTAGCCAGAATTATCTTCATATACTGAGCAACTCACGTTATCTGATCTCATCTCTTGGCATGTCCAGCCCATCCAATCAGAGCTAGTGGGAAGGTTCCTGGCTTTTTCCGTGGCTAAACTAACTAGACTCATCATTTAACAATTTGATTTGTATTTACAGATGGCATACATGTTTGTTATTAAGGCATAAGGAAGTTCACATGTTCCAGAAGGCATTTCTGCAACAACAACAAAACGCATTTTGATACAAATATTTTAAAATGCTTTCAAATGCCTCTCCTGTGAAGTAGTGACGTGCAACATATGCCTAGTTTCTTGAAACGGGTCACATATAGCATGTTATCTCTCCAGCAGAGGAGTCACCTTGACTCTGGCTGCGGGTAGATAGATAGCTAGCAAGAACGACCACCCGCTTGTCATGGTGCACAGCACCTTTACTACATGGTGTGAAGCCTTGTGTTCTGTGTTCATCGGGACGGGGTAATCTCACCCACTTTATTCCCCCTGTCTGAACACTTTTCCTGTCATCTGAAATACTGGGGTGTCCATGCCATTAACTGGTCAGGTCTCCAGAGATTGGTGAGGGAAAGTGTTGTCTTTTTAAGGACCACTGCCCTCTGTCCTTGTCCTAACCCCCTAATTATATTTCCTAATTGGCATTTTGAGGAAAAATCTTTTTGAAATGTTTTGACGTCTGAGATGTGTGGTTGGACTCATTCTCTCTTTCCAGCGTGTCTGATGAAAAGCTGTCTTTCTAGAGACTCCCCACAATGATGGTCATGGACTATTGCCCCCTCTGAATAAGAACACTACTGCGTATGTGCGTACGTACGTGTGTGCGTGCGTGTGTGCGTGCGTGACAACCACACAGTAAGCAGGTTTGAGACTGGAGAAAATCTGCCTCTATCTTTGATGTGCTGCTCTACATAGCAGCCCCCATAGGGACCGACTTATTAACCCTTTTAACCCACGCACCCATTTAACCTTGAACATCCCACAAACCCCATTGATCCAGGCTGAACCAACCACTGCAGATTGGTGATCTGGAAGGTTTTATCACAAACAATGGCCCATGAGTCAACAGAAACGTCATTGTTTGTTGTGTTAAGGTGTTCTGATTCTTTTACACATTGACCTGTTTGTTTCCATGGCTGTTTTTCATTTCCTTGTAACATTTTGTTTCTGCTCAGTGTGTAGTACGAAAGAGAGAGAGCGCGAAAGGGTTTAAAAAATACATATTTTTTAAAGGTCATTTACATCGGAGGTTTAATAGCTAAAGGAGTCAGGCCATCATGGTTCATTCTTAGAGTGGTTTCTATTGAAATTCAATTGGTGGTTCATGCTCTCTGTGAAATATTTAGCACACCTATTTAAAACTTTATTAAATTTCCCTCTTCTTCCCTCTCTTACGTGGAAATGGTAGAAATAGAATTTCTACCCCATTTTGATCAATGGAATTGGCCTACATTTAGATTCAAACTGTTGCATGTAAAATTCTCCCTCTCTGAAATCCATCTTTATTAAGCCCCTTTATTAAAGTTCAAAGAGTTTACTGTGTCATTTTCAAACTCCAGTGCAAGCGAGGCGGGAGATTGCATAGGAAAGTTTCCCCATATAGAGTTTTAGAGACTTGCAATAGCATCTGGGGACCCGATAAAACCATTCATAAGCTCAGAAAGCTTTAGCAATGCATCATAATTCATACCAATAGGATCAACCATTTCAAACTAAACTACATAATTCACTTTTATTCCTTTTCCGTCATCGACAAATGGATGGACTGGTGCCTTCTAATTAAATATAATGTTTAATCTCTATGAAAAATTAGTGTTAAGTGCCATAATTCTGCTCTCTGTGGTATAGGCCATCTCAGCAGACAATCCATAATGAAAACAGGTCAAATCACAGTGGCAGACAGTGCTCATTTCTATGACGCTCATAGAGCAACACTTTTGTCAGTCAGTATAATTGGCCCTTGGGTCCACCAAGGCCATCTTCATCCACAGAGAGTGTTACACGAGAGCTAGGGCTTGTGGAGGAAAGGCAGAGAATAAGGTTCATTATCAGTGAATTAATCATACGATTTCACCTTCAACTTCCTCCTTATCCTCTCCCTGTGTGAGTGGAATGCCTGTGGCAGGGTGCCCTGGAGAGCTGTCCTGTGCACTGTATGTCTCCTCCTCCAGGGCTGGGAGCTGTGATGTCACTGCTGCTGAGACACAAATCGCAAGTGATCTCCACAGACAAGCCTCTTCCAGATGTTTGTTCGCAGGCCATGTACTTTCTCAGGTGGTTCTGAGACAAAGCAGCAGAACAGAACAACATGGCCGACCTGCCTGCAGCAGGGCCTCAGTCACTTTCTCGTCTATGGATGTTTAGCCCATAGAGCTCCAAGATCAGATTGCTGCAATTAAGGGCTCCTACTTTGACCTCTGGTCCTCCAGCGATATAGGAAACTACTTAGCACTGTTAATGTGTTATGGTCTTTTACTGAGATCCACTGTGGATAGAGCCTGAAGCCCGGTTGACCTCTGCTATGAGAGCATGTACACAGTTTGGCTCTCTGTGCCCCGGCTCACACAGAAACCTGTGTAGGGGAAATTACATGTAAAATCAGCTTGGAAGGAAGTCATGCAGGCTAATGGAAGTTCTCAATGCTTATTCATTCATGTCTCAAGAGTGTTAAGAGCCCGGGCATACTGACCCATGCGACGGACGGACGGACTCAGCTGGGTGGGCAGCATCTTGAAAGTTGCTGTGTTAGATTAATTGTCAAATTAATTTGAAGCTCGCGTTAACAGATGTAAACGTGAACCGCGAAAAACAACGAAATACTTCTTTATTGAGCATATAATTAAATTGGCGAGCTGTAACCTGAGCATTTTCATATGAACGTAATTGCAGGAGGAGAGTGATTAATAATTAATGCAGTGGAAGCAGTCGGATCAGGCTTGCACAATAGTTATGCAGTGTGATTAACTTCCAGCTAATTGTCAGTAACAGACCAGTGAAAATAGCCTCCTCATTTTGTTCTAAGTGACTTCACACATCTGTCCTCTGTTTGTCCATTATTTGTCACGATATGAGACTGTTGTCACCAGACACAGTGAGCGCCCTTGTGAACAGTATTTTAGTCATAGTTCATTTTCTCCTCGAGTAAATAAAGTAGCCCAGGACAGCTGTACTCTCTATCTCTATTGCCTGGGACCGCAGCCAGGAATTCTACACACACAAAACAGCGGATATGTCAGACAATCTACAAACACACACACACACACACACACACACACACACACACACACACACACACACACACACACACACACACACACACACACACACACACACACACACACACACACACACACACACACACACACACACACACACACACACACACACACACACACACACACACACACACACACACACACACACACACACACACACACACACAAATCCGTCTGATGTCCCAGTCTAAAACCAACTAAATGGTTCATGCCGAAATGTTAAATATTTGCATCAAACAGACTGTATTCACTAGTGGAGGTTCAGGGAGCCTTAGCGTTTGAGAGGCTGACACACAATGCCACTGCAGGGCAATCCTATGCCTGAAGTCCCTCATGCATTTTCAATTGGAGGGGGATGCAGCAGTCACTCTCTACGTACTGTAGCCTTGTGTAGTAGCCATGGCAGTAGCTGCGTGCGGAACTGGGTGTCACTTGCCCTGACACATGCCTCCCTGAAGGAGACTTGTACTTCTGGCTGGTGCCTATTGAAATAATATGCTAATTCATTCTCCATACAGCATTCGCTCTTGCCACTTCAGGGGGAGCCACATCTCTTTACTAATTGAAGCATTTTGAAATATTTCATTCAGGTAACCTCCATGTTCAACTTGCCCATTGTTCTTGATGTGGTTAACTGGAAACTAAAAAAGTAAAAAGAGCCCCCACTTCACATCATCACAGGTAGGCAGGGAGGCATTGATGGAATGAATGGCAGTGTTTAAGATCTCTGCTGGTTTACAGATGAAACCCCCTGGAGAAATCGATGTGTGCTTTGTGTGTGTGATGACTGTTGGCTAGAGGTGAACTTGGGGAAACATAAAGCCTCCTGTGTTATGCTCCCTGCCTGCAGAAACTCCACCTACTGCATGAAGGTGTCCATGTCCTTGGCGGTGGAGGAGAACGACGAGGGCCTGTGCTTCAACAGTAAAATACGCCACCTGGAGAAAGCCGAGATCACTAAAAGCAAGATGATCAACTGCCCCGACATCGAGGATTACCTCGCCCCTTACAAGCAGCCCCAGATGACCTGGTATAAGGTAACAACCCTTATTCTCAGAAAATTCCCATAGGGCTCTGGTTTAAATGAATGCACTGTATAGGGAATAGGATGCCATTTGGGATGCAGTGCTAGTCTTTGTATATGAACCCATGACGGTTAGCTCTGGTGGACTAATGGGTATCTTATTAAACTAAACTAAAAAAGAGTTGAAAGTGACATGATATAACATGGTGTGTGTGGTGTTGACGTGGTGTCCTGCCTGTCTAGGAGTGTGAGAAGAAGACATGGCGGAGCTCCATCATGGTGAACACCACCAACATCTGGTTCCCTGAGGTGCAGGAGGACGACGGGGGGAACTACACCTGTGAGCTCAAGTATGGCAGCCGGGTGGTGAGAAGGACCACAGAGCTCAAAGTCACAGGTGAGCCCCTCATATCATGTGGGTGTGCACATACTGTATGCATATGTCTGATTACATGTATAGTATGATTTTGTTTGATATTGTTGCGTGAATGTTTGTATTATATGTGCACAATGCTAAAACGAGTTTGACAGCTGGCCACGATTATCATTCAGGATGACGTGATCTGAAATCAGCTGCCGTGAAACGTAAGGATTTACATCAACGTCCAACCGCAGGATGCACTTTTGCACTCAAACACTTAATATTCTCATGCCCATTCCTCTCAAAGTTTGGTCGATCAAAGATAAAACACTGTGCGCCCGGCTGTAAACCGGATGCACTGCGGAGACACACCATTTATCACAGGAGCATAGTGGAGCGTCACTGTGTGTCTGTGATGCATCAGCCTTCAGTGTAAACGCTGGCAACCACTGTGACGTGAGATGGATTTATTTATTCACATTTTGGGCTTGTTCCTCCTCTGCTGCCTCTGTCATGCAGCAGGCAGGCAGGCTGGGATTCCAGGCCAGTGAGTCTGACCCTTGGGGTGTGTGCTGGGTCCTGACTGCAGGAAGAGCAGCTGCCAACTGCAGTGTGAAATCAACCCCCCAGCTCATTCACCCTGCCTGCCTGCCTGCCTGCTTAGCCCCCCTCTGAAACAGAGTGGAGCCAATCTGCTGGAGCCCCAAGACTGCACTAGGCAGGCAGCACTGACTCTGACTGTAGCTACACTACAAACAGAACAGAAACACACGGAAACTACACCCAGCCACGAGTCCACCACATACATACAGCAATGAAAATGAAACAGATAGGAGCCTTAACCAGACGATACAGAGTGAAAGACAGTTCTATCACCATGCAAACTGCAACACACATACACAGAGCGCGTAAAAACCTCTGAAATGATATTTGAAGAACAGCAAAAACAAGAAAAAATGACTCCAGGCATTATCACATTGATTGCTGTAACTTCATTCACCTCAGTCGATCTACAAACACATAGCCTATTAGCTACACAATTAGCGGCAGTGGTTAGAGCTTTGGGCCTGTAACCGAAAGGTTGCTGGATCAAATCCCTGAGCTGATCGTTCTGCCCCTGAACAAGGCTGTTCTCTGGATGGCCATCATTGTAAATAAGAATTTGTTCTTAACTGCCTTGCCTAGTTAAATAAAGGTTTAAAAAAACGTTTGATCTGATGACCTGGCCTCCACAATCATGCGACCTAAACCCAATTGGGATGAGTTGGACTACAGACTGAAGGAAAAGCAACTAACACCAATTAACTCAGCACTGGGATTAAAAACTATAATTGAATACATACAGAGGGCTCTCTAAGCAGATAAAGTATTTTATTAACAACAGGTAAACAAATCCATTTTCTTTATTGGACCTTCTTGTTGTTGTTGCAGTTGTATACCTACATTGCTGCTTTTCTACACATTTTCCCATGTTTAAGTCCCTTTTGTATAGGGGACTTGGAGCGGTTCTGGCCAGGTTCGGACCGTGAACGGCACAACATCAATTGCACAACACTCCCTAAAAGCGCTACTCGTCCTGATTCATATACTGTATGCTATTGCAATCCGCAGCTGTGAGATTTCCTGTGCCTGTGAAACTCACAGCTGTGCTTGCAGAAGCGCATATGGAACAGGAGAGTCTTGTGGATGCAACGATAGTCGTTTCATCTCGCTGCAATGTTGGATTTATAGCTCTCATCAGGGAAACATACCAAATCATTTCATAGAATCTGAACAGCACCACCTTCTTTTGGTCACCGACGTACGAGATCACTTTGTCTTTAAAGCTGAAGTTGTAACGAGTCTGCACACATTTGAATGGTGTCTCGGGGCAGCTCAGAGAACGTTGGGCAGAAAAGTCTCTGTCATTTATATGAAATGGTGCCAATATTGCACCGTCACTAAGTATGATCATATTTATTTAAGAAAGTTGAAATCTGAAAGTAAGTCATTTATAATTAAAACTATATTGACCCACTTTTGTTGAATAGGAAAAGAATCCGATGATTTTTTACATTTTCATAATATTTGTATTATGACTTGAGCTTGTGTCCTCAACAGTGAGTACACCTCAGCAATGTATAACTATTTGTTTTAACCAGAAATGTGAGTTCCAGACCTTTCTGAAACTATGCAGCATTACCAGTTATTGTTTATTGCCATCTCATGAAGAACAATTGGGTTTTGGGTATGTCTATTTAGGCGTAAATCAACAGTTTGCCATATCATTCATGAGGTTTATATCTGAACAAGAGTGACTAACAAAATCAATGGGGGCACCCTGGAGGTCAGGGCCCCTGGACACGTTCCGTGCGTGACCGGTCGGTAATTCAGCCATGATTACTACAAGTTTAGATAGCTGGCTAGATTAACTAGACAAATTGACCAATCTATTTTTCTTTTGCTGACATGGGCTAATTGAGGGACTGTCTGTGAGTGGCATAACAAGACAAAAACTACTGATCCTTGTGTATTGTACTATTCTAACTCTCAACAGACGCACACACACACACACACACACACACACACACACACACACAGACAGACAGACAGACAGACAGACAGACAGACAGACAGACAGACAGACAGACAGACAGACAGACAGACAGACAGACAGACAGACAGACAGACAGACAGACAGACAGACAGACAGACAGACAGACAGACAGACAGACAGACAGACAGACAGACAGACAGACAGACAGACAGACAGACAGACAGACAGACAGACAGACAGACAGACAGACAGACAGACAGACAGACAGACAGACAGACATTATTTTACATGCAACTCAGAGACCAAAACAGACACAGTACTATGCTTCACTAAACAACAGTATTCAATGAGCTAGCATTACAAAGCAAGAACAGAGGCAGTAGCGGCAGGCTAATATTATCTGCTAAAATGAAAGACATCTGCTTCACTGATATGTGAAGAATATGCTTGTCTTGTCTGTTAACTGAGGCATTGTTTGTTCACTTACTCACATGCCTTCTGCTAAGCTAAGCGCTAGGCGGGCTAGTTCCAGTGAGTGGTGTAATGTTGGAGCTGGATTCCACATGGTTTACAGCCTGCCTGGGGCGCTGACCCGTAGGATCAGATGCCATGTTAGTGTGCTGCTGGTTGGGTGGTGAGCCAAGCCAGGGTTAGACAAGGCCTGGGTTAGTTAGCTTTAAGCACACAGAGAGGTCAATCAGGACACTCAGGCTTCCAGGGGGTAGGGGGCTTGCCTACTTTCTTAGAGGAGGAATATTAATGGGGTTGCTGGTCAGGAACTGTTTTAAGCTACCATGTTTGGGTCCATATGCCTTGTATTACTGTATTACTGTAACATTGTATGACACCTTTTGTTTATTTCAGTATTCAACGAGCGGCAGGTAGCTTAGCAGTGAGGAGCATTGGGCCAGTAACCGAAAGGTCGCTGGTTTGAATCCCGAGCTCACTAAGTGAAAGATTTGTCAATGTGCCCTTGAGGAATGCACTTAACCCTTATTGCTGGATAAGAGCGTCTGCTAAATGAATAAAATGTATTTCACTATTCTCATGTGACATGGTAAGAGGCAACAACAGAGCCAACGATAAGCCCTTGGAAGGAGCCTGTAGGGACAATCTGCAACTGAATGGCCTGCAGTATAGTAGCAATACAGTACTGAACTCACGCAGAGTATAGGGGGAGGCTAAACCTTGGCAAAAGCTCAGATTTGTGCCCAAAAACCAGAATGACCAAGAAAAGCCTCTTCTCCCTCTCCATAGTCAGCACCCTGGTCATAAATATTTCAAAATGCATTTCAAAGTAAAATTCCTCTTATGAAAGGACATTGCGTTCAGGCTAAATTTAACGGTTACTGCAAGAGGTGAGTTACCACGGTCATGCGTCTCCGAGACTCATTCAAATATGGTCAACAATGGGAGAGATGATGGGCCGTGCATGAATCCTCTCTTCCTGTCTCCCTCCTTCTTAGCCAGGCCTGCGAGTTCTGCCTTTAGACTCGAGCCTCTTGGCTACCTTTTTACCCATGTGGAAACCCCATGACCTATTTCTTTTATTACCTCATAATTCATCATGAAATTGTCTGTGTTCACATGGGCTTTGTCCTGCTCTTTCCCAAGATCAGCGTGACTACTTTTTTTTCTTTTCTTCGGAGAAGTGAAATGGAGAACAAGAAAAAGTATCCTTTGGGTGTTTTTGGGGAAAATATGAGCCCATTAATTTACGAAACATGTTAAGAGTAAGGAGCAGTTCAATCCAGCAGATAGAATTGCCTCCCCCCAAAAAAGTAATATTAAGTGGTTTTCTGGCAACAGAAAACTATGTGTGTCAGAGAGAGTATGATTTTTTTTTTTTTTATATATATTTTTTTTTACAAATGGTGCTTGAATGTCCTCAAGGAAAGGTTAGTCCATCAAATATTAAGAAGCTTACAGAACAAAAATAAGACGTGCATGATTCTAAACTAAATTTATATTTCTGTGGTAAGGGAAATGATTGTCAATGGTACCTGTACAGATACCACTGAAAACAGCCAAAAAGATGTAGGGCATATATGCCGTTTATAAAATATATGCGCTAAACCATTTTAAATACTTCCAATGAACTGTATTTAAAGTATATTGCAGTTTTGAAATATTTGTGATTGCTATATTTATATACTATAAATGTTTAGAAATGGCTGTAAACGTTGAAACATTTAAATGCTTGTGAAGTATGTCTGTAGTACAGCACATTACCTGTGATTATCCTCCCTCCTTTACTCAGGGAATCTGACCTGTGTCACATATCTGTAAACCAGCATATGCATATCAAATGATACCCAAAATGGATTTGACTTGTTTCGACACTGAAAATGCATTAAGATTGAATAACCGGACACATACAACCCAAAACACTGCGGTCAAACCTTGGATAGATCACATTGCAAGCAAGTGAAGCAGATACATTCAATTAGGAGTTAAGCCTACTGCTAAAGCAGATTGAAGTGGTCCCATATCTAAATGCGTGTGGTCGCGGGTCCTAAAGTAGTGCAGCTACGCGTTGTTCCTGCTGAGGAGACGAGAGTGCAGGGCGAGACTGCAGTCGTGGAGAGGAGGACAGGGGAGGAGAGAGGAGAGGAGAAGGGTGTTTGATAATAGGCTAAAGGGAAAGAGCAGGATGTATGGCCTGTCCCTAGACACCAGCGTGTCCTGTTTGTCTTCATATGCCAAGTGACGCCACCGGACTATAAACACATTTGTTTCAGCGGAGTCAAAAGCTCTGGAATACTTGGGTTTCATGTTAAATAAGTCCACACCTTGTCAGGACACACACGACGGCCGGGCGTCTTCCCCAGATGAGGCGTGACAGGGCTGGCGTCGAGAGGAATCGATTGCCTGTCGCTCTCTCTTGCCAGAGGGGGTTACCTTTTCTCTCCTTTCTCGTGCGCGCGCGCACACACACACACACACACACCCACACACACTGGGGAGGGACATACCATACTGTACTGAGGGCATGTCCCTAAACCTTGTCCCTAAGCAACTGCCTTTGTGAGTGCATTTTATATTACACCTTTAGCAGATTTGACTGAAAGAGTTGTGTGAAATTCAGAAACTGTTGCAAACATGAGATTTGACTAAATTAGACTTGGGCTTTTACACAGAGCCATATTGAGTAGCATTAACACTGTAGGCCTACTTACTTTAGTTGAATCCCAATACCTTATATTATCTCAAGTTTACCCATTAACATTCTGAACAGTACCATTGGAGGACTTTTACTCTGGAGGCACCTCTTAAACGCCTGCTCTAATGGATGTCTCGTATGAATAGGTGTCAGGTGAGGTGACAAAGGAAGTTGAAGTGAGCGCTCATTGTCTGTGTTAACAGCTCTAATAAACCTGGTATAGAAAGTTATCAGAGACCTCTATCCGGGTCAGGAGAGATGTATTATTTGAAGGTGAGTTGATACCCAGTGATTACCGATGGAAGCAGCACAGTGGGGACTCTTCAATTTGATTCGCTCAGTGAGTTGGAAAATTAGAAGCATGAATAGGCTCATTTGTCCATCGACAGGAAACACTCTCAGTCACTGGTCAAGCTAATTGCATTATGTCACCTAGAGACATTTCCTCCTGAGAATAGTTTTTTTTTCTTCTTTCCACTTTTACTCTCAAAAGATCATCTTAGGAGAGGAAACAGAGCACATATGCAAATCTGTCTACACATATCCATTCAGTCATAAGAGCTGCATTACACGAACGTTGATGTCTCACTGCAAATATGCAAATCGGAAGAGATAATAGATAAGAGTGTGTAACGCTAATGTGGTGTTGCAATCTGAGAGTGCACCCTATCCAAAGTAGAATCAGTAAACTCCTACCGTGTTTAAATCCGGAGGCCATCACAGTGTTTTTTAACACTGAATAAACTGAGTCACTGAGGGAGTCTTTAGTTTGACACAGTGCAGCATCGGCCTTGGACCCCTCCTGTGTCTCTTTCTTCTTCTCTTTCTCTTTCCTTGCTTCTTCTTCTTCTTTTCATTAGGATTCACAGTGTGTCACGATAAGCAGAAAGAAAGGCCCAGTCACTCCAGATCTGGTGACAATTCTAATGAATACAGCATTATTAAAAAGGGGGACTCTTTAATATTGTTGACGAATAGTTGAATAATGAAATTTGTATTAATAGATCATTACCATCCATAGTGGTCCACTGAGGGATAATTGGTTAATCAATACAGCCTAATTGTAGCCTCGCAGTATTGTGTGTCTGGTGTTGCCAGCGACCTGGAGGTTGACTTCAAGCTTTTAAACAGCATATTGGTATTGATTTTACGTCTAGATTATTTAGCATGACAAGGTAGTGAATTAGAGCTCTGTCATCCTCAGCGCTGCTCTCGTTATAATTTAGGAACTTTGGATGAGCTTGATGCCCTGAATATCATTATGGCAGCTTCACTTCCATGAACTTTATCATCTTTTGTTTTTGACAAGCGGGGTCTGGCAGGACCTGTGTTAGATTTGTATAATTTAAAAGACAGTTTCCTTTCTAATTCTGTCTGGTTATCAAATCAAATCAAATTGTATTGGTCACATACACATGGTTAGCAGATGTTATTGCAAGTGTAGCGAAATGCTTGTGCTTCTAGTTCCGACTGTGCAGCAATATCTAACATGCAATCTAACAATTCCACAACAACCACCTGATACACACAAATCTAAGTAGAGGAATGTAATAAGAATATATAAATATAAATATATGGATGAGAAATTACAGAGCGGTATAAGCAAGATGCAATAGATGGTTTAAAATACAGTTTATACATACAGTATGAGATGAGTAATGCAAGATACAGTATGTAAACATCATTAAAGTGGCATTATTAAAGTGACTAGTGATCCATTTGTTAAAGTGGCCAATGATTTCAAGTCTGTATGTAGGCAGCAGCCTTGCTGTGTTAGTGATGGCTGTTTAACAGTCTGATGGCCTTGAGATAGAGGCTGTTTTTCAGTCTCTCGGTCCCAGCTTTGATGCACCTGTACTGACCTCGCCTTCTTGATGGTAGCGGGGTGAACAGGCAGTGGCTCGGGTGGTTGTTGTCCTTAATGATATTTTTGGCCTTCCTGTGATATTGGGTGCTGTAGGTGTCCTGGAGGGCAGGTCGTTTTTCCCCTGGTGATGCGTTGCGGTTGTGGACGGTGCAGTGTCCGTAGCAGGCGGTGATACAGCCAGACAGAATGCTCTCATTTGTGCATCTGTAAAAGTTTGTGAGGGTTTAAGGTGACAAGCCAAATTTATTCCGCCTCCACACTGTCTGTGTGGGTGAACCATTTTCAGTTTGTCCGTGATGTAAACGCAGAGGAACTTAAAACTTTCCACCTTCTCAACTACTGTCCCATCGATGTGGATAGGGGGTGCTACCTCTGCTGTTTCCTGCAGTCCACGATCATCTCCTTTGTTTTGTTGACATTGAGTGAGAGGTTGTTTTTCTGACACCACACTTCGAGTGCCCTCACCTCCTCCCTGTACGCTGTTTCGTTGTTGTTGGTAATCAAGCCTACTACTGTTGTGATGATTGAGTTGGAGTCTTGCATGACCATGCATTCATGGGTGAACAGGGAGTACAGGAGGGGGCTGAGCAAGCACCCTTGTGGGGCCCCAGTGTTGAGGTTCAGCGAAGTGGAGATGTTGTTTTCTACCTTCACCATCTGGAGGCGGCCTGTCAGGAAGTCTAGGACCCAATTGCACAGGGCGGGGTTGAGACCCAGGGCCTCAAGCTTAATGATGATACTATGGTGTTGAATGCTGAGCTATAGTCAATGAACAGCATTCTTACATGGGTATTCCTCTTGTCCAGATGGGATAGGGCAGTGTGCAGTGTGATGGCGATTGCATAGTCTGTGGACCTATCGGGGTGGTAAGCGAATTGAAGTGGGTCTAGGGTGACAGGTAAGGTGGAGGAGATGTGATCATTGACTAGTCTCTCAAAGCACTTTGTGATGACAGAAGTGAGTGCTACGGGGCGATAGTCATTTAGTTCAGTTTGCATACTCGGTAACAGGAATACTGGTGGCCATCTTGGAGCATGTGGGGACAGCAGACTGGGATAGGGAGAGATTGAATATGTCCATAAATACACCAGACAGCTGGTCTGCGCATGCGGCTAGGGGTGCCATCTGGGCCGGCAGCCTTGCGAGGGTTAATACGTTTAAATGTCTTACTCACGTCAGCCACGGAGAAGAAGAGCCCACAGTCCTTGGTAGCGGGCCGCGTCAGTGGCACTGTATTATCCTCAAAGCGGGCAAAGAAGTGTTTAGTTTGTCTGGAAGCAAGACGTCGGCGTCCGTGACGTGGCTAGTTTTCCTTTTGTAGTCCGTGATTGTCTGTAGACCCTATCACATACTGTATGTCTCGCGTCTGAGCCGTTGAATTGCGACTCCACTTTGTCTCTATACTGACATTTCACTTGTTTGATTGCCTTGCGGAGGGAATAACTGCGCTGTTTGTATTCAGCCATATTCCCACTCACCTTTCCATGGTAAATGCGGTGCTTTGCGTTTTCAGTTTCACGTGAATGCCGCCATCTATCCGCGGTTTCTGGTTAGGGTAGGTTTTAATAGTCACAACATCTCCTATACACTTCCTTATAAACTCACTCCCCGAATCAGCGTATACGTCGATATTATTTTCTGAGGCTACCCGGAACATGATAAATGTTTTGCTATATATTGGGTGACAAAAGATATTTGGGGGTTTGCTATTGGACATTTTCAACATGTTTGTGAAATTGCATTGTTTACATTAATAGAGCCTTTGGTGTTGCATATGAGTCAGAACAGTCCTGTATTTAATAAAAACAAAAAGATCTGCTCGAAACTGTGGTATTTACTTATATTTATTAATTCCCTATTGATTTTCACAATTCACTGACCTTGTTATTACCTTTGACTGCCACGCTTGATTATAACCACTTTCTCCTCAATCGGGCACCATGAGGACTGACTCTCTTTTCTCTTCCAATCCTAGAGCCTCATAGTGTAACAGACCACAGCCCCATGTCTCCCTGCCTGCCTCCCTGTCTGCTGTACAGACAGACACAGACAGCTCGCTCTGACAGCTTGATTCCACACCCCCTTACTTCTCCTCCACATTCTGAGAGAAGAAGACAATGTTATCTTTCTCTGCAGAGCACAATAACCCCAAAATCATAGCTGCTCTGTTACTATTGCCAAGAGATACTGCATTGAATAGAAAAAATACATGCTCTATCAAAGTACATTTTCATATCACAGTTAAGTCGTAAGTGTTGTACTACTCTATGGATCTAATATAGCTACGTTATTATCTGCAGTTAACTTCCACTTGCTTTGAAGCATGTAACAATAACAATAAAGACCATATTTCATCTAAATGTCAATTTAAAGCCAGTCCATAGCAAAACAGGGCTATAGTGGTACACTCTAAAATCCGAGAGAGGATCTTGTTGGCTGTCGGGAGTAGGAAGGTATCCAACCACTGTGTTGTGCTCATTTGTCACAGTGATGGAAGGCTAGTGCAGAGCCTGCTGCCGTTAGAGTAATGTTCTGTGGTGCTGCTCTAAGAGACTTACTAGCTGTAATGTGGACATTTACATCCATCTGTACGTCCCATTACACTCCTTCAATGGCCTGCCTGATCGCTCATTACAGACAGCATAGCTGAGTGCCCAAACAGACGGAGTTTCTATACCCAAGCCAAGGGGGTCACCATTTCAGTTTGGTCCGGTTCCACTGGAAGATCACAGCGTTTTGAGATCATTTCTTGTGTAGAGGCAAGACGCCATCTTTGATTTTCCCTATAACTTGCGGGGCAGCATATCACTCAACTCACTGAATCAAACACTCAGAATGTACAGTATACTGCATAATGAACAGCCTGCACATTAGCCATCATACAGTAACTCCATATTTCCCACAAATAGTGAAGAAGGCGACAACATTTAACCTGTTGCGATGAGCAATCCCGTATCCGGGATCCTATTTATAGCCTCAAGCTCATTAGCATAACGCAACGTTAACTATTCATGAAAATCGCAAGTTAAATTAAATAAATATATTAGCTCTCAAGCTTAGCCTTTTGTTAACAACACTGTCATCTCAGATTTTCAAAATATGCTTTTGAACCATAGCTAAACAAGCATTTGTGTAAGAGTATTGATAGCCTAGCATAGCATTAAGCCTGGCATTTAGCATGCAACATTTTCACAAAAACAAGAAAAGCATTCAAATAAAATAATTTACCTTTGAAGAACTTCAGATGTTTTCAATGAGGAGACTCTCAGTGTCACGTTCTGACCTTTATTTCCTGTTTTGTATTTAGTTAGTATGGTCAGGGCGTGAGTTGGGTGGGCAGTCTATGTTTGTTTTTCTAGGTTTTGGGATTTTCTATGTGTCAGCCTAGTATGGTTCTCAATCAGAGGCAGGTGTCATTAGTTGTCTCTGATTGAGAATCATACTTAGGTAGCCTGGGTTTCCCTGTGTGTTTGTGGGTGATTGTTTCTGTCTCTGTGATTGCACCAGATAGGACTGTTTTGAGTTTTCACATTTATTGTTTTTTGTAGTCAGTTGTTCATGTGTACCTTAACGTATTAAAAAGAACCATGGACACTTACCACGCCGCGTATTGGTCCTCTGATCCGTTTCGCCTCTCCTCTTTGGAAGAAGAGAAGGAAATTCATTACAGAATCACCCACCCAAATCGGACCAAGCGGCGTGGTAAAGGACAGCGACGACAGCAGCAGCAGCATCAACAACAGAGGCCAGCATCACAGGACTCCTGGACATGGGAGGAGATACTGAACGGAGAGGGACCCTGGGCACAGGCTCGGGAAAATCGCCGCCCCAAAGCAGAGCTGGAGGCAGCGAGAGCTGAGCGGCGGCAATCTGAGGAGCCAGCAGGTACGAGAGGCAGCCCCAAAAAAAATCTGGGGGGGGGCACACGAGGTGTGGTACTAAGCCAGGTAGCAGACCTGAGCTCACGCCTCGTGCTTATTATAAGCAGCGCATTACTGGTCAGGCACCGTGTTATGCGGTTAAGCGCACGGTGTCGCCAGTGTGTGTCCATAGCCCAGTGCGCTATAGGGCAGCCCCCCGTAAGTGCCATGCGAGTGTGGGCATTGAGCCAGGGCGTATGGTGCCTGCTCAGCGGGTCTGGTCACCGGTACGCAGTTTTGGTCCAGGTTATCCTGCGCCGGCTCTGCGTGCTGTGTCTCCGGTGCGCTGGGAGGGTGCAGTGCGTCCTCTGCCTGAGCTCCGCTCGTGCCGGGCAACTGTGGGAGTGGAGCCTAAGGGAGAGGTGCGTGTAGTAAGCACTAGATCTCCCGTGCTTACCCACAGCCCGGTTCAACCTGTGCCTGCACCCTGGAGGGTCCGGGCTAGAGTAGTTGTCCAGCCTGGGGAAGTGGTGCCAAGGTTGCGCACCAGAGCTCCAGTGCTCCCCCACAGCCCGGTCTTTCAGGCTCCTCCTAACACCAAGCCTCTTGAAGGTCTCCCCAGCCTGGTGGTTCCTGTGGCAGCCCCACGCACCAGGCTGTCTCTCTGTCTCCTCCCTGCAGGTGCTCCCGCCTGTCCGGCGCCGCTGCCGGAGCCCGTCGCCTGTCCGGCGCCGCTGCCGGAGCCTCCCGCCTGTCCGGCGCCGCTGCCGGAGCGTCCCGCCTGTCCGGCGCCGCTGCCGAAGCGTCCCGCCTGTCCAGCGCCGCTGCCGGAGCGTCCCGCCTGTCCGGCGCCGCTGCCTCCTGTGGCAGCTCCACGCACCAGGCTGTCTCTCTGTCTCCTCCCTGCAGGTGCTCCCGCCTGTCCGGCGCCGCTGCCGGAGCGTCCCGCCTGTCCGGCGCCGCTGCCGGAGCCTCCCACCTGTCCGGCGCCGCTGCCGGAGCCCCTCAGCCCAGAGGCGCCGCTGCCGGAGCCCCTCAGCCCAGAGGCGCCAGAGCCCCTCAGCCCAGAGGCGCCAGAGCCCCTCAGCCCAGAGGCGCCAGAGCCCCTCAGCCCAGAGGCGCCAGAGCCCCTCAGCCCAGAGGCGCCAGAGCCCCTGCCCCTCTGTCCAGTGGGGTCATTGAGAGGGGTTGCCATGGTGAGAAAGCCACGGAGGCGGACAATAAGGCGGACTAAGACAATGGTGAAGTGGGGTCCGCATCCCGCGCCAGAACCGCCACCGCGGACAGACGCCCACCCAGACCCTCCCCTATAGGTCAAGGTTTTGCGGCCGGAGTCCGCACCTTTGGGGGGGGTACTGTCACGTTCTGACCTTTATTTCCTGTTTTGTATTTAGTAGGTATGGTCAGGGCGTGAGTTGGGTGGGCAGTCTATGTTTGTTTTTCTAGGTTTTGGGATTTTCTATGTTTCAGCCTAGTATGGTTCTCAATCAGAGGCAGGTGTCATTAGTTGTCTCTGATTGAGAATCATACTTAGGTAGCCTGGGTTTCACTGTGTGTTTGTGGGTGATTGTTTCTGTCTCTGTGATTGCACCAGATAGGACTGTTTTGAGTTTTCACATTTATTGTTTTTTGTAGTCAGTTGTTCATGTGTACCTTAACGTACTAAAAGAACCAAGGACACTTACCACGCCGCGCATTGGTCCTCTGATCCGTTTCGCCTCTCCTCTTCGGAAGAAGAGGAGGAAATTCATTACACTCAGTTAGATAGCAAATGTTCAGTTTTTCCAAAAATATTATAATATATAATAATATTTGTGTAGGACAAATCGTTCCGTTTTGTTCATCACGTTTGGGTAAGAAAAAACCAGAAAATTAAGTCATTACAACGCAAACTTTTTTCCAAATTAACTCCATAATATCGACAGAAACATGGCAAACGTTGTTTAGAATCAATCCTCAAGGTGTTTTTCACATATCTATCGATGATAAATCATTCGTGGCAGTTTGGTTTCTCCTCTGAAGAAATGGATCGCGCATGGACCTGGAGATTACGCAATAATTTCGACGCAGGACACCGGGCGGACACCTGGTAAATGTAGTCTCTTATGGTCAATCTTCCAATGATATGCCTACAAATACGTCACAATGCTGCAGACACCTTGGGGAAACGACAGAAAGTGCAGGCTCATTCCTGGCGCATTCACAGCCATATAAGAAGACATTGGAACACAGGGCATTCGAAATCTGGACCATTTCCTGTATGAAATTTCATACATACGGCGCAGGTCCTAATCCAGGCACTTGTCATCTCCCGTCTGGATTACTGCAACTCGCTGTTGGCTGGGCTCCCTGCCTGTGCCATTAAACCCCTACAACTCATCCAGAACGCCGCAGCCCGTCTAGTGTTCAACCTTCCCAAGTTCTCTCACGTCACCCCGCTCCTCCGCTCTCTCCACTGGCTTCCAGTTGAAGCTCGCATCCGCTACAAGACCATGGTGCTTGCCTACAGAGCTGTGAGGGGAACGGCACCTCAGTACCTCCAGGCTCTGATCAGGCCCTACACCCAAATAAGGGCACTGCGTTCATCCACCTCTGGCCTGCTCGCCTCCCTACCACTGAGGAAGTACAGTTCCCGCTCAGCTCAGTCAAAACTGTTCGCTGCTCTGGCTCCCCAATGGTGGAACAAACTCCCTCACGACGCCAGGACAGCGGAGTCAATCACCACCTTCCGGAGACACCTGAAACCCCACCTCTTTAAGGAATACCTAGGATAGGATAAAGTAATCCTTCTCACCCCCTCCCCCTTAAAATATTTAGATGCACTATTGTAAAGTGGTTGTTCCACTGGATGTCATAAGGTGAATGCACCAATTTGTAAGTCGCTCTGGATAAGAGCGTCTGCTAAATGACTTAAATGTTAAATGTTAAATGTAAATTTCATCTTGGTTTCGCCTGTAGCATTAGTTCTGGGGCACTCACAGATAATATCTTTGCAGTTTTGGAAACGTCAGAGTTTTTTCTTTCCAAAGCTGTCAATTACATGCATAGTCGAGCATCTTTTCGTGACAAAATATCTTGTTTAAAACGGGAATGTTTTTTATCCCAAAATTAAAAGAGCGCCCCCTATCCCGAAGACGTTAAAGTTAACAGAATGTTCTGGTAATGCAGGGATTTACCCCCCATGCACACAAACAATATCCTGGGAGCATATGTTGGCAATAACAAGGTAGGTCCCATCCCAGAGGGCTCAGGAGACAATGTCTCAGTATTTCCTGTTTTGGCTGCCGGAGAGAAACAGCAGATTAACTTTTCTTCTGTGGCATTGTGTTGGATTTGGGCATGGTATTGGTGGGGTACAGAGAGGAGCGAGAGAATGAGGGGAAAATAGTCCCATTATGCTGCAGTGTCATCCCCAATGTCACTGCAGTAACACTTCAGCAATTCTCTAAATGGGGGAGCTTTGGAGCTCAGATTGATATACACTGATGTGCAATGACAGTGTGATTTATCAGGGGGGCATGCAACCTTCTCCCCACAAGCCAGGCCGGGCAGGCGGAGGAGTGTCGCAGGGCAGGCGGGATCGCCCATGAGTCAGCACATTCTCACTCCACCACCAGTCCTCCACACACAACATTATACTGGAAATCAACAAGTTAATATGCTTCTTCCTTATTGCCTGTGACTGGGTTATTGCCGTCCTGTACCACTCATAAATATCTGTGGTAGATCTATTGTATGGGATGTACGTTGAATTATGTAACAACAAATGTATTCATATGAACAAGGAATCCAGTACATTTGGATACTACTGAATAATAGTGTTGGTTCTGGCTAGTTTGCTCAGAAAGAAAATATTGCTCAGGAAGAAATAGAGAAACGGAAATGTTCCCAGTTGGCCTTAGCAATGTTTTTTTCAAGAAATCCTGAAGTAACCTTTATTATAATCAGAGCTTCGTCAACACTTTCAGTTTATGTTCTTAAAGGGATAGTTCAACCAAAAACAATTACATGTTGGTTTCATTACCCTTTAAGCAGTCTATGGACAAGGTATGACAGCAATCCATGCTTTGGTTTGGTTTAGTTTCCCTGGCACTGTTTCCACATGCTAACATTTTAGCATTTGTGGCACAAATTCCATTCAATATTCGATATTAGCGTCATCCGGGTTAGGGGAGGTTTTAGCCCGGGGCGATTTCCTTGGTTGTGTAATGGCCGTCGCCGGTGGAATAAGGTGAGGACCAAGGTGCAGCGTGGTAAATGTTCATGATTTTTAATACAATCAAAACTGAACACTAAACAAAATAACAACTAGGAAGAACGAACAAACGAAACAGTCCTGTCTAGTGAATACCACAAAACAGAAAATAATCACCCACCCAACACAATAGAAAACAGGCTCCCTAAATATGGTTCTCAATCAGGGACAACGATTGACAGCTGCCTCTGAGAATCATACCAGGCCAAACACAGAAATAGCAAATCCTAGAAAAACTAACATAGACAACCCACCCAACTCACGCCCTGACCAATGCTAAAATAAAGACATAATAAAAGAACTAAGGTCAGAACGTGACAGGTTGCCAGTGGGACGGTGTGGCTTCTGTGTTAAGGAAACAGTGTTTTAAGAAGCAGCGTGGCTTGGCCGGCCATGTTTCGGAGGACGCATGACTCTTGACCTTTGCCTCTCCCAAGACCGTTGGGGAGTTGCAGCGATGAGACAAGATCGTAACCACCAATTGGACATCACAAAAAAGGGGGTAAAGAATGACAAATAAACATTTTTTTAAAGTAAGGACATCAAAATATAATTTTGTAATTTGGATGAACTATCCCTTTAAACCATTGTCACCCTAAACTGACCGCTTATGAAAATATATTAATAATGCTGGCCCAGCAGATGACCAACAATCTGATTTAATTTATTCTTATATCAACTACAGTGTAGAAACTTTGGTTGAAATAACAGCTCTCTATCTCTCCATCTCTCGAATGTGTGCTAAGTTGTGTCATGACCATTCTCATCATTTCATTGTCATCGTTTCCTTATCAGCTGTTAGTGTTGGCTATAATGCTGGGTAAGCTAGCCGTTTTAGCGTATCCGGTACACTTCTGTGGTTCGTTGTAGTTTTTTTTTCAGCCATTGTGAGGAGAAGGCAGGTTTGCTCAGAGAGCTAACATCCCATCTCTACAGTTTTTGTTTAAACTTTAATTCCCATTTTCATTTGTCATCTCTTCCTTTTTAATAATTAATTAGTGTGAAGTGCTCGTCTCACAGCTGGTGAGACCCTGAAGTAGAGATATTTACCCCACCAAACCCATCAATACACACCCGGATCAATATGAAATATTCAGCAAGGGATCACTGGAGGTTACTAGGATTTCATATGGCTGATGGCATAGGGTAATTATTCAGTTGGACTAGCTTGAGATAATGATAAGAGCAATGCTCAGTCTTCTGGGAAGATTTGCACATGGTATTTGAGAAAAGTGCTCATTCAATTAATTCAATTAATTATCTTGTTGTCCTGGGCTATCAATATATTAAACCTTTCCTGTGTCTCTGTGTGGGTTTAGTGACTGTGGTCGTCCTGTATTATTCAGTAGCCCACAAATAATGTCTTGCGTGGAAGCGTCTGCTTTCCTGATTCAATCTAAGATTTGCATCAATTTAAGCTCAATAAGATAATAGTGTGTGCATATTGATTGCCTCTTTATCTTCGTGGTGGCCTGGAGAAGTTTCTCCACAGTCTCAATCTCTTCATTAGTTTTGTGTCACTTTGCCTACTTGGGGTTCTTCAATAGGGCACCAGTCTCTGGGCTGGCCCCTCACTCTGGCCGGCTGTGACTATGAGCTTATCAACAGATTCCCACATTACCATTCACTGCATGTAGGACGTTGCTGGCCCTGAGCTGGGGGTGCAGAGGTGAGGCCACGGGATAACGAAGGCACTGTCACTGGAACCCACTCTGTGGTGGTGGGAGGGGGACATGAGGAGGATTTAATGAACCCTCCACCCCCTCAGAGGTGTCTCGTGTATCTCATGGAGCTCAGGATTCCTCTTTGATCCTCACCATTGGTCACTATGTGTTTCTGCCAGAGGAGAGGGAGGGAAACAAGAAACAAGCTGATAAACCACAGAATCTTCCATGAAAGGAGGATTCCCATCACTGTTACATGAACCTCCCCCTCCTACTGTATGTGCTGTAGCATGACCGTCAGGAAGGCACAGAATCCTCCATGTATCCCCCTGCTAGGGCTCTGGCCCTGCTTGCTGTGGGTGCGAAACTCCAGCAGGTCCATATGGAGGTAGGCCTCCCTGCACTGCTGAGACTGCATTCAGCCCTCACTCCTAGCAGGAGGACACCGATAACCCCCAGCCTAACTCCCCAGCCCCAGCAGTAGCCTCCCGACCCAGCTCTGGCCCTTGCCCCAGCTCCATACCCAGCCCCAGCAGTAGCCTCCCGCTCCAGCTCTGGCCCTTGCTCCAGCTCCATACCGAGCTTCAGCTTCCCTCCCCAGCTCCAACTCCAGCCTCAGCCCCAGCATCCCTCTCCAGCTCCATACCCAGCCCCAGCGTCCCTCCCCAGCTCCAGCCCCAGCCTCAGCCCGAGTCTTTCTTCCCAGCCCTAGCCCCTGCCTCGCTCCACTAATGGGAAAGTAAATTTGAGCCCAGGCTTAATCACTGCACTGAGGACTTTATAAATAAGTGGATTATTAAAGCTGCAATCATCTGCTAATTCTGCACTAAAAGGACTCTCATCATAAAGGGACTTGTTTTGTTTTCTTTCACTTTCAGCCCTGATCCAGGGATTACCAAGGTAATAGTGTTACAGGGGGGCAGTCAGAGGGGTGGATTGGTGGTGGTGCCACATCAGACAATGGGCAAGTTAGAAATCAACTGTGGGGAGCCCTAGGCCAAAGAGGAGTGTCTTGCCAGCTAACAACAAAAGTTCCCACAACTTTAGAGAACGTTCCCTTAGGAGTCTCATTAGATCATTAACTAACATTTACATTTAAGTCATTTAGCAGACGCTCTTATCCAGAGCGACTTACAACATTTTCAAAGGAATGTTCCCGTGATGTAGAATGAATTTTTCCAAGAGACCATTCCCTTAATGTCAAATAGAAATGACCCCAAAACGTGATTACCATGTGGGTTAGGATAATATTCTATCATCGTCCCACCAAACATTCACAGAACATGGTTGCCATGTTCTCATAATATAAGATATTAATGTTCTAGACACGTTTCATGGGAACATTGCAAGAACATCTTTGTGACCTACATCATGTTGTGTTACTGTTGCCGAGCCAATCAAGGCCCTGATTGGTAAACCACTGATCCATTCATAGCTCTTTGTCTGCTGGCAAGGTTAGAGATACTCACACACAGTACTTTTAAGACACAATGTTTTCAACTTACATATTTGACACACATGATTACATTGTGCATGTTCATTTAGACCAAAATTATTATTCAACATGTCCTCACCTGAAATTTTAACTCAAAACCTCTTGATTCACAGTACGCCGTTCTTCCTGCTACACCACCATTTCCGTGTCAGGTATCAATTCATCTGATTAATCTCTCATCATAGATTTTTTTTAACTTATTTCAGAAATGTAAGGGCCTTTTGTATAGTTGTCTGATGTTGGTAGGGCATATTAACTTGTTTTAATGATATGCCTGAAATACTTTGATCAATAAAATATTTTCTTGAGTGTACTGTTAATAGAGCTGAGATTTAATTCAAAGTACATTCACCCTCTTGCTTACACCTATTAAGTTGTTTCATATCTACACAAGTGTCTAGGGAGGAGGGGTTAGGATTTATTCTGGACAAGACCTAACTATACTGGCCCAATAAGCACATACTCTTGAGATGTATTTTATTGGGACAGTGGTTATGGCGTTCTTCATTAATGCTGATGGCCTTGGTTTGAGACCCCCCTAGGGGAGTCATCCTACTCTCACATGCTTAGCAATAAACTGTATGTTAACTTCTCTAGGATATATGGGACGCTAGCCAGTGAAATTGCAGGGCAAAAAATTCAAAACAACAGAAATCTCGGAATTAAAATTCCTCAAACATACAAGTATTATACACCATTTTAAAGATAAACTTCTCGTTAATCCAGCCACAGTGTCTGATTACAAAAAGGCTTTATGACGAAAGCACACCTTGCGATTATGTTAGGTCAGCGCCTAGCCACAGAAAAACATACAGCCATTTTCCAAAGAAGGAGAGGTGTCACAAAAGACAGAAATAGCGTTAAAATTAATCACTAACCTTTTATGATCTTCACCGGATGGCACTCCCAGGACTCCATGTTAGACAATAAATGTGTGTTTTGTTCGATAAAGTTAATCTTTATGTCCAAATACCTCCTTTTTATTTGTGCGTTTATTACAGTAATTCAAATGCACAATGCGCAATTTAGCTCATGGCATTCTGCCAGACCCCTTAGTCAAACAACTCTTATTCGCTCCCCCCTTCATTGTAGAAGCCTGAAACGAGGTTCTAAATACTGTTGACATCTAGTGGAAGCCTTGGGAAGTGCAATATGACCCCATTTACACTCTTTATTGGATAGGTAAAGACTTGAAAATCTACAAACCTCAGATTTCCCACTTCCTGGTTGGATTTTTTCTCGGGTTTTTGCCTGCCATATGAGTTCTGTTATACTCACAGACATCATTCAAACAGTTTTAGAAACTTCAGAGTGTTTTCTATTCAAATCGACTAATTATATGCATATTCTAGCTTTTGGGCCTGAGTAGCATGCAGTTTACTCTGGACACCTTATTCATCCAAGCTACTCAATACTGCCCCCCAGTCCCATTTCAATTGTTTATATTTCAATTGTTTATATGTTATTTATTTATTCAGCTTTGTTTATTATCATTATGTGTATAGATTATGTGTATAGATTTGTGTATAGTATATGTAGTGTAGATTTAAAAAAGGGTTTTGATATGCTCAGCTTTCTAGAATTCCACCGATTCCCATTTTTGGGATATAGTGTGGGTAGACCCTGCGGGAAGGTTAGTCTACGAGAATGCGATTATTATGAATTTTTATTTGTCAAACTGCAGTCAAGCATCGATCATACTGCCACCAGAACAAGATCCTCAACATTTATTGGAAAGGAGCACCAAGCGCATACCTTGCAATTTCACCACCCTGTGAAGTTCATCATAAATTTACAGTACAGTATTTAGTTTGTAGCCTAATAAACGGCAAAATTGTAGTCGGAAGACTACACACCATGTCATCGCATGACTCCAAGTTTACTTCGACAAGATAGTTATAAAAACAAAATGTATAAATGCGTTTCCACCGCCATTTCTCGCATAATACATTTTACAGACACAAAAAAATCCCACCATGTCGAACGATCAAATTATCTGTTGGCATTTGGAAAATTGTACTGAAATCTCATGTCCATCATTTTTAAAATACGGTATGACTCCCGTAAAAACTGTGTATGGAAACATGGTTAATGTATTATAGTGTGTTGTAACAGTTGCCAAATAATGACATGAACATATATTGCTAAGAATGCGAGAGTAAGGTGACTCCCCTAGTGGGTCTCAAACCCAGGCCAATAGCACCAATGATGAACACCCTAACCACTGTCCCAATAAGGAATTTCTATCTATAGGGCATGTGCTTATTGGCCCAGTATAGTTTGGTCCTGTCCAGAAAAAACCCTAACCCCTCCTCTCTAGGCACTTCTGTAGATCTGAAACAACTTGATATTAATCAAATGAATACAGAACCGTCACATTAACCCATAAATAACACTCATAACTGACAAGAGGTTGTAAGAACAAATCCCAGATGAGAACATGTTGACTAAGGGATACAATGAACACAATGTAATCATGTATGTCAAAGTGTGTCAAATATGTACATTGAAAAGTTGAAAACACTATGTTAAAATCACTGTGAGAGCAACCCTAAACTTTCCAACAGACAAAGGAGCTGTGAATGGGTTTATTTGGGACCAACGGGTGATGCCCTGACAACTGATACACAGAAATCTTCTTGCAACATTCCCATGAAAAGTGTCTAGAACTTCAGTATCTTACATTCTGTGAAAATGGCAATCATGCTCTGTGTATGTTTGATGTGACGTTGATGGAATATTCTCCTAACCCTCAGAAAGCTGGACACCGGAATGTTCTTGCAACGTTCTCATGAAGCGTGCCTAGAACATTCATATCTTACAGTGCATTCGGAAAGTATTCAGACCCCTTCCCTTTTTCCACATTTTGTTAACATCACAGCCATATTCCAAAATGGATTACATTTTTTTTTAAATCCTCATAAATCTACACACAATATCCCTTAATGACAACGCAAAAACAAGCAAAAATAAAAATAAAAACATACCTGATTTACATAAGTGTTCAAACCCTTTGTTTTGAGACTCAAAATTGAGCTTAGGTGAATCCTGTTCCTTTGATCATCCTTGAGATGTTTCTACAACTTGATTGGAGTCCACCTATGGTAAATTTAATTGATTGGGAATGATTTGGAAAGGCAACAAATCTATCTGTATAAGGTCCCACAGTTGACAGTGCATATCAAAGTAAAAACAAGCCATGATGTCAAAGGAATTGTCCATAGAGACAGGATTGTGTCGAGGCACAGATCTCGGGATGGGTACCAAAACATTTCTGCAGCATTGAAGGTCCCCAAGAATACAGTGGCCTCCATCATTCTTAAATGGGAGTTTGGAACTACCAAGACTCTTCCTAGAGCTGGCCACCCGGCCAATCTGAGCAATCAGGGGAGAAGGGACTCTTTGGCCTGAATGCCAAGTGTTGTGTCTGGAGGAAACTTGGAACCATCCCTATGGTGAAGCATGGTGGTGGCAGCATCATGCTGTGGCAATGTTTTTCAGCAGCAGGGACTGGGAGACTAGTCAGGATCGAAAGAAAAATGAACGGAGCAAAGTACAGAAAGATCCTTGATGAAAACCTGCTCCAGATTGCTCAGGACCTCAGACTGGGGTGAAGGTTCACCTTCCAACAGGGCAACGACCCTAAGCACACAGCCAAGACAATGCAGGAGGGGTTTTGGGACAAGTCTCTGAATGTCCTTGAATGGCCCAGCTAGAGCTCGATCTAACATCTCTGGAGAGACCTGAAAATAGCTGCAGCGACGCTCCCCATCCAACTGGACAGAACTTTAGAGGAACTGCAGAGAAGAATGGGAGAAACCTCCAAATACAGGTGTGCCAGGTGTGCCAAGCCCCTGCACATTGACTCTGTACCGGTATCCACTGTATATAATCTCGCCATTGTTATTCTACTGCTGCTCTTCAACTACTTGTTACTTTTTTTATTCAAGGGTTTTTCTTTATTTTTACTATTTCTTCATTCAAGTAACAGACAAATCTCAACATCAACTGTTCAGAGGAGACTGTGTGAATCAGGCTTGCATGTTTGAATAGCTGAAAATAAACTGCGACTAAAAGACACCAATAATAAGAAGTGACTTGCTTGGGCCAAGAATCCCGCGTAATGGACATTAGACCGGTGGAAATCTGTCCTTTGGTCTGATGAGTCCAAATTTGAGATGTTTGGTTCCAACAGTCTTTGTGAGACGAATAGTAGGTGAACGGATGATCTCCACGTGTGTGGTTCCCACCATGAAGCATGGAGGAGTAGGTGTGACTGTGTGGGGGTGCTTTGCTGGTGACACTGTCTGTGATGTATTTAGAATTCAAGGCACACTTACCCAGCAGCCCTACCACAGCATTTTGCAGCGATATGCCATCCCCTCTAGTTGGCGCTTAGTGGGAATATAATTTGTTTTTCAACAGGACAATGACCCAACACACCTCCAGGCTGGCTAAGGGCTATTTGACCAAGGAGAGTGATTGAATGCTGCATCAGACAGTTGTGGCTGCTTTGCGTGATGTATTGTTGTCTCTACATTCTTGCCCTTTGTGCTGATGTCTGTGCCCAATAATGTTTGTACTGTACCATGTTTTGTGCTGCTACTATGTTGTGTTGCTACCATGTTGTTGTCATGTTGTTTTGCTACCATGCTGGGTTTTCATGTGTTGCTGCTATGCTATGTTGTTGTCTTAGGTCTCTCTTTATGTAGTGTTGTGGTGTCTCTACTGTCGTGATGAGTGTTTTGTCCTATATTTATATTATTTAACCCGAGCCCCCATTCCCTTTAGGTAGACTGTCATTGTAAATAAGAATTTGTTCTTAACTGACTTGCCTAGTTAAATAAAAGTTCAATTAAAAAAATAAAAATAAGATGGCATGGCCTCCACAATCATGCAACCTAAACCCAATTGAGATGGTTTGGGATGAGTTGGACTGCAGAGTGAAGGAAAAGCAGCTAACAAGTGCTCAGCATATGTGGGAACTCCTTCAAGACTGTTGGAAAAGCATTCCTCATGAAGCTGAATGAGAGAATGCCAAAAGTATGCAAAGCTGTAATCAAGGCAAAGGGTGACTACTTTGAAGAATCTCAAATATAATGTTTTTTGATTTGTTTAACACTTTTTTGGATACTACATGATTCCATGTGTGTTATTTCATAGTTTTGATGTCTTCACTATTATTCTACAATGTAGAAAAACCCTATTACTGTATGTAAATTTGATATTTCAGACTTGTTTTTGCTTTGTCATAATGTCCTGTGTATGTTTGGTGGGATGTTGGTCTGCACTTGCTTTACTGGCATATTCAATCTCTCTATATCCCAGTCTATTGTCCCCATTTGCTACAAATTATTTTTAAATAAAAGTAACAAATAATTAAAGAGCAGCAGTAAAATAACAATAGCGAGGCTATATACAGGGGGTACCGGTACAGAGTTAATGTGCGGAGGCACCGGTTAGTCGAGATAGTTGAGGTAATATGTACATATAGGTAGAGTTATTAAAATGACTATGCATAGATTATAAACAGAGAGTACAGTAGCAGCAGCGTAAAAGAGGCGGGGGGACATGCAAATAGTCTGGGTAGCCATTTGATTAGATGTTCAGGAGTCTTATGGCTTAGTGGTAGAAGCTGTTTAGAAGCCTCTTGGACCTAGACTTGGCACTCGGTACCGCTTGCAATGCGGTAGCAGAGAGAGAACAGTCTATGACTAGGGTGGGTGGAGTCTAACACAATTTCTAGGGCCTTCCTCTGACACCGCCTGGTATAGAGGACCTGGGTGGCAGGAAGTTTGGCCCTAGTCATGTACTGGACCGTATGCACTACCCTTTGTAGTGCCTTACGGTCTGAGGCCGAGCAGTTACCATACCAGGCAGTGATGCAACCAGTCAGGGTGCTGTCGATGGTGCAGCTGTAGAAACTTTTGAGAATCTGAGGACCCATGGCAAATATTTTCAGTCTCCTGAGGGGGAATAGGTTTGTTGTGCCCTCTTCATGACTGTCTTGGTGTGCTTGGACCATGTTAGTTTGCTGGTGATGTGGACACCAAGGAACTTGAAACTATCAACCTGCTCCACTACAGTCGATGAGAAAGAGTGTGTGCTCTGTCCTCCTTTTCCTGTAGTGCACAATCATCTCCTTTGTCTTGATCACGTTGCGGGAGAGTTTGTTGTTCTGGCACCAAACGGCCAGGTCTCCGACCTCCTAGGCTGTCTCGTTGTTGTCCGTGATCAGGCCTACCACTGTTGTGTCATCTGCAAACGTAATGATGGAGTCGTGCCTGGCCATCCAGTCATGAGTGAACAGGGACTTACAGGAGGGGACTGAACACGCACTCCTTAGGGGCCATTGTGTTGAGGATCAGCTTGGCAGATGTGATGTTACCTACCCTTACCACCTGGGGGTGGCCCGTCAGAAAGTTCAGGATCCAGTTGCAGAGGGAGGTGTTTAGTCCCAGGGTCCTTAGCTTAGTGATGAGCTTTGAGGGCACTATGATGTTGAATGCTGAGCTGTAGTCAATGAATAGCATTCTCACATAGGTGTTCCTTTTGTCCAGGTGTGAAAGGCCAGTATGGAGTGCAACAGAGATTGCATCTTCTGTTGTTTTATTGGGGCAGTATGCAAATTGGAGTGTGTCTAGGATTTATGGGATAATAGTGTTGGTGTGTGCCATGACCAGCCTTTCAGAGCACTTCATGGCTACAGGCGTGAGTGCTACGGGTCAGGAGTCATATAGGCAGGTTACCTTAGTGTTCATGGGCACAGGGACTATGGTGGTCTGCTTGAAATATGTTGGTATTACAGACTCAGACAGGGAGAGGTTGAAAATGGCAGTAAAGACACTTGCCAGTTGGTCAGTGCATGCTCGGAGTACACGTCCTGGTACTCCATCTGGTCCTGCGGCCTTGTGAATGCTGTCCTGTTTTAAGGTCTTACATCGGCTACGGAGAGCGTGATCACACAGTCTTCCAGAACAGCTGATGCTCTCATGCATCTTTCAGTGTTACTTGCCTCGAAGCGAGCATAGAAATAATTTAGCTTGTCTGGTAGGCTTGTGTCACTGGGCAGCTCGCGGCTGGGCTTTCCTTTGTAGCCTGTAGTAGTTTGCAAGCCCTGCCTCATCCGACTAGCGGCCGGTGTAGTACGATTCGATCTTAGTCCTGTATTGATGCTTTGCCTGTTTGATGGTTCGTCGGAGGGCATAGCGGGATTTCTTATAAGCTTCCGGATTAGAGTCCCGCTCCTTGAAAGCATCAGCTCTACCCTTTAGCTCAGTGTTGCATGTAATCCATGGCATCTGGTTGGGGTACACTTACCGTGGGGACGACATCATCGATGCACTTATTGATGAAGCCAGTGACTGATGTGGTGTACTCCTCAATGCCAAGAATCCAGGAACATATTCCAGTCTTTGCTAGCAAAACAGTCCTATAGCTTAGCATCTGCTTCATCTGACCACTTTTTCATTGACTGAGTCTATGGTGCATCCTGCTTTAGTTTTTGCTTGTAAGCATTAATCAGGAGGATAGAATTATGGTCAGTTTTGTCAAATGGACAGCGAGGGAGAGCTTTGTACGCATCTATGTGTGTGTAGTAAAGGTGGTGTAGAGTTTTTTCCCCTCTGGTTGCACATTTAACATGTTGGTAGAAATTAGGTAAAACTGATTTAATTTTCCCTGCTTTAAAGTCCCCGGCTACTAGGAGCGCCGCCTCTGGATGATCGTTTTCGGGTTTGCTTATGGAGGTATACAGCTCAGTGAGTGCAGTCCTAGTGCCAGCATCAGTTTGGGGTGGTAAATAGACAGCTACGAAGAATATAGATGAAAACTCTCTTGGTAGATAGTGTGGTCTACAGCTTATCCTCAAATACTCTACCTCAGAAGATCAAAACCTTGATACTTCCTTAGATATCGTGCACCAGCTGTTGTTTACAAATATACATAGACTGACACCCCTAGTCTTATCCAGAGGCTGCTGTTCTATCCTGCCGATACAGTGTGTAACCCGCCAGCTGTATGTTATTCATGTTGTCGTTCAGCCAAGGCTCGGTGAAACATAAGATATTACAGTTATTAATGTCCCGTTAGTAGGATATACGTGCTTCTAGTTTGTCCACTTTATTATCCAGTAATTGTACATTGGCCAATAGTACCGATGGCAAAGACATTTTAGCCACTAGTTGCCAGATCCTTACAAAGCACCCCAATCTCCTTCCGCGATATCTCTGTATTTTTCTCTTGCGAATGACGGGGATGATGGCCTCATCGGGTGTCTGGGGTAAATCCCTCTTGTCTGTCTCATTAAAGAAACATTATTTATCCAGTTCCAGGTGAGTAATTGCTGTTCTGATGTCCACAAGCTCTTTTCAGTTATAAGAGACAGTAGCAGCAACATTATGTACAAAATAAGTCACAAACATTGCAAAAACTTTCAAAATAGCACGGCTGGTTAAGAGCCCATAAAATGTCAGCCAACCTTTGATGCCATTACACTCATAAAGTGTAGAGTGCTTTGAGAGAATAGTTAAGGACCATATCACCTCCACTTTATACCAGCAGTTCCCAAACTAGGGATTGCCTGATATGAAAGTAGGGTTGTGGGAGAATTTAAAAAAATAATAATAATAATAAATATATATATATATATATATATATATAAAAAATATTGTATTTTATCTGAAAATCATTATAATGTGGTTCATCTTAAAAATGTAAATGATTACAACATTACAATGATTAACCATATAATTATTTAAATTCATGTAATTTCATGACATTTTGCAAAAATGTTTTTGCTTTGTCATTATGTGGTATGGTGTGTAGATTGATAAGGGGGAGAAAAAAAAATGTAATCCATTTTAGAATAAGGCTGTAACATGACAAAAGTGGTCTAGTGGTCCTGTAGCTCAGTTGGTAGAGCATGGCGCTTGTAACGCCAGGGTAGTGGGTTCGATCCCCGGGACCACCCAGAATGTATGCACACATGACTGTAAGTCGCTTTGGATAAAAGCGTCTGCTAAATGGCTTATATTATATATTATTACTATTATAAAATGTGGAAAAAGTCAAGGAGTCTGAATACTTTCCGAATGCACTGTTTATTGTGAGAACATGGCAACCATGTCCTGTGTATGTTTGGTGGGACGTTGATGGAATATTCTCCTAACCCTCAGAGAACTGGACACATGAATGTTCTTGCAAAGTCCCATAAAACGTAAACATCAATGTTGTACATTCTGAGAGAACACTGTAACCACATTGTAGATAAGTTCTGTTTGACAATAAGGGAATTTTCTCCTAACTTTAAACCCAAAACATGCTAAAAAGGTTCTCAATGTTTTTGCTAACATAGATAGAATGTTCCCCTAACTAAAGGAAAACTAGACACTCAAACATTACGGGTAACATTACAAAAAATATGTCTCTCCCTAGAATTGTTAGCTGGGTTAGTGGCAGAGTGAGGACATGACAAGCTATTTAAGAAAAGCAGTAAACTGGAAGAGGAGGAGAGGCCTGCTGTGACCTCATTCTATCGGCCCTGATGGTGTCCAGATAAAAAGAATAAAAAATGTATTCTCACCTCGTAATGAGCTGGATAATTAATAACACTGACATCCATCACATTCTCAACAAGCCCATTGTCTTGGAAATTGCTCCTTGAATCCATTCATGCCAATGAAGCAGGTAGGAGAATGTGAATCGACAAGAAAGTAATGAAGTGTGGGATTATTCAAGCACACTTTATTGAAAAAGCTAATAGTTTCTCTCCTTTTAATTTGGCAGGTAATAAAAGAAACAGGGAGCGTACATAATAATGATTGAGTCTTATGATCTGTAAATACATTCACAGCCTGGTCTGACTCTGACTCTCAACCCACATGAGTGCAACCCTCCCTCCCTGATATTAGACCCCCAGACGAGACGGCTGCCTACTTTACCAGAGGGCCAACTCGCATCATGCTTTTGTGTCAGGGGATGATGACACAGAGACTAAATCCTCCATGACAGACATACTTTCAGACATCACACAGTGTTGAGATGAAGAAGAAATATTTGTATTTCTTGACATCAGGGTAAACATCTCCTTTTTGAGATTACGCACGTTTCAGAAGAATAATAGAACACTTTTAGAGACTTTTGGTTAGCATTGTGTAACTATGAAATGTATAGGAAAGGATTCACGGATGCAATTTTTACATTGAAAGGTTTTCCACCATGTAATAAATAATGTATCCAATGAATGAAGGTGGTCCATGTGTCACTCAACCCTCCCTCCCAGGAGCTGAGAAAAAGGATTTGCTCAGTTACATGGTGCTGAAGGGCCTACAGACGTTTCCTCTAGCCTGGATGGCACTGTATTGTACTGCAGTCTAGCCCTTGTGTGGATAAGGCTATTGTGGTACTGTTGACTCTGTCTGTGTCTCAGCCATATTGATTTACGGTGTACAGCATGTTGATGACTTTTATTTCCCTCACCAACACAAACATCAACTATATGAGCAGCTAACCGATCGCTGCAGCTGTACATAGTCCATCTGTAAATAGCCCACCCAATCTACCTACCTCCTCCCCATACTTTTTTTATTTATTTACTTTTCTGCTCTTTTGCACACCAGTATCTCTACTTGCACATCATCATCTGCTCATTTATCACTCCAGTGTTAATCTGCTAAATTGTAATTATTTGTTCCTATGGCCTATTTATTGCCTACCTCCTCATGCCTTTGGCACACACTGTATATAGACTTTCTTTTTTCTACTGTGTCATTGATTTGTTTATTGTGTTACTGGTTTGTGAATTGTTTACTCCATGTGTAACTCTGTGTTGTTGTCTGTGTCACACTGCTTTGCTTTATCTTACCTGGTTAAACAAAGGTGAAATAAAAAAAAATAAAAGAAACAACAACAGCAGTCTTGACCAGCTGCGTTCTCTGCAACGAGAAACTACAGACAAGGGTGAGATACACTAGAGAGAGGAACATGGAAGTGGAACGTTCCGTTTATTGCTTTTCCATGAGCTGACCCGGGTACTTTAGGTCATTCTGTGATGCATGGTCTGGACCAGAGAGTCACCATAGAGGACAAGCCCAACAGGAGGGAGGGAGCTGCCGGGTTGTCTAGCACTAGGACAACGCACAATGTCACATTTTTAATGGTAAGAGAGAATTATTGAAAGTTGTTCAAATGTGCAGTGCCACATAACAATCCCACAGGCATGTGGTGGAGTTAATGGGGCTCAGCTGACAAAAAGGATTTGCTCAGTTACATGGTGCTGAAGGGCCTACAGACGTTTCCTCTAGCCTGGATGGCACTGTATTGTACTGCAGTCTAGCCCTTGTGTGGATAAGGCTATTGTGGTACTGTTGACTCTGTCGGTGTCTCAGCCATATTGATTTACGGTGTACAATTTCATCCAACAGATGACGGTTCCTTTGTGCCTCAGCAGCAGAGGAGGAGGCATTACAACATGACCTCCCATTCAATCAGCTGGCATTAAGGGTCACACACAGTGTGTTTGAAATGGTACCCTAATGCCTATATAGTGCACTACTTTCTACAGGTCAAAAGTTAGCGTGCCATTTCAGACGCACTGTGATGCCAGCTGATTGAATGGGAGGCCAATGTAATGCCTCCTACCCTGCTGCTGAGGCAAAAAAGGAAACGTCATCTGTGTGATGAAGTTGTACACTGTAAATCAATTTGTCTGAGAGGTGACAGGCACAAATAGGCCACATTGATTAGAAAGATGAAGCATGATCATTTAGGACTCGCCACATTGCTTACCCTGTCAGTGTCTTGAAAGCAAACACATGCACGGGTATTACCATGATAGAACGCCACAGAGAGTCAACCGCTTAAGGAATTGTATGGCTAGAATCTCATTTCTGATATTGAATCAAAACTATGTGTTTATACTTGTAAAGTTTAAGCAATTTCTCAGCATGTATTGGTTTGTCTGCCATCGGAGATGTTTTCCTTTGATTCTGTTGAAACCAGCCATGAGTACTGTAGGCTCAAACTGGACTGAGGATACCCTGCGTAGTGTATGAACTAGACAATGATAATGAGTTTGTGGAAATGAATGTATTTTAGAGTGAGACACTTCAGTCCTTTAGCTATCATAACGGCAGTTAACATTTCTAGAGACAGACAGCATGTTTACTGTTTCATTACTCTGCAGCGTACTCAAGGCAGTACTTGACATTTTAGAAACACTTCATACGATAATTTAAACAGTTAAACTTGTAGGATAAGACAGAGCTGCAGCTGCTATAAAGGCTACTCATAATGGGACGAATATATGAAAGCATTTGGAAAGGACTTTGAACGCCTGAAGCCCTTATTTGTAGTCCCACAGAACCACAGGGTGACATAAAAAGGTTGCGGAGGAAATTAATATTATTAAAACCTTTTGTTTATTTTTCTTCCGACGGAGAGTCTCCATTCAAGCTTCTTGTGGGTCATTTCAGATTTGTAAATTCATTCAGCTGTATTGCCAATTACATTAGACTTTAATGAGCTAGAAGATTACGCCATTACACACAGAGTTGATGTCATCCTGCTCTTTCATCCCAGTTGTAAAGCAAAAAAATCCATATAAAAAATCAATAAAATAAACACTATTTAAAAAACCCTGTATTGAACAAAAATTGTTTCCATGGCCACCCAACAGGATGTGGAGAGTCAGTTGAACAGTGAGCTTGAGGAAAAATAGTCCCTGTTTCGTGGTGGTTCAGACGCTTCACACTCTCTCCACATGAGCTGGCTCTTTAGATAGAGTATCACCTCACTGGGAACTTTGCACATAGAGCGCTGTCTTGATTAGTAATGCAAAGGTGGCAGACCGATTTAGAGAAAATAAATGCATGGCAGATGCTAGACGTTTGGGTTTGAATGTTTCCCAGTGTGTCACCAACAAATAAGTTATTTTGGAGAACTTTCCAAATTCCAACATAACACGACCCCAGCACAGATGTGGCGAACTCCCTTGATGTGGTTTAATTGATTTCAGTTTTATATTTAATTCGCCATGGTCGGATGCTCCATATTCTGTCCCACCATTGATTTACTCACTCATATTCACTTCAAGTGCTAACAAAATGTCCCTCTGTATTGTGACCAGAGCAGAGTGAGCATGTGTGCTTTGAGTCCAGCTCCTTTGAACCGTGGCCCAAACGGATGATGGAAATGGCTGCAGATGGGCCCCTTTGATGGGCCTCTTTCAGGGAGGAATCGCAGACAATTAGACACCTTTCACAAGCAATTACTGATTTTGTACATAATCTGAATAAACTCATTAAATCTGACACTGCGTGAAGCTGCCAGCACGTGCCAGAAACTTTACTTTTGCCACTCAGCGACTGCATGAAGGAAAAAAGGCCCTTGTTTTTATACATCATCACAGAGCGAGCGGGCTCTCACCTCGGCTCCATTACAATGTTGAGGGCAAGGAAGTAGACGAGCTCAGGGCGAGAATCACCTTCCAGAGAGACATCAGGGACTGTAACATACTCTGTTTTACGAACTCATGTCTCTCTCCAGATATTCTGCCCCCATCCATTCAGCCAGTGGGGTTCTCCGTCCATTGCGCAAAGAGGAAGAAAGAACTCTTCGGAAATAGAAAAACGAAGGGGTTTATTTCATGATTAACAACTCATGGTGTGATTGTGGTAATGTACAGGAACTCAATTATTTTTGTTCTCCCGATCTGGAATGCCTCACTATCAAATGCCAACCAAATTACCTCCTGAGAAAATGTTCTTTGGTCATCGTTACTGGCGTGTATATTCCCACTCAAGCTGACACCGCAATGGCTCTCATGGAACTACACTGGACTATGTGCAAACTGGAAACCGCATAAGCCACATTTATTGTAGTTGGGGACTATAATAAATTAAATCTGAGGAGAACACTACAAACAATTCGATCAACACATCTCCTGTGCTACATGCGCAACAAAGACCCTGGATCATTGCTACTCTCCCTTCCAGGATGGCTACATGACCCTCCTCCATATTCCCCTCCATACTGTTCCTCCCCACCTATAGATATACTTAAACAGGAAGCTCCCATGGTAAGGACTGTTCAACGTTGGTCTGACCAATTGGAATCTATGCTTCAAGATTGTTTTGATCATGCGAACTGGGAAATGTTCCGGGACGCCACTGCAAATAGTATCAACGTATACACTGACTCAGTGAAGGGGTTAATCAGGAAGTGCATAGAGGATTTTGTGCCCTCTGTGACGATTAGAATTTATCCAAACCAAAAACCGTGGATATATGGCAGCATTTGCGCAAAACTAAAAGCGCAAACCACCACATTTAACCATGGCAAGGTGACTGGGAACATGGACGTGTACAAACAGACCAGCACAACCTCCATGAAGAAATCAAGGAGGAAAAACAACAGTTTAGGGACAAAGTGGAATCAGTTTTCAATGGCTCAGACACAGGCTTATGTGGCAGGGACTCAAGAAATTATAAAGGGAAGTCCAGCCACGTCTCAGACACCGATGCCTCGGTCCCGGGCGAGCTAAACACCTTCTGACTGCCTTGCCTGGTTCACCAACTACTTCTCAGATAGAGTACAGTGTGTAAAATCGGAGGGCCGACTCTTTTCTCTGTATATATTAATGATGTCGCTCTTGCTGCTGTTGTTTTTCTGATCCACATCTACGCAGACAACACCATTCTGTATACATCTGGCCCTTCTTTGGACACTGTGATAACAAACCACCAAACGAGCTTCATTGCCATACAGATCTCTTTATGAGGCCTCCAACTGCTTTTGAATGCAAGTAAAACTACGTGCATGCTCTTCAACCGATTGCTCCTCGCATCCTCCCGCCGACTAGCATCACTACTCTGGATGGTTCTGACTTAAAATATGTGGACAACTACAAATACCTAGGTGTCTGGTTAGACTGTTACCTCTTCTTCCAAACTCACATCAAACATCTCCAATCTAAAATTAAATCTAGAAAATGGCTTCCTATTTCACAACAAAGCCTCATTACTCATGCTGACAAACATACCCTCGTAAAACTGACTATCCTACCAATCCTTGACTTTGGGGATGTCATTTACAAAATAGTCTCCAACACTCTACTCAGCAAACCTGATGTAGTCTATCACAGTGCCATCCGTTTTGTCACCAAAGCCCCATATACTACCCACCACTGCGACCTGTATGCTCTCGTTGTCTGGCCCTCACTCCATATTCATCGCTAAACCTACGGGCTCCAGGTCGTCTATAAGTCCATGCTAGGTAACAACCCGCCTTACCTCAGCTCACTGGTCATCATAGCAACACTCACCCATAGCACGCGCTCCAGCAGGTATATTTCACTGGTCATCCCCAAAGCCAACACTTCCTTTGGCCGCCTATCCTTCCAGTTCTCTGCTACCAATGACTGGAACGGATTACAAAAATCACTGAAGCTGGAGTCTTATAACTTTATAAGTCTCCCTAACTTTATACACCAGCTGTCAGAGCAGCTTACCGATCACTGTACCTGTACACAGCCCATCTGTAAATAGCACACCCAACTACCTCATCCCCATATTGTTATTTATCTTTTTGCTCTTTTGCACCCCACTATCTCTACTTGCACATCATCATGTGCACATCTATCACACCATTGTTAATGCTAAATTGGAATTATTTAGCCTCTATGGCCTATTTATTGCCTTTACCTCCCTACTCTTCTACATTTGCACACACTGTACATAGATTTTTTCTTCTGTGTTATTGACTGTACTTTTGTTTACGTGTAACTCTGTGTTGTTGTTTTTGTCGCACTGCTTTGCTTTAACTTGTTCTCAACTGGTCTACCTAGTTAAATAAAGGTGATATACATTTTTTTTAAAGATTGCAGCCCAAATAAATGCTTCACAGAGTTCAAGTAACAGACACATCTCAACATCAAATGTTCAGAGGATACTGCATGAATCTGGCCTTCATGGTCTAATTGCTGCAAAGAAACGACTACTAAAGGACACCAATAAGAAGAAGAGACTTGCTTGGACCAAGAAACACAAGCAATGGGCGTTAGACAGGTGGAAATCTGTCCTTTGGTCTGATGAGTCCAAATTTGGTTCCCACCCTGAAGTTTGGAGGAGGACGTGTGATGGTGTGGGGGTGCTTTGCTGGTGACAATGTCGGTGATTTATTTCGAATTCAAGGCACCCTTAACCAGCATGGCTACCACAGCATTGTTTAGCAATATGCCATCCCATCTGGTTTGTGCTTAGTGGGACTATCATTTGTTTTTCAACAGGACAATGACCCAACACACCACCAGACTACGTAAGACTATTTGGCCAAGAAGGAGAGTGATGGAGTGCTGCATCAGATGACCTGGCCTCCAAAATCACCCGACCTCAACCCAATTGAGATTGTTTGGATGAATTGGACCGTAGAGTGAAGGAAAAGCAGCCAGCAAGCGCTCAGCATATGTGGGAACTCCTTCAAGACTGTTGGAAAAGTATTACAGGTGAAGCTGGTTGAGAGAATGCCAAGAGTGTGCAAAGCTGTCATCAAGGCAAAGGGTGGCTACTTTAAAGAATCTAAAATTTATTTGCATTTGTTTAGCACTTTTTTGCTTACTACATGATTCCATGTGTTATTTCATAGTGTTGATGTCTTCACTATTATTCTACAATATAGAAAATAGTAAAAATAAAGAAAATCCCTTGAATGAGTAGGTGTGTCCAAACTTTTGACTGGTACTGTATATAAAATATTATATTTTTATTTTAAAATCATTGTAATGTGGTTAACCTTAAAAATCTACATGGAAATTATTCAAATCTAAAACATCTAATCTAACCAGAGAGGGCACTTGACCATTACAACTGGACGTTAGCTGTGAGGCCCGAGATGCCCATTGCATTCACTTTTGTTCTCTATACATGTTGTTCTGTCTCACAATTCCCGAGTATGCAATGGCACAGGGAATGTTCCGTCTCCTGCGTGGCTATATTGAATGGTGGGCTTTTGCACAGATGGGGCTCCATCTATGGCGGGACAGCGTGCAGGCCTCTGCACTCGAGTTAGGAATGTGTCTCCCTCTGCCATATGGACACATTGCATGATACACCGAGAACAACTGAAGGCAAAAGAGCTGAACTCGGAGATATACTTCAGCAGGTAACTTGGATTGTAAAACTACATCAAACCACATCCACTGTGTACACGCCTGTTTGCAAAACTATGTGGAGATATGGTGATCAGAGCATGGCAATGTTCTATTTCTCATCGAGGCTTGGTGGTTGTCTAGTGGGAGTGTTGGAAAAATGTTCTGCATTGAGAGAGGAACTGTTGTCATTCACAATGGATGTTAAAAAAAAGCAGACTTGGTTGACTTTCTGTGTAATGAAAAGAAAATGTCTCTTGGGAAACTGAACGAACTGAACGCAAGCATGCAGGGGAAATACAAAAAAATACTACAGATGAGTGACAGAAACAGAAAACAGCATCAGTAAGTGTCCCACATAAGTGATGACTGCTCACCTCCATCGCTTGGAAGAGCAATTTGGGACCTACTTCCCAATCTGTTTGACTGTGTTCCTGGCGCAGTTGACATGCCAGTAAGTGAAATCGAACAGCTGATCGAGCTGCCATGTGACCAAAACCATTTACGGGTCACTACTGAGGAGTTTTGGTTCCTGACTCAAAGGAAATACCCTGCCGTCTCCTCCTGAGTATTAATGCTGTCTTCAAAACAACAAGGGAATTGGAAATCTCTGACTTGGTGTGGTCCGACTGGGAAAAATCGCTTTGAACAGTCGTCCAACTTGGAATTCCAACTCGGGAACTTTCTAGAGCTCTGACTTTCTGACCAGAAGATCACTGACCTCATAATTTAACAACGTATTTTTCAGAGTTCCCAGTTGTCTTGAGTGCACCAGCAGTGCTCTGGTCTGCATTAAAACCAAATATCGATCCTGGTTGAATGTGACCGCAGAGATGAGCTGCACCCATCTCATTAGTGGTAGTGAGATAAGATACATTGTCAGACTTATTTGCAATTGACTGTCATAGCCCCACATTAAAAGTATGTGATGATGAGTTGAGAAGACAACCAGAAATACTGTTAGAATGTTTTTCAATTTTATTTTATTTGAACTTTATTTAACTAGGCAAGTCAGTTAAGAACAAATTCTTATTTACAATGACGGCCTAAGAACAATGGGTTAACTGCCTTGTTCAGGGGTAGAATGACCCATTTTTACCTTGTCAGCTCGGGGATTCGACCTAGCAAGCTTTCGGTTACTGGTCCAACGCTCCAATCACTAGGCAACCTGCCGCCCCAAATTGACTGCCATAGCCTCAAATAAAAAAGTTAACATTGGCTTTACGTTATCTTTTTTACATGGTTGGGGTCGCAATAATTTTCGGATATCAAAATGAGGTCGTGGGCCAAACAAGTTTGGGAACCGCTTTTATAGACCCACGACAATTCACATACCGCCCCAACAGATCCATGGGCAAAGCAGTCGCCATTGCATTGCACCCTGCCCTATCCCAACTGTACAAGAGAAATACCTATGTAAGAATGCTGTTCGTCGACTTCAGCTCAGCCTTCAACAAGATAGTGCCCTCCAAGCTTATCACTAAGTTCAGGGCTCTGGGTCTGAACCTCTCCCTGGTGCAACTGGGTCCTGGACTTCCTGATGGTTCGACCCCAAGTGGTGAAGGTAGGCAACAGCACCTCTGCCATGCTGATCCTCAACACGGGTGCTCCACAGGGGTGTGTGCCCAGTGGTAGGTCTGATTACCAACAACGATGAGACAGCTTAGAGGGAGGAGGTGAGAGCCCTGGCGGAGTCGTGTGAGGAAAATAACCTCTCCCTCAATGTCAACAAAACGAAGGAACTGATCATGGTCTACAGGAGACAGCAGAGAGAACACACCCCCATCCACATCGACGGGCCGCAGTGGAGAGGGTCAAACGCTTCAAGTTCCTCGGCATGCACATTACTGACAACATGAAATGGTCCCTTCACACAAACAGCCTGGTGAAGAAGGCGCAACAGTGGCTCTACAACTTCAGGAGGTGGAATAAATTCTCTGATCTGATGAAACCAAGATTGAACTCTTTCGCCTGAATGCCAAGCGTCACGTCTGGAGGAAACCTGGCACCATTCCTACGGTGAAGCATGGTGATGGCAGCATCATGCTGTGGGGATTTTTGTCAGCAGCAGGAAATGAGAGACTAGTCAGGATCGAGGGGAAAATGAACGGAGCAAAGTGCAGAGAGATCCTTGATGAAAACCTGCTCCAGAGTGCTCAGGACCTCAGACTGGGGCGAAGGATCACCTTCCAACAGGATAACGTTCGACTCCAGCCAGAGCCAGGACTTGAACCTTCTCGAACATCTATGGAGGGGCCTGAAAATAGCTGTGCAGCGAAGCTCCCCAACCAACCTGACAGAGCTTGAGAGGATCTGCAGAGAAGAATGGGAGAAACTCCCCAAATACAGGTGTGCCAAGCTTGTAGCCTCATACCCAAGAAGACTCAAGGCTGTAATCGCTGCCAAAGGTGCTTCAACAAAGTACTGATTAAAGGGTCTGAATACTTATTTAAATGTAATATCCGTTTTTGAGGGGTACATTTGCAAACATAAAAAAATGTGCTTTGTCATTATGGGGTATTGTGTGTAGGGGGGGAACAATTTAATACATTTTAGAATAAGACTTAACGTAACCAAATTTGGAAAAAGTCTAGGGGTCAGAATTCTTTCTGAATGCACTGATCTCTGACGTTGCTCATTCTGATATTTCTTAATTTTTCTGGATTATGTGTGTATTGTTAAAAAGTATATATTATTATTGCTAGGTATTACTGCACTGTCAGAGCTAGAAACACAAGTATAACATCTGCAAATCTGTGTACGCGACCCATAAACATTGATTTGATTTGATTTGATGTTCTCCACAGCTATTTCACAGCCATGTCGCATTATGTACCTGCCAATCATGGTCTCACAGTGCTCTGAAGCAGAGCATGTAGGCCACAGTCCTGGTCATTCAGCACCAAACGCCTGCTTGTTGTTGACAACATGATTGGTGCAAGGGGTTTGCAGTGTGACACAAATCATATGACAAATAAGTTAAAGGCATGTGCAAGGCTCTCGTAATTCCTCACTAATACACCACGAAGCCATGTCCACCAAGTACTCTGTCCACGGCTGTCCATAGTGTATTTTGGGCTATTATAAACAGTGTTAAAGTTAATTGTCTGTCTAATTTACAAATCCACTCAGGCCCTTTTATATCTTTTAATTTACCCAATTATTGAAATTATTATTACTTAATTACCACTTTTAACCTCAGTACAATGTTGCCTGGAATGGAATTATCCACATAAGTAAAGTTAAGTGACCTCTATTAAAGTCCTGTAATGGGCTTTCAAAATGTGCAGTAATAAAATGTCCACTTAGGCTTGCCATGGTGTGTGTGTGTGTGTGTGTGTGTGTGTGTGTGTGTGTGTGTGTGTGTGTGTGTGTGTGTGTGTGTGTGTGTGTGTGTGTGTGTGTGTGTGTGTGTGTGTGTGTGTGTGTGTGTGTGTGCGTGCGTGCGTGCGTGCGTGCGTGCGTGCGTGCGTCAGTGTATGTATGGGATACCATGGACTACATTCTGTGTATTTAAAATGATCACCTGGCAAACTGACATGACTGTAATTATCAGTACCATATTTGATCATCTCTTCAAACATTTAGCCTAGGATCTGTGCCAAATGATAATTCCTCTTTTGTTCCTTTTGTGTTGCCTTCTGACCTTGGTAAGGCTTGCATAACATTGAGCCAGGGTCAATACCATACATATGGATGGACTTTATACATTTTAAATAATTTCGGGGGAGGAAAATATTTAATACTTCACTGCATTTTCACAGTGTTTTGGCTGGACTGCTCTTTCACGGCAAAATGCCAATCAACTTTCTCAAACAGCAGTCAATGAATTAATCTGGTGCCTTGGATGGAGACAGAGCGCTCTCAGAAGGGATGGGTGCTGCTTAGTTGAAAATTGTAATAATAAGAAGCATATTCTGTGCATTTCAAATAATGATAAATAGGGTTTCGCCTCCCAGCTTCAGTCTATAATCTTGCAAAAAAAACACTGTTGACTTCATTTCATCACTTGGCGCTACAGTCCTCAGTCATTTTGGAAAGCAGGAAGGGTATCATTTCTGTCTCACAACAATTACTTCCATATTGTTGACAGCTGTCTGCAGGTAACTATCCTCTCTATTTGATGAAGGAGAACAACTCCATTGTCCAATACTTTATTTTTTGCTGTCTGAATTTACAAGTGAGATAAAATACTAATATATTTAGGTAAATGGAATTATGTTGGGAAATGTAGCCCTTCCGCTAGTCTATGAATTCATAATAGACTGAAAGTGGTTTCAACCACAAGGACGAATGTGGAGGTGTCTAACTATTATTCTCATAACACATTCGCACTCACACACATCATCCTATCCTTGTGTGCTCTAGGTGGCTGAATTCTGGTCAGTATAATAGGTGTGGGTGTGGAGCCTTAGTATCAGTGAGATGGTAAAATGGTACTTCACCTATCCTTGGACCATATCGAGATCCAATCTGTTAGGGGTGAACTCTGTCAGCCAGGTGCAGGATGCCATATGTCCGCCTGATTTAAAGGGCAAGGCACCTCCGCTTCCACAGGCCAGGAGGGATACGGGAGCGGGATCATTATGAATTACATATTGTAGAAAAAACAATCAGATGATTGACAATTGGGCTGAAATGTCAGGCTGACGTCATTGTTATTATCGTTAAGCCATTGTCATTAGCTGTCAGTGGTGTCAGTTATGGGAACAGACTGACATGGACGGGGCCTAATCAGGTAACCCTTGGTTTGTCTGATTCAAGAGATGGTGAGTTGCTAAGAAACACGATGCTTACAGTAACTGTGAGCTTGCTATTTTGTGCCAGAAATGATTGTTGTAAAGCCTGTATTGTTACTGGTCACAATAGACCTTGAGAGATTTAGAAAAGATGGATATTCATTGCTTAGTTATGGATATTAAACTACAAGATGTTTCGTTTGTGTAAGGGGTGTGTAACTGGTGGCAGTAAAGTCAGACGCAGGAGAGCAGAACTAGGTAATAGCCGGGCCAGTTTAATTTCAAAAACCAACGGCATAAAGAAAATACCAATATGGGTACAAAACCCGACACGCACCAGTAACCATGTGCACAAGCACTTACAACAAACAATTCCACACAAAGACATGGGGGGAACAGAGGGTTAAATACACAACACTTAATGAGGGAAATGAGAACCAGGTGTGTAGGAACACAAGACAAATCAAATGGAAAATGAAAAGTGGATCGACGATGGCTAGAAGATCGGTGACGCCGAACGTAGCCCGAACAATGAGAGGAACCGACTTCGGTGGAAGTCGTTTCAGTTTGCAGAACATTCATGTGGATGCCTACTTGCCATGTAGGCTAAATGACACACTTTTATCTGCATTTCTTCAGTACTTTCAATTGACAAAATAATAATCAGTGATTTCCCGTCTCGAACAATGGTGGATTTTGAAACCAAAAGGTGAAGAATTATCAACGAGGAAGTCCAGGGCAATTTGCCTAAGTGTCAATTGTATTCTGCCCAATTGTATCTGCCCTTCTCCATTTGATTTCTACTCGGGAAGAACTAGCATTATATATCCACCAGACCTGTCAGCTAAAACACAGATCCAAGCCTTAATTCGATACCGTTTCATCTCCTCATCCAAACGGGTTGACTCGGAGTGCACTGTCTTCAATTTATTAATTACTTGATCTCTCTCTTTCATTTTGATTCAACAAGGAATGCCAAACTCATCCTGAGATCACTCACTTGGGTTAAATATAATGGATTAAGCATGATTATGCACTGCTAAAGAGGGCCAGCAAACACTCACACAAGTTACAGTAAAACAAAGGTTAAAGAGACTGTCTGTTTGATTTTGTGAACCATAGTAATGTGCAGTTCATGTGCTGGTATTGGCATTTTGTGTGCTCCACTGTGGTATGGATAGCATGGTTGTGTGTACACAGAGTAAGTTGTTGTTTGTTGTTGACAGTGAGGTGTGTGTGTGTGTGTGTGTGTGTGTGTGTGTGTGTGTGTGTGTGTGTGTGTGTGTGTGTGAAAGCCATCAGAAGGTTGTGATGTCCTCTCCATCATTTTTTTAAATGCACAGTGGCACTGCGTTGTTGTTTCTTTCATCATTGTCCCGGGTGGACCATGAAGTGTTGGTCTATTTTTTATTTATTTTACCTTTATTTAACTAGGCTAGATCAGTTAAGAACAAATTCTTATTTTCAATGATGGCCTAGGAACAGTGGGTTAACTGCCTGTTCAGGGGCAGAACAACAGATTTGTACCTTGTCAGCTCGGGGGTTTGAACTTGCAACCTTCCGGTTACTAGTCCAACGCTCTAACCACTAGGCTACCCTGCCGCCCCAGTCTATTGGTTTGTTTGGCATCACAGAATATTGATAGGGTATTGTGAGGGTTACAGAGTTTACCCCTGGACCTTGGCTCTTTCAGTTTGTATGCGTTCATGCCTATTTGGGTATTTGCTGGATGAGAGTTGTTGTTTGTGTGTGTGAGGGGATGTTTATGTATGTGTCTATTCATGGAGGCCTGGTGTTCGGCTAGCTGGGCATCAGGTCGAGGAGCTATATGGGCGTGTTCCTGGAGAAGAAATTGCACCCCTTGTGACAGGTCCATAAAGCTGCCATTTTGCCACCTCAGCATGTCTGGAGAAGACACTCACTCAATATGGTCAAGAATATTGGATCTGGAGATAAACCACCTCCTACAGCAGAAACAGCCCCGGCCCTTTGCAACAGAACAGGGAGGGAGGGAGGTGTTTTCTTTGTCCTTTCAGAGTTCACATGAGCAAGGGTAGCAAGAATCAAATCTCTCCGACCTCTGGGGGATTCCATTTACATTTGTTATTTGGTCCTGAGACAACACAGCCTAATACTTTTCTATTCATGTATACAGCAGGGATGGGTATTTGCCAGAGAAGCTCAGGTTAACAACAAGGCCCAGAGGCTGAGAGAGAGGCAAGCAGTCTGCTCTGGAGGCTAGAATGAGGTTAGAACAAGTTCACTTATACTGTAAACATGTTGTACTGTACTCTAACTACCGTATCTATTATCAGTGTGCTACAAAGACTTGTCCAATAACTTTACCAGTGGGCGGTTTGAGGTGTGTTTGCCCATCACTTGGTCCTTGGCCTATATAGAACTTTGATTAGAAGGAGCCAGGCCAGCCATTGATGAGTGTCCTTTCCTGTCGTGTGACTCACTTACCCCTCTGTTGGAACTGGAATGTGATGATAACACTCAACTAATGACCCTGCCGCTGCCATCCCATTTCTCACTTAGTGGCACGGGGGAAGTGAGGTATTAATCTTATATCATTACACTTGTAATTTTCAGATTTTTTTTTTTTTTACTCCTGTCTGTTTCCTGAGGAGAGGAGGCACACTGTCATCTGCTGGTGTTCATACAAAACAACGGGGACTTTTTATGCCTTCATAGTTTATTTTGCTTATTCTCTCTATCTCTCTCTCTCTTTCGCTCTCTCTCTTTCGCTCTCTCTCTCTCTCTCTCTCAACCTCATTCAATGAGCTGATGCTGCCATCTCTCTCTCTCACTCTCTCTCTCTATATATATATATATGTATGAGGAGTGCCCCTGCCATGGCAGCATCAGCATCAGCTCATTGAATGAGGTTGGGTTTAGGCCAGTTGCAAGATGTCCTAAAGCTCTGTAACGAAGCAAACAGAGCTGGTTGTGTGAAATCACACCCTCCGACCACCATTCAACACAGGGTCATTTGTTTCAATCCCATATTTATGGTTTCATTGGCGCTGCTCTGGAAGTCATACTTTGCAAAGGAAGTGCAGGCTAATGTAATAAGGATAAACCTGGGTGCCAAATAACAAGGTTACAGTATCTATCATCTCACAGAGGCACAACTCCTCACAGCTACAAGTCCAATGGGAAAAGCAATAAGTTGATTGATGACTTCAGTGCTCTGCAGTAATAACAACTTTCCTATTTTATGATACATAGCTGTAGATTATTCAAACGTTTGTTTGACACAAGTAAGAGAATATAGAATTAAATCAATGCTCATTAAATGATCGGTCCCCACACTATAATTCATGTGTTTGACTCAGACGTTTACAGTATTGATGCATTTTCATTATTCCATCAGCAGGAATCAATGTTGTGCTGTAAAAAGCATTGAATAGTTTCATATATATTTGTTTCAAAAGGTTACTCGAGTGAATGTTGTATTATTTTCATGTTCCACTCTCTAGGGATTGTGTTTTGTGCTCTTGTGTTATTCCATTTAGGCTTGAGGGCAAATCAAACAAGGGTCAATGTTAAGGTTTTCTCAGGATATAAATCTAAATCAAAACGGAACCCCAAAAATCTTTCATGTTTATCATTAACATTGACAGATTTTTTATGGTTAATTAGTCCCGTTTCCTACCAAACACCTAGTCTCCTCTCTTGTGATGTCATTGTTTTTTGACAGAGCATATGTGTCTAATCATCTGCTCTATAAAACATCCTCTCCGACATTAGAGTGCACCAAAGCTCCTTCTGCATGAGTGAGCACAAGTGCACTGACTTCACGCCCTCTTCTATAGATCTCCACAATAAGAGGGAGGCACATCCTGTGTCTAGTCAGAGAAGGATGTTGCCTAAGCATACTTTTATTCCTGTGCAGCTAATATTGTCTTTGTATCTAGTGATAGGTGTGATAGGTATGATCTGGAGGCAGAAGTAGAGAGACAGAAGTACCAAGCCAGGTTTTGGCACAGGCTTCCACCAGACAACTAGTCACCCTATACATGGGCTCCACAGGGGTGGGGGGTAGCCTAGACTCGCCTAAAGGGAAAATAGCCACTGTCCAAGTCTGTTTTTCCCCCTGTTCTAATGTAACCATTTTGTAAGGCCCATACAGAGAGAGGTGGGAACCTCCCTGCTGTTACCTCCCATCTGCTCTCCACAGCCCAGCCCAGCTCCCCTCTCCACCTGGAGCTAGCTGAGGACAGTCGCTATGTCTCTATAGCTTCTGTAGGGAGATGACCAGGACCTTTCACGGCTAGGCTCTTCCGATTTGCTAGTACATATGACTTAAGATAAGAGTGTGTGCTAAATGAGGAAATGTTAATGCATACAGTTGAAGGACTCCTCCTCTGCCATCATCCTCCACAGCCTGATGCTACTTCAACGTGACCAGTGGATGTTTTATCGGCTCCAGAGCTTCGGCTCTTCAAACCTCTTGAGGTCAGAGTGTCAGCTCCCTTCTCGTTGTGTTATTTTAAAAATGAAGTAAAGTTGGCTGCCAACAATCACATGCTAAACTGAGATCAGTTTAAACTTTGTAGAGAAATGGCAAACAATCTCCAGTACATTTTATTGTTTTACCCTGACTGTCAGTGTTCCCTCTTTCCTCTCTCCCCAGACAGTGGTCCCTACGGGCCTGTCTACTTCAGTAGTGGCTTCCCAGTGGTCGTCTGTGTGCCGCTGTGCTCCATGGGCAGGCTGAGAGATAGGCCTGTCACACTGACTGACAAGACCTACTGACCTCAGACTGTCACACAGCCATCTGTACTCTCCAGCCCTAACATCCTATCAACCCCAGTCTCCACTCAGCCATCCTCAGTCTCCACACAGCCAAGCACTAACATGGGGCCTGTTAGACCAGTGACAGCAGGGTGGTCTCTGATCTCTTCTCCAACTTTCAAGAAAATATAATTTTGTTCAATGAATAGTAGGCACATTCTGTAGTAAGTGTATGGCCTCTAGTGGTGATGGGAAAGGTAGCTTACTATCAGTAAGTTGTTTTTGTTTTACTATCTTTTCGTGGTATTACGCTCTTTGTCTCATCGCTGCAACTCCTCAACGGGCTCGGGAGAGGCGAAGGTCGAGTCATGTGTCCTTCAAAGCCCCCCGAATGACGCTGGGCAAATTGTGCGCCGCCCTATGGGACACCCGGACACGGCCGGTTGTGTCAGGATCAAACCCCAGGCTGTAGTGATGCTGCAACACTGCGATGCAGTGTCTTAGATCGCTGCGCCACTCAGGAGGCAACAAGTTCTGTGTTTTTGCTCCTGCAGAGGTTTGAACGGAAAGTTCATCCGTAGTACAGAGGAAGATACGTTTTTCTCTTGCAGGATACATTTATATTAGAGAACCGATGATGAGAGCTATGATTATGTTGTGCCTCTATGTGCCAGCATTTCATTCCTCCACAGTCAGGGGTTCACAGAATGGTGGCGAAGCGAGCCCGGCAGAGGATAAAAAATGTTTGCTGAATTCTGTAACCACTATAATGACAAAGTGTTTGGGTGAATGTAAAGACATTGCATATTTGGGTCTCCTTAGTAGCAATTGTTATCAGGTAACTCTCAAGATGAATGTGTGCGGAGCGTAATGTGTGTGTCGCCAGGAACGCCTGTGAAGTTCCCAGTTCCTGGTGGAATTATTTAGGGGCCGGGTACTAATGTGACTGCACGATAAGGGAGCCTGCTGTTTGGTGTACTTTATGAGCACAGCAGCTAAATCTTTTCCCATCGCAAGCTCTGATGAAACAGTCTGATGGCTTCTTTCGGGTGTTTCCATTATTAACTGTCGCCTCGTTCTCCCTCTCTGCATGTCTGTCTGTTCAATGGCTGTCACTCTCTCATGACAACACCAACACCAAGTCTTTAAACATGGAACGAACCCATAAATCACTGTGATGAAGTTAAAGACATCTGAGCTGAAAGCTTAGAAATACAATAGCATATTTTGAGTTTGATTATGTTACTGATCTGTGCAGCCTATAGGCAACATGGCTGCGCCATACACATTAAATCAATAAGCCAGAGAAGCCAGTGTTAATACCAGAGAAGCCAGTGTTAATACCAGAGAAGCCAATGTTAATACCAGAGAAGTCAGTGTTAATACCATAGAAGTCAGTGTTAATACCAGAGAAGTCAGTGTTAATACCAGAGAAGCCAGTGTTAATACCAGAGAAGCCAGTGTTAATACCAGAGAAGCCAATGTTAATACCAGAGAAGCCAGTGTTAATACCAGAGAAGTCAGTGTTAATACCATAGAAGCCAGTGTTAATACCAGAGAAGTCAGTGTTAATACCATAGAAGCCAGTGTTAATACCAGAGAAGCCAGTGTTAATACCAGAGAAGCCAGTGTTAATACCAGAGAAGCCAGTGTTAATACCAGAGAAGCCAGTGTTAATACCAGTGTTAATACCAGAGAAGCCAGTGTTAATACCAGAGAAGCCAGTGTTAATACCAGAGAAGCAAGTGTTAATACCAGAGAGAATACCAGAGAAGCCAGTGTTAATACCAGAGAAGCCAGTGTTAATACCAGAGAAGCCAGTGTTAATACCAGAGAAGCCAGTGTTAATACCAGAGAAGCCAGTGTTAATACCAGAGAAGCCAGTGTTAATACCAGAGAAGCCAGTGTTAATACCAGAGAAGCCAGTGTTAATACCAGAGAAGTCAGTGTTAATACCAGAGAAGTCAGTGTTAATACCAGAGAAGCCAGTGTTAATACCAGAGAAGCCAGTGTTAATACCAGAGAAGCCAGTGTTAATACCAGAGAAGCCAGTGTTAATACCAGAGAAGCCAGTGTTAATACCAGAGAAGCCAGTGTTAATACCAGAGAAGCCAGTGTTAATACCAGAGAAGCCAGTGTTAATACCAGAGAAGCCAGTGTTAATACCAGAGAAGCCAGTGTTAATACCAGAGAAGCCAGTGTTAATACCAGAGAAGCCAGTGTTAATACCAGAGAAGCCAGTGTTAATACCAGAGAAGCCAGTGTTAATACCAGAGCCAGTGTTAATACCAGAGAAGCCAGTGTTAATACCAGAGAAGCCAGTGTTAATACCAGAGAAGCCAGTGTTAATACCAGAGAAGCCAGTGTTAATACCAGAGAAGCCAGTGTTAATACCAGAGAAGCCAGTGTTAATACCAGAGAAGCCAGTGTTAATACCAGAGAAGCCAGTGTTAATACCAGAGAAGCCAGTGTTAATACCAGAGAAGCCAGTGTTAATACCAGAGAAGCCAGTGTTAATACCAGAGAAGCCAGTGTTAATACCAGAGAAGCCAGTGTTAATACCAGAGAAGCCAGTGTTAATACCAGAGAAGCCAGTGTTAATACCAGAGAAGCCAGTGTTAATACCAGAGAAGCCAGTGTTAATACCAGAGAAGCCAGAGAAGCCAGTTAATACCAGAGAAGCCAGTGTTAATACCAGAGAAGCCAGTGTTAATACCAGAGAAGCCAGTGTTAATACCAGAGAAGCCAGTGTTAATACCAGAGAAGCCAGTGTTAATACCAGAGAAGCCAGTGTTAAGAGAAGCCAGTGTTAATACCAGAGAAGCCAGTGTTAATACCAGAGAAGCCAGTGTTAATACCAGAGAAGCCAGTGTTAATACCAGAGAAGCCAGTGTTAATACCAGAAGCCAGTGTTAATACCAGAGAAGCCAGTGTTAATACCAGAGAAGCCAGTGTTAATACCAGAGAAGCCAGTGTTAATACCAGAGAAGCCAGTGTTAATACCAGAGAAGCCAGTGTTAATACCAGAGTTAATACCAGTGTTAATACCAGAGAAGCCAGTGTTAATACCAGAGAAGCCAGTGTTAATACCAGAGAAGCCAGTGTTAATACCAGAGAAGCCAGTGTTAATACCAGAGAAGCCAGTGTTAATACCAGAGAAGCCAGTGTTAATACCAGAGAAGCCAGTGTTAATACCAGAGAAGCCAGTGTTAATACCAGAGAAGCCAGTGTTAATACCAGAGAAGCCAGTGTTAATACCAGAGCCAAGCCAGTGTTAATACCAGAGAAGCCAGTGTTAATACCAGAGAAGCCAGTGTTAATACCAGAGAAGCCAGTGTTAATACCAGAGAAGCCAGTGTTAATACCAGAGAAGCCAGTGTTAATACCAGAGAAGCCAGTGTTAATACCAGAGAAGCCAGTGTTAATACCAGAGAAGTCAGTGTTAATACCAGAGAAGCCAGTGTTAATACCAGAGAGTGTTAATACCAGAGAAGCCAGTGTTAATACCAGAGAAGCCACTGTTAATACCAGAGAAGCCAGTGTTAATACCAGAGAAGCCAGTGTTAATACCAGAGAAGCCAGTGTTAATACCAGAGAAGCCAGTGTTAATACCAGAGAAGCCAGTGTTAATACCATAGAAGCCAGTGTTAGTACCAGAGAAGTCAGTGTTAATACCAGAGAAGCCAGTGTTAATACCAGAGAAGCCAGTGTTAATACCAGAGAAGCCAGTGTTAATACCAGAGAAGCCAGTGTTAATACCAGAGAAGCCAGTGTTAATACCAGAGAAGTCAGTGTTAATACCAGAGAAGCCAGTGTTGATACCAGAGAAGCCAGTGTTAATACCAGAGAAGCCAGTGTGGTCCTTCTGTAGCTCAGTTGGTAGAGCATGGCGCTTGTAACGCCAGGGTAGTGGGTTCGATTCCCGGGATCACCCATACGTAGAATGTATGCACACATGACTGTAAGTCGCTTTGGATAAAAGCGTCTGCTAAATGGCATATATTATTATTATTATTATTATATAATACCAGAGAAGCCAGTGTTAATACCAGAGAAGTCAGTGTTAATACCAGAGAAGCCAGTGTTAATACCAGAGTAGCCAGTGTTAATACCAGAGAAGCCAGTGTTAATACCAGAGAAGCCAGTGTTAATACCAGAGAAGTCAGTGTTAATACCAGAGAAGCCAGTGTTAATACCAGAGAAGCCAGTGTTAATACCAGAGAAGCCAGTGTTAATACCAGAGAAGTCAGTGTTAATACCAGAGAAGCCAGTGTTAATACCAGAGAAGCCAGTGTTAATACCATAGAAGCCAGTGTTAATACCAGAGAAGTCAGTGTTAATACCAGAGAAGCCAGTGTTAATACCAGAGAAGCCAGTGTTAATACCAGAGAAGTCAGTGTTAATACCAGAGAAGCCAGTGTTGATACCAGAGAAGCCAGTGTTAATACCAGAGAAGCCAGTGTTAATACCAGAGAAGCCAGTATTAATACCAGAGAAGCCAGTGTTCATACCATAGAAGCCAGTGTTAATACCAGAGTAGCCAGTGTTAATACCAGAGAAGCCAGTGTTAATACCAGAGAAGCCAGTGTTAATACCAGAGAAGTCAGTGTTAATACCAGAGAAGCCAGTGTTAATACCAGAGAAGCCAGTGTTAATACCAGAGAAGCCAGTGTTAATACCAGAGAAGTCAGTGTTAATACCAGAGAAGCCAGTGTTAATACCAGAGAAGCCAGTGTAAATACCAGAGAAGCCAGTGTTAATACCAGAGAAGTCAGTGTTAATACCAGAGAAGCCAGTGTTAATACCAGAGAAGCCAGTGTTAATACCAGAGAAGCCAGTGTTAATACCAGAGAAGCCAGTGTTAATACCATAGAAGCCAGTGTTAGTACCAGAGAAGTCAGTGTTAATACCAGAGAAGCCAGTGTTAATACCAGAGAAGCCAGTGTTAATACCAGAGAAGTCAGTGTTAATACCAGAGAAGCCAGTGTTGATACCAGAGAAGCCAGTGTTAATACCAGAGAAGCTAGTGTGGTCCTTCTGTAGCTCAGTTGGAAGAGCAGGGCGCTTGTAACGCCAGGGTAGTGGGTTCGATTCCCGGGATCACCCATACGTAGAATGTATGCACACATGACTGTAAGTCGCTTTGGATAAAAGCGTCTGCTAAATGGCATATATTATTATTATATAATACCAGAGAAGTCAGTGTTAATACCAGAGAAGCCAGTGTTCATACCATAGAAGCCAGTGTTAATAACAGAGTAGCCAGTGTTAATACCAGAGAAGCCAGTGTTAGGAGGATGTATTGTCACAGGTGTTGTTAGGCCCGAGACCGGCTTCTCAGGCATTATCACTTTTATACAACGGGTTACCAACATATTCAAATAATGATTGAAGTATTTTCATAAAAATAAATATTTAGATGAATTAATTTATACTATTTCATCCTTCTACAAGATATAGTCCCGACACAAATCTAGGGTTGATACCCAAGCAGTCTGGTCCTTCTTTCTATCGGTTCGGTTGCCAGAGACGCGATCCAGTCGTTCAGTCTTTTTGTTCTGTATCTTTGGACGCGACCCAGTCATTCGTTCTAAATGTTCTATTACCATATTGGCTGCTGGTAACGTTCTTATCCCTTTCTTGCTAGCTAGCCAACTACAGCTGACATTAAAGTAATGTCAAACAGTGCAGAGTAAATAGGCAATTTAACGTCATAGATTTAGCCGGTGGTAACTTGTAGAATAGACACCAGCTGGACTGTGGTTTTAACCAATCAGCATTCAGGATTAGACCCACCTGTTGTATAATGCATGCTAAATGTTTCTGATTAGTGATAGATGAGCAAAGAAATAGATGATACCATCCTCCACTTATTTGCCCAGACAGAGAATGAACCAAATATACAGACTGAGATTCAGTTAAACAAAATCACATTGATTGAATAAGACAAGCCACAGGCTTTTGGTCGGGAGTAGGACTAGGCTACTAAACGACTGCGAGTGAAGAGCAAAATAATCCACTTGTTAAAGCTACGTAACAGAAAGGCTAAATGTTCTGATCAGTGCTAGTAAAAGAGTCAGCTCGACAAGATGATCATGAGCAGCACTCACCTCAGCTAACGTTTCCGCAGCCTAATTGTAGCCCAACCAATATCCAAACAGAGATTCAGTGAAAAGAAAAATCTGACATTGATTTATCGAGACTGAGTCCCCACACTTGTCTCAAAGGAATGTGAAACGGTGCTGAAATAGTTGGCCACATGCGGGTAGGCTATTGTTCCAAATTGGATGACTTGGAGTTTCAGTAAGCAACAAATTGATTGCTTCATTCATCATTCAGTGATATTTATTCCCACAGTAACTCTTTATGGATCCTTCCAGTTGTGTTTAAGAAAACAGTGCATGTTCTAACATTAGGGCGACATGGCAAAGGCTCCTACGCCTTTGCCATGGTTCTCCCCTAATATCCTGCTTTGAAAGTTGTGGTTTGGTTTCAGCCTCAGGCTCTCCAACAGCATTTGAAGTGGGTTTTCAGTGCTCATCACTCATTAGTCATCTTCTCATCAAATGCATTAGTGGCATGGTCATCAACCTGCACTAAAACATGCACACGAAGTGCCTAGAAACTGCATCATCAGCTTACTTGTGAGGTAGGTGAATATTTTAGCACATTGCCTGGTCCAAAATAGATTTGTGCATGAAATGATTTGGTGCATAGAAGTAATATGAAAGGGGAAGAGGAAATGTTGCGTAATATATTTCATGATAGTCTAGCCATTGAATACACTTTGTTTGTTTGTTGTTTATAATGAGCATTGATTGTCCCTAGTAAGAGTTGCCGTTAAAAATGCTAAGACAAGCACATCGTTTTTTGTTTTGTTTTATGAAATGTAGGCCTAAATAATGTTGCTCAAACTTTGTATGACATTTAGTGATGGCTCACCCAAATTAGATTCCTAATTACACAGACCAGAATTAAAATGAATATGAATGTTTTACAGGTTAAAGAAATATGAATTGGACTTGTTAGGACACCAGATCTTCAATTATTTCAGAGAGAAATGTTCAATTATTTCAGAGCAAGAGAGGAAGAGATTAATTGAAAGATTAAACAACATACAGTACCCTCAAGCTTACCTGTTGAGCTCAGCTAAATTTGTCTGGTCAAGCTTCCATTATCCTCTCTCCCTTCATCACTGTGAAATCCGGCACTAGCCTACAGTACTTCAACTAGCTCGTTGAAGGTATATGCTTCCCACCTCTTGCTTTCAAACACTCAAACTAAGTGCTCACAAAAACGATGCTTATGGAGACATGAGCATGACAGCCCCTTCTGTTTTATCCACAGTGATATTGAGCTACAGGTAGAGGACTGTAGGGAAAATAATAAATGGAATTGTCAGATATACACTGAGTGTACAAAACATGCTCTTTCCATGACACAGACTTAACAGGTGAATCCAATTGAGACAATTGAGACATGGATTGTGTATGTGTGCCATTCTGAAGGTGAATGGGCAAGACTAAATATTTAAGTGCCTTTGAACGGGGTATGGTAGTAGGTGCCAGGCACACCGATTTGAGTTTCTCAAGAACTGCTACGCAGCTGGGTTTTTCATGCTCAACAGTTTCCTGTATGTAATCTACTCAGCAAACTGGATGCAGTTTATCACAGTGCCATCCGGTTTGTTACTAAAGCACCTTATACCACCCACCACTGCGACCTGTATGCACTAGTCGGCTGGTCCTCGCTACATATTCGTCGCCAGACCCACTGGCTCCAAGTCATCTACAAGTCCATGCTAGGTAAAGCTCCGCCTTATCTTAGTTCACTGGTCACGATGGCAACACCCACCCATAGCACTCGCTCCAGCAGGTGTATCTCACTGATCATCCCTAAAGCCAACACCTAATTTGGCCGCCTTTCGTTCCAGTTCTCTGCTGCCTGTGACTGGAATGAATTGCAAAAATCTCTGAAGTTGGAGGCTTTTATCTCCCTCACCAACTTTAAACATCTGCTATCTGAGCAGCTAACCGATCGCTCCAGCTGTACATAGTCTATCGGTAAATAGCCCACCCAATTTACCTACCTCATCCCCATACTGTTTTTATTTATTTACTTTTCTGCTCTTTTGCACACCAGTATCTCTACCTGTACATGACCATCTGATCATTTATCACTCCAGTGTTAATCTGCAAAATTGTAATTATTCGCCTACCTCCTCATGCCTTTTGCACACAATGTATATAGACTCCCCTTTTTTCTACTGTGTTATTGACTTGTTTATCGTTTACTCCATGTGTAACTCTGTGTTGTTGTCTGTTCACACTGCTATGCTTTATCTTGGCCAGGTCGCAGTTGCAAATGAGAACTTGTTCTCAACTAGCCTACCTGGTTAAATAAAGGTGAAATAAAAAAATTAAAAAAGAATGTTCCACCACCCAAAGGACATCCAGCCAACTTGACCCAACTGTGGGAAGCATTGGAGTCAACATGGCTTTTGACACCTTGTAGAGTCCATGCCCTGACGAATTGAGGCTGTTCTGAAGGCAAAAGGGGGTGCAACTCAATATTAGGAAGCTATTCCGAATGTCTTGTACACTCAGTGTATACACTTGTTAGTGGGCGTCTTCAGTTAGTCGTTAGGATGTCCCTAAGGTGTGCTTGCCAATTCATTGACCCTCCCCATGCATGCACTCAACCTAAAGTCTTGCCAAATAAAGCTTTATTTATTATTTTGAGGATTCGTAGTATGTAACATAGAGCTTAATAAACATGTAACAGGTGATCTGTGGGTGATCATATCTAAGGGCCAGAGTTTATCCCGGTCAGGTCAATTAGTCCGGAAACACTCAGGGCCTACATAAGCTACACATAAATATTGTAGTCTCTTTACTGTACTGTAATGTAAATCATATCCACACTAATTTGTGCTGTATTGTAAAATAGATGCAACTTTGTGTGATCATCTATCTGGTTGAGTTAAGATAACCGATCCCTATTGTGTGGATTTTGCTCTGTGGTCAGATGTTCTTTTTCTCTCCATTGTTTGCTTAGCCACAGCTAATTCCCCGACAGCTTACTGTGAGACAACACCAGCTTAGTCCCACGAGGCTCCTAATCCTCCAAGGTAATGATTTTCAGGATCAATAAGCATCTTTTGATCACGAGCTATTTGACCCAGATAATAATGATATGGCAGATAGCCTGCTTATTAAATCAAAGACACAAGCAGATCAGATCAAACACCCAAACCATTAATCGTTTAAACTAAAAAAAAAGATTACTCCGATCACTCCGAGTCACATTAAAAGCATTGATCACTTCTGCTTGGAATATTTTTACACTTGAGGAATACTCTGCAAGTGTAAACAAGTACCAAGTTTTTTAATCAAAATAATAAATTAAGAAGACCTCTTTCTGTGGAGGCAATGCATTCTACTTTTGTTGTGGAGGTGCTGATTTTGTTGTTGTGGGTTGGATGCTGCTACTACTTCACTCTGTGTTTGAGACCATGCAGTTCTCTCACAAAATGGCCCTAAGTAATCACTTCAGATTTGTTTTATTTTGTGCCGTGTAATCTTGTCTATTATCTGTAGGTTGTGTTTACGTTTGTAGGGTAATGACATTGAATACAGCTGATTCGGACTGCAATTTGAGGCTGTGGTGAGGAGCAATGAGCATAAGCTTTGTGTAATGGAGTTTGAGTGCTATGCCCAGCTGTCAAGTATCCAGTTCTCCCTAGTACCTGGAATGGCCTCATTACTATCTCATTCCACACAGGAGGCCTCCCCACAGACCAGTCCAACAGGAGACCAGGGGCCACTCTCACAAATGGAGATAAAGTCATTATTCGGGATAACTGGAGGGGTTGGAGAATCTGATTTTTTATTTATTTAATGTCACTTCTATGGGTTGATAAGGGCTTCATTTCAATGTCGACTCATCGAGGGTGATCGTCGTACCTCGCCTGAAGCAGGTGACCACAAAAATCTTAATAGCTTTGAATCAAAACTTTTGAAGAGATGTTGAGCTTTAGCAAAGTTTCTCTAGATGCCCGGAGCTTATAATCAACCATTGTCTAAATAATAGATCCGGGAAAAAGTAGATAGAAGACCCACACACGATTCCAGAACATTGTTGGAAGCACAGGCAAGTAAGTAAAGTTGATCTATAAAGCAGTTGAACTTTATAGAAATGTTCGTGAAGAAAATAGCTTTCAAAAAGCACAACGTTACCTTTGTAGACATATTTGCGAGAAGTTGTCCTTTGTCCATTGCTGTGTTTTGATGTCTGCAGCAAGATGGTATCAAACAAGCACATACAGTAAGTATCCTGCTCTCCAGATCTCCGTGGATGTAAAATCCCAGCCTATCAGATTGTACAACCTGACAAAGACAGAAACATTGTAACTGTTTCAAAGTATTCCCCCTGCCACTGCTAAAAATACAATAGAAGCAGATTAGGTAACACCACAGGTCAATATAATGTTGAATACTGTGTAAAACAATGAGCTGTATGCAGACACGTTTCGTTTTGGAGCTAAGGCAGAGTGTGAGAAGAGATTGTGTTAATGTTGCATGTGGTAGGCTCGTCAGAGCTGTGTGTAACTTGAAAGTGCATTGAAACACAGTCACACTGTTCATTGCTGCTATTGCATGAGTTGACATACGTACAGATCCGGCATGATTCCACTTTGTAATACTCCCTCTCCTCAACGGCAGTCTTTAGCATCCTCTTGAGTGCAATTGTGTCAGAAATGTGTAGTCTAAAGGCATTAGCATAATTTAGGTCTTTGGTTAGGTATGGTTTACTCTTCAAACACATTTTGCTCACATCTAAACGTGTGTCCTTGATTCTCAGTACAAAGTGTTCTATGCATTACATGTTCAAATGCTGTCCTTCGCCTGCGATCTTTGTGCATTTGATTTGAATACATTATAACATACGAGTTTCATTGCAGCTGATTTTAAATCTCTTGATCGCATCACTATCGCGTACTAGTTCCCCTATTAATCGATACAACTGTATTCTTGTAATGTAGTCGATAGAATAGCAGGTCAAATAGCAGGTGGAATTCGTTTGGTGGCATGTTGAAAAGGTTTACTAATGTTTTTATTAAATTGTTACACTTTTCCCTTAGTAACGTAGGCAACGTACAGTATCATTAGGATATGACTAACAACAATTGCTCCACCTGCAATTATAATGAACCTTTGATAAAGATGAGCAAAAAAAACTGTATAAAATAAATACTGAGCTACAGTACCAGTCCATTCAAGGGTTTTTCTTTATTTGTACTATTTTCCACATTGTAGAATAACAGTGAAGACATCACAACTATGAAAAAACACATATGGAATAATGTAGTAACCAAAAAAGTGTTCAACTAATCCAAATATATTTTATATTTTGAGATTCTTCAAAGTAGCCACCCTTTGCCTTGATGACAACTATGCACACTCTTGGCAATCTCTCAAACAGCTTCACCTGGAGTGCTTTTCCAACAGTCTTGAAGGAGTTCCCACATATGCTGAGCACTTGTTGGCTGCTTTTCCTTCACATTGCAGTCCAACTCATCCCAAACCACCTCAATTGGGTCGGGTGATTGTGATGGCGAGGTCTTCTGATGCAGTACTCCATTACTCTCATTCTTAGTCAAATAGCTCTTACACAGCCTTGAGGTGTGTTGGGTGATTGTCCTGTTGAAAACAAATGATAGTCCCACTAAGAGCAAACCAGTTGGGATGGCGTATCGCTGCAGAATGCTGTGGTAACCATGCTGGTTAAGTGTACCTTGAATTCTAAATATCACTGACAGTGTTACCAGCAGCTGTTGTTGCTCCTAGACGTTTCCACTTCAAAATAACAGCACTTATAGCAGGAAAAGGTGGCATCCTATGAAGGTGTCATGTTGAAAGTCACTGAGCTCTTCAGTAAGGCCATTTTTACTGCCAGTGTTTGTCTATGGAGATTGCATGGCTGTGTGCTCAATTTTTATACACCTGTAAGCAACGGGTGTGACTGAAATAGCCAGACCCAGTCATTTGAAGGGGTGTCCATATACTTTTATATATATTGTGTCTGGGGTTATTTTCCAATCGAAGTGCCAATGCCCTTAAGCAAAACTCCAGGCGTTTACATTTGTTGGTTGCTCACAAAGGTTTTTTTCTGGCAACCCTTCCAAAGAGCCTATTGGCATGGAACTAGCGTCTAATTGTAGATTTAGAGACGTGGTGACCTGAAGATACGACCAAGTTCTGTAATTCTTCAACTTTGGCCCTTGGATTTTTCTGTGCCTCCGAACCATCTTTTCACTGTGCGTGGGGACAACATACATTGTCGCCCTAAAAGTGGTATATTTGTTTTTTCGGCGTGGCTGCAGACTTTTCTGGACCTTTCTTCCTGACAGCTAAAGGTCCCTATGATTCTGCACATGTGCGGGATTCTTTACTTTACATACAGTCTCTTCTTTAGTCATAGAGAATAGGCTGCTCTGGCGAATGGTGCTCGTTTAATACAGTTAGATCAAATCTGAATACATTTCTGCAAGATCACATAATGATAGTATTCGACATAACAGAACAAATATAATAGCGTAGTATAATGTTACTTTAAGAGAAAAAAAACCCCACTTATTTTAGGATGATTGAGCGAAAGGTCATATTTTTTCCTCATGTGACCTCAACCCAACAGCGCTCCCCACTATGCACAATATGTGCTTTGATTGAAACAAATCACAGGTGTGCTAAAGTTTGTTAAAACCATTTGCTCAAAACTGTGCTCACTGTACATAATTTGAAAACATCACTGCATATAACTAAGAAGATCTAAATGCATATTCCCATGAAACTGATAGAAATCAAATTGTTAGCAGGCAGATGCTGGATGGATATTTCACCATGAAAACTCATTCATCGTTCACGATTGACAGTGAGAAATTTGAAGGGATGGTGACCACAAAAAATGTGTGCGTAAAGCAAAGGGTAAAGGAACATACGGATCTTTCCAGGGGGTGGCTAAACAGTGAGGTTACCTACATATCTGAAGCCTATGCCTTTTTCATGTTTTTTTTGTACCCATTGCCTGATTTATGAAGGTCAACAACCATTTTGTCTCTTTTTTTGTTTGTGAGTTCCTTGCCAAATTCCATGGTGATGGATGACAAAATGATTTTACATGTGTGTAAAGCCATGTAAGGCCACAATACAGTTCCTTAAACTGAGATTCATTTCAAAAGTAGAATGTTAATGCAGATTTCATTTTGTTTGATTTTATTTCTAAGAATCTTTAGGGGTGCCAATAATTTTGACACCTATCTATTTGAGAGGGAAAAAATGATATTACTCTCTACCTGAGCGATTGTATTAGTGTAAAACAATATTTTCAAAACTATTTGTATTATTTGTATTATTTATTTAATACTGTTTCTTAATCAAGATAGTGAGAAAGTTGTAAAAAATAAAGTAAACGGCACCGAAGCACACACATCGCCACTCGCCAGTGACTTGATAAGCTGATTGTGTCCTGGCTGACTGATCAATGTGCCTGCTAGCTAATGATGTGAAGTTCGCAAACGATTAGTTATTTTTGAACAACTCTTTTTACAGACTCGAAAGTCATGATTTGTTTTTCTGACAGACTTGTTAATTTTAGTCATTCAACTGACCAGCTGGCGGCAATGTGTCCTACAGTAGGATTGATATACGCTCCTCCTGCTCAGCGGCAATACGATATTGTGCTTATCACTCTCACAGCAGTGAAGCAATAAGGTCCGCTCAGAGTCGTTCACAATCTAGTCCGATTCCGGACCACAACTAGACCTCTTTTCAAATGTATCAAGAAATAATCATATTTGTATGCCTATCAATCAACAAATACACATTGTTTAAAGTAGACTTTTACAAGTCTCGGTCACAAATGACAGCTCCAATAAGCCTCCTATTGTGAACGAGAGGCTTGTAGAACCATGACTCTATCGAGTTTTTTTTGAACGAATTGAGTCGAAAGGTTTGTTCTTTTAACTAAAGGAGTCGTGTAGCTTGTGCTGTATTTACGATAGTTTGACAGCTTGCAGATTATGAAGTTATAGACATGTAATTGTTCTCAGAAATCAGTCCTGAGCGCACAGCCAGACTTTCCCGACTAGATTCATTTGTATGCAGTTACTCGTTTTTTTTTCTTGAGAAATACTGCACTTTAGCTAGATGGAAAAATTGCACGATTATGACCTCCTCTGCAAAAACATCTACATTAATGACAGATTTCTTGATTTGTCTTCGATTCAATTCTATTTTTAGGAAGTGATAGTGGGCTATGTTGTTGCTACGGTGGCTCTGGAGGGACAAACAACAGTAACTGCCAGGGCACGATATGTGAACATAAAACACCCACATCTAACAACACCCCCAAGACAACTCCCGTTTGGCTTCAGTCATGACGCTAGCATTTCTTAATGAGCAATCTTCAAAACGAGGCCAAATCAGTCTCTTCCTTGTTAATAGCCCATTGAAATCATTTTAAGTGCTTGCCTTTTTTCTCAGAGTGACATCAGTCAATGCCTTGAGTTGTATTGCAGGGTAAAAAAATTGATGCTTTTCCAGCTGTACGATTATAGCTGCCTTTGAACGGCGAGAGGTGTGCTTTGAGATATCCGATATTGTTTGACCACTTCACTTACGTAATAAGCATTTGTGACAACACACTTACTGCCATGTTTTGTCATGTTTTCAGAAGACCAATCGAAAACATCACACATGTTACTACTCTGAAGGAACATTTCACACCCTGCTCCAGTAGTGTTATTTCCAATGCAAATTTGACTCTGAATCCATTTAAACTACATGAAAGCTCAGCATTTCCCTCTGTAGTGCATTAGCAAAGTGGATACAAACACACACAAGTCAAGTATACTGAATATTGCAACAGGGGCTCTGAAAATTCATGAGGGGAAATGGACAGAGTGTAAAATTGTGCAGCCGGGGGGAAAATTATTTTTAAGATCTTTAAGATTACCGTAATATTTGAGAATTTTACCCCACATTTAAAAGCAAACCAGGCTAAGTACTTGCCAGGGAGAGGAAGGATCATCTCAGGGTTGCTTACTTTCAAGTTCCAGAGCAGAATTCTGCTTAGGAATATGCAGATGTGAAGTTTCAAACTGCAGTGGTAAATAAAGAGTTGACTGTGTTGACATGTACAGAACATTCCCATACCATAGCCACACTGTGTTGATATGTACAGAACATTCCCATACCATAGCCACACTGTGTTGACATGTACAGAACATTCCCATACCATAGCCACACTGTGTTGACATGTACAGAACATTCCCATACCATAGCCACACTGTGTTGATATGTACAGAACATTCCTATACCATAGCCACACTGTGTTGATATGTACAGAACATTCCCATACCATAGCCACACTGTGTTGATATGTACAGAACATTCCCATACCATAGCCACACTGTGTTGATATGTACAGAACATTCCCATACCATAGCCACACTGTGTTGATATGTACAGAACATTCCCATACCATAGCCACACTGTGTTGATATGTACAGAACATTCCCATACCATAGCCACACTGTGTTGATATGTACAGAACATTTCCATACCATAGCCACACTGTGTTGATATGTACAGAACATTCCCATACCATAGCCACACTGTGTTGATATGTACAGAACATTCCTATACCATAGCCACACTGTGTTGATATGTACAGAACATTCCCATACCATAGCCACACTGTGTTGATATGTACAGAACATTCCCATACCATAGCCACACTGTGTTGATATGTACAGAACATTCCCATACCATAGCCACACTGTGTTGATATGTACAGAACATTCCCATACCATAGCCACACTGTGTTGATATGTACAGAACATTCCTATACCATAGCCACACTGTGTTGATATGTACAGAACATTCTCATACCATAGCCACACTGTGTTGACATGTACAGAACATTCCCATACCATAGCCACACTGTGTTGATATGTACAGAACATTCCCATACCATAGCCACACTGTGTTGATATGTACAGAACATTCCCATACCATAGCCACACTGTGTTGACATGTACAGAACATTCCCATACCATAGCCACACTGTGTTGATATGTACAGAACATTCCCATACCATAGCCACACTGTGTTTGATGTGTTCCCTTTGAGGAGTATTATCAATAAGGCCTAAGCATGGCAACATACAAAATGTTAATACTTAATTTGTGTGTCCAAGTGAGTGTTATCTCTCTCTCTATGGAGAGAGGGCCCCTGAGCTGAGGGGGCTGCTCTCTCGGGAGCAAGGTGGTGCCGCAGATAGGGGTCCGGCCGTAGGTGACCTACAGGGGCTGCAAAGGGGCCGGGAAGGGTCGGCACCCATCGATGGTGGTCCTGCCGGGTGGAGAATATTAAGTGGCTATGGGTCTGCAGGCGTGTGGGCTCTCTCTGGCTCCTTGCTTGACAAGAATGATAGCTTTCATTTGCATGCTAAAGCTCCAGCTGTCCCCCCAAGATGGATGAGGGGTCCCAGCTTCATCCCTCACTCCCGCTACCGCTGCTCCTCATACAATGGAGAGAAAATTAAGTGGGGGCCAAAAAGATAAAAATGTTCATAACATACAATTTTCTTCTCTCTCCTTGAATTGAAGGTTGCTCTGAGGGTTTTGGCCCCTTTTCTCCCGGTGAATGGGCAGAGTAAACTGTGCACTGCCAGATATGCAGAACAAACTCACCTCATTGCTGTTTATATCATTAGTGTTTGTGTATACAGTGAATGCAGTGTCAATATTTTCGCTGACTCTGCACATTATATTCATTATGACCATTTTTATGTACATTTTTATGTTTGCCTTGTATTGTACAAGGATTACATTAGTAGCTAATATTCTGACCGTTAGAAATGGCTTGAAAAGTTCCGAATGATTCTTTTTAACAAGTTGGTTTCTTTATGTTGGCTTTAATGCTCTAGAAAAATAGATTATGCAGCTAAATTCAAAGAAAACAAGCATTTTAAAACTCACAGATATAATGAGCGTGTCAGGCAGTTTTAGCACCAATACAGTTCTATCCAAGTGTGTCTCTCAAACTGTAAACATGAAAGCTTGCTGCTGGCATGTTTCCCTTCAAATATAGCTAGCCCTATACCACAAAGTTCTCTCACTCATGTGTGCACCCAGCGTTTAAATACTGTGTCTGCTTTCATTTACCTTTGTCAGGATATTCTAAAGCACGGAAACCACTTCACTACTCTTAACTAAACTCCAGGAGATCAAATACTTTCAGTGTTTTTAGAGCATATCTCTAGATGATTTTATGTAATTAATCTACCGAGTTTTTACATGATCAAAGTGGCCCACGATTATTCAGCTCACTTCTGTATCCCACACTCTGCTAACTGTCCTGGTAATACAAGTCTCTTGAGGTCTGAAGTGGTTCTAATTTACACATTTCCCCTTTCTAGTGTCCTCAAACTGAAATTGTGTGTGTGCGTACATCTGCGTTTTAGAATGATACAACTCAGCACTCCTCAGCAAATTGCTGGTGTTCCCACAAGCTAACTGATTACAGTATATAATATAATGATATTTGTAAATGATGTTTGTGGAAGAGTTTTGACGGCACTGAAACAGCGACATTCTATTTGCATGGATTACTGATCCTCTCAACATCGCTCAGTATGAGACGCTGTGTAATCGCCTACACGACCATATGTTTATTTTCTCCCTACTGTCTGTCCTATCTCTCAATGTGTGCTTGTTCTTTTACAGCTCTCCTTACAACCAGACCCCCGAAGGTCCTGTTCCCCACTGAGAGACAGGCCAGTGTTATAGATGTCCAACCGGGTAAGTCTTCCCCATGGGAGCCAGTGCTAACGGTCTCCTCTCCATAGAGCAGACAAGTGTAATTATAGACTGCAATAGTCAGGGGCTCCTTGCTGCTTTCTCTCCAACCGGGCTGGCCTGTTCTTCAAAATGCATTTTACTGCAGTGCCTTTTGGATGGGGATACATTGCCATTGCTGTGTCAATATATAGTTTTGGAGCTCTGTTTGTTGGAATGTCCTCTACTGTAAAGCAGCAGAGTGATCACCAACACTGCATTCTAATGCCTGAGTCAACCCCATTAAAAAGTGTTGCTGCAATCAGCCAAACATGCCTGAGGGGGCATTTGCAATATATACATCTGGGGGCTAAGAGAAAGTATAACACACAAGGCAGGCAAATGTTCAGAGAGATCAAACCAGAACACAGCATTACCACTGGCATGCAGTATTCCCCTGACCCTTGTTTCCATATTTAATTATGAGCTTGTTCTAACCTGGGGGAGGTGCCCGGCCGTAGCCTCTCAGCTCATTCTCCTGCACCTTGTACAATGTAGGCTAGAACCATTTAATAGAAGGTCCAAAATCCACTGTTATCAGCGTGAAACAACACAATTCTTTCAAATCTGTGTCCATACAATGATTGTGTCAAAATTACACTTAATTTAAAACATTTTACCGGAACGTTTCAACCACATATTCATACTACAATGTGCTTTCGGCACTTACCATGTAAAAAGCCCTGCCTGCGAGATATACAAACACTCTTCAAATCTTATTCTGGAGCTCAGGACCAGTTGACAATAACAAAACAAGTGCGAGGAAGGCATATTTAAGCTGTCAAGTTGGGGTAAATTATAGGCCATTATTCCACATGCATCAACACAGAGACTGGGAGGAGACAGCTGAAGAGATGGAGTTTCCGAGCTCCTGCAGAGCCAAGGAGATGTCGTTGTCTTCTTCTTCTTCTCCTCCTTCTTCCTCTTCTTCACTGTTCAGTATTTAAATAATACACTTCACCTAACAACTGGCTCCGATATGATGGGTTGGCTTAGCACTCTACTACCTTGTGCAGTGTTCACATTCAGTTCTGCCATATTGTGAACACTATTCAGTTCTACTACATTGTTGCATGTAATTTTACGGTTTCCATGAGAAGTTACTTTTGTTAGCCTTGCTTTACAGATACAGTAATTGTATACTCTGCTCGAGGCCAAGGTGTTCTGTGGGTGATTGGCACTTGGTACGCCAATTACCCTCATTGTTCAGTAGTCTTGCTAGATGAAAACAGGCTGAATCCAAGCTGTTTTACAAATGATGTGTATTTTCCCCAGTTTAAGAACAACCCTGTTACCCAATCAGTGCATAATAGCTTTCTGGATAACACACAAACTGGACCTTATTTGCCTTGCTTTACAACCCCAGGACATTTATTGCAGTTCTTCCTATGGAATAAATATCTTTACTGCTTTGCCATTCTCAATCGTTACCTTTCTCTGCGCGGTTATTATATTTCTGATAGGATGACGAGTCAGGCAGCCCCAACCCAATTAAACTTAATAGAGTGAGCAGTCTGTATAACACAGCATAAATCTCTCTCATCCAGCAAGCCCCCTGCGCCCTACAATGGATGTCACACCTTCTGTCACAGGCATTGCATCCATGCGCATCAGGATTTATCGAGTGCCTGGGCGTCTGGAGAAAGAACCCCTAACTACGCCTGATACCAGGGAAAAAAACATCTCTGGCAGGGTGTGTGTGGTGGGCGTTTTCTCCAAAGGCATTGCCGTATGACTGAAAGCACTGTATGTTAAGAATTGTTCGTAAAGTGTAAACACGACTTCCTCCTACAATATTGTCAATTTCTCTTATGTTGTTTTTTTTAAATCAACAGCAATGGGTACAAGGATTTCATATCGACGTTATGTATTTGATATGAAAAAATGCCTTTTTATGTTAAGATGTTTGTTTGAATGATGATTAGATAGGGAACAGGGAATGGTCTGGGCTGCTTGAAGGAGAGAAAGTATAAACCTTGGGTGTTGCTAAAGTAATGTCTTTCTCAAGGATCCATTCTCCCTCTGAAGCTAAGGAACTGGTCATTTGTACTGAAATAGGCACCCTAATAACAAAAAGATATTTACAGCTTTGTGAGCCGTGACTATACCCAGTCTTGTTGTCAATGTTGCTTTATCTGCAACAACAAAAAAGGAGGAAGAGTGACACTATCTCTAACTGACACACAGTTGTGTTATACTCATAGACTAACAAATATTGAGAGTGTTGAAATTAACAAAAGCTGGAATAAATATAATGTAGATTTGATCAACCTTCCCTTACCATTACTCCTTGTAATCCACATAAAACAATTATGACGTGAATGTGAATATGCTTATGGCTCAAGAGACCTAACAGATTGAATAAAGTCCTTCTATATGATATCCAATCCGCATCTCATCAAATTAAATGTGAGCTGTTAACTGCTCCTCCTCAAATGGGCAAAACAGCAGCGTGCCCTGAAAAAGGAAAGGGCTCCTTGACAAGAACCTGTAGCCCCACAAAATTGGTAATTAATTGTTGTGCGGCAGGCACTGTGGTGAGTTCTGGAGGCTGGACCATTAGGCCACAGCTGTCAGTGTTTATTAGCTGAGGAGACGCTAAGTGCAGAGAAGATTTAATAGCTCCATGGAAATCAGCTCCCCCGTACCCTTTACACGAGAAGGGCCTATTATTAGCCACAGGGCGCCTGATTAGCCGCCGGAGCATCTGAGAGGAGTGACACGATAAAGGAGAGGACCAAGGAGAGGAGAGCGTTGCGCCGCTGTGTCTCTGCTCTGTCTGTGGTTCTGCCTACTCTTCATGGACAGCCCCACTCCACGAAGGCTTTTCCAGCAGAGGAGGAGGAGAGGAGAGGCCATATTAAGACAGAACGCCTGAGAGTACACTGAGGCTCATGGCTAGTTGGATACACTGCAGGAGGAGGGTGGGTGGGGGGGGTATTGTTAGCACAATGTTCCAGGAAAGCACATTATTCATCTCAAACTGTGCCTATTTTTTGTGCATTAATGTCATATCATGAACAAAATCCTCATACTGTATATAGATGTAGGATCTTAATTTGACCAGGTTCTCAGAGCAGGAAAAAATATTTATCCTGCAGCAACAGGAAATGTGAATTATTGTGTGGATTAAAATGAATGGACCTTTTTGTAGGGGCTGATACATTTTTAGTTAGGGCAAATCAAGTCAAATAAAATAAAAGTGCAAATTACAAACTTTAGAAGCATTTTTAAACTTAGAATGCATTACAAGTTTGCATTTCCTGCAACAACAGGATGATCAAATTAAGATCCTACATCTGTAGTTTGTCTTGACCTCAGGTGTGCAATAACCCAAAATGGCAGACCATAAATACCACTGTTGAATGAACGCCACATTCCCACATATTCACCTTGATCTAATCACAGGGTCGGTGACAAACGGGCAGTGTCATCCTCACGTAGGCCAATCCAATTATGTGAATGCATTCAGTTCCCCCACAGTGCACCAAGCATGGCTCCAGCATCTCCTGCTTCTGCTTGGCTCTTCAGTTTCTTGGAATTTGTGACACATAGGAAGACAAATATGTCTCTGTAATGCGGAGGGGTGGATTGGCACTCCATCAGTGTCTGGGTATTTATGCTTGATATAAATATCCAGAGAGTGACAGGAAACAGAGTTGGAGGCCCATCCCGTTGAGCGCAGAGAGAGCTGGGTGTCAGAATGATAGAGTAACGGCAGAGCGATTGCGCTCTGTGTAGGAACATATCTCTCTCACTATAATTTGTCATCAGAGTTGGTTGCAAGACTCATAAATATGTTAATTAGCTGTGTTTGCAACCTTGAGCGAGAGAGAGAGAGAGGGGGAGAGTAAGAGGAGGAGAGGAGTCAGTGGGGTGGGGTATAGAATCCCGCTGTGTGTTGTGTGTATCTGAGAACTACAGAATCAAGTTGTAATACTTAACATTGATCAACCGCAGAGTATTATGGCAGTAGGAATAGCTTTGTCTTCAGCTTATTGTTTTACGATGTGTTTGCTGTGTGTTTATTCCCATGCTTACACTGTACGCCCCATACAGTATGTAGTACACATTTATAAAGGTCTTAGCTTCTGGCAGTAGGTCATTTTACCTCTTCTTGGAGCTGAAGTACATTAACAGAGCCTAATATTAAGAAACATTAATTCCTTTGACACAACTCTCAGAATAAAAAGCAAGCTAATTCGTGATGGTTTGTTAGAGCAATGATGTACTTTTAATGCCAGGTTACCTTTGAAGTTGCTATATATGGCATATTTACTTTATTTGTTTCAAACAATGTGTATAGTACACAGTAGTATATGATTTACAGTACCAATCAAAAGTTTTGACACACCTACTCATTCAAGGGTTTTTCTTTATTTTTACTATTTTCTACATTGTAGAATAATAGTGAATACATCAAAACTATGAAATAACACATTTGGAATCATGTAGTAACCAAAAATATATATTTTTGATTTTAGATTATTTAAAGTAGCCACCCTTTGCCTTGATGACAGTGTTGCACACTCTTGGAATTCTGTCAAACAGCTTCACCTGGAATGCTTTTCCAAAAGTCTTGAAGGAGTTCCCACATATGCTGAGCACTTGTTGGCTGCTTTTCCTTCACTCTGTGGTCAAACTAATCCCTAACCATCTCAATTGGGTTGAGGTCGGGTGATTGTGGAGGCCAGGTCATCTGATGCAGCACTCCATCACTCCTTGAATTCTAAATAAATTACTGATAGTGTCACCAGCATAGCACCCCCACACCTTCTCATAAGTCCACCTACTCTGCGTCTCACAAAGACACGCCGGTTGGAACCAAAAATCTCAAATTAGGACTCATCAGACCCAAGAACAGATGTTCACCGTTCTAATGTCCATTGCCCGTGTTTCTTGATCCAAGCAAGTCTCTTCTCCGTATTGGTATCCTTTGGTAGTGGTTTCTTTGCAGCAATTCAACCATGAAGGCCTGATTCACACAGTCTCCTCTGAACAGTTGATGTTGGGATGTGTCTGTTACTTGAACTCTGTGAAGGATTTATTTGGGCTGCAATTTCTGAGGCTGGTACCTCTAATGAACGTATCCTCTGCAGTAGAGGTAACTCTGGGTCTTCCTTTCCTGTGGCGGTTCTCATGAGAGCTAGTTTCATCAGAATGCTTGATGGTTATTGCGACTGCACTTGAAGAAACTTTCAAAGTTCTTGGACTGTCGTTTCTCTTTGCTTATTTGAGCTGTTCTTGCCACAATATGGAGTTGGTATTTTCCGAAATAGGGCTATCTTCTGTATACCACCCCTACCTTGTCACAACATAACTGATTGGCTCAAACGCATTAAGAAGGAAAGAAATTCCACAAATTAACTTTTAACAAGGCACACACCTTTTAATTGAAATGCATTCCAAAGCTATCATCAAGGCAAATGGTGGCTTCTTTGAAGAATGTCAAATATAACATATATTTTTATTTGTTTAACACTTTTTTGGTTACTACATGATTCCATATGTGTTGTTTCATAGTTTTGATGTCTTCACTATTATTCTACATTGTAGAAAATAGTAAAAATAAAGATAAACCCTGGAATGAGTTGGTGTGTCCAAACTTTTGACTGGTACTGTATATCAAATATGTATGAGTATAAAACATTTTACCAAGCCAAGAAAGAACAAAGACAGTGATCATCATGCACGTTTCATTCCAAAATCCACATTTGCAATTTCCGTTCTGCCATTTCGCTGATCCTTTTGTTCTGTTTTGTTCTCAATTTTCACGTCATTCTGTTTCCCAAAATGTACTTGCCAATAAAAATGTCATTTTTGATTGTTTCAGAAAGGTCTGCAGATTTTTTTGTTTACAATAACAAGGTAGGAAGGCATGGGAAATGACCAACTGGATATCACAGTGTCATTCCAATTGCAGGGGGAATATTTCTTGATCGTTTTATAATTAAAGATTGCCAATCTGGTGTACAAAAGCCCAAGGAGGTCCCATTCCTCATGACTCGTTACTAGTCAGTCAAAGATTAACTTGACATGGCAGTTTTCTAACATTGATCAAATGAAATATGATAGTCCTCAAAATATAGAGCAGATATCCTACTGGCCATGATCATAGTCCATAATGGTTGAGTGTGAACCTCAAACTAGCAAATGAACCTCAAACCTCGTTTCAGTCAGAATTAACTTCCTTTTCGTCCATAATTAAGCCACACTCTTCAAAGCCTTGATAAAGACAGTAATTACCCTGTTAACATCAGAAAAACAGAATTATTTGGTATCCTATAGAAATGTTTTTCTCCTGGTTGCTAGACCACATCGCCAGGCTAGGCTTGGCTCTCTCTGTGTCTGTTGTTAGCATGCAGATGCACAAGTCAGATCATCAGTAGTAAAATAATAATAAAGGCAGCTAATTAGTGGTATAATGACTTGTCCTTGACAGGAGCTTCTCTCCTCTCCTCTGCAGCACAGAGAGCAGCCATGAGAGCTCTATTAGGGATGTGTATAGAAGTCCAACCTTCCAAGTCCTTTCATGTTGCGTGTGCTGCCTGCTAAGTATACAGCCGCTCATCTAGAGTGCGGAGGCGGTAGTGTGTGTTGTGTATGGATGGGAGATAGCTAGCTATCACAGTCATTGACATGGGGTAAATGATCTTGTGAAAATCACCTCTGTGGACATTTTGAAATTCCCTGCTGTCTTTTATCGGTTTGATACAGCACACAAAGTACTGTCTTGAGACCAGATATCATATTCATTCTGTACCATGTGGTCTATGAATATGCTTAGTACTAATTTATCTTCCCGTTTAACTAGTTCAACAATGTTTTTATGTCGATTAGTGCCATTAACCTCTTGACACGTGCAGATGTGTCTAAATCAGACCCTCGTCCCACCTCATTCTATCCCTCTCACCCCACCACAAACACACACACCACTTCTCTAGAACTCGGTTTGCGATGCATCTGGCCTCAAAAACCAGTCCAACTATAAAGCAAATCATAATGCAAGCACCAGGGTTGAGGGTGTGAGCATGTGGGTCTGGGCAGATGAGATGTGTGCATCTGTAAGTTGATGTTCTTGTGTGTATGATTGTATCTGGCTGATTTAAAAATGGAAAAAATGGAGAAAAATAAATAAAAAAAAATTAAAAAAAATATAAGACCAGGGTCACTCACCATCCCCCAGGTCCCCTATATACAGAGGAAAATCTGTCCCAAATTGTCAAACATCCTATCGGTCTAACTCTATCCTGTGCTGAAAAGAACCGAGATAATGGAATGGAATTACCTCTCTCTGTCACCCTGTGGGAAAGGAATCAACTTTTTGGTCACTGTTCCAGAGAGTAAGTGGATATTAAATCAAAATGGTTGGCGCTAAGGGAATGGGCACTGGGCTGGTCCTGGGGTCAAAGGTAACCCTGTGGCATGGCCAGAGTACCAGAAACAGGAAGCTAGCCTCTCTGTATTAACACACACATCCCTCTATAGGCTGCTGGGAGCTAGGTTACATCACAGCACAGCGCAGGCCAGGTGACACATCCACCTGACAGGCCAGTGCATTGCAGCAGTTGATTGTGCTGCTCCAACAGCTCCCTTTGAAAGGACGACAAGTGAAATGAAAATGTCAAGCCATTTGCACGGTTTGTTTCACAACACATTTATGCCTATCACAGGTGTTCTTTTAAAATGCAAATGCTGACCGTTTTTTTTAAACGTTGAAAGCTGCAGAAAAGGCTCTTTGTGCCTAGCCTAGTCATGAATAAATCCCTTATTGAAATTGCATGATACCTTTTGCCTTGAATCTGTAGTACTAGGAAGTCTTTACAAGGATATGGCACTAGATGAACGCTCAAAGACACCCTTTTTAGCGTTCATCCAGACTCATTTGTTGCTCTCTGATGATAGGGTGAAATTAGAAATGTGTATGTATTGGGCAGGATCAAATATACTTGTTATTGTGGACTGCAGGTCTGGCAGGCTTATCCAGTTATCAGTGTGTGTGAAGTCAAATTCAACATACTGCTGTGGATGAGGAGCTTGTGTGCCCTTTTAAGGCCTAATGTTAATGACCTTTCTGTGAGCTCTGCGGTACAGCATGACACGTAGCTACGGTATCCACAGGCAACGTTACAAAATATTTTTTTGAATCATACAGAACTTTACAGAATGTGTGGTAAAAAAAATGCTTTAAAAAAAACTAGTACTGTGGTAACAAACCCATATTTTTCCTAAAGGTTTGAATTAATCAGTATCCACATTATGTGATATTTTTTTTACATTGAAGCTTTGACTACATTTTGACATCTCACCAATACTATGCCAAGTCACCAACTAATCAGTTATATACTGTACAGCTAGCTTCATGTATGACCTCTAGTGGTGTCAGTGTGTGGTCTGGTTGTTTTTACGCTTTAAGAATTGTGGCACTCAGGATAGCGATGGGACGTTCAGCTCTTTTTACTGACTCAGACCTTTTCGACTCGTTCAGTCAAATGATCGAATCTTTCGACTCATTTCGTTCATTTGAGTCAGTAATGCCCGGAGCACGCAGGACCTCCTACCGGCTAACGATGAACTGAAAACTCGAAATAGTCATCATTCTACAAGCCTCTCGTTCACATGTCGTTCACCATAAGGGGCTTTTTGGAGCTGTCATTTGTGAGTGAGACTTGTGAAAGTGTGTATGTTTTGGTTCTACAAAGCTGTGTCCATCATAACATTCAATACAATGTGCATTTGTCAATAGCTAAGCATACAAATAAGAGCATTTCTTGGTACACTCTTGGAAAAAAAGGTGCTATCTAGAACCTTAAATGGTTCTTTAGCTGTCTCCAAAGGAAAACCCTTTTGAAAAGCACTTTTAGGTTGCAGGTCGAACCTTTTGGGGTTCCTAGTAGAACCCAGAGGTGATTTTAAAGGGTTGTTGGCTGCACCTAAGGAAAACCCTTTTGGGTTCCATGTAGGACCCAGCGTTCTACATGGAACCCAAAAGGGTTCCACTTGGAACCAAAAATGGTTCTACCTGGAACCAAAAAAGGTTCTCCTATGGGGACAGCCGAAGAACCCTTTTGGAACCCTTTTCTCTAAGAGTGTACATTTGAAACGAGGTCTAGCTGTGACCACAAACGGACTAGATTGTGAATGACTCTTGGCGGAATGCATTGCTTGACTGCCGTGAGGGTGATAAGCACAATATCATTTGAAAACTGCAGCACCCTAAACGATTTGTTCCGAAGTTCGAGTTTGTTGAGGATAAACTGTATGTTTTGGTTTTACAAAGCTGTGTCCATCATAACATTCAACAATCAATGAATTGCATTCATTCTTGCACCATGCGATCAATTATCAGTTCTGAACATGTATTTTTCTTCTCTATGCTAACTGCAGCATGATCTATTTTGCATATATGACAGACAGTTGTTGCTCTTTTTGAGCACTTCTCCTGAGTCAACGGAGGAGCACGTATTAATCCTGCTGTAGAATTCATTGCGGCCAGCAGGTCAAACGAATGACTAAAATGAACGAGTCACTCAGAAAAGGAATCATGGCTCTCAAGTCAGTAAAAAGAATCATTCAAAAAGAATGAATCGTTCACGAACTGCATAGCACTTAGTTCAGGAGTGAACGTTTAGAGGAGAAGGTCAGGTGCGTTCTGTTTGGACAGATATGACCTCGATGGGGCAGTTTTGTGTAACGTGCGGCAACCACAAATGTTCTTTCCATAGATCATGTCTGACATAAACAATGAGTACTTTGTGGCATAAACCGTTCCTAATGAAAGGTGCATGTCACCTTTCGCATCTCTGACCTGGAAAGGTACTCTAGTGTGAGTGTATTTGATATATATTCATATTTGTTGTTGAGGGATTTATGTGTTTATCTATTCCCAACAGAGACGATGGATCATGTTTGAAGCAGTAATATAGTGGTATGAAAACACCATAGTATAACCTCACAGTTGCTTATGCAACATTGACTTTGAATGAATAGCTCACACATGCAGTGCACTCTCCTTTTTCAGCACATGGCAGGGACCCTATCAAAGTTTAAAACTCTAATTCCGCACCAATCTCTTCCAAAACCAAAGGAAATTGAGTGAAATTAGATTTGTATTAAAATGAAATCCCTGGCAGGCCCCTAGGAGGTTCATGATGTGATTGTGAATAGGAAGATTAGTATTGACCCAATGTGTTCAGAATGTCACCTCTGAACTTCAGACAGCCACAGAATAGTTTTAATTCTAGATTGCCACATGGAATTTTGACCTAAATCCGCCCCTCTTTTCAGTCAGGATAGGTTGAAGGTTAATTCATACAGATCTACATTGCCCTGATCCCTCTCTCTCTCACTTCCACTGTCAGACCTGTACTTCTGACATACATTTCCATGAAGTAAGTCTCTCTGGAGTCAACCTGAGGTCAAGGAGTTTCTCGGTACTTACTGTTGGGTCCCATAAGTGCAGTCTGACCATTCCATACTGTACATCTTTACAAAATGACATGTTTTGTCTTGTTTCTTGCACCACTTGTCCCCTGCATTCATAGATTGGATATACCAGACAATAATGGAGGACAGAAGCTTCTATTACCCTGCAGTGGTCAGACCTGATGAGAGTTGTCAATCAACCACTGCTACCCAATAAAATCCCTTTACCCTCCATCTGTTGCAGTCCTATAGCTATTCTAAGTTTATGCCCTAGTTTCCTTACTCACTCTATCTCATAATTATGATTCTACAGTGACACCCCAGTAGTGACTCATGCTGTATCAAGATATACACTGGTCGTCGCAGTGGTGGCACAGGGCTACTCATTTCTCCTAGGTGGAGATTTTCTCTTTTCTCCCTCTTTCACCTGTCCATCTCCTCATTTGAATTCCATGCTGTCACTGTCACTTGTCCACTCATTGTTGTCATCTATCGCCCACCATGTGCCCTTAGAGAGTTCCTCAATGAGCTTTGACAACTTCGTAAGCTCATTTCCTGATGGCTCACTGCTCTTCATACTTGGCGACTTCAACCTTCCGATTTCTGCCTTCGAATAATTTCTTTACCTCCTTGCCTCTTTTGACCTCACCCTTTCCCAGTCCCCTCCAACTCACAAGGCAGAAAATATGCTTGACCTCATCTTTACTAGAAGCTGTTTGCCTACTAATCTCACTGCAATCCCCCTCCTGATCTCTGATCACTATTTTGTTTCCTTTTCTGTCTCCCTTTCCTCCAACCCTAGCCACTCAGCCCCTACCCAAATGGTCATGCGCCATCTCAATCTTCGCTCTCTCTCTCTCCCACTATCTCCTCTTCTATCCTATCATCTCTCCCTTCTGCTAAATCCTTCTTTCTCCTGTCTCCCTTTTCTGCCTCTTCAACCCTACTCTCCTCCCTTTACGCATCCTATGACTCTCACTGCCGGTCCTCCCCTCCTTTTCCATGGGTGAGTGACTCATTGCGAGCTTACAGGGCTGCAGGCACCTATCAGAGCACCTATCATCCTTCCACTCCTTCCTCTCTACCTTCTTTTCCTCTATATCTTCTGCGAAAGCCACTTTCTGTCGCTCTAAATGGCAAGCTTCTGCCTCGAACCCTAGGCAACTCTTTTTCACCTTTTCCTCTCTTCTTAGTCCTCCACACCCTCCCTCCTTCCTCTCTGTGAACGACTTTGTCAACCACCTTGAAAAGAAGGTTGACGACATCTGCTTCCCATTCATTCAGCCTATTGAGTCCACTGGTTCCATTCACACAGAACTACCCTACACCTTGACCTCTCCAGATGAAATCTTGCGACTAGTGAGGACCGGCCCTCCAAAAACCTGCCCACCCAACCCCATCCTCTCCTCCCTTCTCCAGACCATTTCTGGAGACCTTCTCAAATTCCTCACTTCCCTCATCAACTCATCCCTGACTACTGGCTGTCTCCCTTCTGACTTAAAAAATCTCAGAGTCGGTCCCCTCCTCAAGAAACTAACACTCGACTCCTGTAACGTCAAAAACTACAGACTAGTATCCCTTGATATCGCTGACTAACTCTCTCGCAATCTCTCTCAGAACGACCTTCTTGACCCTAACCATTCAGGTTTCAAGACGGGTCACTCAACCGAGACTGCTCATCTCTGTGTCACAGAGGCTTTCCTCACTGCCAAAGCTGACTCTCTGACTCTGCCTTCGACACCGTGAACCATCTGATCCTCCTCTCCACCCTCTCATGGATGGGCGTCTCAGGCTCTGCAAACTTTTGGATTGCATCCTCCTGGCAGGCCACTCCATCCAGGTTTAATTGAGAGGATCTGTGTCTGCACCACATACTCCCATGACTTGTGTCCCCCATGGCTTGGTTGTAGGCCCTCTCCTCTTCTCTCTTGACAGCAGGGCACTCTGCTTCGTCATATCCTGACATGGTCTTTCCTATCATTGTTATTCGGATGACACTCAAATACTTTTCTCTAAACCCCCTTCTGACAGCTGGTGACAGGTGACATGCATCTCTATGTGCCTGGCTCATATCTCAGCTTTGATGTGGGCCCACCACATCATGCTCAACCTAGACAAGATAGAGCTACTCAAGATGGAGTTGTCAACTCCACAGTGTCTGCCTCCCAGAGAGCAAAGAACCTTGGTGTGACCCTGGACAACATCCTGTCGTCCTCTGCAAGCATCATGGCAGTGACTCACTCCTGCAGGTTCATGCTCTAAAACATCCGTAGAGTACGACCCTACTTCACACAGGAAGTGGCGCAGGTCCTAATCTAGGCCTTTGTCATCTCCCGTCTGGACTACTGCAACTCACCGTTGGCTGGGCTCCCCGCTTGTGCCATCAAACCTCTGCAATTTATCCAGAATGCTGTAGCCCGCCTGGTGTTCAAACTTCCCAAGTTCTCCCATGTCACCCTGCTGCTCCACACACTCCACTGGCTTCCAGTCAAAGCTCGCATCCACTACTGCTTACAGAGCAGCAAGAGGAACTGCCCCGCCATACCTTCAAGGGATGCTCAAACCCTACAAAACCGAGCCCTCCGTTCTGCCAGCTCTGGTGTCTTGGCCCTTCCACCCATATGCGAGTGCAGCTCCCGCTCAGCCTAGTCCAAGCTCATCTCTGTCCTGTAACCCCAATGGCGCAACCAACTTCCCCCTAAAGCTAGGACAGCAGAGTCCCTGCCCATCTTTAAAAAACATCTGAAACTCTACCCCTTCAAAGAGTATCTTAAATTATCACACAGCACCCCCCACCCACCCCTCACACCCCCTTCTCACAACAACCTCGAACACTCTCACTCAACTTTTTTTTTAAATGTTCCTTACTAACTCTGATTTTGCTGATAGCTACTTGATTGAGGGAAAATATACTTACTATGACTTTTTTTGTGGTTGTCCCACCTAGCTATCTTGAATGCAACTGTAAGTTGCTCTAGTTAAGAGTGTCTGCTAAATGACTAATATGTCAATGTAATACCATTCATAATGATTCTTCATTTTGTTAATCTGGGTAGTTGTGCGTTTGAAATAGCCCAAAAGGCTGGGAAGGTAATTAACCTATGCACAAATTGGAGATAAGTTTGAATCGAATTTAATATTTTTTTAACGATGGTCATGAACCCCATCATTTTTAAGTTACCCATCAAGTACATGTTAATTAGATGTCTGCCAAGATTGGACTCAACACGGAGATGGTACTGGACTTTATTTAGACTGCATACTGGAACGCTGGAAGTTTTCTAAATATCAACCTCCCACCCATCCTGGTTTAATTTAACAGATACGAGGAATTGCTCCAAACCATGGCAGCTTAATTTCCTGTTATACAGGATATTGACTGTATCCATTTCCAGAGATAATCTGTTCTCTCCTAAAATAGTTTAGGGTGTTTTTGAGGTTCTGGTACCGTACCTTAAGTGTGTGAAACCTCTGAAAAGTATCTTTATTTCAATGGTGTCACTTATTTTAGTAAGGCCGTCTTTGATTTTTTTAAACTCTGTTTATCCTCTGATCCTGGGTTTATGTTTGCCAATCATGGTAATCAAACAAAGCAATGATATCTGTTTGTTTCTGTAATAAAATAAGCTTGATGTTGGGAGAGGGAGAGGTGAAACCCTCCTGCCCACTGACAATAAATAATAAGTCCAGGGAATGAATAATAGCCATACAAATGTCTTGGATTTACTTTTAATATGATTAAAGGTTATTCACGTTGTTAAGAGTCCATGTTACCACAATATACAGTTGAAGTCGGAAGTTTACATACACTTAGGTTGGAGGCATTAAAACTAATTTTTCAACCACTCCACAAATTTCTTTTTAACAAACTATAGTTTTAGCAAGTCGGTTAAGATATCTACTTTGTGCTTGACACAAGTCATTTTTCCATCAATTGTTTACAGACGATTATTTCACTGATAATTAACTGCATCACAATTCCAGTGGGTCAGAAGTTTACATTCACTAAGTTGACTGTGCCTTTAAACAGCTTGGAAAATTCCCAAAAATTATGTAATGGCTTTAGAAACTTCTGATAGGTTAATTGACATCATTTGAGTCAATTGGAGGTGTACCTGTGGATGTATTTCAAGGCCTACCTTCAAACTCAGTGCCTATTTGCTTGACATCATGGGAATATCAAAAGAAATCAGCCCAAGACCTCAGAAAACAAATAGTAGACCTCCACAAGTCTGGTTCAATTTCCAAACACCTGAATGTACAATGTTCATCTGTACAAACAATAGTATGCAAGTATAAACACTATTGGAACACGCAGTCGTCATACCGCTTAGGAAGGAGACGCATTCTGGCTCCTACAGATGAACGTACTTTGGAGTCCAATATTGACATAACCTGAATGCAAGGAAGAAGCCACTGCTCCAAAACCACCATAAAAAAAGCCAGACTGCACATGGGGACAAAGATCATACTTTTTGGAGAAATGTCCTCTGGTCTGATGGAAGAAAAATATTACTTTTTGGCCATAATGTCCATCGTTATGTTTGGAGGAAAAAGGGGAATGCTTGCAAGCCAAAGAACACCATCCCAACCGTGAAGCACAGGGGTGGCAGCATCATGTTGTGGGGGTGCTTTGCTGCAGGAGGGACTGGTGCACTTCACAAAATAGATGGCATCATGAGGTAGGAAAATTATGTGGATATATTGAAGCAACATCTAAAGACATCTGTCAGGAAGTTAAAGCTTGGGCGCAAATGGGTCTTCCAAATGGACAATGACCCCAAGCATACTTCCAAAGTTGTGGCAAAATGGCTTAAGGACAACAAAGTCAAGGTATTGGAGTGGCTATCACAAAGCCCTGACTTCAATCCTATAGAAAGTTTGTGGGCAGAACTGAAAAAGTGTGTGCGAGCAAGGAGGCCTACCAACCTGACTCAGTTACACCAGCTCTGTCAGGAGGAATGGGACAAAATTTACCCAACTTATTGTGGGAAGCTTGTGGAAGGCTACTTGAAACGTTTGACCCAAGTTAAACAATTTAAAGGCAATGCTACCAAATACTAATCGAGTGTATGTAAACATCTGACCCACTGAGGATGTGATGAAAGAAATGAAAGCTGCAATAAATCATTCTCTCAACTATTAATCTGACATTTCACATTCTTAAAATGAAGTGGTGATCCTAACTGACCTAAGACGGGGAATTTTTACTTGGATTAAATGTCAGGAATTGTGAAAAACTGAGTTTAAATGTATTTGGCTAAAGTGTATGTAAATTTCCGACTTCAACTATGTCATGGGTTCACATTCGGCATGGTGGCAGCACTTTTACTTTGTGTTTGTTTTAAATATCACTGGAAATAATTGCATCTGCAATCTAGATGAAAGAACGGTAAATTCTCAGCAACTTCTCAGTCATGCAAACACTTTTGATGGCATCAAGCACTTCGGATTGGAAAGAATGCTATACACCTTACTTTCATAGCACCTTGGCACAAACCAAAACGATCATCGAAGCCAGTCTGAAATCTCAAATGAATGGTGGAGATCTTATAACTCTATGCCTTTTCTTATCGGGTGATATCCATCAATGCCCTGGACCTCAGTTTATCACAAACACCATTAAACGGCCTATGCATCCATGCTCCTCTTGCGAACATTGGATAAAGAGTGACAGCAAAGCTTTGGTATGTTTGGAACGCGTGCAACCACTGGGGAGGGGTTGCTCCATGGTGGCAGAGAGGCCACCGGAGGCAGTGCTGCGGGAAGATGGTAGTGCAGTGGGAGGCGAGTTACAAGTAGATTGGGAATTCAGTGAGGCCTTTGGCAAGAAGGGTGGACATTTTGTGCACTTAAAACGTCCAAAGCTTACTACCGAAGGTTGATTTGCAAACCAACAGGCGTATCTCATCAGAGGTGGGTGTCTTGTGTTTTACTGAGACATGGTTGGATTCATCTGTTTGTGACTGTTGTCAGGAAGGATCGGAATCAGAACGGTGGGGGGTATGTGCGTTTGTAAGATCGGACATTGCTTTTAACGTCAGATCGGATTTAAGCGTTGATTTGGAGATTGTCTGGCTGGATATCTGCCTTCCAAAAACCAAGCCGATTTTGTTGGGGGTGTGTTACAGGCTGCCCAATCAGAATGCATTATATTGTCATGTTTTGTCTTATATTGTCTTGTCATTTTGCTTTTCCTTCTGTTCGTTTTCCCCCTGCTGGTCTTTTTAGGTTCGTTCCCCTTTTTCTCTCTCCCTCCCTCTCTCTCTTCTCTCTATCGTTCCGTTCCTGCTCCCAGCTGTTCCTATTCCCCTAATCAATCATTTAGTCTTCCCACACCTGTTCCCTATCTTTTCCCCTGATTAGAGTCCCTATTTCTCCCCTTGTTTTCCGTTTCTGTCCTGTCGGATCCTTGTTTATTGTTCACCGTGCTGTGTCTTTGTATCGCCCTGTCGTGTCGTGTTTCCCTCAGATGCTGCGTGGTGAGCAGGTGTCTGAGTCTGCTACGGTCAAGTGCCTTCCCGAGGCAACCTGCAGTTGATTATCGAATCTCCAGTCAGTTCTCGTGATTACGAGTGGAATTGTTTTTTATGCTTTATTTACCGCTCCGATTTGTCTAGGAGTATTGCTATTTCCTTAAACTGGATTAAAGACTCTGTTTTCGCCAAGTCGCTTTTGGGTCCTCATTCACCTGCATAACAGAAGGATCCGACCAAAGAATGGACCCAGCGACTACAGACGCTCGTAACACTGCCGTCGAGATCCAAGGAGCCATGCTCGGCAGACACGAGCAGGAATTGTCTGCTGCTCGTCATGCCATGGAGAACCTGGCCGCTCAGGTTTCCGACCTCTCTGGACAGTTCCAGAGTCTTCGTCTCGTGCCACCTGTTACTTCCTGGTCTGCCGAGCCTCCGGAACCTAGGGTTAATAACCCACCTTGCTACTCCGGGCAGCCCAAGGAGTGCCGCTCCTTTCTCACCCAGTGTGATATTGTGTTCTCTCTCCAACCCAACACATACTCTAGAGAGAGAGCTCGGGTTGCTTACGTCATTTCACTCCTTACTGGCCGGGCTCGAGAGTGGGGCACAGCTATCTGGGAGGCAAGGGCTGATTGTTCAAACAATTACCAGAACTTTAAAGAGGAGATGATTCGGGTTTTTGACCGTTCAGTTTTTGGTAGGGAGGCTTCTAGGGCCCTGGCTTCCCTATGCCAAGGTGATAGATCCATAACGGATTACTCTATAGAGTTTCGCACTCTTGCTGCCTCTAGTGACTGGAACGAGCCGGCGCTGCTCGCTCGTTTTCTGGAGGGACTCCACGCAGTGGTTAAAGATGAGATTCTCTCCCGGGAGGTTCCTTCCAGTGTGGACTCTTTGATTGCTCTCGCCATCCGCATAGAACGACGGGTAGATCTTCGTCACCAAGCTCGTGGAAGAGAGCTCGCGTCAACGGTGTTTCCCTGCTCCGCATCGCAACCATCTCCCTCCTCTGGCTCAGAGACTGAGCCCATGCAGCTGGGAGGTATTCGCATCTCGACTAAGGAGAGGGAACGGAGGATCACCAACCGCCTGTGCCTCTATTGCGGATTTGATGGACATTTTGTCAATTCATGTCCAGTAAAAGCCAGAGCTCATCAGTAAGCGGAGGGCTACTGGTGAGCGCTACTACTCAGGTCTCTCCATCTAGATCCTGTACTACTATGTCGGTCCATCTACGCTGGACCGGTTCGGGTGCTACATGCAGTGCCTTGATAGACTCTGGGGCTGAGGGTTGTTTCATGGACGAAGCATGGGCTCGGAAACATGACATTCCTTTCAGACAGTTAGACAAGCCTACGCCCATGTTCGCCTTAGATGGTAGTCATCTTCCCAGTATCAGAATTGAGACACTACCTTTAACCCTCACAGTATCTGGTAACCACAGTGAGACTATTTCTTTTTGATTTTTCGTTCACCTTTTACACCTGTTGTTTTGGGTCATCCCTGGCTAGTATGTCATAATCCTTCTATTAATTGGTCTAGTAATTCTATCCTATCCTGGAACGTTTCTTGTCATGTGAAGTGTTTAATGTCTGCCATCCCTCCCATTTCTTCTGTCCCCACTTCTCAGGAGGAACCTGGCGATTTGACAGGAGTGCCGGAGGAATATCATGATCTGCGCACGGTCTTCAGTCGGTCCCGAGCCAACTCCCTTCCTCCTCACCGGTCGTATGATTGTAGTATTGATCTCCTTCCGGGGACCACTCCTCCTCGGGGTAGACTATACTCTCTGTCGGCTCCCGAACGTAAGGCTCTCGAGGATTATTTATCTGTGTCTCTTGACGCCGGTACCATAGTGCCTTCTTCCTCTCCGGCCGGGCGGGGTTTTTTTTTGTTAAGAAAAGGGACGGTACTCTGCGCCCCTGCGTGGATTATCGAGGGCTGAATGACATAACGGTTAAGAATCGTTATCCGCTTCCCCTTATGTCATCAGCCTTCGAGATTCTGCAGGGAGCCAGGTGCTTTACTAAGTTGGACCTTCGTAACGCTTACCATCTCGTGCGCATCAGAGAGGGGGACGAGTGGAAAACGGCGTTTAACACTCCGTTAGGGCATTTTGAGTACCGGGTTCTGCCGTTTGGTCTCGCCAATGCGCCAGCTGTTTTTCAGGCATTAGTTAATGATGTTCTGAGAGACATGCTGAACATCTTTGTTTTTGTCTACCTTGACGATATCCTGATTTTTTCACCGTCACTCGAGATTCATGTTCAGCACGTTCGACGTGTTCTCCAGCGCCTTTTAGAGAATTGTCTCTACGTGAAGGCTGAGAAGTGCTCTTTTCATGTCTCCTCCATTACTTTTCTCGGTTCCGTTATTTCCGCTGAAGGCATTCAGATGGATTCCGCTAAGGTCCAAGCTGTCAGTGAGTGGCCCGTTCCAAGGTCACGTGTCGAGTTGCAGCGCTTTCTAGGTTTCGCTAATTTCTATCGGCGTTTCATTCGTAATTTCGGTCAAGTTGCTGCCCCTCTCACAGCTCTTACTTCTGTCAAGACGTGTTTTAAGTGGTCCGGTTCCGCCCAGGGAGCTTTTGATCTTCTAAAAGAACGTTTTACGTCCACTCCTATCCTCGTTACTCCTGACGTCACTAGACAATTCATTGTCGAGGTTGACGCTTCAGAGGTAGGCGTGGGAGCCATTCTATCCCAGCGCTTCCAGTCTGACGATAAGGTTCATCCTTGCGCTTATTTTTCTCATCGCCTGTCGCCATCTGAACGCAACTATGATGTGGGTAACCGCGAACTGCTCGCCATCCGCTTAGCCCTAGGCGAATGGCGACAGTGGTTGGAGGGGGCGACCGTTCCTTTGTCGTTTGGACAGACCATAAGAACCTTGAGTACATCCGTTCTGCCAAACGACTTAATGCTCGTCAAGCTCGTTGGGCGTTATTTTTCGCTCGTTTCGAGTTTGTGATTTCTTACCGTCCGGGTAGCAAGAACACCAAGCCTGATGCCTTATCCCGTCTTTTTTAGTTCTTCTGTGGCTTCTACTGATCCCGAGGGGATTCTTCCTTATGGGCGTGTTGTCGGGTTGACAGTCTGGGGAATTGAAAGACAGGTTAAGCAAGCACTCACGCACACTGCGTCGCCGCGCGCTTGTCCTAGTAACCTTCTTTTCGTTCCTGTTTCCACTCGTCTGGCTGTTCTTCAGTGGGCTCACTCTGCCAAATTAGCTGGTCATCCCGGTGTTCGAGGCACTCTTGCTTCTATTCGCCAGCGCTTTTGGTGGCCGACTCAGGAGCGTGACACGCGCCGTTTCGTGGCTGCTTGTTCGGACTGCGCGCAGACTAAGTCAGGTAACTCTCCTCCTGCCGGTCGTCTCAGACCGCTCCCATTCCTTCTCGACCATGGTCTCACATCGCCCTAGACTTCATTACCGGTCTGCCTTTGTCTGCGGGGAAGACTGTGATTCTTACGGTTGTCGATAGGTTCTCTAAGGCGGCACATTTCATTCCTCTCGCTAAACTTCCTTCCGCTAAGGAGACGGCACAAATCATCATCGAGAATGTGTTCAGAATTCATGGCCTCCCGTTAGACGCCGTTTCAGACAGAGGTCCGCAATTCACGTCACAGTTTTGGAGGGAGTTCTGTCGTTTGATTGGTGCGTCCGTCAGTCTCTCTTCCGGGTTTCATCCCCAGTCTAACGGTCAAGCAGAGAGGGCCAATCAGACGATTGGTCGCATACTACGCAGCCTTTCTTTCAGAAACCCTGCGTCTTGGGCAGAACAGCTCCCTGGGCAGAATACGCTCACAACTCGCTTCCTTCGTCTGCTACCGGGTTATCTCCGTTTCAGAGTAGTCTGGGTTACCAGCCTCCTCTGTTCTCATCCCAGCTTGCCGAGTCCAGCGTTCCCTCCGCTCAAGCGTTTGTCCAACGTTGTGAGCGCACCTGGAGGAGGGTGAGGTCTGCACTTTGCCGTTACAGGGCACAGACTGTGAGAGCCGCCAATAAACGTAGGATTAAGAGTCCAAGGTATTGTTGCGGCCAGAGAGTGTGGCTTTCCACTCGCAACCTTCCTCTTACGACAGCTTCTCGTAAGTTGACTCCGCGGTTCATTGGTCCGTTCCGTGTCTCCCAGGTCGTCAATCCTGTCGCTGTGCGACTGCTTCTTCCGCGACATCTTCGTCGCGTCCATCCTGTCTTCCATGTCTCCTGTGTCAAGCCCTTTCTTCGCACCCCCGTTCGTCTTCCCTCCCTCCCTCCCGTCCTTGTCGAGAGCGCACCTATTTACAAGGTACGTAGGATCATGGACATGCCTTCTCGGGGACGGGGTCACCAATACTTAGTGGATTGGGAGGGTTACGGTCCTGAGGAGAGGAGTTGGGTTCCGTCTCGGGACGTGCTGGACCGTTCACTGATTGATGATTTCCTCCGTTGCCGCCAGGATTCCTCCTCGAGTGCGCCAGGAGGCGCTCGGTGAGTGGGGGGATACTGTCATGTTTTGTCTTATATTGTCTTGTCATTTTGCTTTTCCTTCTGTTCGTTTTTTTTCTCCCTGCTGGTCTTTTTAGGTTTGTTCCCCTTTTTCTCTCTCCCTCCCTCTCTCTCTTCTCTCTATCGTTCCATTCCTGCTCCCAGCTGTTCCTATTCCCCTAATCAATCATTTAGTCTTCCCACACCTGTTCCCTATCTTTTCCCCTGATTAGAGTCCCTATTTCTCCCCTTGTTTTCCGTTTATGTCCTGTCGGATCCTTGTTTATTGTTCACCGTGCTGTGTCTTTGTATCGCCCTGTCGTGTCGTGTTTCCCTCAGATGCTGCGTGGTGAGCAGGTGTCTGAGTCTGCTACGGTCAAGTGCCTTCCCGAGGCAACCTGCAGTTGATTATCGAATCTCCAGTCAGTTCTCGTGATTACGAGTGGAATTGTTTTTTTATGCTTTATTTACCGCTCCGATTTGTCTAGGAGTATTGCTATTTCCTTAAACTGGATTAAAGACTCTGTTTTCGCCAAGTCGCTTTTGGGTCCTCATTCACCTGCATAACATATATGAAGATGTTGAAATTGTGTTGTCAAACTGTAATGATTCCCTGGTAAAGGAAATAATGTTATTGGGGGATTTCAATACTGATGTCTGCAAAAAGGATAGCCCAATCCACAATGTATTTATGCACTTCTGTAGATCACCTGCTCTGACCAAAATTATAAAAGATCCCACTAGGGTATGTGAAACAGTGCAAAGTGTGATTGACTTAATATTAGTGTCTGATAAATCCAGAATATCACAGAGTGGAGTAATAGTATATGTAATCAGTGATCATTATATTACATTTTGCACAAGGATGTTTTTTAAAGATATATTTAATTGTCACAAAACCGTTAGAATCAGAGGACTCAAAAACTACTGTGTTGAAATGTTTAGGGAGCAAGTGGGTAAAATTGACTGGTCACCTGTGTTGGATAGTGTAGGGGTAGACAGTGCTTGGGAAACCTTTAAATGTAGATCCTTGATGTGGTGATCTAGCCCTTGGTTTAATCATGAGATTCTAGAATCTATCCAAGCAGGGAATAAGGCCTTTAAGAAATGTAATAACTCTCAAGAGCAGCCTGATTTTGTCCTATATAAACATCACAGAAATGAAGCACAGAGCAGGATGGATGAAGCTAATAGGGGTTACTTTGCTGAGAAAATCATTGAGAACAAAAATGACCCTAAAAAGCATTGGAAATCAATTAAGGAACTAGGCTGTAGCAGTACTACTAAAAACAAACTAAACAGTATGGGAGATGGTATATTAAAAAGCAGAGGTTGCCAATGAATTCAACTCTTGTTTAACTTCTGTTGCCAGCAAGCAGGTTAGCAAGCTGCCCACCAGTTCTGGTTTGTATGGAAACAACCAAGTCAAGAAGTATTATGCCGAGTTAGGGGTTCAGCCAAACTCTTTTTCCTTTGCAAGGGTAGCAACAGACAAAATAGTCAGCATGCTAGAAGCGCTTAAATGCTCCTAAGCCACAGGCCTTGATAATATTCCTGCAAGGTTTATAGATTCTGCCAAGCAAATTGTATTGCGCATATCGTTAATTTTTCTCTTGAACAAGGTACATTTCCCAGGGACATAAAACAAGCTAAAGTTATACCTCTGTATAAGAAAGGGTCATGGTCTGACCCTGGGAATTATAGGCCTGTATCTATGCTCAGTATAACATCAAAGATCCTGAGAGAGTTGCACATGAGCAAATTTATGAATATGTCAACAAACAAAGTCTAATATATGATTTTCAGTCTGGTTTTAGAAAAACATACTCCACTGTTTCATGTCTACTTTACTTGACTGACTTCATCATGAAAGAGATTGATGAGGGCCATCTCTGTGAAATGGTACTGCTTGACCTACAAAGGGCCTTTGTTACAGTTAACCACTGTCTCATAATCTCCAAAATGGAGGCACTGGGGTTAAGCAGTATCTCTCTAGGCTGGGTAAAGTCATATTTATCAGGTAGGGAGCAAGTAGTAGAGGTTACTGGTTCACTGTCTCAGGCAAAACCAATGAGTTGTGGCGTTCTGCAGGGGAGTGTGCTTGGGCCTCTACTGTTGTTACTGTATATTAACGATATGAAAGATGCTTGTTCTTGCCATTTTTCCATTATGCAAATGACCCTGGTGTCTCGCAAAAGTAAAATTATGTTGGAGAGCATCCTTAGCACAGAGCTTACTAACATTGGAAAATGTCTTGGAGATAATAAGCTATCTCTGCATTTAGTGAAAACTGAGGCAATTATTTTTGGATCCAGACCAAAATTGAGTAGGTCCTCTGAAATCAGAGTGGAGTTAGGGGGTGAGGTGCTGACTACGTAAACCTCTGATAGCTACCTGGGAAGTATCCTTGATGGAAGCTTGGGAGGTGTGAGAATGGCCAATAAAGTGCTAGGGGAGGTTCATGCCAGAACTACGTTTTTGGCTGGAAAGTCCAAGCTGCTTTATGAGGACTCCATGAGTGCTAGCCACTGCCCTCATCCAATGCCATTTGACTATGATAGTACTTCCTGGTTTGGGGGCTTATCTAAGCTTATGAAGGGGAAGCTCCAGATAGCCCAGAATAAGCTGTTCAGGGTAGTATTGGAGGTGAGTCCATGTACTCACATAGGCAGTAGCTGCTTTCAGGAACCAAACTGGCTGCCGGTTGAGGCTAGGGTGTCCCCGATTAGACTAGGTTTGGTTTACAGGAGTATTTATGGCCCAGATATCTAACTGATTACTTTCCTCGTGTTAGGGATACACACAATCACAGCACCAGATCAGGTGTTGTTGATGTGTGCTTATACAGGTTCAGGAGTAATGCTGGGAAAGGTACTTTCTTGTAAACTGGAGCCTCGGAATGGAATGAGTTGCCTCTGCCCGTAAAAACGACGTCCTCTCTGGGCAGCTTTAAAAATAAAATAAAAATATGTTTGATGTCTTCTGTGCCCATATGAATAGCCCCTACGATGTAACTGCAATGATGAGAAAGATGTTCTGCTTCTTTGTTTTTATGTTTAACTGTGTTCGATCTTGCCTAGCCATCATATCTCAAGAGGACCACAATGAAAATAAGTCCCAGGCTTTGTGTGTTATCCTCGATGATTTTACTCATGTGCATGTATGGATTATGTTTTATGTGTGCTTGTTTTTTTAAATGGTCAAATTAATAAACTAAACTAAAGGACCAATGCAGCGATTTGTATCTCAATATCAAATCATTTCTGTGTAACAATTATTTTCAATCAAAATTGAAAAAGAATAAACAAAAATAGCTTCTTAGCAAAGAGCAATTTCTCAAGGAATATTTTTTCTATGACTATTTGGGAGTGGTCTGAGTGGGGAGGGAGAAACTGAAAACTAGCTGTTGTTTGCAGAGAGGTTTGGAAGTCTTTCTTTTTGGCCTATTCATTAATGTAACAAAACTCTATCCCACCAAAAGAGGCTAAAATTTCAGGCAGTCTTTTCAAACAGCTCTTATACTAAAAGGGCATTATCATAATTTTCACAATTTCACAGTATTATTCCAACCTCGTAGTGTGGAAATTTACACTGTGTCCAAATCAATAGGAACACCTGCTCTTTCCATGACATAACAAGCTATGATCCCTTATTGATGTCACTTGTTAAACCCACTTCAATCAGTGTAGATGAAGGGGAGGAGGAAAGTTAAAGAAGGATTGAAACAATGATTGTGTATGTATGCCATTCAGGTGGTAAATGGGCAAGGCAAAATATTGAAATATTATCAGGTATGAAAGTAAGACCCAGATGCAGACAACGTCGAATGAACAATGGTTTAATAATCCAACAGGAGCAGGCAATAGATAGGTCAAGGCAGGTAGGGGTCAGTAAACCAGAGCAACAGTACCGGACTGCAGGCAGGGTCAGGGGTAAAAAGAGCAGGCAGGCAGGCGGGCTCATAGTCAAGACAGGCAAGGGTCAAAACCAGGAGGGCGAGAAAAAGAGAAACTGGGAAAAGCAAGAGCTGAGGCAAAAATGCTGGGTGACTTGACAAACAAGATGAGCTGGTTACAGACGAACAGAGAACACAGGTATACATACACAGGGGATAATGGGGAAGATGGGCGACACCTAGAGGGGGGTGGAGATAATCACAAAGACAGGTGAAACAGATCAGGGTGTGAAAAATATGGCTTTGAATGAGGTATGGTAGTAGGTGCCAGGTACACCAATTTGAGTGTCATCTGACATCAAACTTCACATTGTTGTTATGAAAAAGTATAAACACAAAAACTACATGCTGCGTGACATCAGCTGCCTGGTGATCCAGCATAGCATAACTAGTGTATTTTAACACCAGTAAACCCACCTGTTTAAAAATGAATTTAGTATATGTTAATCTAGCAAACCAGGCAACTAAAAGCAACTTTCTAAACAATGTTTTGGTTTGTTTCTATCTTGTTAGCTAGCTATCTAATGTTAAGTTAGTTGGCTAGCCAGTTCAAATAATGACCATATCATATAGCTGACAACGTCTTTACCTATACATACTGACCTGATCATGTTATAGTCAGAAGCGTGCTACATGCTACATCCGAACTCATCTCTCGGCATGTCCAGTCCATTCATTATCTCAGCCAATCAACGGCTAGCGGGAAGGTTCCTGCCTTTTCCGTGGCTAAACCATCTAGACTTGTCATTTTAGCATTTTATTCGTATTTACAGATTGCATACAAGTTTATTAAGGCACATTAGCATTCACATGTTTCAGAAGGCATTTCTGCCAAAAAACGCATTTTGATAAAAAAAAGTTTAAATGCCTCTCCTGTGAAGTAGTGACGCGCGGCATATGCCTAGTTTTCTGAAATGAGTCACATATAGAAATATACTTTTCTTTCTTCAAACATGCATACAGCATTGTGTAAAATAATAATAAAGTCTAAGGGACAGGTCGCAATACAATAACAATAACTGTAGTGACCCTGTATTTATAAACGTGGATATTGACTTTGCCACTTCAGCATGCTTTTGTGGCACAGTCTATACCGACCTCGGGCGTTTCAATATCGTGGTTTAAAGCATTAGGATCTAGGTGTGTATTATAGGGCGACCTGTGATAATGATGATTCACAACAGACAGCGCATCTCAGTAAAAGTAAAAATACAGCCAGACTGGCCTGCTACTGTCCCTTTCTAGACCTTATAAACTGTCAAGAGTAGTCCACAACTCAAATCAAATCAAATGTTATTTGTCACATGCGCCGAATACAACAGACCTTACAGTACAGTGAAATGCTTACTTACAAGCCCTTAACCAACATTGCAGTTTTAAGAAAATACCAACTAAAAAAGTGCCATTTGATTAGATGTTTAGGAGTCTCATGGCTTGGGGGGTAGAAGCTGTTTAGAAGTCTCTTGGACCTAGACTTGGCGATCCGGTACTGCTTGCCGTGAAAACAGTCTATGACTAGGGTGGCTGGAGTCTTTGACTATTTTTAGGGCCTTCCTCTGACACCGCCTGGTATAGAGGTCCTGGATGACAGGAAGCTTGGCCCCGGTGGTGTACTGGGACATACGCACTACCCTCTGTAGTGCCTTGCTCTCGATGGTGCAGCTGTAAAACCTTTTGAGGATCTGAGGACCCATGCAAAATATTTTCAGTCTCCTGAGGGGGAATAGGTTTGTCATGCCCTCTTGGTGTGCTTGGATCATGTTAGTTTGTTGGTGATGTGGACGCCAAGAACTTGAAGCTCTCAATCTGCTCCACTACAGCCCCGTTGATGAGAATGGGGGTGTGCTCGGTCCTCCTTTTCCTGTAGTCCACGATCATCTCCTTTTGTCTTTATCACGTGTCTGGCCGTGCAGCCCTGAGGGGCTCCCGTGTTGAAGATCGGTGTGGCGGATGTGTTGTTATCTACCCCACCTGGGGGTGGCCCGTCAGGAAGTCCAGGATTCAGGGAGGTGTTTAGTCCCAGGGTCCTTAGCTTAGTGGTGAGCTTTGAGGGCACTATGGTGTTGAACGCTGAGCTGTAGTCAATGAATAGCATTCTCACATAGGTGTTCATTTTGCTCAGGTGGGAAAGGGCAGTGATAGAGATTGCATCATCTGTGGATTCGTTGGGGCGGTATGCAAATTGGAGTGGGTTTGGGGTTTCAGGGATAATGGTGTTGATGTGAGCCATGACCAGCCTCTCAAAGCACTTCATGGCTACAGACGTGAGTGCTACGGGTCTGTGGTCATTTAGGCAGGTTACCTTAGTGTTCTTGGGCACAGGGACGATGGTGATCTGCTTGAAACATGTTGTTATTACAGACTCAGACACGGAGAGGTTGAAAATATCAGTAAAGACACTTGCCAGTTTGTCAGCGCATGCTCAGCGTACATTTTCTGGTAATCCATCTGGTCCTGCGGCCTTGTGAATGTTGACCTGCTTAAAGGTCTTACACACATTGGCTACGGAGAGCATGATCACACAGTCGCCCGGAACAGCTGATGCTCTCGTGCATGTTATTAGTTATTTAGCTCGTCTGATAGGCTGGTGTCACTGGGCAGCTCTCGGCTGTGCTTCCCTTTGTAGTCTGTAATAGTTTGCAAGCTCGGCCACATCCGACGAGCATCGGACCTGGTGTAGTACGATTCAATCTTAGTCCCTATATTGACGCTTTGCCTGTTTGATGGTTGGTCGGAGGGCATTTACGGGATTTTTTATAAGCTTCCGAGTCCCGCTCCTTGAAAGTGGCAGCTCTACCCTTTAGCTCAGTGCAAATGTTGCTTGTAATCCATGGCTTCTGGTTGGGGTATGTACATACAGTCACTGTGGGGACGAAGTCCCCGATGCACTTATTGATAAAGCCAGTGACTGATGTGGTGTACTCCTCAATGCCATCGGAAGAATCCCGGAACATATTCCAGTCTGTGCTAGGAAAACTGTCCTGTAGTTTAGCATCTGCTTCATCTGACCACAGTTTTATAGACCGAGTCACTGGTGCTTCCTGCTTTAATTTTTTCTTGTAAGCAGGAATCATGAGGATAGAATTTTGGTCAGATTTGCCAAATGGATGGCGAGGGAAAGCTTTGTACACGTCTCTGGTTGCACATTTAACATGCTGATAGAAATGAGGTAAAACGGATTTAACTCTTGTGTAACTCTTAACATTCTGTACACTCCCCTTGTCCTGAGGGTCAAATGAACCGCGTTCACTAAACCCCTAAAATAAAGCAGCTAAATGTCATTTTAAACCCCAAATCTATTTTGCATGAAGAAACAACCTGTCATTCATCACAGACTTTCTGAATATCTGGGTTTTCCCTCTTCACAATGACTGCATTTAATCAGTGGAAACCACTCGTTTTTATTACAGCACACCTTTCATAAGTGTTTTCTTTACTAAAGTAAAGTTTTTTTTAATTATTATTATTATTGCTAAAAGGTACTGCACAGGTCTTAACATTTTTTTGTTCTTGCAAGAGATAGCACTTGTATAGCCTAATAAAGTAGCAGAAATGTGCAGAAAGTAGTTTTGAATGCATTTTATTGAAGGGAAAACAATAACAGTCTTTTTTAGCAACATAGAAGGGATTCTTCTTATATTCTTATATTCTGTACAATGAGTTCAACTACAGAATACTAATCTTCTCCCATTTTTTGAACCATTGGCATCTTCTCCTCTTTCCTGCCCCGCCTGCAGCCTCAGGTGAATCAGGACAAGACTCAGACCCCTGAACAGCTTTCGCAAGCTCTGCAGAGGCTGCTGTGCAGAGGATGTGCTCCCTTCTTTGTATGTGTGGGGTTACAAGTGCCTTTCTCCTCCTCTTCTAAATCATTGTTCTCTTGTTCCTCCTGAACATCTGAAAGATCTGATCTACGACCTGTTGGGCACTGAAATGTGCCCTCAGGGCTTCAGCAAAGAGAGAACTGGGGGACTGTCATCTGCATCACCTTTATAGCCTCTGACTGCATTCCCCATTAGAAAACAATGCTTTCAATACATTTTTATTTTGTCAGAAATGTTGTTTATTTTGTCTGAAATTGTTTTTATTTTGTCTGTGAACTTGAAAACAAGAAAGTTTTAGTTTTGTCTGAGCTCAATCAGTAGCACACAATCTCAATTTCTTGTGTATGTGTATGTGTGTGTGTGTGTGTTTTTGTGGTGTGTGAATGATTTTATAACTGCAGGGTCAAAAATGACCCTAAGGCAATCTTTGTACCCTGGTGGTGTACAGCTTTCATAGAAATATGAACAAAGGCGATGTTTCACTTTTTCTAACGTTGGGGTCACTCTAGGGAAAGTCATCAAATTTCAAGTTGAAAAAAAATAATTTAAGGGGGTTTTCTCTGCTTTTAAACATAGTGGTGTGTCATTTTTTTACCTTAAGACAACACAAGGGTTAAGTTTCCCTGCATTAAAGTCCCCGGCCACTAGGAGCTCCGCCTCTGGATGAGCGCTTTCCTGTTTGCTTATGGCCGTATACAGCTCATTGAGTGCAGTTTTAGTGCCAGCAGCTACGGAAAATTCAAATTAAAAACCTCTACGTAGATAGAGTATCTCATGATAAGCTGTAGACCACACTACCTCAGGCGAGCAAAACCTTGAGACTTCCTTAGATATCATGCACCAGCTGATGTTTACATGCATAGGCCCCTGCCCCGTGTCTTACCAGAGGCCACTGTTTTATCCTGCCGATAGAGTGTGTAACCCGCCAGCTGCATGTTCTTAATGTCGTTGTTCAGCCACGACTCAGTGAAACATAAGATATTACAGTTTTTAATGTCCCGTTGGTAGGATATATATGTGCTTTCAGTTCGTCCCGTTTATTTTCCAGCGATTGAACGCTAGCTAGCAGGACGGAAAGCAAAGGCAGATTAGCCACTTGTTGCCTGATCCTCACAAAGCACCCTGATATTTCTCCACAAAATCTTTGTTTCCTTCTCCAGCGAATGACGGGGATCGGGGCCTTGTCGGGTGTCTGTAGTATATCCCTCTTGTCCGACTCATTGAATTAAAAACTCTTTGTCTAATCTGAGGTGAGTAATCACAGTTCTGATGTTCACAATCTATTTTCGGTCTTAAGAGACATTAGCAGCAACATTATGTACAAAACAAGTTATGAACAACGCGGGGTGGGTAAAAAAAATAGCATGGTTGGTTAAGAGCCGATAAGACGGCAATTATTCATCACAATTGTGTTGTAATAAAAACACGACCCTCCCCAAAGCGAATATAAAAATACAACTCCCCTATTTTGACCCCTGTGGCCCCTGTGACTCAGCGGTCTGAGGTAGGGGTGAAGGGGGCTGAGGTCTGGGGCTGGGGTTGTGATGGTGCAGCTGAGGGTAATGTGCTGAGCGCCACAGCAGGCAGCGAGCACAGCTGCAGCCGCCCGTGCAGATGGTGACTTTGCATCTCAGATGTTTGCTTCCTGGCTGCCTAGGAGGCTGTTTACTGCACCGCTCTCTAGCTCTCTGCACATATGCCGCGGTCAGATTGTGGGGGAGAGAGCTTCTCCGCAAAAAAAAAAAAAAACACAAACCAAGTGTACAAAAATATGTATGAAAATGTACAGAGAGTGCTCGAATGTCCCACTTCTGTTGGCCCATTTTGTCAACAGCAAAAGCCTCTCACCACCAGCGCCTGTTGGAGTACTGTAAACAGAGGCACTGGAGGCTCTGTTTGTGTTGTGTGTTAAATTAGAGATGTGCCTTTCTGAGCAATGCTCGTTCGAATCAATGCCATCTCACCCCTGGTTGACCCTAATCCACAACGCTAGACACATATGCCTCAAGCCATGCATTGTCTGCCGTCTGCCTGCTGCATGGCCCTCGTATCACATTGCTGTTCTGTTTGAATTCCTAACTCCGGTCGACCCGGCTGTAAACTCATGACCCCGTTTACAACATTATCCATATCACTGACCTCGCAGCTCTCATCTCCCTCTGTGTCATCCTTTCATCAGCATCCCAGCCGGGGCAATGTGGGCAGGCTGTTTATCCTGCCGACAGGTTTGTGTTTTTATCATCGACTGCAAGAGATTCACCTGCATAGGACTGTAATCACAGTAGTCCGGTATTCTAAATATTTGTTTCTTTCTTATCATGAGTGTATGCATGAGATGTAATTAGAACAATAAGCACTATTAAACAATTATTATGCCCGGTGTCCCTCTCTCTTTTTCTCTCTTTCTCTCTCTCTCTCTCTCTCTCTCTCTCTCTCTCTCTCTCTCTCTCTCTCTCTCTCTCTCTCTCTCTCTCTCTCTCTCTCTCTCTCTCTCTCTCTCTCTCTCTCTCTCTCTCTCTCTCTCTCTCTCTCTCTCTCTCTCTCTCTCTCTCTCACGCTCTCTATGTCTCACACTCTCTCTCTGTCTCTCTAAGGGTTAAAGAGGGTTTTCTCTAAGTGATAGAGCATGAATATTAGCAATTTAACTTTTATTTCATGAGCAAGTCACCAGGAGAATCTGGGCTACTACACCAGAGTTGCAGCACCAGCCGGTCCCCACTATTCGTCATTTGCCAAAACTCCCTGCATATCCCCAACTGTTTGGAAAAACCTCTCTCCTCACTCTCTCCAGAGGTACAACTGCAGAACTGCAGAATTAATGCATTAAGTAATCGTTGTTGGGCAAATCAATTTACTTCCACAGAAACCCTCTGTAGTCACATATCTGGTAACTGTTGGCTCAACATTAGATTATTTATATTCTCTCTCTCAGATTAATGTTTATTTCTCTCTCTCGCTCCCAGACTGTCTCCCAGACACTCAGGCATTTCTCTTCTGGCTGGCTCTCATTTCATATCAGACATTTTTGCACTTATGAATTATGGTCCCACCAATTATTCAAATATGGTCTCAGAGAGGATTAAATCCCAACCACTTGCACTTTGGAGGAAATTATCTTTTAAGTGGAATCATTTGCTAAATTGGCCCATTTAACCTCAAACCAAGGTTTATTTCACGTTATTGTATATAGTAGTATGTCAAATATGTTGATATTGAACACGTTAGGATGTAGTAATATGTATTATGTGTCTAGGATTATTATCTTGCTCGTTAAAAGATGCCCTATTCCTTAGATGTGATGGTTTCATCCTGCAACCTCAACTAAATAAGACTTTTTCTAGGGGAAATAATTTGAAAGTGTTGAGTTTATCAACCGATTGTGTGAACAAACATCTCCAAATGCCTGAGAGGATTTTCCCTTTTAATTACTTGGCTTGAACGTATTTAGGTTGGGAGATTCACTACTTTTTCCCCTCCGCGGTGTCATAACAATTATGCTAATGAGGCTTGTGAGTGGTGACTGGTCTCCGTTAATTTCCCCCGTTGTCTGCTTGTCTGTGGACCCGTCTCGTCTAGTATGAGTGAGCTGTGTGAGCCGCTCTATAGGATACTGTGTGGGGAGGACGGGCAGTCAGATTCCAACCGAGGCAGATGTTGATTTCAGCATGCCAAATCCTGCACAATTGATTGTCAGAGCCGAACGTGTGGATGGAAGGGAGGGTGATACTGCTGGGATGGGTCTATTGCTCTAAGCAGTGGTTTTTGCTGCTGGCTGCTTTCATGTTTTACTTTGGGTACTATCAGCTAATCAATGGCCCTAAGTGGACAGATGCACAGCATTCTGCCTGTTAAGGGAGAGACCAAAACAACATTTGCCAAAGTCAATTTTAGTTATCTTACTCATCCCCCTCTCTACCTGCATTCCCCTATAGATATGCCTGCAGTATAAATAAACTATCTTGTTGAAAAAGTGTACCAAAATCCATTATGTTACGATGCTTCTGTTATGGTGTTGTGGCAGATTGATTAAAAGTATATTTCCTTTTTAACATGTTCATCTGAGATACATTTGAGTTCCTCCGCCCAGTCCTTCCCTCTTGTCCCATGGTCCCAGTGTCAGAAAGGCAGCCAGGCGGGGAGACACTGATCTCAGCTGTTTGTAGGCACCTGTCTGTCTGCTTGGCCATGCCTCCTGTGACTCTGGACTGACTCAGTCATTCAGGTGCCTCATGGCCATCTGGGGGCTCAGGGTTATAGGATAGCCCGGTTAGTACCCCCACCATGCCCCTGAACCCGGCCGTGCCCTTCACATGCACACAGCACACCCATCCCTGAGCCCTCTGACTAACAAAGTCTGCTCTCCTTCCTAACGGACTACTATCCGCCATATGCCTGTTTATTTATGGCCAGGTCGCAATTGTAAATGAGAACTTGTTCTCAACTTGTCTACCTGATTAAATAAAGGTGAAAAAAATAAGTAATAATAATACAATTCGGAAATGTTTATTTTTTGAAAGTGTCTCGAGATATGGTTTTCTGAATGACAACAATTCCATTATGTATTACATTCAGCTTCCTGCTCTGATAAGCACAGGACTACTGATTGTAGTCGTACTGTCAGGTAAAGGAAGAGGTCATATGACGTTACCGACCCTCAACTCATCACTATTAAGTTATGTAAGGCCGATATCTTATATTTGATACATACAGACACAGGTCCATTATCGACTATGTATGGACAACACCCCAAAAACACTGTTTGCATCCCAAATAGCATCCTATTCCCTTGAAAGCGCACAATGGGCCCTGGTCAAAAGTAGTGCACTATTAAAGATAATAGGGTGCTATTTGGGACACATCGACTGACTACTGACACATCATGGCCCACTTGATATCCTATCACAGTCCTCCTCCATCTCTCTAATCAGGCCAAGTGGCCCTCTAGACTAATCACAGCTAATTCAAGATGAAAAAGTCCCTTTTGATTAGTTTGCAAAGACGATCCTCCGAGGCCGAGGCTAAAGGAGCTGGGGTTGTAAAGGTAGTGACTGTCATGCAAGGACAGCAGGAGAGGTAGAGGAGCTTACAGTGCCATTCTGATAGATCCAGGCTGTTGACTTGGACTGTTGACTCGGCCACATCCCCACATCACCACTGTCAAATGAAGCCAAGGTCGTCCCTGACATGACACTGCCTTACCTGGGCTGATACAGTACGGGATGAGCGAGTTTCACCCCCTACGTTGCTCTGATACCAATATCTCCTCCTCTTGCTGTACAGTACACCAACCCGCCCCCACTCCGGTCGCCATGGTGCCCTTGTTTTTCTGAACCACCATTCAATCCTGCAGTAGACCACCCACTGCATAGAGTCAAAGTGAAACTGTCGGGGGCTAATGGGGAAAAATATATCCAGGCATTTAATTGCATGTACAGTTGTGTGAGGTTGTTGTCAGGGAAATGGCTGGGAATGGCAGCCAGTAAATCATGTCAGATTACAGTGCACCAGAGGGCATGTTCAGTATGGTGGATATATACTCACAAGTCATAAATCTCTCTCAACAAGATGCACACTGAGTATACCAAACATTAGGAACACCTTTCTAATATTCAGAACAGCCTCAATTCGTCGGGGCATGGACTCTACAAGGTATCGAAAGTGCTCCACAGGGAAACCCAGCAGCGTTGCAGTTCTTGACACAAACCGGTGCACCTGGCACCTACTACCATACCCTGTTCAAAGGCACTTAAATATTTGGTCTTGCCCATTCGCCGTCTGAATGGCACACATACACAATCCATGTCTCAATTGTCTCAAGGTTTAAATATCCTTCTTTAACCTTTCTCCTCCCCTTCGTCTACACTAATTGAAGTGGATTTAACAAGTGACGTTAGTAAGGGATGGTCAGTCTATGTCATGGAAAGAGCAGGTGTTCTTAATGTTTTGTACGTTCAGTGTATATGGCAGCAATTTTTACTGACTATATGCTAAAAATGCAGTAAAGCTATCCTTAGTATCCCTCTATGTAAAATGGTACTCAAATGCAAAAAAAGATACTCGGACATAGACATCATAGAACTGATCAAGCAACAGTTTTATGTTACAGTATGCAGAGAGAAAACATTACAGTGAACATTATGAGCGTCACTGCACTAAGATCCACGACGAGCAATAAAATGGTCTGTCTTAATTTAGCATTTAATGCGGCCAAGGCCATTAAATTGGATGTTAATATCTCATCATTATATTGATAGCAATGATTATGCAGATTGCAGTCATCAACAGATTGTATTAATGAGTCATCTTGGGGTTATTGGCACCATCAGCGGTCTTCATCCTCTCTCTCTCTCGGCATGACTCCCCATTTCAAATAAGGACTGGTTGTTAACAGCGGTTGAATTTTAACACCTATGCATTGTGACAGATTGTTTCATGGGCAAAAAGAATTGCAGATGGAGACAAGAGTTGCACAATTCATTCTCTCTCTCTCTCTCTCTCTCTCTCTCAGCTAGAATATTGGAGTGGCAAAGGCTACCTTAAGGGGAGAATTAGACTTTACAAAATCCTGTCCAAAAAAATATTCAAAAGTATGAGTTGGTTGGCGCCTGCGAGACCTGAAACACAGCTGCACTGTGCAGTGTTTGATTAAAGACCTGCTGTGCTTATGCTATTGTGTGCTCATAGTGCTCATAGTGGCCCATGCATGAGGCAGACAGTCATAAATGCAGTAGTACAGTATAAAGAGGGTTCCATTTTGGACTGGATATTGTTCTAGAATACGTAGCTGACCCAGCGGTTAAATAGCCTGATGTGTTTGCAATTATTATGCGTTGTGGTCCATGGAAGGGCCTAGAGGATTTGACCGCCGTGTTCTCACCCTGTTATGGTTTATTAAAATCATCAACCTCGTCTTAGTGTGTTAGAATCGCTCCATTGGCAAACGTTTTCTAGGCACACCGCCCAGCCCCAATAATTTATTCTTCGGCGTTAACAGGGCACTCCCCAGGATTCAATTTAGCTAATGTGGTGGCAAAATATTTAGAGGTGGAATTAGTGGGTCTGCTCATTAACCAAGGTGATTAAGAGGTGTTGCAGCCATTGTGATCTTCTCTATCCATTCCTCCATGATTTTATTTCAAATATAACCCTTTCCACAGAGAAAAAAGCAAATAGTTGCTTTATAAAGAACCCTTTCCACAGAGGGTTCTACATGGAACCCAAAAGAGTTATAGCTGGAACAGAAAAACTGTTCTCCTTTGGGTACTGGTGCAGAACCCGTTTGGAACCCTTTTTTGCAGCCATTGTGATCTTCTCTATCCATTCCTCCATGATTTTATTTCAAATATAACATTTCAATTATCTGAAATAGTTGCTTTATGATGGTAAAGATTGAAAAATATTGCAAATGTATCCATTCATTCCACACCCTTTGCCATCTACTGTACCATCGACATCAGTGCTATATTACTTTCCGATTTTTAGGAAGCTGCAGTTGAACAGATCTTCCCACACACTGAAAGAACACAATGAACAGGGCTTGTTTGGATTTGTTGGCAGCAGCACGTCTTGGCAGGATGTTCATTCCTCTATCAGTATTGTACTTCAAAGCACTTCATCATGTTTAGCATCCATACCTCTATTCTCACAATCAAATAAATAAGTAGCATAAATGTGTGCTCTACAGTGATTATAAATTATTTGGTCTTACACTCTTTATTCTACCTGGAACCAAAACGGTACTATCTAGCAGTCCCCATAGGAGAACCATTTAAAGAACTCCTTTTGGTTCGAGGTTGAACCCTTTTGGTTCCAGGTAGAACCCTTTTGGTTCCAGGTAGAACCCTTTTGGGTTCCATAAAGAACCCTTTCCACAGAGGGTTCTACATGGAACCCAAAAGAGTTATAGCTGGAACAGAAAAAGTGTTCTCCTTTGGGTACTGGTGCAGAACCCGTTTGGAACCCTTTTTTCTTAGAGTGTCCTATACTTTGACTGTTGTTTCCCCATCAGACAAAATAAGAGTAAATTCCATAATGTTGTAAGTAACTAATCATCTCCCGCCTTGTAAGTGCCGCAGTGAATATCAGCAGAGCCTATTGTGTGATGTGTTCACTGCTGGGGTCCCACTCATCCTCTTTCACTGGCTTGATTCTTTCCAACTATCCTCTTTTAAAACCTCTCTGTAATATTTCCTCTAATGTCAGTCTGAGGTTACATCCCAAATGGCAACTTATTTCCTACATAGTGCACTACTTTTGACCAGAGCCCCAGGGGCCCTATAGGGAATAGGGTGCCATTTGGGAGGCAGACTGAGAGGATCCTTCTGTTAGTAAAGTTGTTGAGGAGTCAAATGAGCCTTTCAGAAATATTTGCATTTAATCAGCACATCTGGAGGTACAGGAGATGTGGCTTTGTCCACCTGGAGAGAGTGGCAGAAACACAGAAGAAATACAGAGGAATTGTTCCCATGCAACAATACCACAGCAAAAACAGAGCACCATTTCAAACATATGGCAATGGCACATTTTCAAATATTCCCTCATTCTCTGTTTGAAGCAAAATGGGGCCTCACATGGTTAGTTCACAATGCAGGGTGAGAGAGAGAGAGATAATTGTTTAAGGGTTGTTTATGGTTATGGTTGCCGTTAACGACAGGTTCCAGATAGCTCCACAGATCATCAGTCTCCAGACCTCTCTCGGCGTTGTCACTTCTACATCACAAAGTCATGTTGATTCTGATGTTTATTCAAACGACTTGACCTGTGACCGCTTTTGCTACCTTGTAAAACCTTCGGAGCCATCGGCAAAGACTAACCTGCCACACCTCATTTGCCTATAGCTTTGTGAACATGGGGAGAGAAAACACACTCACACACTCTGCTGCCGAAAACAAAGTTGCAAAATCCAAAGTGATGCTTCCTCAAACAGCCTGGGGGAAGGGGGGTTGACTGACAGGGGACAGGTAGGTGTAGACCGATGGTTAAAATAATTTATTTTACTACAAAAGCTTGTTTTCATGGATCATCCGAGTAGCCTAATCTTAGCCTTTGATTTCTGGCAGTGCCACCACGCTAACACCCAGCACAGGCTGACAGTCGGGAACCAGGGATTACAGTAGATTGTCATACACATGGTGTTTGGAACCAACCGACGGCCTGTGTTTCTGTAGACACCCCTGGGCTGGATGGATGCAGTAGGTTTTTCCCTGTGATGCCAGGGGGCACTTAGCCTGCACTCAATAAACTAAACTACTTCTCCACCTGATCACACACCCAGCCTGTGATGTTGCTGACCCACCATCATGTGTTGCTAGGATGGGGGAAGGCAGTGGGTTATTTGCAATGGGTAGTGGCTTTACACTGAACAAAAATATAAAATGCAACATGTAAAGTGTTAGTCTCAAGTTTCATGAGCTGAAATAAAAGATCACAGAAATGTTTGAAATGCACAAATGTTGTCCATATCTCAAATGTTGTGCAGAAATTTGTTTACATCCTCGTTAGTCAGCATTTCTCCTTTGCCAAGATAATCCATTCTACTGACAAGAAGTTGATTAAACAGCTCAATCATTACGAAGGTGCACCTTGTGCTGGGGACAATACAAAGCCACTCTAAAATGTGCAGATTTGTCATTCAACACAATGCCACAGATGTATCAAGTTTAAGGAAGCATTCAATTGGCATACTGACTGCAGGAATGTCCACCAGAGCGGTTGCCACAGAATTGAATGTTAATTTCTCTACCATAAGCAGCCTCCATCAACGTTTTAGAGAATTTGGCAGTACATCCAACCGGCCTCACAACCGCAGATCACGTGTAACCACGCCAGCCCAGGAGCTCCACATCCAGCTTCTTCACCTGCGGGATCATCTGAGACCAGCCACCCGGACACCTGATGAAACTATGGGTTTGCACAACCAAGGATTTTCAGCACAAACTGTCAGAAACAGTCTCAGGGAAACTCATCTGCGTGCTCGTTGTACTCGCCAGGGTCTTGACCTGATTGTAGTTCTGGAAATGCTCACCTTCGATGGTCACTGGCACGCTGGAGAGGTGTGCTCTTCACGGATGAATCCCAGTTTCAACTGTACCGGGCAGATGGCAGACAGTGTGTATGGCATCGTGTAGGTGAGCGGTTTGCTGTCAACGTTATGAACAGAGTGCCACATGTTGGCGGTGGGGCTATGGTATGGGCAGGTATAAGCTATGGACAACAAACACAATTGCATTTTATCAATGGCAATTTGAATGCACTGAGATAGCGTGACGAGATCCTGAGGCCCATTGTCATGCCATTCATTCGTCGCCATCACATCATGTTTCAGCATGATAATGGACAGCCCCACGTCCCCTTGTCACATAATTCCTGGAAGCTGCAAATGTCCTAGTTCTTCCATGGTCTGTATAATCACCAGACATTTCACCCATTGAGCATGTTTGGGATGCTCTGGGTCAACAACATTCCACAGGCCACAATCAACAGCCTGATCAACTCTATGCGAAGGAGATATGTGAGGCAAATGATGGTCACTCCAGATACTGGCTGGTTTTCTGATCCACACCATAACCTTTTTTTAAGGTACACTACATAACCAAAAGTGTGGACACCTGCTCATCGAACATCTCATTCCAGAATTATGGGCATTAAAATGGAGTTGGTCCCGCATTTGCTGCTCTAACAGCCTCAACTCTTCTGGGAAGGCTTTCCACTAGATGTTGGAATATTTCTACGGGGACTTTAAAACCGTGATGCGACTCCTGTTGCGTCTACAGACGCCCCCCCCCCCTCAAAACAATAGTAGTTTATAGAAAGTATTCAGACCCCTTGATGTTTTCTACATTGTTACGTTACAGCCTTATTCTAAAAATTATTCAATTGTTTTTTTCCCTCATCAATCTACATACAATACCCCATAATGACAAATCAAAAACCGGTTTCTATCCATTTTTCCAAATGTATATATATTTTTAAAATCACATTTACATAAGTACTTACTGTAGTACTTTGTTGAAGCCCCTTTGGCAGCAATTACAGCCTCGAGTCTTCTTGGGTATGAAGCTACACGCTTGGTGCAACTGTATTTGGGGAGCTTCTCCAGTTCTTCTCTGCAGATCCTCTCAAGCTCTGTCAGGTTGGATGGGGAGCGTTGCAGCACAGCTATTTTCAGGTCTCTCCAGAGATGTTCAAGTTCAAGTCCGGGCTCTGGCCGGGCCACTCAAGGACATTCAGAGACTTGTCCCAAAGCCACTCCTGCATTGTCTTGGCTGTGTGCTTAGGGTCGTTGTCCTGTTGAAAGGGGAACCTTCGCCCCAGTCTGAGGTCCTGAGCGCTCTGGAGCAGGTTTTCATCAAGGATCTCTCTGTACTTTGCTCCGTTCATCTTTCCCTTGATCCTAACCTGTCTCCCAGTCCATAACGCTGAAAAACATCCCCACAGCATGATGCTGTCACCACCATGCTTTACCATATTGACGGTGGCAGGTTTCCTCCAGACTTAACACAAGGCATTCAGGCCAATCTGGGTTTTATTAGACCAGATAATCTTGTTTCTCATGGCCAGAGTTCTTTACAGAAGGTGCCTTTTGGCAAACTCCAAGCGGGCAATAATGTCCCTTTTATTGAGCAGTGGCTTCCATCTGGCCACTCTTCTATAAAGGCCTGAAGTGCTACAGAGATAGTTGTCCTTATGGAAGGTTCTCCCATCTTCACAGGAGAACTCTGGCGCTCTGTCAGAGTGATCATCGGGTTCTTGGTCACCTCCCTGACCAATGCCCTTCTCCCCTGATTGCTCAGTTTGTCCGGGCGGCCAGCTCTAGGAAGAGCCTTGTTGGTTCCCAACTTCTTCCATTTAAGAATGCTGGAGGCAACTGTTCTTGGGGACCTTCAATGCTGCAGACATTTTTTGCTACCCTGCCCCAGATGTGTGCCTCGACATAATCCCGTCTCGGAGTTCCACAGGCAAATCCTTCGACCTCGTGATTTGGTTTTTGCTCTGACATGCACTGTACTGTCAACTGTGGGACCTTATATAGACAGGTGTGTGTCTTTCCAAATCATGTCCAATCAATTTAATTTACCACAGGTGGACTCCAATCAAGTTGTAGAAACAGCTCAAGTATGATCAATCGGAACAGGATGCACCTGAGCTCAATTTTGAGTCTAATAGCAAAGGGTCTGGGTTTTTAAAAACCTGTTTTCATTTTGTCATTATGGGGTATTGATGAGGGAAAAAAATAATTTAATCAATTTTAGAATAAGGCTGTAACGTAACAAAATGTGGAAAAAGAGAAGGGTTCTGAAAACTTTCCGAATGCACCGTGTCTATTGCAGTAACGTGGAAGGGCTCTGGCTAGTATTACTTAGCTAGCTAGAAGGATGAAGCAAGAAGATAGAGTTAAACTGAGCCTACCTCATCAGATGCAAAAACAGGCTACTAAGTTCTCTTTGCTTTACAGAGTGTAGGCTACTGAGACAGACAGTGATGTGGCGCTCAGTGGTGAGGCTGAGGCAGGCTGCAATGCATGCAGGAGGAAGGAGAGGAGACAGAGAGAAAGAGGAAGCTATACCGCCTGCCTGGTGCCCAAATTGATAACGTATGTTGCGTTTGAGTTTGGAGATGAATGGATTCAGTTCAGTAATCCTGATGAGCCCTTCCCAGCTAGTTAGTTTATGCTGGCTAGCTGGCAACAACAGCAGCATGGCACAAGTTAAAACTTGTTAAATAAAGTGATGTTTATTTCAATGGGCGAGGGAGAAATCATTTTTAGCACGAGCAATTAGGTTTAAGTGCCTTGCTTAAGGACACGTTGAAAATTGTTTAACCTAGTCGGCTCTGGGATTTGAAAGAGTGACCTTTTGGTTATTGGCCCAACGCTCTTAACCGCTAGCCTATCTGCCGCCCCAGTTGTAGTATTGGTCACAGTCTGGATGTCCCCCTAACATGCCACATAACTAACGTAACGACAAGCCAGTGCGAGGTGCTTGCCGACGTGAGATTTGCTTCCCACTGGGCACCTGTAGGCTATCACATGTCACCAGCTGTAGCTAACGCCAATTTAATATTAACATTAGCGAGAGCAACAATTTAGTAAATATTTTCTTAATGCTATTTCTTTAACTGCATTGTTGGTTAAGGGCTTGTAAGTAAGCATTTCACGGTAAGGTCTACACCTGTTGTATTCGGCGCATGTGACAAATAAAATGGGATTTGATTTGATTTGAATTGCACTGTACAGCCTTACCCATGGATCTTGGGTCCATGAAATGGGGCATCAGCCTATTCGGCGACAGCCACAGGCTACAATTCTGAAGAGTTCATTTTGAGTAGGATAGCAGCCTACACGAGCAATAACTTGTAATATTGGTAGTAACCATCTGGATGTCACTGTGATACAGTCTACTCAGATAACATTTTATTTGTCACATGCTTCGTAAACAACAGGTGCAGGCTAACTGCTAAGGCTTACTTACGGGCCCTTTCCAACAAAGCAGACAATATTGCTCAATGGGTAGATTTTGCTTCGCAAGTGTCCTTTACTCCCACTTGCTGTGCAGTAAAGGTGAAGTAGCTAGATAGTGCAGCCAATATCAGGCCTGGGTGACAACTAAAGCACACTTATTGTAGTGATTTTCACAGAAAATAAAATAAAATGTTATTGGTCATATACACATGGTTAGCAGATGTTATTGCGAGTGTAGCGAAATGCTTGTGCTTCTCGTTCCGACAGTGCAGCAATATCTAACATGTAATCTAACAATTCCACAACAACTACCTAATAGACACACATCTAAGTAAAGGAATGGAATAAGATTATATACATATTAAAACATTTTTTTAAAGGATTTCACCTTTATTTAACCAGGTAGGCTAGTTGAGAACAAGTTCTCATTTACAACTGCGACCTGGCCAAGATAAAGCAAAGCAGTGCGACACAAACAACAACACAGAGTTACACATGGAATAAACAAACATACAGTCAATAACACAATAGAACAAGTCTATGTATAGTGTGTGCAAATGAGGTAAGATAAGGCAATAAATAGGCCAAAGTGGCAAAATAATTACAATTGAGCAATTAAACACTGGAGTGATAGATGTGCAGAAGATGAATGTGCAAGTAGAGATACTGGGGTGCAAAGGAGCAAAAAAAAAAATAACAGTATGGGGAGGAGGTAGTTGGATGGGCTATTTACAGATGGGCTATGTACAGGAGCATCTGTGAGCTGCTCTGACCGCTGGTGCTTAAAGTTAGAGAGGGACATATGAGTGTCCAGCTTCAGTGATTTTTGCAATTTGTTCCAGTCATTGGCAGCAGAGAACTGGAAGGAAAGGTGGCCAAAGTAGGAATTGGCTTTGAGGGTGACCAGTGAAATATACCTAGCGTGTGCTACGGGTGGGTGCCTCTATGGTGAACAGTGAGCTGAGATAAGGCGGGAATTAACCTAGCAAAGACTTATAGATGACCTGGAGCCAGTGGGTTTGGCGATGAATATGAAGCGAGGGCCAGCCAATGAGAGCATACAGGTCGCAGTGGTGATTAGTATATGGGGCTTTGGTAACAGAACGGATGGCACTGTGATAGACTGCATCCAATTTGAGGAGTAGAGTGTTGGAGGATATTTTGTAAATGACATCGCTGAAGTCAAGGATCGGCAGGATAGTCAGTTTTACGAGGGTATGTTTGACAGCATGAGCGAAGGATGCTTTGTTGTGAAATAGGAAGCCGATTCTAGATTTAATTTTGGATTGGAGATGCTTAAGTCTGGAAGGAGAGTTTACAGTCTAAACCAGGCACCTAGGTATTTGTAGTTGTCCCACATATTCTAAGTCAGAATAGTGATGGTGGACGGGCGGGCAGGTGTGGGCAGAGATCGGTTGAAGAGCATGCATTTTGTTTTACTTGCATTTAAGAGCAGTTGGAGGCCACGGAAGGAGAGTTGTATGGCATTGAAGCTTGTTTGGAGGTTAGTTATTAACACAGTGTCCAAAGAAGGGCCAGAAGTATACATAATTGTGTGCATAGAGGTGGATCAGAAAATCACCAGCAGCAAGATCGACATCATTGATATATACAGAGAAAAGAGTCGGCCCGAGAATTGAACCCTGTGGCACCCCCATAGAGACTGCCAGAGGTCCGGACAACAGGCCCTCCGATTTGACACACTGAACTCTGACTGAGAAGTAGTTGGTGTACCAGGCGAGGCAGTCATTTGAGAAAACAAGGCTGTTGCATCTGCCGATAAGAATGTGGTGATTGACAGAGTCAAAAGCCTTGGCCAGGTTGATGAATACAGCTGCCTAGTATTGTCTCTTATCGATGGCGGTTATTATATTGTTTAGAACCTTGAGCGTGGCTGAGGAGCACCCATGAATCTTTGGGGATCTCAGACGATACGAAAGAGAGGTTGAACAGGCTAGTAATAGGCATTGCAACAATTGCATAAATATATGGATGAGCAATGACAAAGTGGCATAGGCATTATGCAATAGATGGTATAAAATAGAGTATATGCATATGAGATGAGATGAATAATGCAAAATATGTAAACATTATTAAAGTGGCATTATTAAAGTGACTAGTGATCAATTTATTAAAGTGACCAGTGATTTCAAGTCTGTATATAGGCAGCTGCCTCTCTGTGTTAGTGATGGCTGTTTAACAGTCTGATGGCCTTGAGATAGAAGCTGTTTTTCAGTCTCTTGGTCCCAGCTTTCATGCACCTGTACTGACTTCGCGTTCTGGATGGTAGCGGGGTGAACAGGCAGTGGCTCGGGTGGTTGTTGTCCTTGATTATCTTTTTGGCCTTCCTGTGAGATCAGGTGCTGTAGGTGTCCTGGAGCGCAGGTAGTTTGCCCCCGGTAATGCGTTTTGCAGACCTCACTACCCTCTGGAGAGCCTTGCAGTTGCGGGCAGTGCAGTTTCCGTACCAGGTGGTGATACAAGCCCGACAGGATGCTCTCAATTGTGCATCTGTAAATGTTTGTGAGGGTTTTAGATGACAAGCCATATTTCTTCAGTCTCCTGAGGTTGAAGAGGTGCTGTTGCGCCTGCTCTGTGTGAGTGGACCATTTCAGTTTCCACCTTCTCCACCACTGTCCCGTCGATGTAGATAGGGGGGTGCTCCCTCTGCTGTTTCCTGAAGTCCACTATCATCTCCTTTGATTTGTTGACGTTGAGTGAGAGGTTGTTTTGCTGACACCACACTTCGTGTGCCCTCACCTCCTCCCTGTAGGCTGTCTCATAATTGTTGGTAATCAAGCCTACTACTGTTGTGTCATCTGCAAACTTGATGATTGAGTTGGAGGCGTGCATGGCCAAGCGGTCATGGGTGAACAGGGAATACAGGAGGGGGCTGAGAACGCACCCTTTTGGGGCCCCAGTGTTGAGGATCAGCGAAGTGGAGATGTTGTTTCGTACCTTCGCCACTTGGGAGCGGCCAGTCAAGAAGTCCAGGACCCAATTCCACATGGCGGGGTTGCGACCCAGGGCCTGAAGCGTAATGATGAGCTTGGAGGGTACTATGATGTTGAATGCTGAGCTATAGTCAGTGAACAACATTCTTACATAGATATTCCTCTTGTCCAGATGGGATAGGGCAGTGTGCAGTGTTATGGCGATTGCATCGTTTGTGAACCTGTTGGGGTGGTAAGCAAATTTAAGTGGGTCTAGGGTGACAGGTAAGGTGGAAGTGATTTGATCCTTGACTAGCCTCTCAAAGCACTTCATAATGACAGAAGTGAGTGCTACGTGGCGATAGTCATTTAGTTCAGGTACCTTTTCCTTCTTGGGTACAGGAACAATGGTGGTGGCCATCTTGAAGCGTTGGGAACAGCAGACGGGGATAGGGAGAGATTGAATATATTCATAAACACACCAGCCAGCTGGTCTGCGCATTGATCTGAGTACGCGGCTAGGGATGCCGTCAAGACCGGTATGAAAAATAGTCCCAACTTCTGCAGAGAAGTTTCAAATTCTAACTCAAGCTTCTAGCCACAAACATAAACTAGCTGGAAAGGGCGCATCAGGTCAACTGACTGAACCGACTGAACCGAATACATTGGTCTCAATTCTATTCTCGCTGTGCGACATACGTCATCAGTTTGGGGACCAGGCATGTCCGTATAACCTCTGTGTGCTCCATTGATGTCTGTTTGTGAGGAGCTTGATTAATCATGCCTAGGAATACAAACACTTTGTATTTTGAGAAAATAGATATAATGTAAAGAGTTTATGATTTTATGCAAAACATCATTACAACTGACTGAACATTCGCTGATGCCATGTGGCAGTGTGAATCATTTATCATATTTTCCCCCTTTCAGGGGTATGCTATTACAGTTGTACAGATAATAGGCTATGTGTTTGTAGATCAACTGAGGTGAATGAACCTACAGCAGTCAAGGTGATAATGGCTGGGGTCATTTTTGCATGTTTTTGCTGTTCTCCAAATAGCATTTTCTGAACTGTTTTAGTTGTATAGAAATGCAGTAAATGAGCTACCACTTTCAAAAAATCCCCTGCCCCCTTTCCGGACCTCATTAAAACTCAAACCCTTGTTACGGCCCTGTGTGTGTGCGTGTGTATGTGTGTGTGTGTGCGTGTGTGTGTGTGTGTGTGTGTGTGTGTGTGTGTGTGTGTGTGTGTGTGTGTGTGTGTGTGTGTGTGTGTGTGTGTGTGTGTGTGTGTGTGTGTGTGTGTGTGTGTGTGTGTGTGTGTGTGTGTGTGTGTGTGTGTGTGTGTGTGTGTGTGTGTGCGCGCGCGTCTGCATGAGCCGTGTGTACATGTGTGTGCTTTCCTCAGTTCTCTCAAATAAACGCTGACCAGTATGTTGCCGTCCTTCCTTCCTTGTCATTCCAGGTATGCCCCTCAGTCTGGACTGTAAGGCCTTCTTCGGCTACAGCGGGGAGTCCAGACCTATCATCTACTGGATGAAAGGGGAGAAGTTTGTGGAGGAGCTGGCAGGCCACATTAAAGAGAGTGAAGTCAGGTACTGTATCTATCACTGCAAACTTTTCCTGTTTTTATTTTTCTGATGGTGGACATTGTGGTTTCTGCTTACATACAGATACTAGAGTGGATGTGACTGACAGTGTTACTTGTAGGAAGAAGAAAAAAAACATCCTCCCCAATATTATCCCCTTTCGGTCTGTGGAGTAATGTCTTGTGGGTGTGAAACATCATCAGGAGTCATTAGGAGTGTGATGTGCCAGCGGCCACATCCTGTGCTGTCCAGTGTGAGGTATTAACGATGACTGACAGCTTATAATACCTCCATCGGCAGGGGGGAGTTCTGCTTCAATATCAGCCCCAGGATTTGTACTACAGTCTAAAGGGGCAGAAGCAAAATCTTCACTCGTACAATGAGAAATCATGTAACATTAATTTAACAAAAGCAGACTGCTCCCATTGAAAGTGGTAAGAGTGAGAGCTCCTCCTCTTGTTGGAAACGTTGATCTCCACAAAGAGAAGGAAGCTAGTAATTACCACATAAAGCTGTCGTGTAAATTGAACCAATACTACGAAATGACAAATAAAAGTCTCTCACCTCCCCAGCCTGGAGTAGAGAGAAGCATTTCAGAGTCATAAAGTACACAGTGGATTTCAAAACAACTGAACTGACTCCTCCACACCAGAGCCCACCTCTACAATTAGACATCTGCTATCTAACGTTACTCCTGGCTCCCACTCCTATCAACATCCAGTGTCTTCTCCCTGGACTGGCTAGGAACAATGCCTGTAACTGCCACCACATCCCAGCACACACGACCAAAACAAAGCCAACCAATTTTTCTCTCTTACTAACCAAACGAGGCTGGATGTCTACAGCTGTACAGATGAGAGAGGGAAGATACTGAAATTAATTATGAAAAGCAGATAAAAGCACTTGAATGGTCAAAGGGGGTTGAGAGAGAGGAGATACAGTGAAGAGTTATTATTTGTTGACAGGCAGACTGTCATTTTCCGTCTGCCTCAATATTGGTGAACGGCCAAGAATTATGACTAAGAAGGGAGAGTAGAAAAGGCTGCTTATTTAAGAGGGTCTAATAACCCTAAGAACAAAGGCTGTGCCAGTTTTCAGGATAAATATGTTTGGGAATTCATACAAAGAAGTCCAGGTCAGGTTAGTGCAGTAAAATGCTCTGACCCAGTTTCTTTCAGCGCTCCTGGTGTACCAATGCAATCTGAGACAGAGGGAGAGAGAGATGGAGAGAGAGAGTGTGCATGTGTGTGTTTCGTGTGTGCGTACGCGCATGCACGTGTGTCTCTGTCTGTCTTTGTCTGCACGTGTGTGCCTGTGTGCTCGTGGGTGTTTGTGAGGATGTGCGTAAACGTATGAGGCTGTCCGACTGTGAATATTCTGGAGAGTTTTAGCAAGTGGCTCGTCATTCAGAATGACCTCTCACACTGCACAAATCGCCTGTCAGAGCCGAGCATCACATCAGTCGTTCCCACTGACACTGCAAAGAGCTGCTCTGTATTTTGGGGTGGAGGAGTTGAAGTGCTCCTGTGGGGGAGAGTTTTTTTTAACGCTGCAGACTGACCATGTATCGTCTGCTCCGGTTTTGTTTTCCTCCAGCCAAGCGGAGGAACACCGCCAGGCAGCAGGCTCACTAACACCACCACTAATTACACCATCGCCTCCTTTCCCCCACTAGAAGCACATCCTCCTTCCTAACATAGATGTACAGGTTCGGATGCCGCAGTGTCGCCCACATGGCCCCTGTCCCTCACTCCCCCATCCCTCCCTCACTCCCCCATACCTCCCTCCTCCCTGAGCCATGACAGCTCAGCCCCCGCACTGCCGAGACACATCAATCTGCTGGCAATGGGCCATGGATTTGGCCCGAGACGGGGATTACCACGAATAACCCCCGTTCGCCATCCTGCGGACCGGCAGTACCACAAGTCAATCCAGGCCTGACAGACCCTCCAACCTCCCCTCCGCACAGCAAGCAAGTTGCCATAGAACGCCCCATCAGCCAGGCCTGGGCCGTCAGGCCGCCAGCCTCCCAGCTCTCCCCTGGATAAACATACAAGACCACGTGACACAGGCCAACCCAGGCTGCGAGATGAGGCTAGAAAGGGTGAGGGGTGGGAGGGTGAAGCATGAGCGTCTGCTAAATGACTTAAATGTAAATGTAAATGTAATACATACATACATACATACATACATACATACATACATACATACATACATACATACATACATACATACATACATACATTACATTACATTACATTACATTACATTACATTACATACATACATACATACATACATACATACATACATACATACATACATACATACATACATACATACAGTTGAAGTCGGAAGTTTACATACACTTAGGTTGGAGTCATTAGAACTTGTTTTTCAATCACTACAAACTTTCTTGTTAACAAACCATAGTTTTGGCAAGTCGGTTAGGACATCTACTTTGTGCATGACACAAGTAATTGTTCCAACAATTGTTTACAGACAGATTATTTCACTTATATTTCACTGCATCACAATTCCAGTTTACATTCACTAAGTTGACATTGCCTTTAAACAGCTTGGAAAATTCCAGAAAATAATGCTTCTGATAGGCTAATTGACATCATTTGAGTCAATTGGATGTGTACCTGTGGATGTATTTTAAGGCCTACCTTCAATCTCAGTGCTTCTTTGCTTGACATCATTGGAAAATCAGAAGAAATCAGCCAAGACCTCAGAAAAGAATAGTAGACCTCCAAAAGTCTGGTTCATCCTTGGGAGCAATTTCCAAACGCCTGAAGGTACCATGTTCATCTGTACAAACAATAGTACGCAAGTATAAACACCATGGGACCACACAGTAGTCATACCGCTCAGGAAGGAGATGCATTCTGTCTCCTAGAGATTAATGTACTTTGGTGCGAAAAGTGCAAATAAATCCCAGAACAACAGCAAATGACCTTGTGAAGATGCTGGAGGAAACAGGTGCACTTCACAAAATAGATGGCATCATGAGTTAGGAAAATTATGTGGATTTATTTCAGCAACATCTGAAGACATCAGTTAAAGCTTGGTCGCAAATGGGTCTTCCAAATGGACATTGACCCCAAGCATACTTCCAAAGTTGTGGCAAAAGGGCTTAAGGACAACAAAGTCAAGGTATTGGAGTGGCCATCACAAAGCCCTGACCTCAATCTAATAGAAAATGTGTGGGCAGAACTGAAAAAGTGTGTGCGAGCAAGGAGGCCTACAAACTTGAGTCAGTTACACCAGCTCTGTCAGGAGGAATGGGCCAACATTCACCCAACTTATTGTGGGAAGCTTGTGGAATGCTACCCAAAACGTTTGACCGAAGTTAAACAATTTAAAGGCAATGCTACCAGTGTGTAAGTAAACGTCTGACCCACTGGGAATGTGATGAAAGAAATAAAAGCTGAAATAAATCATTCTCTCTACTATTATTCTGACATTTCACATTCTTAAAATAAAGTGGTGATCCTAACTGACCTATGAAATTGAATTTTTACTAGGATTAAATGTCAGGAATTGTTGAAAAACGTAGTTTAAATGTATGTGGACACCTGCTTTTCGAACATCTCATTCCAAAATCATGGGCAAAATCATATGGAGTTGGTCCACCCTTTGCTGCTTCTGGGAAGACTTTTCATCAAATGTTGGAACATTGCTGTGGGGACATTCAGCCACAATAGCATTAGTGAGGTCGGGGGCTGATGTTGGGTGATTAGGCCTGGCTCGCAATTCATCCCAAAGGTGTTTGATGGATTTGAAATCAGGGCTCTGTGCAGGCCAGTCAAGTTCTTTTACACCAATCTCGACAAACCATTTCTTTATGGACCTTGCTTTGTGCACTGGAGTATTGTCATGCTAAAACAGGAAAGGGCCTTCCCCAAACTGTTGCCACAAAGTTGGAAGCACAGAATCGTCTATAATGTCATTGTATGCTGTAGCGTTAAGATGTACCTTCACTGGAACTAAGGGACCTAGACCGAACTATGAAAAACAGCCCAAGACCATTATTCCTCCTCCAACAAACTTTACAGTTGGTACTATGCATTCGGGCAGGTAGCGTTCTCCTGGCATCCGCCAAACCCATATTCATCCATCGGACTGCCACCTGGTGAAGCGTGATTCATCACTCCAGAGAACGTGTCTCCACTGCTCCAATGGTGTGAGCTTTACACCACTCCAGTCGATGTTTGGCATTGTGCAGGGTGATCTTAGGCTTGTGTGCGCCTGCTCGGCCATGGAAACCCATTTCATAAAGCTCCTTACTAACAGTTCTAGTGCTGACGTTGGTGGTCCCGCACTTGGCGGTCCCATTCTGTGAGATTGAGTGGCCTACCACTTCGCAGCTAAGCCGTTGTTACTCCTAGAGGATTTCACTTCACAATAACAGCACTGTGTGTGTGTGTGTGTGTGTGTGTGTGTGTGTGTGTGTGTGTGTGTGTGTGTGTGTGTGTGTGTGTGTGTGTGTGTGTGTGTGTGTGTGTGTGTGTGTGTGTGTGTGTGTGTGTGTGTGTGTGTGTGTGTGTGTGTGTGTGTGTGTGTGTGTGTGTGTGTGTGTGTGTGTGTGTGTGTGTGTGTGTTGGCTCTCCAGCTCCACTCTAATGGCAAAAGTCAACAACAGGACTCCGGGACAGAATCTATGCCTAACAAGGATGACCTCAGTGCTGAACTCTTGTTAGCTGCATTGTGGAACCAGGGCCTGGCTCTGAAAACAGCCACTATGCGAGACGTATCTCTGTCCCCCACTATCAACCTAAGTGGGATCTTCTATACTCCGGGCCATGGCACCACCCCTGAGGTCTGTCTCTCTCTCGTCCTCCTCCTCCTCTACACAGGGTGTTGAAGGAGTATCTAGGGGAGAAAGAGGTGGAGCTGTCCCTAACCTTTGATGCGGTGGAGGAGACGGACCTGGGCAACTACACCTGCTTTGTGGAGAACCATATCGGGCGGAGGAGTGGCAGCGCCATCCTGCAGAAGAAAGGTATGCTTGGCCTCAAAACTGCTGCTTCTGTCTAAGCTGCTGCTATGACAGCAACACTTTAGGCTAACAGATTATGGGTAATGTCTTCCTGGGGAGGGGTGCGGCGGTGCAACGTCAGGCCTCAGCGCCATCCCACCTCCCTCGCCATCCCCTCCTGGAGGGGGGGTGTCCCGCTGTGTCTCTTCTAATGGGACAGGTGATTAAAGCCACAACTAATGACGACCTTCCTTCTTCTGGTTCTGTCCTTCCAGAGGAGTGGTTAAGTATAGGAGGGTAAACACCCAAGGATCACTGAGAGAGACTGACAGTGTCCCACTCCCTATCTCTCTATCTCTGTCTTTATCTGCCTTTATATCTCTGTCTTTATCTGCCTTTCTATCTCTCTTTTCCTATTATTCTGCATTTGTCTCGCTCCCTCTCTCCCCCCACCCCCCCCCCACCCCCTCGCTCTCCTTTTCCCTCTCCCGCTCTTGCTCTCTCCCTCTCTCTCTCGCTCTCTCCCTTCCTTCTTCCCTCCCCCTTTTTCTTTCTCTCTGCCCCCACTTTCTCCCTCCCTCTCTTTCTCTGATTATGCGTGGGGAGGAGCACAACCTCTGACTCATGCTAAGCAGTTCATTTAGTTCAGACTCAGCCTAAGATTGGTCAGATGAGACAGGGGGTACCATTGTCACATAGTATTCGTGCAAGTAACAGTCAATTAGGGGTGAGAGCATTATCTCCGTTTCCCATTTGGGCAGTGACTAATTAAAACCCCATTTCCTCCTGCCAAATTTGTCTAATAATACTGTGTCATTCTATATGTATCATTCAATGAGGGTAAAGGTAAGGAACCTGGCTAAACTGAGATGTATACTTTGGAGAAATACATTTCGGAAGCGATTGTATGGAGATGAATGTTGCTAGGTAGGTAGTGAAAACTGAAAAGAGCATGAGTTTGCAGACAGCAGACTTTGATCCCCGTTTCTCTTTCTCTTGGAAAGGCAGATATGCTTGAGTCACAGCTTTAGAAGTGCATTGTAAACTAGATTTTGGCTGAGAGCAAATGTATGTTTCATAGCCTCAGCACAATGAAAAACTACAACCGTGAATTGTCTGCTTCGTATGCACCAACATAGTATTGTAGCAGGTCACAAAAGGGCAAAATTAGTCTAATGGAATCAAATATAATACTTGTGTATTTTATGTTACAATATTGCATGAAAGATTCATCCCAAATGACCTCCTAACCTCCCAAAGAGCTGAGTCATCATCTCAAGACATTGTTGTGGCTTAAGTGTCTCGTTTCACAAGGAAAACAATTCATTCAAAAATGTATTTCAGACCCTCGAGCACATTCATATAGCCATTAATGAAGAAAACAGCGTAATTTGTACCTATTAACTTTAGGTTCGTCAGCATACAGTGTACTGTATAATTTTGATAGCCATTAAAATTGAGGAAAATATGTAAAGGAATAGCATGTAGGGCAGCACAGACTAGATCAGACAAGTATATCAGTGTTGGGGGGAAAAAATGCATCCAAATATTTGGTCCATAAATATTTAATTCCCCATAAAACATGAGAAATCCTTCCCACTCCAGTTTTGAAATATTGCTCAGCAAATGAGCGTCCTGAATATGCAGTATTTAAATATTAGTAGGAAGTACAGAACTGTACTATTACTTTGGACATCAGTTTAGTTCAGTTCAGGTTTCTCCATGAGAAGGAAAGAGTGGTCCTGTGTTCTACACTCTGGTCTTGGAGTGAGGCTACAGAGACCTCTACTGGCCACTGCTCACTGGGCTAAACACGAATCATCACGGCCCATAGAACACATGACAGAACACATGCAACATAATGGAGGAGCGCATTATAATCAAGCATAAACATTGAGGGCTCTACTCACAGTATTGATCTGTGTTGTATACATGTGGGATGTTAGAGTAATGCTTGTAGTGAATGGCAATGGAATCTCCTTGTATTGTTCAACTGCAGCTGAATTGTGGTTTCACAGGGATGACTACAGGGCCCCTGTTCATAAAGCATCTCAGAGTAGGAGCGCTGATCTAGGATCAGTTTAGCCTTTTAGATCATAAATGAATAAGATTACAAGGACAGTGGGAACCTGATCCTATATCAACACTTCTGCTCTGAGATGCTGTACGAACACAGGCCCAGATTGCTGAAGTGGTTTAAGCTCAATAGGACATAAACCTATTTTGATAAAAACAGAATGTGTAAGGAAATGGCACGCCGACCCATCATCCCTCTCTTCTTAAAGGTTTTATGATTTCACAGATGAGTGCGTTCACACACCAACCTACCAAGTACCCCAGTGCTGTGTGTCAGTGACGAGTGGCCCGACAGATAGTGTAATGTCTGACAGATGCAGGATGAGAAATTATGCTGCTATCATCTGGAGTGACTGCAGCTAAGATTTATGGCTCACATTTGGTGAATGGCAGCAGAGCAAACATGAACGATTATAGCTAGTTTTGCACCCCCTCGGCCCCCTTTCATACACACGTACGCACGCACACACCTTCAATATTGCGTGTGAAAGCATAGAACGAAGAAATGTTCTCATATCTCTGTCTTTCCGCTGTGTTTCTCATAAAGAATATATATGACAGTTCAATTGAACTCAATTCAGATGAATGCTTGGTTCTTCAGGCAGTATTTCCTCACAGAACACTTGGAAATGACTTAATTGAACCCTATAGGCCCCCAAGAACTGTGGACGTAAGCTTCTGTTGACATTGCAACGAAAACACTCTTCAGTAGAAAGATACAGAGGAATTGTGGTAGGGGAAAATGTCTTGAGCAATGTTAGTATGTTGTGGCAGTAAGTGTCTTATTTCTCTGTTTCTCCTCAGACTTCATATATCGCTCTCTGTATGTTTATATTTGTTCTCTACCAGACATGTAATCATATCTATCTTTATGTTCTGTCTCTATCTCCTGTACCAGACATGTACAGGCTAGAGCTGGCTGGTGGACTAGGGGCCATCCTGCTTCTTCTGGGCTTCTTCACAGCCATCTACAAGTGCTACAATGTGGAGATCATGCTCTGCTACCGGAGGCACTTTGGGAGCGACGAGACAGAGGACGGTGAGTGTGTGTCACCTGGGGCTGGGCTGGGTGTGCCCTACACGACCAGTTCTGGGCCTATAGCCCACCCAGTGAGATTCTCAGAGCAGGGAAAAGGTCAGTCACAGCTCTCAGCGCCCCCGGAGACAGTAACAAAAGCGTTATTCTCACCGTATTAAGGATTCATGCGAGAGAAAAAAGTATCTGTTTGAAATTCATGAGAACTAGAGCTGATGCTCCTTATTTTAGTGACACAGAATTACTTACCATTCTGGCCACTTATCCCATAGTTGTCTGTATCCACACTTATTTGTTTTGTTTTAGGATTTAAGTTTCACATTTATATGACATGGTTGTCACTTTCTAGGATAGATCCCCTTGCTATACATTCACAATAGAGACATACAGCATTTTTGTTGTTAAACAACTATGTCATGTCATACTCATATTCATCTAGAATTCTCATTTGGTAACAGAAAACTTTGTCTCTTCACCCACAGACAACAAGGAGTATGATGCATATTTGTCCTACACCAAAGTGGAGCTGGATTCGATGAACAGGGGCTCCAGTGAAGAGGAGCAGTTTGCTCTGGAGATCCTCCCAGATGTTCTGGAGAAACACTACGGATACAAGCTCTTCATCCCCGACCGGGACCTCATCCCTAGCAGTCACAGCAGTGAGTGATCCCTCCCATCCCTTCGTCCCTCCCTCCCTCCCTCCCTCCCTCCACCCCCATCTATATCCCTCATGGGAGGGCTTCTCTTTGTGATCTAGGTCTACCTCCATCCATCTCGCTCTCTCTCTCTCTCTTCCTTCCTCCCTCTATCTATCCATCCATCCATCCACCCATCCCTCCCTCTCTCCATCTCCACAACTCTGTCCCTAGTGGGAAGGCTTCCACCCACTGCCCAGAATTCATTTGACTGTCAAGAAGAATCAAGACAGACGCACATCTTAATCTCCTTTGCCGTGGCTGTATTTGATCTGTCATCGCCAATATAAGGGTGGTGTGTGTTGTGGTGTGCTTTGAGGGCCTGCATATACTGTGTTATCTGTCAATGATGGATCTCCCATCTCCACAAGGCAGCTACTGTACCGTTTATTGGTGTTGGCATCTTATTTGGGAGTATAATTGGTGTAAAGTAGTTACATGTATGGTAAAAGCAGCGAGGAACTGTAATTCAGCAACTGTATGTATGGTTTACCAGTACATTACATACGCTTGATGTACAGTGCATTCGGAAAGTATTCGGACCCATTGACTTTTCCACATTTTGTTACAGCCGTATTCTAAAATGAATTAAATCGTTTTCCCCCCTCATCAATCTGCGCACAATACCCCATAATGAGATTTTTAGAAATGTTTCCAAATGTATCTTTTAAAAGGTACTCAGTACTTTGTTGAAGCACCTTTGGCAGCAATTACAGCCTCGAGTCTTATTGGGTATGACGCTACATGCTTGGCACACCTGAATTTGGGGAGTTTCTCCCATTCTTCTCCGGACTCTGGCTGGGCCACTCAAGGACATTCAGAGACTTGTCCTGAAGCCAGTCCTGTGTTGTCTTGGCTGTGGTTTGGGTCGTTGTCCTGTTGGAAGGTGAACGTTCACCCCAGTCTGAGGTCCTGAGCGTTCCGGAGCAGGTTTTCATCAAGGATCTCTCTGTACTTTGCTCCGTTCATCTTTCCCTCGATCCTGACTAGTCTCCTAGTCCATGACGCTGAAAAGCATACCCCACAGCATGATGCTGCCACAACCATGCTTCACCGTAGGGATGGTGCCAGGTTTCCTCCAGACCTGACGCTTGGCATTCAGGTCAAAGAGTTCAATCTTGGTTTCATCAGACCAGAGAATCTTGTTTCTCATGGTCTGAGAGTGCTTTTTAGGTACCTTTTGGCAAACTGTGCCTTTTACTGAGGACTGGCTTCCGTCTGTCCACCCTACCATAAAGGCCTGATTGATTGAGTGGAGGTTTTCCCATCTCCATAGAGGAACTCCGGCGCTCTGTCAGAGTGACCATCGGGTTCTTGGTCCTCTCCCTAACCAAGGCCCTTCTCCCCCCGATTGCTCAGTTTGGCCAGGCAGCCAGGTCTAGGAAGAGTCTGGGTGGTTCCAAACTTCTTCCATTTAAGAATGATGGAGGCCACTGTGTTCTTGGGGACCTTCAATGCTACCAACGTTGTTGGTACCCTTCCCCAGATCTGTGCCTCGACACAATCCTGTCTTGGAGCTCTACTGACAAGTCCTTCATCCTCATGGCTTGGTGTTTGCTCTGACATGCACTGTCAACTGTGGGACCTTACATCGACAGGTGTGTGCCTTTCCAAATCATGTCCAATCAATTAAATTTACCACAGGTGGACTCCAATCAAGTTGTAGAATCATCTGAAGGATGATCAATAGAAACAGGATGCACCTATGTAAATAAAGTATTTCAGTTTTTTATTTTTAATACATTCGCACAAATGTCTAAAAACCTGTTTTCAATTTGTCATTATAGGGTATTGTGTGTAGATTGATGAGGGTGGAAAATGTATTTAAATCATTTTCGAATAAGGCTGTAACGTAACAAAATGCGGATGAAGTCAAGGGGTATGAATACTTTCCGACTCCACTGTATGTGTTGTTATACTTTTATACACACAGCCAAAGGTGCATGCACACTCACACACTCACATCTCTCCACCTATGGCATTTTGCCCCGTACAAAAAATTATATTCCCACCTTGCACTACAAATATATTGCGAATGTCCATTCCTTGCATAATTTAACATGCAGTGAATTCAAAATAAATCAAAAACTCCTTAGGCTGGTCAAAGCCATGCTTACATAAATAAACTGCTTTCTAAGTGTGTTTGCTCGCTGGCACACCATGGGGCTCAGTAGGGTGTATTGATAGTGCTGCATAGGTAATGAATTATAGAGAAGTGTTCAGTTCCTTGAGAGGCAGGCTGCCATCATTAGTACCAACGCACTTACAGATCAGGCCAACACGACCAAATAACAACGTGTTTAAATGCCTCATTTAGAGAGAGAGTGAGAGAGTGAGAGAGAGCGAGAGAGAAAGAGAGAGTGAGAGAGAGAGCGAGAGACAGAGAGAGAGAGCGAGAGACAGAGAGAGAGAGCGAGAGAGAGACAGAGAGAGAGAGCGAGAGAGAGACAGAGAGAGAGAGCGAGAGAGCGAGAGCGAGAGAGAGACAGAGAGAGAGAACGAGAGTGAGAGAGAGATTAATTGATTTATGTAATCATCAGCATATGAAAAACGGGGGGAGACATTTATTAAAATAGCACTCTAGCTCAGTCCCGCCCATACAAATTGTACTATTTATGCACAGCAAATTGACCGTGAAATTGCAATGTGTTGTTGCTCTTCCATCATTAATTTTGTTAGGAACTGGCAAGAAATGAAAGGAAGAGCATTTCAAATCAAATCCACCAACATCGCAAGGTTAACATATTTATACATATTTCATTGCCAATTAAACATCTGAATGTCTATTAAATCAATATCAATATATGTTAATGTAACATTGTAAAGATATGAATCCATCTGACCCTTTTTGAGCTCTCTCAGTACGGTGCCTCTGTATTCGCAGTCTGAACATTACCCCCAATACATATTTATGGTTGAATCTATTAGGGATATGTCCATGAAAAACACAACATTATCTCAATATCCATACTAGACGAGACTTGGAGCCCTGCAGGAAAAACAACACATAACAAAGTGTTGAGCTGCTACCCCCGCTAAGTGTATCCTTTATTTAACATTGGCCTCATTATTTCTCCACTACATATTGCTAAAGTTTTATACACAAGTAAGGAGAAAGGATCTCATTTGCGAAGGCTTGCTTTGGTGCTCCCTGTGCTCAAGAGTACTATTTTCAGGCGGCCGCTAATACCTCCATATTGAAAAAGGTCTGACACGCTATCTTTCATCGTAAGCCAGAAAAAAAGGTTGATAGACAGTCTCAAGCTCCTTTAGCTCCGGTGCCACTGCCACATAATGTGTGTGGTAGATTACTTTGAACAAAGTCCCCCACACAGCACATTCTTCAGCTGAGGTCGCTGCCTCTTAATATGTGCGAGGGGAGATCCCATTCCCCCCATAAAAAAAGCATTTCTAAGTGAATAGCCTAATACAAGACAATCTTGTATATGTCATCTTTTCATCGTAAGCCACATCGATTAAGCTGCGTGGGTGTAAAGGATGATCATTCAAATGTAAATTGGGTCCGAGTAACATTTAGTTGGAATTACATCAGACTTAACTCACTCTTTAGACTAGATAATGCAATTGTGTGCTGCCTGAGGGGAAGTGTGGTGTTTTTTTTTAATAGCATTCTATATTCAGGGGTTTATTCTTAAATACATGCTCCATTAACCACAGTCTGGATACTGTGCTGTGAAAAGAAAGTTAGAGATCTGGGCCTGTGTCCACAAAGCGTTTCAGAGTAGGAGTGCTGATCTAGTATCAGTTTTACCATAGATCATAGTGAAAGAGATTACATGGACAGATCCTGGATCAGCACTCCTACTTTACATTACATTACATTTACATTTAAGTCATTTAGTTGCTTAGTTTCACCTTATGACATCCAGTGGGACAGTCACAACAATAGTGCATCTAAAACTTAGATGATTCCTTAAAGTATCAAGTGTTTTGTTAATTTACATTTTTGTAAATATCTGTTATAATGCTATTAATGGGATTAGGCCTTATGTTGACGTTCATGCTAATCGTCGTATGTATAGGAATGTGCGTTTATAGTAGGATATGGATGTGGGGCATAAGTCGTGTGGTGGCGCTGGTGCCTGGGGTGGTGTTGGGTGTCAGGAAGGAAGACTTGGGGTTTAAGGGTGTGGTGTGTGGAGCAATGTGTGTGTAGCAGTGGGGTGGACGGTTAAGGTGGAGGATGGCCAATGTGTGATGTGACACATGCAGGTGTAAAAGACAGGGCCCCTGCGGGGGAAGGCAGGACACTCTGGACCATTACCCAGCCTGAGCCAGCCATCCACTAAGAGCTAATATGGAATTTACCTCTTTACATCTCTCTCTGTCTCTCTCTCACCCTTCAACTTCCTGTTTTCTATGACTCATAGCCACCCTCTATTTAGCGGTGTACATGTTTTGTCTGCTTTTCAACAGGCTAATGACATTGCTATTGGAATATGCTCACGTACAGGTTTAGGATTAATACTAGTGAGAAGCCTATATTGACTGAAATTATGTTTTTTTTAAGTGTGGTGTTGTCCTGATGCTGTCTGTTTGGCGCTATAGAGGGGAATAGTTATAGGGGGTGTAATGTGACATAGATCAGAGTGTTGGTTGCTTCTGTGTTTTGTAATGTCTCAGGGTGTTGTTTTAGACCTGCAGCTTCATGCTGCTGTTATCTCAATTCTAAATGGACAAATATGAATGTTTTGTTACATGCTATTCTTTGACATGCTCTCTCTTTCTTTCCCTTTCTCTGTGCCATTCTGTATTTCTCCCTCTCTCTGTATCTCTGTTTCTTTCTTCCTTCCTCTCTCTCTCTCTGTATCTCTGTTTATTTCTCCCTCTCTCTCTCTCTCTCCCTGTATCTCTGTCTCTCTCTGTGTATCTCTTCCTCTCTCCCTGTATCTCTGTCTCTCTCTATGTATCTCTCTGTCACTCTCTCTGTATCTCTTCCTCTCTCTCTCTCTGTATCTCTGTTTCTTTCTTTCTTTCTTCCTCTCTCTTTCTCTCTCCCTCTCTCTCTCTCTCTCTGTATCTCTCTGTATCTCTGTTTCTCTCTCTGTATCTCTGTCTCTCTCTCTGTATCTCTCTGTATCTCTGTCTCTCTCTGTATTTGTTTCTCTCTCTCTCTCTCTGTCTCTCCCTCTCCCTATTTCTCTTTGTATGTCTCTCTCTCTCTTCTCCAGTCTACATCGAGGACCTGGCGCGAAGTGTGGAGCAAAGCAGGCGGCTGATCATCGTGTTGACTCCTGAGTTTGTGGCCAAGCGTGGCTGGAGCATCTTCCAGCTGGAGACACGGCTCCACAGCATGCTGGTGACAGGGGAGATCAAGGTCATTATGATTGAGTGTGCTGATCTCAAGAGCGTCATCAACTACCAAGAGGTGGAGGCCCTGAAGAACACCATTAAAGTGCTCACCATCATCAAGTGGAGGGGCCCTAAGAGCAACGAGCTCAAGTCCAAGTTTTGGAAGCAGGTGATTTACGAGATGCCGGTAAAGAGGAAGGAGATGCTGTCTCGCCGGCAGGTGCTTGACTCCGGAGAGCAGGGCCTGTTCGGCGACCTGCAGACGGTCTCCACCATCGCAATGACGACCACGTCTGCCTCACTGGCGCCCGCCCACCATGCCGAGATCCCAGACTTTAACCAGGCCGGCCACCCCCAGATGAGACACTACTGCACCCGTAGTTACGAGTATAAGATGCCCGGTTCCCCCTTGCAGATAGCCACCTTGAGTAACCGTCACATGTACTGCAATATCCCCATGACGCTGCTCAACGGACAGGTGACTCAGAACAACACGATGGGAAAGAGCAAGCAGGAGATCCACTTGAACAGCACATTCGTCCCTCTATCTGGAAGGGAACTCACAAGTGATATCTGGTAGACTGATATTCAGCAACTGGCTTGATGGCAACATTTTTATTTATTTATTTGAGCTTTTTTTTATCTGCATGAAGAATAATTTAGACAAAACACTGATAAAAAAAAGACTGAACACAGTCATTTCTCACGGACTACTTTCATTGGCAATTAAATGTTTTATTTTTTTCCATTCAGCCATAAGAAAAAAAGGGAAAAAAGGGAAAAAAAAGGAGTTGCTCCAGTCATCATTTTCTTACTTGAAAAATGTCTCCTTTTCTGAGATAAGTAATACATTCAAAAACCTTGTTTTTAATGTTCAAGGTATTGTTATTATGTACAGTTTTCATATCTTCTATAAACATTCATGATGATTCCTTTGCGATGTTAATGGTGTATGAGTATGTGAGTGAATCCACATGAAATGATTCTGACCTGGGATACTTCATGGGAAAGGGGGACATTTCTCATTGCAGCACAATTCTGTAAAGACCGACTGAACACATTCTCTGTGAGCTTTAAACATTTTACAGTATATTTAAGCAAATCAATAATGTTTGAAGGTATTGTCATTGTTTGAGGCCAATTAAATATGAATATTTGAAATGTTTGATACAATATTTGTTTGAGTTGTATTCTGTGACTCTAGTTGCTGTCTCTTGATTTCTGCCTGTTACTTTGCTAATTCTATTTGGTAAAAACAAGAAGCCCTCATCAACTTTTTTTCAACTTCTCTCCTGAAATCCTCCCCTGCTTCTCATGCCTTCTTTCCTCCCTGTCGGCCATATTGTTTTCAGATTACTATTGAGTTGTCTCCTTGAGGATGACCTGCTCTCTAAAGGTTACAGATGGACTCAGTGTGGTGCTTTGGGAACCGATCGTAGTTTTGACTGACTGTATTGTAGATGGAATGGAATGGAACTGGGATCACCTGAGAGATATTTGCATTTGTATCTATTTTATTTCTTTTGTTTTGCAAAATGAGGAGAGAATAGTCTTAAAGAAGCTTCCTCTTCTCAGCACAAGTTGCTTTGCTGCTTCTATCCTGACTCCACCCTAGAGAATTCATCCTATTTGTCTGCTTTGTTTTTTTAATATAGCACCCTCTATCTGTCTCATTGCGTTATAGCCGAAATACCAAGATTGTAAAAAAAAGGACTTAGACAATGGTCTGAGCTTGGTGACCTTCAAGAGCAAACGAAAATACTAACCGCAGGAGGTCAAAGAGATTGCAAGCATCAGTCTGAATCATTGCTGAACTGCCCACAGATGTCTTCTCCAACATCAGTTATAAATCCTAAGTTTATTTAATGCCTTTTTTTCTGTTTGCAAGCCGATGGATTTTGATAGTGATTCCATGCCATAAATAGCCAGGGCATCAATGTGCATATGATGAAATCAAATAAAGAATTTTATGGGACCCTTGTGAATGGCTGTATATTAAATAATGTTGAAATCACACATGTTGTTTACTGCTTGATTTATTCGTACTTTGTTTGGTTTTGATTGTCATTGTAATGCTGTCACTTTACCTAAGTGGAGTAATAATATTCATCTATTTGGTGGAGTACAATATGTCATGCTTTCAATGGTCATACATGTCAGCTACTATTGCATCAGGAGCTTTAGTCTTTCCAAGTCGCAAAAACTGAAATAGTGTATGTTTGTTAGGCGGCCCTCTATTACCTATGGAAGCCCATTCCCGCACCTTTAAAAAATAAATGTTGATTACAATCCAAACATTTCGAGATAAGTCAAAATTGAGACACTAACGCAGAATTTCAAGATACTAACTTGACATTTCGAGATAGTAAAACATACATATAGGATATGTGTCTTAATTTGTAACATTATGTGGCGATTTTCATCTATCCATGTTGCAAAGATCAGCAAACGTGTGGCGAACTGGCATATGCCCCAACACATTTGATTTGGTTTAATAAAAAATATTGACACAAAAGCATTGAAAATAGGGACAAAGTACTGTTGTTTAGACTGATTTGCCTCATAATTTGTCAACTCGTGCACAATTAATCTGTGCTTCAGTCTGATCAACTGTAGCCTACTGATAACAACCACAACTGCAGGTAGCCTAGAGAAGCCTATGCACTCTGATCCCCGCTGGCCAGGGGACACGAAGCAGTAACGTCCTGTATGTATAGCCTAAGTTACTGTATGTACTTAGAGCCTAAAATAGGCCTATTTATTTGTGTTTTGAGAAAATATGAATGTGATCAAATTTAGTTTATATTCTAACTTTGAGTGGCTAGGCAACCTAGACATTGAAATGAATCAATCAACACAATAGTGATGACATACATTAAGTAACTTTTTAATTACAAGATGCAACCCTGCATAAAGCAAACTCAGCCCTGTTAGTTCTATTGTCCAATTGCAGTTGTTGTCTATTTATATTAAACCATATGACCTGATTAGAAAACATTTGGTCCCATCATAGCCTATATAAAACCATTTTACAGCTGATGTATTACTTTGTCATACCTTCCAACTAGAGTCCAGAGTTTTACCTGGTTAGGTTAGCCCAGTGGTTCTCAAACCTTCTCTCCTCTGAGACCCCCAGAGGTTTCACTAGTTCACATGATTCACCTAATCAATGGTTAGTTGACAAGTTGAGTCAGGTGTGCTCGTTCTGGAATAGATAAAATACATGAACCTGCTGGCAGTCCCCGAGGAGAGGCTAACTACCAGATCATGAAAAACTCTGGGTCCCAGGAACCCCCTCCTCCCCCACCACATCTTGGACCTGTGGTGCCACCTCTGAAATCAGACAATGTTACAAATGAAGAAACATATCCTTTAAGTATGTTCTACTATCTAAAAATGTTGGCTTAGTATCTCAAAATCTTTAGATAGTATTGACAAATTTTGACTGATGTAACTAGAGATTTCAATTTGTATCTAGACATTTTCAGATAGTATCTAAAAATGTTGACTTAAGTATCTCAAAATGTTTACTTAGTATCTCTAAACTTCGAGATAGTATCACGAAATGTTGAATTAGTATCTAGAGATGTTACGATAGTATCTCGAAATTTTGACTTACGTATCTAGACATTTCGACATAGTATCTAACATTTTTTAGATAGTATCTTGACATTTTTACTTACATATCACAAAATGTTGACTTAGTATCTCATCATTTTTATTTGGTATCTCGACATTTTGAGGTAGTATCACGGAATTGTGATACAGAAACATAAACTTAGTATCTAGAAATATTTTGAAATAGTATCATAAAATTTTGACTTAGTATCTAGAAATGTGGAGATAGAATCTCTACATTTTTACTTACGTAAAAAGTCATTTCGACTTACTATCTAAAAATGTTACTTTCGTATCTTGGCATTTTTACTTAGTATGTCGAAATTTGGAGATAGTATACATTTTTTATATCGACATTAAAAAAAACATGTGGTGGGAATTGGCTTCCATAATTACATATGGGCTAACAAACATATAGAGACATGCACACACACACACACACATTCTGAAAATGTCTAGATACCATCAGAAAAAATTGAGATAGTAGAATTGCGTGGTGATTTCCGTCTATCCATGATTCAGAGACGAGCACAGCAATAACCTTCCAGGTATGTATAGTTAATTACACATTCTGTGTGTGTATGTGTGCATGATTGTGTTTGTCTGCCAAAATGTACTTAATGAATTCAAAATAATCTGTAGTGAGACAAAATAATATGAACTTTATGGATTGATAGTTTTGATAGACATTTATATAACTTTAGTATGGAATGGTTTTCTGTGTGTTGGATTCAATGTATTTGACCTACACTGGCAGGGTCTACAGACAATCACGGATTACAAAGGGAAAACCAGCCATGTCGCAGACACCGACGTCTTGCTCCCGGACAAGCTGAACATCTTCTTTGTCCGCTTTGTGGATAACACAATGCTACCGGTGCGGCCTGCTCCCAAGGACATTTAAGCGTGTTAACCCTGGCAAGGCTGCCAGCCCAGACTGCATCCCTACCCTGATCCTCAGAGCATGAGCAGACCAGCTGGCTGGAGTGTTTACAGATATATTTGATCTTTCCCTATCCCAGTCTGCTGTCCCCACTTGCTTCAAGATGTCCACCATTGTCCCTGTACCAAGGAAAGCAAAGGTGACTGAAATAAATGACTATTGTCCCTTAACACTCACTTTTGTCATCATGTAGTGCTTTGAGAGGCTAGTTAAGGATCATTTCATCTCTTCTTTACCGTTACACCCTAGATCAAATTCGAATTTGCATACCGCCACAATAGATCCACAAACAATGCAATCGCCATCACACTGCCCTATCCCCGATGTCACAGAAAGATGTCAGTGTCTGCGATGTGGCTTGTTTTCCTTTTGTAATCTGTGATTGTCTGTAGACCCTACCAGTATAGGTCAAATACATTGAATAGACAAGAGGAACACCTATGTAAGAATGCTGTTCATTTGACTATAGCTCCGCCTACAACATCATAGTACTCTTCAAGCTCATCATTAAGCTTGAGCCCTGGGTCTGAACCCTGCCCTGTGCAATTGGTTCATAGACAGCCCGGGATCGAACCAGGGTCTGCAGTGGCGCCTCTAGCATTGCGATGCAGTGCCTTAGATCTCTGCGCCACTCAGGAAAGCTTCAAGTTGCTCAGCGTACACATCACTGACAATCTGAAAAAGTCCACCCACACAGGCAGTGTGGTGAAGAAGGTGCAACAGCGCCTCCTCAGGCTGAAGAAATGTGTCTTGGCCCCTAAGACCCTCACAAACTTTTACAGATACAGAATTGAGAGCATCCTGTCGGGCTGTATCACCGCCTGGTACGGCAACTGGTACGGCACGCAACCGCAGGGCTCTCCAGTGGGTGGTGACGTCTGCCCAATATATCACCGGAGGGGCACACTACCTGCGCTCCAGGACACCTACAGCACCCAATGTCACAGGAAGGTCAAAAAGATCATCAAGGACAACAACCACCCCAGCCACTGCCTGTTCACCCCGCTACCATCCAAGACGGTGAGGTCAGTACAGGTGCATCAAAGCTGGGACCGAGAGACTGAAAAGCAGCTTCTATCTCAAGGCCATCAGAGTGTTAAATAGCTATCACTAGCTGGCTACCACCCGGTTATTTAACAATGCACCTTAGAGGCTCTACCCCATTACATAGACATGGAATCACTGGTCACTTTACAGTCTTTTACATTCGCTATCATCCTTTTGTCCAATTTGTAGTCACATTTTCAAAACTCTAAACACAATTAGCACAACATCCATCTGTTGTGGACCATAGCATTAACACAATTCATGTTGTTTTCACAGAATATGCAGTCAATTAACACGTTTCTAAAATGCTTGAATTGTCTTTACATACAAGCTTACTCAATACCAGAATTATGGATCTTTCTTGTCTTATTTACAATTGCTTGCACACAGCATGCCAGGAATGAAGAGCCAATATTCAAAACCTTAAATATAGTATAAATAACCTACTACTGCAACAACAGCAGCTCAAAAGTTGTATTGAAACAGCTGATAAGCATTTTCCTGATGACGTTTCATCCCCGCCGACGTGTTTTCGCCAGGTTAAACCCTGCCTCATCTACATAAATGATTTCACGTGGGGTCTGATTAGTCTCCAACTCCATGACTCTTTGAAAGAAATCAAACACAGTATGTGTAAATGCTTTTCAGTATGTCCTACTGTATTTTATTACTTTTATTTAACTAGGCAAGTCAGTTAAGAACAAATTCTTATTTTCAATGACGGCCTAGGAACAGTGGGTTAACTGCCTGTTCAGAGTTGTACCTTGTCAGCTCAGGGGTTTGAATTTGCAACCTTCCGGTTGCTAGTCCACTGCTCTAACCACTAGGCTACGCTGCCGCCCCAGTATGTACTGTGACCCACGTTTACATGTAGAGTGGCATAGTGTAAAACTCACTATATAACAAGACATATTGGATTGACACCATACCTGGACATATTTATTTTTTATTTCTTAATTCCATTCTTTTACTTTTAGATTGCTGTGTATTGTTGTGAATTGTTAGATAGTACTACACTGTTGGAGCTAGCACATTGCTACGCCCGCAAAAAAATCGGAAAAATATGTGTATGTGACCAAAAACATTTGATTTGATATATGCAGTTGAAGTCGGAAGTCTACATACACCATAGCCAAAAACATTTCAACTCAGTTTTTCACAATTCCTGACATTTAAACCCAGTAAAGAAAAATTGCTGTTTTAGGTCAGTTGGGATCACCACTTTATTTTAAGAATGTGAAATGTCAGAATAATAGTAGAGATAATTATTTATTTCAGCTTTAATTTCTTTCATCACATTCCCAGTGGGCCAGAAGTTTACATACACTCAATTAGTATTTGGTAGCATTGCCTTTAAATTGTTTAACTTGGGTCAAATGTTTTGGGTAGCATTCCACAACCTGGGTGAATTTTGGCCCATTCCTCCTGACAGAGCTGGTGTAACTGAATCAGGTTTGTAGGCCTCCTTGCTCGCACACGCTTTTTCAGTTCTGCCCACAAATGTTCTATAGGATTGAGGTCAGGGCTTTGTGATGGCCGCTCCAATACCTTGACTTTGTTGTCCCCAAGTATCCTTGGGGTCATTGTCCATTTGGAAGACCCATTTGCAACCAAGCTTTAACTTCCTGACAGATGTATTGAGATGTTGCTTCAATATATCCACATAATTTTCCTACCTCATGATTGTCATGTTTTGTCATATATTGTCATGTCTTGTCCCTGTGCTTTCTCTTCTATTCGTTTCCCCCTGCTGGTCTTATTAGGTTTCTTTCCCTCTCTCTCTATCCCTCTCTCTCTCTATCGTTTCGTTCCTGCTCCCAGCTGTTCCTCATTCTCCTAACTACCTCGTTTACTCTTTCACACCTGTCCCCTATTTTGCCCTCTGATTAAGTCCCTATTTCTCTCTCTGTTTCTGCTTCTGTCCTTGTCGGATCCTTGTTTGATGTTTGCTGTTCGCTGTGTACTTGTTCCGTCCTGTCGTGTTTTTGCCTTCATCAGATGCTGCGTGTGAGCAGGTGTCTCTGTCAGCTACGACCTGCGCCTACTCGAAGCGACCTGCAATCTGTGGCCGCTTATCCTGTTATTCCCCTCTACAGACTAGAGGATTTCTGTTATTCCCCGTTTGGACATTTCCTGTTAAGGATTCAGGATTTGTCTTTTCTGTTTGGACTTGAATAAACTCTGTTTCTGTTAAGTCGCTTTTGGGTCCTCACTCACCTGCATAACAATGATGCCATGTATTTTGTGAAGTGCACCAGTCCCTCCTGCAGCAAAGCACCCCCACAACATGATGCTGCCAACCCTGTGCTTCATGGTTGGGATGGTGTTCTTCGGCTTGCAAGCCTACCCCTATTTCCTCCAAACATAACAATGGTCATTATGGCCAAACAGTTCTATTTTTGTTTCATCAGACCAGAGGACATTTCCCCAAAAAGTACGATCTTTGTCCCCATGTGCAGTTGCAAACCGTAGTCTGGCTTTTTTATGGCGGTTTTGGAGCAGTGGTTTCTTCCTTGCTGAGTGGCCATTCAGGTTATGTCGATATAGGACTTTTACTTTCGATATAGATACTTTTGTACCTATTTCCTTCAGCATCTTCACAAGGTCCTTTGCTGCTGTTCTGGGATTGATTTGCACTTTTCGCACCAAAGTATGTTCATCTCTAAGAGACAGAACGCGTCTCCTTCCTGATCGGAATGATGGCTGCGCTGCGTGGTCCCATTGGGTTTACACTTGCATACTATTGTTTGTACAGATGAACGTGGTACCTTCAGGCGTTTGGAAATTGCTCCCAAGGATGAACCAGACTTGTGGAGGTCTACTATTTTGACAACTTGCCAAAACTATAGTTTGTTAACAAGACATTTGTGGAGAGGTTGAAAAACGAGTTTTAATGACTCCAACCTAAGTGTATGTAAACTTCCGACTTCAACTTTATATTGTATATGTGTGTGTGTGTGTGTGTGTGTGTGTGTGTGTGTGTGTGTGTGTGTGTGTGTGTGTGTGTGTGTGTGTGTGTGTGTGTGTGTGTGTGTGTGTGTGTGTGTGTGTGTGTGTGTGTGTGTGTGTGTGTGTGTGTGTGTGTGTGTGTGTGTGTGTGTGTGTGTGTGTGTGTGTGTCAGCCTAAATTTACTTCCATTAATGAATTGAGAATAATCTGTAGTCCGACTACAAAGTGCATAATATCCACTTCATGTAAATTAGAACTCCGATTTCGAGTGGTTTGCTGTGTGTTTGATTCAATGCATTGGACTGTAGAGAAAGGTTGTTAAGGTAACAATATGCTGGCATTGTTTCATTTTGAAGAAATCATCAGTTCAATTGTGCATGTCAAATGTGTGTGGGCGGGATTGAAGACTATTATATTTTCCTACGAGGCAGGAAAGAGAGGTATTTTGAGCAGCAATGCTGATCCTAATCACTGGAAGAGTTAATTCAATACAATTTGTCAAATTACATGTATACTGAACAAAAATATAAACGCAACATGCAACAATTTCAGAGTTTACTTCATATAAGAGTTACAGTTCATATAAGGAAATCAGTCAGTCCAAATAAATTCATTAGGCCCTAATCTATGCATTTCACATGACTGCTAATACAGATATGCATCTGTTGGTCAAAGATAACTTTTGAAAAAGGTAGGAGCGTGCATCAGAACACCAGTCAGTATCTGGTGTGCCCACCATTTGCCTCATGTAGCGCAACACACCTCCTTCGCATAGAGTTGATCAGGCTGTTGATTGAGGCCTGTGGAATATTGTCCCACTCCTCTTCAATGGCTGAGCGAAGTTGCTAGATATTGGCGGGAACTGGACCACGCTGTCATACACGTTGATCCAGAGCATCCCAAACATTCTCAAGAGATGTATTTGTATTTATTATGGATCCTCATTAGCTGCTGCCAAGGCAGCAGATTACTCTTCATAGGGTCCAGCAAAATTAAGGCAGTTTATACAATTTAAAAAAACATTACAATACATTCACAGATTTCACAACACACTTTTCACAACACACAACACAGATTTCAGGCCACTACTCCACAACTACCACATACTGTATATACAGCATATAATCCATGTGTACGTGTGTGTATAGTGCATATTTTATTGTGTGTGTGTGCATTCGTCTGTGCCTATGTTTGTGTTGCTTCACAGTCCCAGCTGTTCTATAAAGTGTTTTTTTTATCTGTTTTGTTTATCTAATTTTACTGCTTGCATGATTTACTTGATGTGGAATAGAGTTCCATGTAGTCATGGCTCTATGTAGTACTGTGCGCCTTCCATAGTCTGTTCTGGACTTGCGGACATGTCTGGTGAGTGGAAGAACTGGGACATTTTCAGCTTCCAGGAATTGTGTACAAATCCTTGTAACATGGGGCCGTGCACTATCATGTTGAAACATGAGGTGATGAGGGAAGATGAATGGCACGACAATGGGCCTCAGGATCTTGTCACGGTTTCTCTGTGCATTGTGTTTGTTGTCCGTAGCTTATGCCTGCCCATAGCATAACCCCACCGCCACCATGGGGCCATAGGCGCGGGAAGTAGGAGTGCTGAGGGTGCTGCAGCAGTATTAGCGGACCAAAAGCAGACCGAAAGAAGAAAAAAAAATTGTCCTCAAACATTTACATCAAAAGGTGCAAAGTCATGGGCAAAGACACCATACATCCACATCAAATAAAATATTTTTCTTGATCAAATCACATGGAAAACAACCACTTTTTGTGCAGTATTAATTTACCATCCTTACAAACCATTTAATGTATGTATTGTACATAGGTTGGTACATAGGTTGGTCATGTAGGTTTGTACCTGTAGACTTTCCATCACCATGAGGAAAAACAAGGCACAAAAAAGTACAATACATTAATTGATGATGGGATGTGATGATGTGGCTCAGTTGGAAGAGCATGGTGCTTGCTAATGCTAGGATTGTGGGTTTGATTCCCATGGGGGAGCAGTATAAAAATGTATGTGCTCACTACTGTAAGTTGCTCTGGATATAATTATCTACTAAAATGTAAAAATAATGAATAGACCATTTCAGTTCTCACGTAGAAATGGAAAGGGGGTGGGGAATGATGGAAAGGGGGTATGGAAAGATGGAAAGGGGGTATGGAAAGGGTGGGGAAAGAAAAAGAAGGAGAGACAAAGAGAGTGGGCTTATCATACATACATGTGGAAGCTATGCTCATGGGAATATGAATACTTTGACTGCTCATTCAAAAATAATTGCAATGTATATATTTACACGTGGATGTCTTTATCGTCTCTCCGTTGAACTCGATCCGTCTATGGAAGTGGTTCGATGTAAGTCTCTGGTTGTCCACCAAAGGTCAAAATGTCCCTAGTTGTAGGCTTCTTCGTGACGAGCAGAGCTGCAGGCGGTGCATGTTTTAGTGTAGACTTCACCTTCGTCACTCGTCGAGAGTTTCAGAGGGTCTTACCATTTTCTGGTCTTGTAGTTTCAACCATTTCCAGCCATGTAGCCACCGCTCCATGCTGTCTGATCTCAATGGTTGATTATTCATGGTGCAGCTAGGACCACTTTACACACCGGCAGCCACCCTGGCATGTTTTGGTCTCGTTTTCATAGGTTCCCAACATTTTGTAACATTCAGCTCAAGCTGTCTGTCATGCTGGTCTAATGTAAATTTCGCTATGAGTCCTTTAATGCTTGGGTAAAAAGGGAGCATTCCATCATGTTGATACAAAATCTGTGCTCGCATGGGCTTGCTTACACAAAAACAATTCTCATTTAGAAGGCTAAAATCACATTTTACCTTCACAAAAGTTTCTTGTAGAATAAAGAATAAAGAATAAAGAAAGAATAAACTTCCGGGTTGGAGCGAGCGGTCGCATCGGCACTTCGCTCCGCAGGTAGTATAACTTTTTCATTACATTTCATTACATTTCATTATAGTACAACGGTTTGATTTGTCTAATCTTAGCAATTTCTTCTTAGCTAGCTACATAGCCGTCTTTGTATCAAAGATAATTGCATAATTATCGTATTTGGTCGTCCTAACGTAGTCTTCACTGCTATTTGCCCAGCAGCTAGCCAGCTAGCCAGCTAGCAAACGCCCACCGATTAGCAGCACTGTAGTAACTATTGCACTCAACTGAACGACTTGATTAGTGTAGTGTTAGCTAGCTACATAGCTGTCTTTGCTGTCTTCGTATCCAATATAATTGTGTAGTTTAGAGTGTGTAGTCTTAGAGTGATTATCTTAATTTACCGAGGTTAGCTAGCCAGCTATTTGTCGTCCTTAACGTAGGAGACTCTGCTAGCTAGCCAACAGCTAGCCAACAGCTAGCCAACAGCTAGCCGACAGCTAGCCAACAGCTAGCCAACGTCTACCGAATAGGACTCAACAACCCGGTCGCATTCACAGGTAGTATCACATTTTCATTTAATTTCATTACAGTACAAAGGTTTGATTTGTTTGATCGTAGCTAGCTACATAGCTGGCTACATAGCCGTCTTTGTATCAAAGATAATTGTGTAGTCTAGAGCGATTTTCTAGGTTAGCTAGCCAGCTATTGTCGTTCTTTTAATGCAACGTAACGTAAACAATAGCTAGCCAGCTAGCCAGCTAGCCCCCCGAATAGCAGCGCTGCAGAAACTATTACACTCAACGGAACGACTTGATTAGTGTAGTGTCAACAACGCAGCCACTGCCAGCTAGCCTACAAAGTCAACAACGCAGCCACTGCCAGCTAGCCTACTTCAGCAGTACTGTATCATTTTAATCATTTTAGTCAATATGATTCTTGCTACGTAAGCTTAACTTTCTGAACATTCGAGACGTGTAGTCCACTTGTCATTCCAATCTCCTTTGCATTAGCGTAGCCTCTTCTGTAGCCTGTCAACTATGTGTCTGTCTATCCCTGTTCTCTCCTCTCTGCACAGACCATACAAACGCTCCACACCGCGTGGCCGCGGCCACCCCTAATCTGGTGGTCCCTGCGAGCACGACCCACGTGGAGTTCCAGGTCTCCGGTAGCCTCTGGAACTGCCGATCTGCGGCCAACAAGGCAGAGTTCATCTCAGCCTATGCCTCCCTCCAGTCCCTCGACTTCTTGGCACTGACTGAAACATGGATCACCACAGACAACACTGCTACTCCTACTGCTCTCTCTTCGTCTGCCCACGTGTTCTCGCACACCCCGAGAGCTTCTGGTCAGCGGGGTGGTGGTACCGGGATCCTCATCTCTCCCAAGTGGTCATTCTCTCTTTCTCCCCTTACCCATCTGTCTATCGCCTCCTTTGAATTCCATGCTGTCACAGTTACTAGCCCTTTCAAGCTTAACATCCTTATCATTTATCGCCCTCCAGGTTCCCTCGGAGAGTTCATCAATGAGCTTGATGCCTTGATAAGCTCCTTTCCTGAGGACGGCTCACCTCTCACAGTGCTGGGCGACTTTAACCTCCCCACGTCTACCTTTGACTCATTCCTCTCTGCCTCCTTCTTTCCACTCCTCTCCTCTTTTGACCTCACCCTCTCACCTTCCCCCCTACTCACAAGGCAGGCAATACGCTCGACCTCATCTTTACTAGATGCTGTTCTTCCACTAACCTCATTGCAACTCCCCTCCAAGTCTCCGACCACTACCTTGTATCCTTTTCCCTCTCGCTCTCATCCAACACCTCCCACACTGCCCCTACTCGGATGGTATCGCGCCGTCCCAACCTTCGCTCTCTCTCCCCCGCTACTCTCTCCTCTTCCATCCTATCATCTCTTCCCTCTGCTCAAACCTTCTCCAACCTATCTCCTGATTCTGCCTCCTCAACCCTCCTCTCCTCCCTTTCTGCATCATTTGTCTCTCTATGTCCCCTATCCTCCAGGCCGGCTCGGTCCTCCCCTCCCGCCCCGTGGCTCGACGACTCATTGCGAGCTCACAGAACAGGGCTCCGGGCAGCCGAGCGGAAATGGAGGAAAACTCGCCTCCCTGCAGACCTGGCATCCTTTCACTCCCTCCTCTCTACATTTTCCTCCTCTGTCTCTGCTGCTAAAGCCATTTTCTACCACTCTAAATTCCAAGCATCTGCCTCTAACCCTAGGAAGCTCTTTGCCACCTTCTCCTCCCTCCTGAATCCTCCTCCCCCCCTCCTCCCTCTCTGCAGATGACTTCGTCAACCATTTTGAAAAGAAGGTCGACGACATCCGATCCTCGTTTGCTAAGTCAAACGGCACCGCTGGTTCTGCTCACACTGCCCTACCCTGTGCTCTGACCTCTTTCTCCCCTCTCTCTCCAGATGAAATCTCGCGTCTTGTGACGGCCGGCCGCCCAACAACCTGCCCGCTCGACCCTATCCCCTCCTCTCTTCTCCAGACCATTTCCAGAGACCTTCTCCCTTACCTCACCTCGCTCATCAACTTATCCCTGACCGCTGGCTACGTCCCTTCCGTCTTCAAGAGAGCGAGAGTTGCACCCCTTCTGAAAAAACCTACACTCGATCCCTCCGATGTCAACAACTACAGACCAGTATCCCTTCTTTCTTTTCTCTCCAAAACTCTTGAACGTGCCGTCCTTGGCCAGCTCTCCCGCTAGACTGCTCTTCTCTGTATCACGGAGGCGCTCCGCACTGCTAAAGCTAACTCTCTCTCCTCTGCTCTCATCCTTCTAGACCTATCGGCTGCCTTCGATACTGTGAACCATCAGATCCTCCTCTCCACCCTCTCCGAGTTGGGCATCTCCGGCGCGGCCCACGCTTGGATTGCGTCCTACCTGACAGGTCGCTCCTACCAGGTGGCATGGCGAGAATCTGTCTCCTCACCACGCGCTCTCACCACTGGTGTCCCCCAGGGCTCTGTTCTAGGCCCTCTCCTATTCTCGCTATACACCAAGTCACTTGGCTCTGTCATAACCTCACATGGTCTCTCCTATCATTGCTATGCAGACGACACACAATTAATCTTCCTTTCCCCCTTCTGATGACCAGGTGGCGAATCGCATCTCTGCATGTCTGGCAGACATATCAGTGTGGATGACGGATCACCACCTCAAGCTGAACCTCGGCAAGACGGAGCTGCTCTTCCTCCCGGGGAAGGACTGCCCGTTCCATGATCTCGCCATCACGGTTGACAACTCCATTGTGTCCTCCTCCCAGAGCGCTAAGAACCTTGGCGTGATCCTGGACAACACCCTGTCGTTCTCAACTAACATCAAGGCGGTGGCCCGTTCCTGTAGGTTCATGCTCTACAACATCCGCAGAGTACGACCCTGCCTCACACAGGAAGCGGCGCAGGTCCTAATCCAGGCACTTGTCATCTCCCGTCTGGATTACTGCAACTCGCTGTTGGCTGGGCTCCCTGCCTGTGCCATTAAACCCCTACAACTCATCCAGAACGCCGCAGCCCGTCTGGTGTTCAACCTTCCCAAGTTCTCTCACGTCACCCCGCTCCTCCGCTCTCTCCACCGGCTTCCAGTTGAAGCTCGCATCCGCTACAAGACCATGGTGCTTGCCTACGGAGCTGTGAGGGGAATGGCACCTCAATACCTCCAGGCTCTGATCAGGCCCTACACCCAAACAAGGGCACTACGTTCATCCACCTCTGGCCTGCTCGCCTCCCTACCACTGAGGAAGTACAGTTCCCGCTCAGCCCAGTCAAAACTGTTCGCTGCTCTGGCTTCCCAATGGTGGAACAAACTCCCTCACGACGCCAGGACAGCGGAGTCAATCACCACCTTCCGGAGACACCTGAAACCCCACCTCTTTAAGGAATAACTAGGATAGGATAAAGTAATCCTTCTCACCCCCCCCCCCCCCCCTCCCTTAACATATTTAGATGCACTATTGTAAAGTGGTTGTTCCACTGGATGTCATAAGGTGAATGCACCAATTTGTAAGTCGCTCTGGATAAGAGCGTCTGCTAAATGACTTAAATGTAAAATGTAAATGTCTGGCCACCCTACCATAAAGGCCTGATTGGTTGAGTGAAGGTTCTCCCATCTCCACAGAGGAAATCTGGCGCTCTGTCAGAGTGACCATAGGGGCCAAAGAGTTCGAACTTGGTTTCATCAGACAAGAGAATATTGTTTCTCATGGTCTGAGAGTCTTTAGGTGCCTTTTACTGAAGAGTGGCTTCTGTCTGGCCACTCTACCATAAAGGCCTGATTGGTGGAGTGCTGTAGAGATGGTTGTCCTTCTGGAAGGTTCTCCCATATCCACAGAGTAACTCTAGAGCTCTGTCAGAGTGACCATCTGGTTCTTGGTCACCTCCCTGACCAAAGCTCTTTTCCCCTGATTGCTCAGTTAGGCCGAGCAGACAGCTCTAGGTAGAGTCTTGGTAGTTCCAAACTTCTTCCATTCTGCAATGCTGTAGAAATGTTTTTGTACCCTTCCCCAGATCTGTGCCCCGACACAATCCTGTCTAAAATCAAATCAAATCAAATTGTATTTGTCACATGTACCCGAACACAACAGGTATAGTAGACCTTACAGAGAAATGCAAGCTCTTAACTTACAAGCCCTTAATCAACAATGCCGTTTTAAGAAAATACCTAAAAAAAAGTAAGAGATAAGAATAACAAATTATTACAATAACAATAACGGGGCTATATAAAGGGGGTACCGGTACAGAGTCAATTTGTGGGTGCACCGGTGTCGAGGTTCTACGTCTCGGGGCTCTATGGACAATTCCTTCGATCTCATGGCTTAGTTTTTGCTCTGACATCCACTGTCAACTGTGGGACCTTATATAGACGGGTGTGTGCCTTTCCAAATCATGTCCAATCAATTGAATTTTCCACAGGTGGACTCCAATCAAGTTGTAGAAACATCTCGAGGATTATCAATAGAAACTAGATGCACCTGAACTCTACTTCGAGTCTCATAGCAAAGGGTCCGAATACTTGTAAATAAGGTATCTCTGTTTTTTATTTTTAATACATTTTTTGGGGAGGGGGGATTGGCTTCCATAATTACCTATCCAGTTTCTCTGAAGACTACAGCTACAGCTGCTTCATCAGCATATCCCATTTACACTTCAGTGATAATGCCCGAGAAGCCGGTGTTTGGAGGATATATTGGCTTTGACTCAGGCCTAACAACACCCGTGCCAATATATCCTCCAAACCAGGGGCATAGCCAGAATATTTTTTTCTTTTTTTGGATAGGCCTAGAAAACTTTAAGGCATTTTTTCTACTTGTTTATTACATTTATTTTGTGATGTGCACCGTATATTATTTTATATTACAATCGTTTTATACTAGTGCATAGTACTTGGAGCAACCTCGTTACATATACAAATAATAACCTATCCCAGCATATTAAAATAAGACAGTAACTTTAGACCAACTTTAGACCAGTTGCCAACAACATAAAACTCATCTTCAGGCACACTTTAATCTCGATGGGCAAACAAGCCTATATTTGATGTGACCATTTATACCATGGCAAGCAGTAGTACTATAAAAAGGTACCTTACCTTCAGTAGACGTATCATAAGGCGTGACCTATATCACAAGGCGCTGACGGCAAGGCTTTGAGTTGAATGTGGTGATGATTTCATCATAATCCAATGTATCTGTCAGTTCATGCTCAAAAGACAGCAAACTGAAGTGGTTCAGCCGGGCGCTTGTCATTGATGTGCGAAGACAATTTTTTTATCCTAGTTGTTGTTGAGAAAAGTCTCTCCACACTGCATGTCATTGGAAGTGTGACAATGATCCTTAACAGAGAGTTTATATTAAGGAAAATATAATCAGGGCAGCTGTCAAGTTTACTCATTATGGAGGAAAAGTCCCATGTTTTCCATGTTCATTTTGCGACTCAACTGCTGAATAAAAACTGTGAATTCAGCATCCTCAATTTATATTGCATAATGATTGCCTGTGATCTTCAGCTGCTCTTTAAGGCCGCAGGTTTGGGATTCTTTGGAAAAGGAGGCTGCCGCTTGCAGAGATGTGGATTCGAGTCACAAATATGATGACTTGCAACTCGACTTTGACTTTAACACCAATGACTCGTGACTTGACTTGAGCCTTATGACTCGACCTAACTTGATACCCTCCCCAAGCCCAAATAATAAAAATGATGCTATTAAAAAAAGTGTGCAGTGCATCAACTCTTCATTTAACGGATTAAAGTTTGAATCGGACAGCAGCCAATCAAATTGTGCCAGCGGAGAAAAAGTTGCGCGTGGCAGTGCAGAGGAACGTCAGCGGGTGAATTCAGATTGAGCCATTGGAAAGATAATACCCAAATTATTATTTTCGGATATACAGAATACGCTGTAGTCAACAAAAAAACGGATTGCAACTTGCAAAACAAGCGGGAAGAAAGTTACAGATGAAGGTGCAACAACGTCCAACTTTGTTCTACATTTGAAGCTGCACAAAGGAGCAATATAGCCGACAGCTATATATAACTTTGCTCGTATAACATGTAGGCTAACATAACAAATGAGCCTCCACACAGTCAGCCAGTGCGGGAACTTGGTCATTGCACCCAAGATTGAGACCAGGCAAGATTGTGCTACTGCCCCGCTCAATTATTTTTTTATATGCTTTCAGATTTGAACAATACCAGATGAACAAAAGTGTCACAAGTGAACCACAACAATCTCCAATCTCACAGATCATGGAGACCCGTGTAGGGCAGGACAGCATGAATCATCCACAGCAGAAAGCTATCAACAATGCAATACTGTCCGACCTGGTTATCGATTGCAACTTGCCTCTGTATATTGTGGAAAACAAGAGTTTTCGTCACATTCTGTCAGTGGATGACAGCATGTACAGCCCAGTGTGTCGTAGAACATTGACATCAAAAGTTGAGAACCTCGCTACAGAGAGACGTTCAAAACTGAAATCTCAGTTGAGCAACACAGACAATGTGTCTGTCACAGTGAACATTTGGTCTGACTAAAGGATGAGGGGGTTCCTTGGTGTCACTGTGCACTGTATGGAGAGAGGATACAGCTCTTGGCCTGTCTCCGCTTTAAAGGCCCACACACGGCCGAAAGAATCTGTGAGCAATTTGAAGCCATATGTGGTGAGTACAGCGTTAAAGATAAATTAGACTATATCATTAATGACAATGCTCTCAACATGAGAAAAGCATTCATGGTGTGCTTCCCCATTGAACAAGAAGATGAAGTACATGACGAAGATCATCTTGATGACCCAGAGCTCTGGAATGACCTAACCCTTTAAAGACCAGCAAACAGTGAATGCTGCTATTGCAAGTAAAGCAGCGCTTGCAGTGTTTTGCTCACACTCTCCAGCTGGTGGTGGGAGATGGCTTGAAAGAAACAAAAGTGATGACTCCTCTTTCAAAGTTATCAAAAATCAGCTCACTGCTACATACAAGCACAACATTCAAAGAGGTGTTTGAGGCTGACTTTGGGGAAAGAGGCATCCCTGCTGCTGCCAACACAAGATGGAACTCAACACTGAGACAAGTGAAGGCAGTTATACCAATGTGCTCATCGAAAGCTCAGTCATGTTCTAGAAAAGGCTGGGCACAAGGAGTTGTTGTTCACAGTACAGGAGTGGAATAAGTTGAAGGAGTTGGTGGACATCCTGAGGCCAATTGGAGAAGCAACAGATATGACACAGGGGGGGAAGATAGTCAAAGTCAGTTCTGTTGTTCCCTCGGTCCTGTCCCTGAATCACCACCTGGAGCAGCGGAAGCCTCAAGTCCATTTCCTGAGCGGCCTGGTCAGAATTCTCCAGGCATCCCTGAACAAAAGATTTCTTGGAATCTTCATCAATGTGAAGATGGCCAGGACACAAGATGGAATCGCTGCCCCCTTTTCAGATCCAGTCTACCTCAAAGCAGCTGCCTTAGATCCGGATTTTTCTCTGATGTGGGTGGAGCACCATGTGCTGGTCAAGGAGGAGGTGGCACAAAGAGTGAAAGGTTATATATTGAGTTTAATGTAGCTTTTTTTTTTGTAACTTTTTCTCATAATTTAATCCAATTGACTGCAACAATAATACTTCTTCAGTTTAACCCACTACATCACCAATGCTCTAATACCGGCCTTTCTGTTTCTGCTTTTACATGTTTTGCCAGAACTGATTCTGCAAGATGCTACAGGGACTGAGCAAGCTGTGCCTCTTGTTGATGAGGAAGTGCGAGAGGACCATAGTCTTGGACAAGAAGAAGGGCTGTTTGCAGCATACTGTAAGAGGCAGAAGAAAGCTGTTGATACCACTCCAGCACTACAGCTAAGTCACTACCTTGACATATGCGAAGGACAGAATGCCCTCTTGTTCTGGGCAATGAACAGGAAGGCTCTTCCTTCGCTCTCCCGAGTGGCCATCAGAGTCTTGGCAGTGCCTGCCTCCAGTGCTCCGGTGGAGCGTGCCTTCAGCCAGGGTGGCATCATTCTGTGGCCTCATCGTGCACAAATGACTGACTGACTTTTAGCTAATTTGGTCTTTTGCAAATGCAATGCATCATAGGGCCCTGAGATAAGAGAAAAATGAAACTGTTTATGCATTACACACACACACACACACGTAGTCTCCATGTTCAGGTTTTATCTCCCATCTTTGGGATCTGTATTTTTTTCTCAGACATTCAGGCCGGCGTTCAAATTGTTGGCCTACTTGAAGTTCAGTGTCAGTTGTTTGATGTACCTTTTAATAAATGATTGTAACTTTATGGCAGGATTGTTTTACGTGTCTAGAGTATATCTGGAGAGCGAGAGAGAGAGAGCACTACAATATTTAGTTTTTGTTGTCATATTGATGTCTTTCTCATGTACCCATGTACTTCCATGGAAATATAAAGTTTATTTGGAAAGTGATAAATATCTATAATTTTAAAAGCATTTATGATTTGAGTAAATTGAATATATTATTACTCTTGTTAAATATGAAATGGTATTACATTTGGTGAAGAGCACAATATGACTTGTTTAGGACTCGAAACTCAAAGTTTAGGACTTGAGACTTGACTCTGACTTGCCTGTCTTGACTTGGGACTTTCTTGTGACTTGTAAAACAATGACTTTGTCCCATCTCTGGCCACTTGCATGATCCCATATGTGTCTTCTTGAACTCTTGAGTTTAACTCAGTAATCTGTCTGTCTAGAATATTGTTCCAAAATTGCCTCAGGTTACTGTCACTCTTTGATGCTGGATGTTTTCCCTAATGAAGTTGTGACTACACTGTCTGCCAATTTTACAGGCAGTTTTCGCTGCCGTGATGCGCTCACATCCCAATTATTAATATCATGCTTAATCATCACCTCTTCAGTTGCCTTGAGAACTTTATCAAAGTCTCCCTGAGTTCTCTGAACATAGAAAAGCTGCTTTTGAGGATTTCAATTAAACCAATACACTCCGTCACAGATAATGTAGAGCTTTGTAATCCCGTCGTAGCATCCCGTCATAGCAAAATCCCTACTGTCAAACAATTTACTAAATGTGACTAACAGGAATAAAAATTTCTTGTTCAGGATTTGTTGTAAGAGGGCATCGGCATCTAATTTGGTTTGTCCACAAGCCTCTTATAAATCTGCAAGAACTTCTAAAATGACATCTAGCAGTAACAGCACTTTTACTCACTGACCCTGATTTTGAACTCCAACGTACATCCGTGGATCTTTCTCGCTCGATACATGGTCTATCGGGATGCAAGTCTTTCTGTACTTCTATGAATAGAGCATGTCTGTGGGCTCCACTCATAAATGTGTGTAGCTGGTTTACTGTGTCAAAAAAGTAGACATGTCCCGACACTTTTGCCACGGTGCACAGAACCTAATTCAAACGGTGGGAGTTGCAATGAACGTATACCGCTTGCTTAAATGTTTGCTTCAGTAGGACATGTACCCCTCATCTGTTCCCTGGCATGACTGAAGCGCCATCGAAACAAGAACCCACACACAGAGTGGGATCCAACTCCAGGGGTTGCAACACTTCCAGAGGAGAGGAGACGGTTGGGTAGGCAAGCATTCCTGTATCAACATGGCATTGGCGGTTGTGATTGCGGTTGTTTCTATCCTGGCGCCACCTCTTAATGTCTCATTCTGGAAGATATCGGTAGATTGATCCAAATTATTTTCTGGCACACACTCTTTCCAAAAACCTATAGATCGACATTTGGTTTGCCATTGCTAGAACTACTAAATGACCTTAGCTGGTGAGTCAATTCTAGTAAACTAGCGTGGTAGAGCTTGCTAGTTTATGCGCTACAAGGTTTATCCAGGTGAGGTTGTTCAGGTAAACCACCATATAATTTTTTTTAAACAACAATGTAACCAATTTGTGGAATAGACACCGTCTGGAATGCATTTCTCACCAATCAGCATTCAGGATTAGACCAACCCATTGTATAACAATTAAAAAGGGAGTACAGAGTTCACCTGTATTCACCTGGTCAGTCTATGTCATGGAAAGTGCAGGTGTTTTATTTACTTAGTGTATTTCGAATACAAAAATATCACGACAGGGCTGATGGAAACAGCACATTTTGTCGGTAAATTTTCCAATGTGACAAAACAAAACGTTAGACAATGTGGGACTTTTTGTGTCAGTAAAATTAATCATTCGAGAAATGTCGGTGCGCAAATATTGATAAAACAACCATCATATCGAAGTAAATTTAAAGTCACGCGATAACATTGTGTGGTCGTCCCACTACGACTCGGGAGAGCATGCAGTTTATTCGACTATAGATACAATACATTATAATGAATTTGATAGAGTATTGAAAGTGCAGGGTGATGAGCTTTGATGGTCAGTTTCCAAATAATGGCGAGGGTCTTATTCTGGTGACATGATGATTGATGATGACTGCCGTTTGACAAATAAAAAATAATCTCGTTTTAGGGGATACCTAGTCAGTTGTACAACTGAATGCCTTCAACTGAAACGTGTCTTCCGCATTTAACCCAACCTCTGATTCAGAGCGGTGCGGGGGGCTGCCTTAATCGACATCCACGTCTCCAGCGCCCGGGAGCAGAGATTTTTACCTTGTCAACTCGGGGACTCGAGTTGACAAGGTAAAGCCAGCAACCTTTTGGATACTGGCCCAACGCTATAACCGCTAGGCTACCTGCCGCCACTTCAGCCATAATAATCTCATCATGTTGGCTGGCCTACCTGCACTAAATCTGCGAGCCGGGCGAGATGTTTGCTAGAGAGAATGTGCCAAAACCAGAGTGGGCACATTTACTATTTCACGACAAAACGATCAGTGGAGTTGAAAATGGGATGGAAAAACATTGAACTTCCGATTTTCATTCAGTACATGAAAATGTAAACGACGAAGTACATTTTATGTGCACTAAGTCATCACGCAATCAGTCTTTATGCGGAATAGAGAATATTCACATGAAAAACTGTCACCAACTGGATGAAAAACCTAACTTTTATTGAGAACTGTATTTGTATGTTGAATTTGTGGACATTTTTATGAGTAGTAACAAAGATTCAGACACCCAGTCTACCTCTCAGCATGCATGTATACAGAACCACAGGTTAATATGACATGCCGTACGAAGCCAAAACCTGATGGTTCAGCATTCACCACTATAGCTTTACCATTTTTACAAACATAAATAATGACATTCAACAGCACCATCTTGTGGATATCAGACATTTTTAGGTAGCAAACAGGAATGAGAAAAGGCAGTGTGTGTGTGTGTGTGTGTGTGTGTGTGTGTGTGTGTGTGTGTGTGTGTGTGTGTGTGTGTGTGTGTGTGTGTGTGTGTGTGTGTGTGTGTGTGTGTGTGTGTGTGTGTGTGTGTGTCAGTGACAGGGAGGATTCTTTTTTATGAGCATGGCTTTATTTCTATTACAGCATATTGGATGACTGTCATTCATAGTCTAATTACCCAACCCAATGTAACGTCAATAGGTTTAGGCTACTACATGATGCTCACATTTTCCCTGTACCCATCATCAGGTTGCTACAACCAAGCCAAACCTTAATATCATGACTGCTATAATTGCTACGCACAGCCTACATTGTTGTCACGTCATAGTCAAGATAGCTACTAGAACTAACACGTTAGTAAACCCGCTAGCTACAATCATGCAGTACAGTGTACAGTCAGAAAGCAGTTTATTAGTTACACTGGTGGGCCTCAGTGGCAATAAATTAATAAAACCAAAAGCTTACCTTGACATGGAAGAGTTCCAGTGTTGGATAGCTATAGCCAGATAGCTTACATAGCATCCCTCTCTGTTTGAGCCGGGTGTTTGAGTAGGCTAAACTAGATAGCTGCATTCGCAAGTGAAAGTTTTTTTTTTAATTCTACCAAATACATCTATCTCTCCAGCTCTCTCTATCTCTCTCACTCACTCTCTTGCTTCTCTTTAATTTTGGAAAAAATAATTTGTTCAAAACTGTTCAACTATTGTCTTTCTCTCTCTTTGAGTCAACTACTCACCACATGTTATGCACTGCAGTGCTAGCTAGCTGTAGTTTATGCTTTCAGTACTAGATTCGTTCTTGGATATTTTGATTGGGTGGACAATATTATCATTTCATGCTGCAAGAGCTCTGATAGGTTAGAGGATGTCCTCCAGAAGTTGTCATAATTAGTGTAAGCCTAGGTTTTGTATTGAAGTCAATGTACCTAGAGGAGGACAGAAGCCAAATGTTCTCTGGCTACACCATGGTGCTCACCTACAGTGCTGCTGAGGCTACTGTAGACCTTCATTGCAAAACAGTGTGTTTTAATCAATTATTTGGTGACATGAATATATTTATTATAGTTTTATCTAAAAAGGATAACTTTTTTAAATGTTTCACTATTTACATTTTATGAAATTCACTGAGTAGGATGGTCCTCCCCTTCCTCCTCCATGTAGCCTCCACTGGTGTGTGTGTATGAATGTGTGTGTATGGGTGTGTCTTGTCAAACCAAGAACCAAAACATACTGCATCTGGCAAATGTGACACAGCAGCATATTTTCATATACACAGTGGTGTAGGGCAGTTTCGCGGTACCCCGCCGCCAATGCATAAATGTTTGCCTATATTTTTACTACAAGCCGATGTCATTATTCTGCATGAAACAGAACCAGCTGAATGTATCATGTTGCAGCAGAAGCAGCGATCTTTGTCTGTGTACGCACTAAGTGGCACCATATTCCATTTGTAGTGCACTACTTTTGACCATGACACATAGGGCTCTAGTCAAACATAGTGCACTATATGAGAATAGTGCAATTTCGGTCGCACACTGTCTTGCACGCAGTCCCCAAGGCCATGCTTTGCAGCTGAAAACCAGTGGAGTTATGTTATTTATACAATGTCAAGACAAGGCAATTTAGCCTACTCAAGCAAGGCCACTTATTTGTGTCTACTTTCAAACATGACCCATGAATGACACATCAGTTTCCAAACTGAACAGTGAAAAGTCAGGGGGTTGTGAGACAGTTTAAGAATCCAGGCATCTGTCTGAACATTGGAAGAAGAGGAGTCAAATACAACAGGGGAAAATGTCATAACTACACTGTCTGTCTGTATCCAGGGACAGTCAGGCACTCAGTTGAAAAATCTCTGTGTCGGGCATATGCTGGCTGTTTGAGAGCAACTGGCACAAGTTGAACAATCTGGCCGAAGTTCAAGAGGCATTTGAATCCAGACCATTCTCCTAACCCTCCTCCCATGCACCCCTCTAAAATTTGCTTTGGAGTAAGGCAGGAAGGTTACCAGAATCTGTGAATCATTGCAGTATGCCACTTGTAGAGAAATGAATGGTGGAAGTGTGTTTTTATTTTCATAGGAATGCATTGTTGTACTACTTCAGTTCCTTTATGGGCAGTGGGGAGACTGGCAATGGGGTGGCTGCATAAAAATACAAATGTCAAACTCACTCCGACAACATTGGATCCCCTCTATGTTAAAACATCCATGTTTAAACTCTTAGGCAGGCAGACACAGAACCATCTCTCTCAAACTCTCATTTATTCTCTAATTCAAATGTACATACGAATGCCATTATAGCATAAGAAATTACTATCTGCTAATTCATAATGGCTCTGCATTGTTTGTGTCCTGGCTAGAGAATGGGCCCTCTGTGGCCTTACACAGTGGTCCTGTTCAGGGGTCAGCTGCCTCTCGCCCTGCGCTGCTCCTGCCACCGGTCGCAGAATAATACAGTCACAGAGACAAGCTAGTCATCGTTAACCATGTGAGTCAGTCATTCAGCACAGCCACGTTAGTCAGGAAGGATTGTAGGAACAGCATAGCAATGCACAGAAGCTGAATTTTACAGCTAAAATCTCTTGTCTTTTTGCTTCGTGAAAATGTATACAATGCTTTTGAAATTTCACAGTTCATATTTTTCTTACTTTTTAACTCTGCATGGTTGGGAAGGGCTTGTAAGTAAGCATTTCACGGTAAATTCTACACCTGTTGTGTTTGGCGCGTGACAAATAAAATTTGATTTGAAATCATTATGTAGGATATGTGACTGTCATTTTTCCCACCATAAATCAACATTACTCCTTTGCAGTAATACAACAACATTATACTATGCTTGGCCAACTATTTTGTGTTATTGGTAAAACTATAAAGAACAATCAACAACTTATTTTGCATTTAACATGGGGATAAAGTTGTTCAAAAGGGGATAAAGTTGTTCAAAAAAGTTAACTTTTCGAATTTGGTTTTCTTCGGGAGAGTAGGGGGGCTAAAGCTTCCTCTGAATTTTCCGGGTTTCGCTGGTTGAGAAGTTTCCTGGGGCGTATTCATTACGCCAATTTGGTTTCAAAACATTTCTAAATTTAAGCAAACGGAACGAAATGGGGAGGAACCTACCTGAATTTGTCCAATAGAAACCAACTGTTTGTACTAATGATTACATCCCTGTTTTGGTTGCTAGTGAGAGACGCTGCAGAAACAGTACAGTATGGACTGACACGCCGAAACCGTTAACTTTTGCAAAATCACGTACATGTACTCTTTATATGTGCATTAGTCGGACAAAGTCATAGCTATGGCGCGAGACTGCACAACACGAAGTCTGGACAATATTGATCTCTCTGCTTTGAGGGTGAGTTCTGGATATGCCAGAGTCTAATTAACTGAAATGTAGATAGACCTTTGTGTAAACATTGTTGCAGCAGAATGTGGGTTACATAGTTTCAATCTCTATTTAAGTCATTTCAGGAAACGTTACGTAAAATTAAGTTAGCTAGCTACTTTGTTACAAAAAGTTAGAGCTTTCATGTCACAGTAGAAAGCATGAATCCTACAGTTTTCGTGTTCGTTTCGCTTTCAGAAGTTAATATGTTTTTGGTTTACTGGATTTACAGCTGTTTCAGAAGTAACTGAATAGTTTAAAAATATATATTTTTAAGTAAGAGTTAGTAATATGACATGTTGGCATGTTACAAGTGTGAACAAATGGAACATAATTGTAGCCAGCTATGCCATGCAATAATCCATGATGACCTAAAGGTCAGATATTATTAAACATGAGGTTAATTCAAAATTACTTTATTTGTATATCTTTGTGTTCTTTCATTTAATTTGAAGTAATGTACTGTTGTCGTCTTGTTTCAGGATCCTGCCGGAATATTTGAGCTGGTAGAAGTGGTTGGAAATGGAACATATGGGCAAGTCTACAAGGTTTGTAGTTTGTGTCAGACCCACTCTCCTATTCTTGTCTTTGACCATGATTACAATTGCAGATGTGTTGTCAGTTGCAATGATGTTCATTTTAAGGAGCATATAGCAATATATACTATGCAAACATTCTATGGCACCCTCTTAATCTTTAAGTAAAAAGAAAGAAAATGAATATAGTAATACTACTCATAATACTATAAACTGTCAGCAGTTGATGATATGACACTTGGTGTAGTTCCCATGAAAGCACTCACTAAGTGAGAAGAAACACTGAGAGAAACTGTGACCTAAATTGGCTTACCAACACAAGCATCTTCAACACTCTTGGGTGGAGTCAACTTCCTTATCGAAATCAGCTTAACTGAACGCTTCAGTGATGGTTTGTGGTTATTTAAAAAAAAATTGAGGTGTTTTAAATTATCTTGACAAAGCTGGGCCTTTCCAGTAGTTCTTGCCACGTTCTCACATATGTGTCAACTCAGAGCGTAAGGTAGCAGTTGGGTGGGTACCTTAGGTTGCACAAGCCTTTGATTTACAAGAAAGGAACCTGTTCAAGATCCAGTGCAAAGAACATAAAGAATATCTATCATTATCAAGTGTACATTATTTTAATATCACTGGAGAAAATCACATTTCGTCTAGTTATATTCAAAATTGCACGAAAGTCCCTACACATTAGTTAACATAGTACCAATAAATAGACTGTGAAATGTTTTGTTGATGTAGTACACAGCCTGTAAGTTTCTGCAGGTATCTCAGCTGAATTAAATACACCTTCTGTCATGTGGATCAATGTCAGAGTTGGCCATTAGTGTCCAGAAGACTTCCTTTTCCACTTCTGTGTGCAGTGCACAGTTTCAGCCCCATGTTAACAGGAACAGTGACTTTACACAGAGCAATAGCTTATCCTCCACTCAAACTACCCGAAAATTACTTTCCAAATTCCTAGCCATTCTTTAGGTTATATAAAATCAAAGAAGCGTGTTTAGTAGTACTGTGCACTTGAATTACCCAGCCAAATACTTTCTCTCTAATGTGTTTATTAAGTCAAGGTCATACATTCTGTATTGTTTACATGTATGAGAAATATTGCTGATTGTTTCTTGGATTTTAATCTCTGAATCATTTTGTTTCACTAGAATAATCTAAAGAAAGTGGTGGGCCTAACTCAAAGACAATCATATTAAGTTATTACAAATTGTGTTGGCCACATGCTCCAAATACAACAGGTGTAGACTTTACAGTGAAATGCTTACTTACGAGGCCATTCCCAACAATGCAGAGTTAAAAAGTAAGCCAAATATTTGCTAAATAAAAAAGGAAATAGCGACACAATTAAAAACAATAACGAGGCTGTATACATGGAGTACCAGTACCAAGTCAATGTGCAGGCGTACGAGGTAGTTGAGCTAATTGAGATAATATAGTATGTACATGTGGGTAGGGGTAAAAGTGACTAGGCAATCAGGATATATAATAAACAGAGTACCAGCAGCGTATGTGAAGTGTGTCTATGTGTCATTGTGTGTGTGTGTGGTGTCAATATGCAAGTGTGTGTGTGTTTTGTGAGAGGATGTGAGTAGATGTAGTGTGTGTGCGCGCGTGTTGTGTGTGTGTGTGTGTGTGTGTGTGTGTGTGTATGTGTGTCAGTGTAGTATGTGTGACTGTGGGTAGAGTCTATTGAGTGTGCATAGAGCCAGTGTAAGGGACTCAGTGCAAAACAATTAAGGTAAATAAATAATAAAGGGGTCAATGTAAATAGTCCGGGTAGCCATTTGATAAACTGTTCAGTAGTCTTATGGCTTGGGGGTAGAAGTTGTTCAGGTGCCTTTTGGTCCCAGACATAGCACTCTGGTACTGCTTTCCGTGTGGAAGCAGAGAGAACAGTCTATGACTTCGGTGGCTGGAGTCTTTGACAATTTTTCGGGCCTTCCTCTGACACCGCCTGGTATAGAGGTCCTTGATGGTAGGGATTTTGACCCCAGTGTTGTACTGGGCCGTACGCACTACCCTCTATAGTGCCTTGTGGTCAGATGCCGAGCAGTTGCCTTGCCAAGCGGTGATGCAGCCAGTCAAGATGCTCTCAGTGGTGCAGCTGTAGAATCATTTTGAAAATCTGTGAAACCATAAATAATAACACATTTATTGAAGTGGTGTAACACATCTAAGTGGTTTATAACACCTTATGTACTTCCAAAAAGTGCATCAGATTTTGTCTGTAGCTAGGTTTCTATCCAATTTGTGGCAGATTTTCATGTGAATATTCTAAAATCTGCATAAAAACAATACAAGCATTTTATCACCAGAGATGTTTTTCCATAAAATTGACTTGTTGCGGATTGTGATGTCCTAGTGCAAAAATAACTTTAGCTGTTACTGAATAAAAAATACAGGTTAAATTGATTTCCATCGCATTTTCAACTTTACTAATGGTTTTGTCACAAAAAAATAAATAAATAAAGCTAAAAGTGCCCACGGGTGTTCTTGGCACTTGCGAGCTAGCCAACAGCTCACAGATACAATTCGGGCATAGCCTACATGGTGAGATTATTTTTTTTATTGGTCAAACGGAAGCCAAGCATCGATCATCATGTCACCAGAATAAGACCCCCTGTATTTATTGGAAAGGAGCATCAAGCTCCTCACAGTGCACTTTCACCACCCTATGAAGTTCATCATAGCTTATTTAAACTGTCGCTTAATAAACTGTATGCTTTCCCGGGTCATAGTGGAGGACCACACAACATATCATCGCATGACTCCCAAGTTTACTTCGAAATGATGGTTATTATATCAATATTTTGCCACAAAAAGATCCCACCCTGTCTAGCGTATTTTGTTTTCTTGACATTTGGAAAGTTTACCGGCATGTACTTTACTTGCATAAAGACGTTGGATGGAAACCTGGTTATTGTTGAGAAACATGAGGTTGTGGGTGTTTTCTGCAGGCAACATAGATTCATTACGTTAGTAGAGTAGTGGTTGTTGGCTACAGACAGGTAGAGGGCATTGGTCACAGTGTACAGATGTAGGATCTTAATTGGATCACCCTGTTGAAATGCAGGAAATGTAAAATGTGTAGTGTATTTGCGGTATCAAAAGGCTTCTGAAGTTTGTAATTTCTACTTAGAAATTTCAGACTTGATTTTCTCATATGAAAAGTGTATCAAGCCCTTACAAGAATATACATTAATTATAATCCACATGATAAGTCACATTTCCTGTTGCTCAAGGATTATTTTCCTGTTGTAGCAAACTGGCTCACATTAAGATCCTACATATGTAAAAGGAAATTTTATTTTTGAAGCCACTACATCAGGGCATCTGTGGCTTTCCTCTCCTCTCAGAATCTTGTTCTTTTTATTTTCTCCTGCCAATTTACCCGTTCTGAAAATAGAACATCACAGGGAATGCGCGTCTGTGGAAAAATATCGATTTTGAAATTGTTTACTGGGCTTGTTCTGAAGGCAGCGAGTCTTGTTTTTCAGTACAGTCTGAAGTCTCGGTTTTAATCATCCGTCCCCTTGGGATTTCAGGGTAAATGTCTGATCGATGCCACAGTTTTGTTCCATGTTGAATGTATAAGACGTGACAATTACTGGCAGGCTGAGAAAACAAAGAACAGTCTAGTTTGCTTCTCTGCTTCTTCGAAGGCCTTTAATAAAGGACTATCACTTTATCTGTGTCCCAAAGCAATACACTGGTAAAATTAGCATCTAATTTTCTTCAGTCTTACAGTACACTTCATGGTAGATCTTCAGCAGTTTGCAATGCAAAGCTATGCTGTTGTTAGCATGATGTGTGGTGTGATCTTTGGTGAGAGCAGTGGAAATGGCAGAGGTCATGCCAAGAGAAACACTGATGAGAATGTCCACCCAGTAAACTCTCTCAGATGGGTGACCTTTGTCAAATTATGTTCAATGTCTGTTCTTCAACACTCCAGTCCATAATATGTCATGAAAGATGAGACAATATGTATCCAAATTCAATAATTAATAGCAATTGCAAGCAACACAAAATACAAACAACATATTACTTAATATTCTTTGATTATTTCTCGCTCATGGTATCTGTTAGAAAATAATATGACATCAGTTCACAGGAGGTTGGTGGCACGTTAATTGCGGAGTACTAGCTCGTGGAAACGTCTGGAGCGGCAGGGTAGCCTAGTGGTTAGAGCATTGGACTAGTAACCTCAAGTTCAAATCCCCGAGCTGACAAGGTACAAATCTGTCATTCTGCCCCCCACTGTTCCTAGGCCATCATTGAAAATAAGAATTTGTTCTTAACTGACTTGCCTAGTTAAATAAAGGTAAAATAAATACAAATAAAATAGGTGGAATGGTATCAAATGTGTCCAACACGTGGTTTCCATGTGTTTGATGCCATTCCATTTGCACCATTCCAGCCATTATTATGATCGGTCCTCCCCTCAGCAGCCTCCACTGCTTCAGTTTATATAATACTGATAATACCATGCAGTTTTATTATTCTAAGGTAGCTGGTTTGTTGTTATGCTAAGAAGAAGCTGACTTGGCACCAGTGTTGATCTATTGTTTCCAGTCTGCCTTCACTTACATGGGAGGCTATTTTTTACCCTGTCCTGTTTTGCTATTTAACACAGCATTGTTATCATCTCATTGTTAAACGCTGAATACTCTTCTTTTTTTTCTTGTAAGTATTTTGGATCATCTTGTTCTTATCTTGTGTCTCGCTGGTTTCATTTTTAGAACCCCCAACTCCCCTAATCTCTTCAGCTTTTAGGGTGTTGCAACTTGTATGTCAGAACGCTTTCTTAACATAGTAAATCTTACAGAGACCCATCCATGCTGGTTAAAAGGGTGGTTTGTAAGCAAGGGGTCACATGATGAGCGTAGTTTCCCTGAGGTCGTTTATCCTCTGGGATCTTCATATTTTTTGGCAGCAAAATAGGATGGTCCATTTAGAGTTACCTCATATTAAAAGAGGATCTTGTGTGATAGGATCTCTCTCACTTATCCCAGGGTGAACCTTATCATGTGACCTTCCTGTGTTAGTATGAGTGGGAGATGGGTTGTGATTTGTTGCACCAGTGATCTCATCTGTGTCTTCTGGGGATACTGTAATCAAGGGTGTGGAATTATTAGCTGTACAGTAAATGGTTTAATACGTGCCATTTTCAATGTTCAAAAGTTGCATTTAGTTTTGTAGGGTTCAAAGACACATTCCTATTGTAATATGACTGTCTCATTGCATATAGAAATATCTCATCCTTTTGTTCTTAGGGTGGCTACATCTAGGGCGTATTCCTCTTTTAAATGGGTACTTCCCTATCTTGCGAGATGCAAACTCATGAAGTGTGAAGAATTGGGTCAGGCCAGGCTTGCACTGCAGTGACAGAGCAAGACAGTGATGCAAGGCTGGAGAGCTGTCGTCACTTGCATGCCTCCAAGGTCTGATATTGAGAAAGTCCCAGTATGTCGGGAATCATCACGAAGCAGGCAGGCTCCACTTTGACCTACAGAGAGGAAGCGTCTTTCTCAACACACACTTCCTGAACCGCAGTCACTGTTCAAACCACTTGGACGCCTGCCTGGATCTGGTGACGTTATCCCAGTGCCCTCAGCTCTGGAAGGGCCATGAAAGGGCTCCGCCGTGGTGTTGAGATGTGGGCTCATTGCATGCGTCCCAAATGGCACCCCTTTCCCTGTTTAGTGCACTACGTTTGACCAGTTCCCGTAGGGCTCTGGTCAAAAGTAGTGCACTACATAGGGAATAGGGTGCCATTTGAGATGTGGCCACCAAGTAGACCTATGTTTGGGTAGGGAAAGAAGAAGAATGCCCTCCATGCGCACAGGGTAGGAACTGTGGTATTGGGTGATAACCCCTGTACCCTGGAGACTGGAGGGGGGCGCAGCCTGTCTCTGGTGGAGATATTTCTGTCCAAAGGGGGATTTCCTCATTATTCCCTAACCCAACTGTGAAGCCCATAATCTCCCATCGCATTGTAGCTAATGACCAAGCGGAAAGTAGTGAATGAGAAAAAGCAGATTTCCATCAGAAGAAAGGCAGTGGCACTTCCATCAACACTACTAAGGTGTTGATAAGAAGTGTATTGTGATGAGAGGTTCATTGCACAAGATTAGGTCTTTACCATGCAGATTGAGTTTCAGTGTTGATTGAACCCAGAAAATATCGACAGTGAAAAGATAATATAGATGGATACTTTCCATATGCCAGTAGTTAAAGTGAGCCCTTCACATTTGGTTTAGGAGCCGATCAATTTCTCTTTGTTGGATGACTTGCTCGAGTGTCTCTTTATTAGAATGGGGAATGTGATTTATGCAATGCCCCCCCCCCCCACTCACACACAAATTGAATGTGTTTCAGAGAGAGCATGCTGTGACTGTGTGTTGTGTGGAATGCTGAAGAGGTTGTAGGGGTTTGAGCCGCGGGCCGATTAGTGGACAGTTTGCTCTTTTCTCTCTCCTCTCCTTTGATCAGCAGTAGGAATGTGCTCTCATGCAGTCTCTTTATGGCTTGCTTTGGATCATGTGCACATGCTTGCAATCATTATTTGTCAAATACTAATGACTCTGGGGCAGCATGCATACAATGCCAATGAAGTGTATTTTTACAACATGAATAAATAGTTGACTATGGTAGCTACATGTATTATTATTGAACTTTAACCTGACATGTTTGGCAAAGGTTTTGCTGGCATGCAACAAGAAACATTTTGTAAATGGGAAATCAAATGATCTGCTACTTCTACAGTCATTTTGTGAGCTTGAGACCTAGCTATTATCCTACTGTATGTCATGCATGTTCAAGGTCTCAATGTCTCACATCACACTAACCCAAGGAATTATTCCTCTATGTTGTAAAAAATGGTCTACTCTGCAGTGCCCACAACTGATGGTGAATTGTCTGACCACCAAAAGCATTTTTCAACCGTTTATTAACCAACTTCATTTTTGTTTCCCTTTGAAATAGCCTCTATAAAAGCTTGGCTTTGTATTTGGAGAGTTTGCCTGTGGCAATGGAACACAGCCAGCTTGAATGTTTAAGACTCATTTTTGATCAATGCAAGACTGTGTGCCACAATCCCTCTTGTGACTAACATGTTTTTCTACAGAAGTCAAATACATCTGTAATTATGTAAAGCAATTGTAAAAAATATATATATATATATATAAAAAAAATCCTATTCTGATCAGACTATTATCAAAGTAAATATTAGTGACTTTGCCTAGAAGTCTATTGATAGTACTTGGTCATTAGCCCAAACAGTTTTCATCTCATTGTTATTGTTAAAGAGAATCGTGTTTTAATCAGATTTGATTATGGGGCTCTTGTTATTTTCCCATATGTGCTTGCTCTCTCACTCTGCTAGTCTGGCATAGGAAGCTGTGTCCATTTTAACTCCTGCCCGTGCTTTTGGGGAACACTGGCTCACATCCTAATTGAACCTGGTGCTGAGTGTCTGCTTCAGAAATCTGTTCACATGGTGTGGCCTGCTGCTGTCTGCCCAACCGCCAAACAGCAGTCTGCACAGACCGCTCTCTAGTATCTTCTCACATTGATGTCCTACAGTACACACAGCTATCAAAGATAAACATGGGCAGTCAATGGCAGGAAATGGAAATGAACATGCTATCACTCAAAGGCACTCAAAGGTTTGCATGTGTATTTGTTTTTTATTGCAAACTGTACATAAATAAAATAGGGGTTTATTCCAAGGCAATCTGTGGTTCGGATCGTTATCACATATGTGAGTGATTAGTGATCCCTCATTTCTGTGGATGTGCAAGACTGTGGTTACGTAGATGAGCATATTGTGCAACAGTGCAGCTGCACAATACTATCCCACAGGGCACAGACGTCAGTTCAACGTCCAGTTTTGAATTACATTTGTTTGAGTTGTCTAATGTGAATTCAATGTTAAATCAACAACAACAAAAAATCACCATGTCATTAGATTTAGGTTACAAGTTGGGTGAAAAACATACAAAAATCCCTTAGGCTGATGACTTTTTGCAAATCCAAACAGTTTTCCACTTTGACTCGACTTCATCACATTTCATTTTTGTTGTTGAAATGATGCGGAAACAATGTTATTCAATCAGTTTTTGCCCAGTAGAATGTGATTGATACTAGACACCAAGTTTGCATTTTTGGAACGAGTAGGTGTCTTGTCAATTGCCATTGGGATATATTGGAACAATACTGGCAAGCTACCAACAGATAAACTCTCTCTAGGTTTTCCCAGATGTGTTCATAGTTTTCAAAGCTGAGTTAGAAACTCTGCTTTAGATGGGTAGCTTGGATCTAAATGGATAGCTAAATCTCCTGCCTATACTCATAATATCCATATATTAGAGTACAAAAAGCATCTTGGGAATTAAAAGACAACCAAAGTGTTCTCTCTCCTTGTGCATTTCTCTCCCCGTTTCCTGTTTTGTTAAGGTAAAATACGGACAAAAATCAGACCCCTTGACTTGTTCCACATTTTGTTACGTTACAGATGTATTCTAAAATGGGTGAAATAAAACTATCTACACACAATACCCCATAATGTCAAAAGCGAAAACAGGTTTTTAGAAATGTTTGAAAATGTATTACAAATAAAAAACAGAAATACCTTATTGACATAAGTATTCAGACCCCTTACTATGAGACTCGAAATTGAACTCCGGTGCATCCTGTTTCATTGATCATCCTTGAGATGTTTCTACAACTTGATTGGAGGCTACCTGTGCTAAATTAAATTGATTGGACATGATTTGGAAAGGCACACGCCTGTCTATATAAGGTCCCACAGTTGACAGTTCATTTCAGAGCAAAAACCAAGCCACAAGCCAAGCCATGTCGATGCACTGATCTGGGGAAGGGTACCAAAACATTTCTGCAGCATTGAAGGTCCCTAAGAACACAGTGGCCTCCATCATTCTTAAATGGAAGAAGTTTGGAACCACCAAGACTCTTCCTAGAGCTGTCCGCCCAGCCAAACTGATTAATCGGGGGACAAGAACCTTGGCCAGGGAGGAGACCAAGAACCCAATGGTCACTCTTACAGAGCTTTAGAGTTCTTCTGTGGAGATGGGAGAATCTTCCAGAAGGACACCCATCTCTGCTGCACTCCACCAATTAGGCCTTTATGGTAAAGTGGCTATAAAGTAAAAGGCACATGACAGCCCGCTTGGAGTTTGCCAAAAGGCACCTAAAGACTCTCAGACCATGAGAAACAAGATTCTCTGGTCTGATAAAACCAAGATTGAACTCTTTGGCCTGAATGCCAAGTGTCACATCTGGAGGAAACCTGGCACCATCCCTACGGTGAAGCATGGTGGTGACAGCATCATGCTGTGGGGATGTTTTTCAGCGGCAGGGACTGGGAGACTAGTCAGGATCGAGGGAAAGATTAATGGAGCAAAGTATAGAGGGATCCTTGATGAAAACCTGCTCCAGGGTGCTCAGGACCTCAGACTGGTGCGATGGTTCAGGACAACGACCCTAAGCACACAGACAAGACAACGTAGGAGTGGCTTTGAATGTCCTTGAGTGGCCCGGCCAGAGTCCGGACTTGGACCCAATCGAACATCTCTGAAGAGACCTGAAAATAGTTGTGCAGGAACGGTTCCCATCCAACCTGGCAGAGCTTGAGAGAATCTGCAGAGAAGAATGGGAGAAACTCACCAAATACAGGTGTGCCAAGCTTGTAGCATCATACCCAGGAAGACTCGAGACTGTAATCACTGCCAAAGGTGCTTCAACAAAGTACTGAGTAAAGGGTCTGAATACGTATGTAAATGAGATTTCCATTTTTATTTGTAATACATGTTCAACAACCTGTTTTTGCTTTGTCGTTATGGGATACTGTGTGTAGATTGATGAGGGGGAAAAAACATTTTCATACATTTTAGAATGAGGCTGTAACCTAACAAAATGGGGGAAAAGTCAAGGGGTCTGAATACTTTCCGAAGGCACTGTACACCAGACTAGTGAGAGCATTGTTGAGTTATGGGGTGAAGTGAGTAGTTCACACCTGGTATAGCTGTGTGAATTGCTCTTCCTGGATACAATTGAATGGAATGGTAGTCTTTGATCTGCTAAGTATGTGCAAACAAAATGCTTGCAGTGGGTAATTCCGAATGACAAAGAAAGGAAAAATCATTTGTGTAAATGCACTGAGGCAAGAAAGACACATATGCTGCTTGCATTCTGTCCTCTTATTTAAAAAAGGAATGTTGTCCACAGTTGTCCTCTTACTGTTGTTAAAATAAATAGCTCTGTTGTCACAAAATTACATATCCATGAATGTGATTTGAACCTTTACTGAGTTTTTTATAAATCATTCGTAGTGTATATGCAGCATTGCCAAGCTTTAACATGGGAAACTAGCTACTAAGATCTTTCTTAATTATCTCCATCAATTATTCTCCATCTCCGTGCACTTTATTACAGATGTGCACAAGTGCACTGTATTACAGTTGTCGTGTCACATTCTGTCAGTGAGCAGAGCCACATATGAAAGTTCAGGACCATTCCTCTCTCCTCGGGGATAGGTGATTCTAGCATTTAGAGCAAAACAGCACAGTGCTATTAACAATACTGGATGATAAGTGCTTGCTATGCCTGTAGTCTGTGTTCTGTTTATTTTTTAATTTGGAGAATAACCGTCATAGTCATTACATTCACTCCACTGCATAAGTAACTCAAATGTATGGCATCTGTCAAAATGGCAAATTCATTTGCAAAATAATGGTAAAGTGCAATGGACGAACATCAATCTGCCTCAGCCCACTGTGCTGTGACTGAACATAGACGAGATGGCTGCAGTCAATGGGAATGTTACAGAAGCCTCTTATTGGTTTACGAGACGCAGCTAAATGCATTGTATTGATTATGTGATTGTCCCACCTGAATGCTCCTCGCTACACTCCTGATTTGAGAATAGGATATTGACTCATATGTTAAGAAAAACATTTCACGTGGGGATTGTTTTTCCCCCCCCACAAATTGACATTCATTGCAACAGTTTTCAGGATGGACAGTGTAACTGTTTCTTTGAATTAGATTCACTAGGAGTATTGCTTCATTTTCTCTTTAGAATTGTACTGAAACTCTTACACCATACTAAGTGTGACTTTTTGCTTGCCAAATCAGACATAGGAAATATAGTACGCTTTTGTATGTGAAATAAGAAATGACAATCTTAGCATAGGTTATAAGAGTTGTTCTCAAGATTGGTGGAGTAAAACTGGGATTTCTCAGGTGGATAACATCATTTTGTGGTATTTTCAAGTGACTCAATCTCGCCATATGTACATGATATTCCGTAGACAAACAGTCAATTGTGTTGGATGATATGAGCCATTTTTCAAATAAACAAACAATGGAGGTCAGTCTAGTGAAACATGTACTGCTCCAGCTCAGGCCCGTGTTCCATTTTCTCTACACACTTTTCACAAATAATTGCTTTAAGAGTTGCTGTACCTAGTTTTCTGCTCCTTAGGTTCTGACACATACACAAAGTTTTTTTTAAATTCACTGCTCTCCTACCTCTCTCTTCCTCTTTTTCTGCCACCACACTCAGTTACAGAAATAGCTACATTTTCCCCTTCCTCAATTTACCTCACCTGACTGGTAGACATGGTCTCCGGCGCTAGACTTTCCATTGTGGTTGCCAGTATGGTTGTTGCCCTGTATTGAATGAATTGTATGTTTAAAAAATATATGTTTCATAAAATGCTGTGGTTGTCTCAACAATAACCTTAACAACTGCATAATGTTTGTGCAAGTAGCCCAACTGTAATTATTATACACTAAATTCATTGTCTTACTTTTTCCAATGTGTCTTGAGTGACTTTGTAACCTAAGGTTCTAGGGTCACAGTACCAAATTTGCTTAATAACTCTTCACAGTATTACTCGCCATCATCATCATAGACTTTGAGTGTCCTCAATTGTCTTAGATATTATTGGCATCCGATGGCCATTCTGTCCCTATCTGCTCCACTGACTGTCCTTGGGTCTCAACAGGGGCGACATGTGAAGACGGGACAGCTGGCTGCTATCAAGGTCATGGACGTGACAGAGGTAAGAAGGCCACTTCCTGGTTCCTGTCTCCATCCCTTGCTCCTTGCACTGAAAAGCCACCCAGACATAGGCAGGGAGGGCCACGGCCGTGGGACTGCCACTCTGCTGAGTCGAAGGGGCAAGGAGGGGTTTCACACTCAGATCAGTTTACCTTCAAAGACAGTGTTTTATTTAAGAAATGCAAATGAGGCCCGGTTAACACGGCGCACCAAAGGTTATTATATCCTGAGCTGTCAATCAGCAGGTGAGAACACTGGGAGCCATGTTTGTTCAGGGAAGGTTTAATCATCTTGTTCCCCTCAGGGCAATAAAGCTACCTGGTGATGAGACTATGTACAGTATAGAAACTGATTGATTTGGCCCTCTTGGCCCGCTACAAGAACAAAGAGGAGCGTTATTACAATAGCGCAATGTGTACATGGCCAAAGATTTAATTAAATCCGTTTTTTTTTGTGTGGCTTTGAGGTATATTTTAAACTAAGATCTGACTTTTGGGACCTGAGGAAGGATCAACAGTATCAGTCTCTGCAGTGCAATCTGAAATTCTGTATAGAGTGACTGAAGTTCAACACACCGCACGAAGAACAACTTATTATTTTACTCAACAGAGAATATAAGACACAGTTAATCAATACAGCACAGTTTCAAATGTATCATCATAAAAACATAGCATTAAAACTGATATTAAGTTCTCCAATATCTGTGTTTTGATCTAGACTTGCTTTTTATTAGATCAGCCATGAATTGCTGGCTGAAACTAAAGGTGTTGTATTGGCCTAATATGTAAAGAATGTCTGAGGTGCCGAGATGAGTTTAAAAGGCCCAGCTCATTGTATTGAACCCCAGAGAGTAAAAGCAGAGGAGATAACGCCACAGGCTCTCGGACAATAATCTCTCTTCTCAGCACACAAATGCCTTTGCCCTTTTCCTGTCCATCTTGTATTGTCTATCTGCCCAGGGCGATAATAGCAGGACATTTCCTGTAAAACTGAATGGCCCCTCACTGAAGGCCCAGGGCCCAGGCTTCCTACTCTCTGCTTCAACACATCCCTCCCGACAGTCACATAACTAAACCCCCCCCCCATACCCTACCCTCACCCTCGCTCCCCTTCCCTCGCTCCCCCTTCATTAGCCCCTACTCCACAGGCTGCCTGGCCCCAGACCTAGGGCCCAGCCGCGGCCCGGTCACTTGCCTCGACCCCTCTTGGGGATTGAGACATTGTCCTGTACAGAGAGCAGCTGTGCCGGGTCCTTTCCGAGCAGGAATGTCCTCTCTTCTTCCTGGTTTGATTTAAAGGGAAAGGAAGGTTCAGTGAAGGCATGTGGTTGTCTCCCTTTCCAGGACAGAAAGGTACCATTCTTTAAGAGAGGTCACTCAGCTGTATGAAGGGTCAAATGCCTATCTTGAATGGAACGGCTGTTTCTCTCGGGGTCAGGAGACAGGAGCAGGGAGGCTGTTGGTAAGGCGAGAATAGAGAGAAAAACTGCCCGGTGTCCCCATTTAAAATGCTGCTACCGTTTCGGGAAAAGGTCATTTCCCACTCATATTATTATATAGTAGGCTATTTTGGGTGTGTATTTGTTGTTAAATATGTGAATTGGCAGAAAACAACACTTTTATTATCCTGTTATTATTTTTGGGAGCTCAGTATCGTTATTAAACCACACAACCTATCATCACCTGTAAATCAAATCAAAGTCTAATTGGTCATATGCACACGATACACTGTAAACAAATCTTTTACGTTTTTTTTGGAATGAACTAGTCTACAGTAGATGTACATATTTTGACCAAATCAAAGCACATTAGGCTGAATTTCTAAGATATGTTCTGGGCAGTAGCTAAGGGATGATGTGGTTTTCCTGTCAGGAAAGACAGTGTCACGTTACAGTCCATTGACTATAGGCCTACTACAGTATGAAAAACCCAGGGAATAGAAACGCAATGCATAAGTGTGTCATGCTTTTCCAAGGCTTCACACAGAAACAAATCCCCTTCAGGCCCCTCTGACACACACTACTGCTTCTTAAAGAGAAGCTGTCTGTTTCTATCTCCACGCCAAAGACGTACTCTGCTACATGAGCCCTCCCTTAGCCTTAGTTAGGGTCTATCAGTAGAGTGTATGGGAAGAAGCAAATCAACATATCCTTAGTGCCCCATGCAATGTAAATATGAATGCTGAAATGGACTCCCAAGCCCACATACCATAATTGGTAGAGACTGAGCCAGTGATGAACGTATCACTGCTGTTGATTGCAATTGTGTTGGCAGGCTTGTGGGTCACCAGTATGGCGGGCCCAGCACACATCCACCATCTCTGTTTAACTTGAATGTTGTCTTAAAAGTCAACTGTAACTGTTGTGTGCTTGGGCAGCTAGAGAAGCAGGGTTTTCACTCACTGCGTTTTGGGTTGACTGTATTAAATCCTGCTGTTTTCCGTTGTCAAGTTTGATATAAAAAAAAAATGTAACATCCTTTTTTTGTTTGCAGGAAGAAGAAGAGGAAATAAAGTTAGAGATTAATATGTTGAAGACATATTCCCATCATAGGAATATAGCTACATACTATGGTGCCTTTGTGAAGAAGAGTCCTGCAGGTCAGGATGACCAGCTCTGGGTGAGTGGCTGCTTTCCATCTCTGTTGATTTCTCCTCATTTCAATCATCTCATCTCAATAACGCCATCATCTTTAAGAGAGCCTGTATCTCTATCTATATGTATGTACAGCTCATACAGCTTCTTTAGGTCAGTATGCACCCATGGAGGCTGCTGAGGGGAGGAGGGCTCATAGTAATATCTGGAACGGAGCTGATGGAAGGGTGTCAGGACAAAATGGGATACCATTCCACTTATTTCGCTCCATTACCATGAACCCGTCCTCCCCAATTAAGGTGCCACCAACCTCCTGTGGTATGCAGAACATGGTTCCAGAATGCATAACAAGGGCCAGGAGTTTTTCCTGACACCGTGACCTGACCAGGGAAACCTCAGAGCCCTTTAACTCATCTAAAGTCCGAGTTGTATCTGGATGTGCGTGTGTTTTAGGCCTCGCAGTTGTAGTAACAGGGTTCTGCTGGTGGTCTGGCATCTGTCTGAGCCATTTCCTCTGTGTCTGTGTGTGCCCTTGCTGTGTAGCTGGTGATGGAGTACTGTGGGGCGGGCTCAGTCACTGACCTAGTGAAGAAGACTAAAGGGAACTGCCTGAAAGAAGACTGGATCGCCTACATCTGCAGGGAGGTCCTCAGAGTGAGTACTGCTGCTGGAGATAAGCCATTTAAATAGGACTCTCCACAAACCCCTGGGGAGATGTAAAGGTCCTGAGAATCATTTCAGAGAGCTCTTCTCATCCTATATCGGCCATATTGTAGTGGGTGCGTTATTGCATTGGACATGGAGCTTTTGCTTATAAACTTATGGTAGAACGGTAATGGAGGGTTAGACGATGGCTCGCAGGGGCAGATAGCTGTGAAGCACGGTGAAGTCATTATCTTAAATAAAATAAACTTCCTGTGTTTATTTTTAACTCCTTTGAAGCAGTGTATGATTTCTGTGCCTGTTCTGTTGGACAGCGCCCAAGCCTCAAGAGAGAGAGAGAGAGAGAGAGAGAAATCATGTGATGTGTACAATGTGTGTGTGCATGCGTGTGTCGTGTCCTGATATTGTGTGTGTGTTTGTTTGTGTGTGTCAACACAGGGCCTGTCTCACCTCCACTCACACCACGTCATTCACAGAGACATCAAAGGCCAGAACGTGCTGCTGACTGAGAACGCAGAGGTCAAGCTGGGTAAGGACTAGGAGACAGGGTCAAAGTTCAACTCACAACCCACAGTGTCACTGTCACTTCAGTATTTGCTTGCTCTCCCCTTGTAGGTGTGGTTTAATCTGTTTGAACACTGTGTCTTGTCTTTGCCAGTTGACTTTGGGGTGAGTGCTCAGCTGGACAGGACGATAGGGAAGAGGAACACCTTTATTGGGACTCCGTACTGGATGGCCCCTGAAGTCATTGCTTGTGACGAGAACCCAGACTCTACTTATGACTACAGGGTAAGAGGCCGCCATCTCTACTAGAAATGCTGTGTGTGTGTGTGTGTGTGTGTGTGTGTGTGTGTGTGTGTGTGTGTGTGTGTGTGTGTGTGTGTGTGTGTGTGTGTGTGTGTGTGTGTGTGTGTGTGTGTGTGTGTGTGTGTGTGTGTGTGTGTGTGTGTGTGTGTGTGTGTGTGTTAGAGTTCTCATTCTGAGGCCGAACCCGACGGGGCCCGACAGCACAAATTCTGTGAATTGATTCTGGCCAGGCGGGTTTTGGCCTTACCGTGCTGTTTAGAGAAAAGAAAAGTGGTGCGTGTCTGCACATCTTTTAGCCTAATACGACATATGTGACCATGATTCAACTTTTTTTTCTGATGATTGAAATGTTTCAAATTGGGATACGAATAGACTCGAGTGCACTCGGGAGAATGATGATCCACAAGAATACGACAGGCAGTACATCTCAGTATCAGGAGAAGCCCATATTCCTATAGCATCTGTTAACGCCAGTACTTCCTAACAACATGCACCCTATGACTGCCCTGCTATGTGTCTTGCTGGACCTTGTAAACTATCGAATGTAGACCCATAACAGACACAAATATTTTCCTTATCAAACATGCATTTAAAACAGGGCTTTTGAGCCATTATTCAAAATGGATGTTTGGCAGAAAATCTACTTTTTTAAATGTATTGTTTAATTATTCAAGGCTCCCTTTGTTATTTAATTGAAAGAAATGCTTGATTGTATTTCAAGGCATGAATTACTTGTATGCTGTGTAATGACATAAATGAATTAATGATTGATTGATTATATTGAAGTAGGCTAAGTTACGTTAAAACAACTAAAAAGGGATGCGATTTCACAGCTTGGTGGTGGATAGATTACATAAGGCTACTACGTGAGTAAATAATACATTAGATTTAGGCTACATTATTGCATTCTAAGTGTTTCTGATCAGTGATTATTAGACAAGTCATAGGCTTGGGAGTAGGACAGGCTACTACGCGACTGAAGAGAAAAATCCACTTGATAAACTACATAACATAACAAAATCTGCTTATCAGCTAATATATGAGCTAACTGAAATAAAGATGGCCATGAGCACTCAACTTAACTTAACTACTATTTTCCCAGCCTAATTGTGACCAAATATCCAAATGTGATTCAGTGAAAACAAAAATCTGACATTGATTGATTTGTCAAGATGAGTCCCCACGCTTGTCTGTTGAGTGGATCTGACTGGATGACTCTCCTCCTCTATAGAGTGACCTGTGGTCGCTGGGAATCACAGCTCTGGAGATGGCTGAAGGAGCACCACGTAAGTGTCACCTTCTCCCTCCCCTCCTGTCCATACACATTGCAGTCTCGTCAAGGAATCTTCGCTTTCTCCTACACATCTTAGTATTTGGAGGCCATGACTAATATGCTCTACTGTAATTATAAAGTTTATTTTCTTTTAAAGGAATACTTCATGATTTTGGCAATGAAGTCAAAATATCAACTTCCCTAGAAGAGATGAACTCGTGGATACAATTTGTATGTCCGCGTGCAGTTTGAAGGAAGTTGCCACCTAGCGTTTGCGCAATTGCTAACTAGCGTTAGCGCAATTTTGGATGTATATGGTTAGCATTGGCTCGAGAAACTACCTCTAATTTCCTTCATACTGGATGCGGAAAGATACAAATGGTATCCTTGAGTTCATCTGACTCTCGGGAAGTGGATAAAGGGCTTCATTGCCAAAATCCTGAAATATCCCTTTAAGCAAATCCTATGTTATTATGCTGTATTTTTACTCTTGCAAAATTCTAGTTTTGAGTTTTGTTGGATTAACTCACTGTATGTTTTCGTTCTCTCTCTGTGAGTGACTTCACAGAGTTGTCAGATATTGCAGCCCATATTACCAGTCAAGGACTGAATCCAAGTGTCATTGAAAGTGATTGGGCTCACAATGATGTGTCGGAGGTCAGACAGTTCTCTCGCATTTTGAAATTGAAAATCCTTGAGTCAAAAAACAGAGAAACAAATGAAATAAACTCATGACTGTTTGGTGTCTGTTAAGCCTAGTGTTGCACCATGACCGAGAGGGAGTTCACAATCACTGAATGAAAAACAAACAGTGTTGTAGTAGGACTGTGTAGTAAACACACACAACAAGCAGGCCAAGGGCAACAGGACAGGACTTTAGCCTAACATTGACAACATTGTGGAACACTTCTTCCATCCCCTGCCATGTGATTAGGCCACAATGGAGCCTCTCATAACCTCGATCCCCTGTCTGTCTGTGTGAGTTCTAAATGGCACCCTATTGCCTACATTAGTGCACTACTTTTGACCAAGGCCTCGGGGGTGCCATTGGGGACGCAACCATAGTTTCTCTGTCTGTGTCTGTCTCTGTTCCCAGCCCTGTGTGACATGCATCCCATGAGAGCCCTGTTCCTCATTCCTCGCAACCCGCCCCCCAAGCTCAAATCAAAGAAATGGTAAGAAAGACAGCTCAGCCTCTCTCGCTTAGCGACACCACGCCCCACAGAGCCTCAGCAACACAGCAGGAATGTTTTCCCCAGAGTGGCCAAAACTCATACAGCCTTACTTCGCCTTCCTTTTCCCTTACACACAGCCTTTTCTCTTTCTTAGCTCGCTCCGATAACATTAAAGCCAACAGAACTGCCACAATACAATGTCCCTTATTCACCCCTTATCTTACTGTTTTTTTGTGTACTGTAGCATTAGTTCAGGCTGAGCACATATTGTTTATTGTCACGTTCTTGGGTGTAATTTTAGCATCAGAGTGTGAGATGACAATCCCCACAGTAACAGGTTGACTGCATGCAATGCTCTAAAATAAGGCCTTTTATATCCAATGGGAAGGGAAAGTGGATAAGCTTTTGTCTTCCTGTTCACAGCCCTGCTTTTTTACCTTTCGTAATGCATGAAGCCTTGTGTTTGAACCCATGGAGTTCGATAATTCAATATTAATTCATACCAGCAGCTGCATGGCATACATTGAGAATTAATTGAGGCTGTGTCTGAAAAGGCACCAAATTCCCTATAGCCCATGAGGATCTGGCCAAAAGTAGTGCACTACATAGGGGTTAGGGTGCCATCTCGGACACAGCCTGAGCCTGTAAGTTGTGACCCTCTGTCCTCTCCAGGTCCAAAAAGTTCCTGACCTTTGTGGAGAGCTGTCTGGCAAAAAACTACCTCCACCGTCCCGCCACAGAAACCCTCCTGAGACACTCATTCATCAAAGACCTGCCCAACGAACGGCAGGTCCGCATCATGCTCAAAGACCACCTGGACAGAACCAGGAAGAAGAGAGACAAAGGTGAGGCCATGTTGTCATAATGGAATATCAGAGATGACCTAGTTTCACTCAACAACTGAGTCTGGCAGTCAAGGCTGTAATTAATAGCATGATTTAGTGCTGTATGATACCTTGCGCTGCCAATGACCGTTGGGCAACTTTTTGGCCTTTTTGGTCACACTGGCAGCGACAGTGAAAGTGGCAGTAGAAAGGTGTTTTGATTCTCAATCTTGTCTCCCAGTTCTCTGTTTACCCTTGTGTTTAATGTCTCTAGGCCTAGGGAGAGGCTACTGTATGACTGTCATTAATGAAAGGTTCTAATGAAGGGTTCCATTATCCACTGGTAATGTGGTGGGATTTGGGTTTAGAGGCAGCAGCGGTACTGCTCCTTGTCAGCCCTCTCACAGTGAGACTGCACACTCGTGTCATGTGAGAGGAATGCGCCTCGGAGGAAGCCGTGTTTAATCATCTCCTAGACTGCACCACACCCCCAGCGGCCTCCCTCGCTCCGTCTTCCTCCCGAACGCCACATAATGACATCGTCTCCCTGCCTGCCTGCGCCCTCCGAGCCTCCAGGCTTCGCCCCGATACCAAAACAGCAGTTTCCTCGACCCTGTGCCGTTGGTTTGTTGGTTGGCGTTCTGCTTAACTGGTCAGATGGACAGAGAGATGACCCTTTAGAGAGGAGCCAAGCCTGTAGTGAGACCATGTGAGACGCTGATAGCGGCAGCTCCTAACGCAGCAGATACACTCAGTCATTACCCTGTTTTCATAACCTACTAGAGTTTGACTTGGAATTAGAAACGTTCTCTGAGGCCAGCATCTCTCTCTCTCTCTCTCTCTCTCTCTCTCTCTCTCTCTCTCTCTCTCTCTCTCTCTCTCTCTCTCTCTCTCTCTCTCTCTCTCTCTCTCTATGTAATTCACAATCTCTCATGAGGCTTCAGAAGGAAGAATGAGCCTTACTTAATATGTAGAAGTATTTAGTCAATTATGACAAGCGTTTTGGAATGCAATCCTATTGAAGAAAAAGGAAGTAAGAGAGACAGTTCACGACGAGTTTTAGTTCCATGTGGGTTAACTGCAGGAGACACCTGGAGGGGAGACATTAGGTTGGTTTACTGATGCTTGAAACCCTCCCTGCTCAGATCATGAGAGAGGAGGAACTGACTAGCTAACTGTGGGAACAGTACAGCATGTGTGAAAGTGTTGTACAGTTTAGAACCCTTTCCTTGTTTCCTCAGTATGTAGAGTCATGTGCATGATGGTATCATTGGGATTACATGCATCCCTCATGTCTGAAATAGTCACATGTTGTCCCCAGAGGGCCCGGAGTATGAGTACAGCGGCAGTGAGGACGAGGAGGAGGAGATGAATGACGAGGAAGGTGAACCCAGGTATGATGACACAGCGTTTACACTGTCTGCAATGAAGGTCAGACTCTAGGTCTGACGTCACGTCTACATCCATCCAACAGCCAGCTGACCCTGTCTGTGACTAGTCCTCACTTTACTGGTTATGTAATAGCCAATGCAGGCCTTGACCCTGAGAACTGTCATAGAGGATATTCATCTGAGAGTGCACAGTGTGTGAATGCATGGGCGTGTCCATGAAGACATTAGGGTGTCACCAGATGCTCGCTCCTGCTTATGCTCCCTTAGCTGGACACAGAGCGTCATATGGCGGTGACTATAAAAAATATATTTGTGTGTGTGTGTGTGCATGTGCATGCAAGTGTTCCTTCCTGTGTGTAACTCTACTCCTAGCCATATAACCATGTGCCTCCTCACTCCTGCCCATCACTCACTATGTGCCTTGCTATCATATCTGTCCTGTATCCATAGCTCCATAGTGAACCTGCCGGGGGAGTCCACTCTAAGGAGAGAGTTCCTGCGTCTGCAGCAGGAGAACAAGAGCCGGTCAGAAGCCCAGCGACAGCAGCAGGTCCTCCAGCAGCAGCTCCAGGACCAGGAGAGGTACAAACAGCAGCTGCTGGCTGAGAGGCAGAAGAGGATCCAACAGCAGAAAGAGCAGCGCAGGAGGCTGGAGGATGTGAGAGACACTCTTTAGTTGAAACACTCCGCTCCTCTCTGCAGCCCTCTCGAGCAGAGCAGCAGAGCCAAACACCTGCTGCCCAGCCAGCAAATGAGCTTGACTGACTAGAGACTGACGGGCTCTCTCTTTTTCTCTCTCCCTCCTGTTGTTTGTTTGGCTCAAATGAGAAGGACTCTTTTGTGTTGAACAAACCATATTGTTATAGAACAATATAGAGTATTATACTGGGGTTTCCAAATACGGGGGGATTGCTTTCGGGAGTGATGCTTTTGTGTGGTTTGCTTTGCACAAAAGACGACTGACGTGATACTGTATGTCGTATTAGGTCTGCATACAGAGCTATGGTGTGTTCTGTAGCGTTTTCGTTGATGTACAGTACAGATGGATGGGGAATGATGTCATGTGCCGTGTTGGACTGTGATGTCGCATTGAGAATTGGGAGAGAAAATATATTCTGTTGAATGAGGTAATACCAAGTTTAATGATGTTGTGGTGTTGTGTTAACAGCAACAAAGGAGGCAGCTGCAGGATTCTGGGTTCCAATGGCCAGAGCTACAGGAAATGCTATGGAGGGAGGAGACTGAAGCTAATGACAGAGGTCTATTCAATGAGAGGAGCAAGAGAAGGGACAAGAAACAGGTAGCTGGCAAATTTGACCCCCCCTCCATAAAAAACACATTTTAAAAAAGTAGTAGACCACCTGCCCTACCCACTCAATTCTCATCCGCTCGTATTGCTCCATGTGATAGGCAGACAACCAAACCAGTATGTGCTGATATGATGGTCTTTTGTGCCCGTTCCCTAAGGAGGATTATAAATATGTATTTTCTTGTGTAATAACACTGTACTTTACAAGCTGCTACAAGCTGTAAGTTCCTGAAGTTCAAATACCATTGCCATGGGCCAATATGATCTAGATTCTAGTCTCGGTAGACATTTTTGGTCCATACATAATGTGTGTCGGGAGTCTGTTAACCTGCTTTGTGCATCATAACACATAACACTGTGGTTTTCACTGGGACGGGACCCACTTTGTTTTGTCAGTAACGTGCTCTGAAAAATGCATTGTGACAAGGTCAATGCATATTTAATCCAGGTGCAGGTTAACATTTTATACGTGTTCCTCCACAAAAACTGCTTTATATGCATTTGATATGAAGGGTGTTGACGCAGCACTTTCACTTGTGTCAGGTTTCAGTCCATTGGTGATTAAATCCACCAAGGTAGCATTTAACTCCACTGATGAAGTTAGAAACACTCTATGGAAGATCAGAAAGAAATTGCCCGCAGGACCATCCTGAAAGAAAATAATTAAACATCTCTTACTTTTTTCTGCTGTATTGACATTTCCTGTGATTAGAAGTTGGGGCTGGGCTGAGCGCCATGGCGAGAAGTCAGTGACAATTACAGCATCCTATAGCCGAGGTAAAGGGCTGTCGTGTCGTTCTGAGGACTTTAATAAGACGTTTTAATTTGAACACTCGGTTGATTAATCGGTTGATTAATCTCTGAGTTACACACAGGAAGGAGCCACACCTGCCTACCTGACTGCAGTATGGGACAGTAGATGCCATGTCAGTCTGTTCGGGTCTATTACAGTCATGTTCAGTGGGATCATTAAGGTGTGCGGTGGTTTTGAGTCTGTTCAATGTGCCATTAGCTGAGCAATAGCCCACAAATAGCCCACAAATCATTCTCTGGGATGTATACAGTATGGGTGCGTTCCAAATGGCCCCCTACTCCCATCTGAAATCGCCGTGGCCGCAGTGGACAGGGTCAAGAGCTTTAAGTTCCTCGGTGTCCACACCATGGTCCTCTCGCACCAGCACAGTCATGAAGAAAGCAACACAGAGCCTCTTCTCCCTCGGGAGGCATGGCCCCTCAGATCCTTAGGAACTTTTACAGCTGCTCCATCGACAGCAACCTGACTGGTTGTATCATTGTCTGGTATGGAAGTTGCACCCGCCCGCGACCGGAAGGCCCTACAAAGAGTGGTGCGGACGGCCCAGTGCATCGCTGGGGGTGAACGTCCCAGGACCTACATGCCAGGCGGTGAAAGGCCCGAAAAATTACCAGACTCCAGTCACCCGAGATAAGGAATGTTCTCCGTGGCAGGCGGTACTGGTGCATCAATCAGTGCACCAACAGACTCCTTAACAAATTCTATTCCCTGGCCATAAGACTGTTCAATTGCTAACAACTACTGCTCCCCCTCACACCTATACTGCTGTTCTTTGAGTGTTGATTGCCATTACCATCTATCTATTTATCCTGCTACTGGTCACTATTACTCCTGTTTACATGTACTGTATATATTACCACTAGTATATTACCATAAGTAATAATACCATTCACTTTTCATCCCTGTTTACGTGTATGTATGCCTAGCACGCCTACACTGTCACTCTCACACACTAACACCCACACAGTTACACTTACATACACACGCTCACCACTATGCACACACCCACCCACCGCTTATGTTTCTGCAATACTGTTTACTATTATGATTAATACTGCTACCAGTCACTTTTCATGTACATACTGTATCTACCTTGAAAACTCCAGTATCCCTGCTCATTGTAAATGTGGTATTGGCACTGATCCTGTATATAGCTTCCTCTCCTATTTCTTATTTGTTGTGGGGTTTTTTTTTAATTATACAGTGCATTCGGAAAGTATTCAGACCCCTTGACTTTTTCCACATTTCTTTACTTCACAGCCTAATTCTAAAATGGATTAAATACAATTTTGTCCTCATCATTCTTCACACAATACTCCATAATGACAAAACGAAAACAGTTTTTTTGACATTTTTGCAAATGTATTCAAAATCAAAAACAGAAATAATTTATTGAGAGGACTGGGACAAAAATAGCCTAAGATTTGTTTTTTGAAGATCATCCAAGTGTTTCTTGAACAGAGATTTCGAGATCCTCTGTCCATCTTTCATCACTCAAACTCTCCTGCCGGATTTATCTATAGTTATGCACATGCGCAAACAGGATTTATTTACAATTATAAACTGGGTGGTTTGAACCCTGAATGCTGATTGGTTGAAAGCCATGGTATATCAGACCATGTAACATGGGTATGACAAAAAATGACTAATTACGTTGGTGATAGCAATAAGACACCTCAGGGGTTTGTGGTATATGGCCAATATACCACGGCTAAGGGCTGTGTCTTAAGAACAGCCCTTATCTGTGGTATATTAGCTATATACCACTTCTCCTCAGGCCTTATTGCTTAATCATAGCAGTCAAAACAAGTTAAATAGATATCCATTGATGGAAAATTATCAGGTGTGTTTAATAAGGGCTAAATATATTTTCTCTTGCAACTTATTCTTAAGCTCGCAATAATTATTATTTTGATGGAAAAACACATTTTGCTTCTTAGTTTACGTCATTACAAATTACGTCGATATTCCTTCTTAATTCGCTTGATAACGTTATAGAAAAAGGGTTTATTGGATAAATGTGGCAACTCCGCTCTTGCTGCGGAAAAAAATGTAGTCGCTAGTTTTCAGGCCTTGGGGACGGGTTTTGAGAGATCATTGGTATCAAAATTTAAGCGAGACCTGGCAACCCTGTGTGCATGACAATAAAACTTGAACAATGAACAATATAAACACATGCATGGAGCATATCAAGATACACACACATAGGCTGAATCCTAAATGGCACCCTATTCCCTATATAGTGTACTACTTTTGACCACCTCTGATCAGAAGTAGTACAATATATAGGGAACAGGGTGCCATTTGGGATGCAACCTTTGTATGTATCTTGACATGCTCCATGCATGTGTTTCTCTTGGTAAGAGTGATGTAGAAGGCAGCTCTAATGAGTTTAGACAGAATCCTAGAGAGTGGCCCGGCTACCAATTAATTACAGATGGTCAGTAGGGCTGATTGCCTGGCTGTGCTGCTCTCTCTCCTCCTGTCTGCCTGTCTCAGCTGTAGCTTACATGGATTTCCGCCATCTCATCCTCAAGCATCCTCAAGCGCATCTGGAGATGCAACGTGTACCATTTAACATCTATTGACTAGAACATGTTTTTAACCCCATTCTGTGTTAACCCAGGGGGGAAGAACTCGCTGCACGCTTTTGATTCAGCCATTCACTCTTTCAGGGTCATTTAGAGTTATGTGGACTAATTTTCATGGTTAAATATTTCAAATAGGGGGGTTAAGAGCCTTATGCAAGCTAGCTAGACACTGAATATTTTAGGTTTTTCACTGGGATTCAGTCATTGGATTTCCTAAGTCAGAAACCTTGACGTTATCAAAAAAATAAATCTCTCTCTCTCTCTCTCTCTCTCTCTCTCTCTCTCTCTCTGAATTGTAGCTGGAGGATTGTGGCACACAGAGGAGTGATGTCGGAGGAAGACCTGCAGGTCCTTTAAATGAACAGGTAATAACTGCCTTCTGTTTTTTTGTCACTCAACCTGCAGAGAACGAAATGCATCAAACCGTGCCATGAAATCACTCCAATCTTTATGAAAGACATGGGTGGTTATTGAATTCAAATGTTTTGGTATGAATGTTGTGTCTTGGTCTATGGGAAATATTATGACTGGTTCTGCATGAAACAGCACAGAATGTGAGAACACCGGTGTGTCAAGAGCAAGTTTGTTGCTGTCAATGAAGGAGTAGAGAAAATAGAATGGTGGAAAATTCCATGTTTAGACTACCATGGCAGATTTCAAGGTCAAGACCTTGTTGCTTTCTCAGTGTATACTACTGTACCACAGGTCCTGTTAAATTATGCTATCCCAGACTTAGCATGGGTAGCTAAAGGCCACATTCTCTTAAGGTCTGTTTCCCTAACTTCTAATGATGGTAGATGCTAGGCTAACTGGAAACACAGTCAATCCTGTGTACTCAAAGGCAACATAAAGACTATGCACTGTAATGTACTGTAGAAGAAAACACTTAAGAACTCTGAACGGCTCTGTTTGACTTTTAATCCGCAAGGAGCCTTGTACTAAAAGGCGTCATTTGCTTTTAAAAGGCATCGACTTAAAGTTGCATCTGAAGTAATTCACAGGAGGAATTCTATTTAGGCGCGACGGATTGTAACTGCTTCATATGTGGATGCAAGTGCAACCCCCTACCGCGATGTAAAGAAAAATATGTTTGAAAAGGAATGCTTAGGCTTACAACAAGAAAATGAAAAAAAATTGCCCATGCTACCGATAACTATATTGGTCCGGTAATACAGGACTAGTAAAGGCCCAGTGCACCACTTTTGTGGGATTTTAATATATATTTATTTTTTTATTCCAATTTTTCAGGGGGTGCTGCTGCACCCCTACTTCTCGCGGCTATGGTAGGGAGAATAAAACAATGCATTCTCAAACACAGCCTATGTGTTCACCACTTGCGTATGGAATCCTGTCTCCTCGTTTCCTTGAGAAGGCCACTGCTGTGCCGAACAGCCACAACCCTATTAGATTATTTATGTGTCTCGATTCACAATATCCTTATTGTGAACATTAGTCTTGATCCCCGTGATATAATTCCATGGCTTGTGTTTAGTCTTTAAATAGCATGCAGTGCTGGGAGAAAAAGGCTCTCCTTGCGTTTGTCAACGCTGGTAAAAGAGAGAGTAAATGCCAAATAACATGAAGGGGCTTTTTGTTTCTCATTTAATCTGATTTAACAAATAGCATGAAATTATGGTGAACTCATCATAAATCATAGATGACAAACATCCAAGCTTATATGGGATTACAGGTGTGGAATTGATTTAGCTCAACTTCTCTTTCTCTCTATGTAGTCTTCATGTCAGTGTGACCTTGTAATCACTTCATTGAATCTGAAGTGAAAAAGCATGACATACAGTTAACAGTGGGAGAAATGTCCTTGGTGGTTTACTATAATAAGAAATTCAGTTGATACTGTATTTATGTGCTTCTTGCGGGTATGTGTGTTTGGGGCGAGGGCTCTATGTGAGTGTATGTGTGTGTGCTTTTCATGTGTGCTGATCATAAAGCCTGGGAGTGCCCCTCCTGAAACAATACCTCCTCCAGTTCTGACGTCTGGAGAGAGTTTAGCCTCGTTCCAGTTTCAGTTTCAATGAGAGGCTCCTACTGGGCCTGGATCTGCTAGCTACAGTAGAGGCTCTATTGAAAGCAGCTGTTTCCAGGCTGCAGCATTGGCCACAAGGCCTTGTCATCTATCTGTCTTGGGGCAGTACTGCAGGCACGGGATGAGGCTGCTGAATGCCAGTGTCCTGTGTTTGTCTCTGTCGTTGTGTAGAGGAGGACCGAGCTTCCACCTCTACTGCCTCATCCTCAGCAGCAGCAGCAGGGTAAAAAGTTCCACCGCACGCTGCCCAAAGACCAAACGCAGCTGCTTTCGCTTCAGCACGACCACAGGCACAAACAGAGGGAGCCCCAGAAGGCTGCTAGTGCCACGCCTAACTGCCCTGCAAATAGCCAGTGCAAAGCGGTAAAGTCCCCCTTGTCCCACTCCCCCCGTCTCCCCGAGCACCCCCTCACTATCTGCTGCCTCCCTCTCTCTCTCTCTCACCGCCTTGTCTGTATCACTATTTGTCTAGTGTTGTGTTTGTTTGCGTTTGTGCATTAGTGTGCCAGATAGCTATTAGTCGCTCAAAGAGAGATTGGAAGTATGTTTTGGATTATTAGTTATAATTCATAATCCAGTATGCAATAATATAGACTTGACTACAGTGTCCAGGGGTCTGGTTCTGACTGTTCTTGTCCATGTTGCTCAGATGGAGATGGATAGGGGGAAGACATCTGACAGCTATCAGGTCAACCTGAACAGAGTGTTGGCTGGGCTGCCCCTTCCCGTACACCCCCTTCCTCTCCCCATAAACATCCATACCAGACTGAGCTCCGGGAGCAGCTCCAGCCCCTGTACCCCTGCCATGCAGAGGGCCGCCATACAACAGGTACAGTAGCCCACTCCCCATCCCCTGCCCAAATAACCGTACCCTTCCTAAAACCACCAATCTATTCAATCAGTCAACATCTTTATTTGCCCCAGTTTGGAAAATCATTACGCAGCTAGGCATTCACAATATGCAATATGGTGTACTTACCTCATACATTGTAAGTACTGATGACGTTAACACCACGTGACAATGACACATAGTTAAAACAGCTGCCTGTTTCAAAGTAAAGGGTTAACTTAGCAAACAAGTCAGAGAATAGGTATTGCATCTCTATATTAGTAACTGCAAACGTTAGATAAAAAATCTCTGTAAATGTCACGCTTTCAATTTATTAGAAGTTATGACAAGTATTTTGCAAGACCCTATTGACTAATCAAACGGGTGTCAAGGCTTCAACATATATTTTGATCATTTCAACATTTTGAAAACCCACGTTTTGTCCTCTCACAGTCTTTGTCAGCTCTTCTGTTGGGAAGGTATTAGTCAAGGATCTATACATATCCTATGCCATCTTGTGCTTTGTGGTTGATAACTTAGTTGTCCTTCCTCTTGCTTTATCCAGAACCCGAAAACAATTACTTCCTTTTTTCCATCTTGTTTGTCCTACAGTACTCAGAGTCTCTGTCTCAAATAGTACCCTGTTCCCTTTATATTGCATCCATAGGGCACTGGTCAAAAGTAAAGCACTATTCAAATCAAATCAAATCAAATCAAATTTTATTTGTCACATACACATGGTTAGCAGATGTTAATGCGAGTGTAGCGAAATGCTTGTGCTTCTAGTTCCGACAATGCAGTGATAACCAACAAGTAATCTAACTAACAATTCCAAAACTACTGTCTTATACACAGTGTAAGGGGATAAGGAACATGTACATAAGGATATATGAATGAGTGATGGTACAGAGCAGCATACAGTAGATGGTATTGAGTACAGTATATACATATGAGATGAGTGTGTAGACAAAGTAAACAAAGTGGCATAGTTAAAGTGGCTAGTGATACATGTGTTACATAAGGATGCAGTCGATGATGTAGAGTACAGTATATACATATGCATATGAGATTAATAATGTAGGGTAAGTAACATTATATAAGGTAGCATTGTTTAAAGTGGCTAGTGATATATTTACATCATTTCCCATCAATTCCCATTATTAAAATGGCTGGAGTTGGGTCAGTGTCAATGACAGTGTGTTGGCAGCAGCCACTCAGTGTTAGTGGTGGCTGTTTAACAGTCTGATGGCCTTGAGATAGAAGCTGTTTTTCAGTCTCTCGGTCCCAGCTTTGATGCACCTGTACTGACCTCGCCTTCTGGATGATAGCGGGGTGAACAGGCAGTGGTTCGGGTGGTTGATGTCCTTGATGATCTTTATGGCCTTCCTGTAACAACGGGTGGTGTAGGTGTCCTGGAGGGCAGGTAGTTTGCCCCCGGTGATGCGTTGTGCAGTCCTCACTACCCTCTGGAGAGCCTTACGGTTGAGGGCGGAGCAGTTGCCGTACCAGGCGGTGATACAGCCCGCCAGGATGCTCTCGATTGTGCATCTGTAGAAGTTTGTGAGTGCTTTTGGTGACAAGCCGAATTTCTTCAGCCTCCTGAGGTTGAATAGGCGCTGCTGCGCCTTCTTCACGACGCTGTCAGTGTGAGTGGACCAATTCAGTTTGTCTGTGATGTGTATGCCGAGGAACATAAAACTAGCTACCCTCTCCACTACTGTTCCATCGATGTGGATAGGGGGGTGTTCCCTCTGCTGTTTCCTGAAGTCCACAATCATCTCCTTAGTTTTGTTGACGTTGAGTGTGAGGTTATTTTCCTGACACCACACTCCGAGGGCCCTCACCTCCTCCCTGTAGGCCGTCTCGTCGTTGTTGGTAATCAAGCCTACCACTGTTGTGTCGTCCGCAAACTTGATGATTGAGTTGGAGGCGTGCGTGGCCACGCAGTCGTGGGTGAACAGGGAGTACAGGAGAGGGCTCAGAACGCACCCTTGTGGGGCCCCGTGTTGAGGATCAGCGGGGAGGAGATGTTGTTGCCTACCCTCACCACCTGGGGGCGGCCCGTCAGGAAGTCCAGTACCCAGTTGCACAGGGCGGGGTCGAGACCCAGGGTCTCGAGCTTGATGACGAGCTTGGAGGGTACTATGGTGTTGAATGCCGAGCTGTAGTCGATGAACAGCATTCTCACATAGGTATTCCTCTTGTCCAGGTGGGTTAGGGCAGTGTGCAGTGTGGTTGAGATTGCATCGTCTGTGGACCTATTTGGGCGGTAAGCAAATTGGAGTGGGTCTAGGGTGTCAGGTAGGGTGGAGGTGATATGGTCCTTGACTAGTCTCTCAAAGCACTTCATGATGACGGAAGTGAGTGCTACGGGGCGGTAGTCGTTTAGCTCAGTTACCTTAGCTTTCTTGGGAACAGGAACAATGGTGGCCCTCTTGAAGCATGTGGGAACAGCAGACTGGTATAGGGATTGATTGAATATGTCCGTAAACACACCGGCCAGCTGGTCTGGGTGAGAGACACAGAGCTGTATGAATATATAAAAATATAGCTGGCCTGATCTAAACTAAGTGTCCATTTCAGAATGCCAATCTTCACTCCAGTCGAGACGCCCCTCACAGCAGCTCTATGTCTGACATGGCCACCACTCCCATGTCTCCTATGCTTGACGATGTCTTCTGGGACTTCCAAAGCTCCATGGAGTGCCCACCAAAGGTTTGTCCATCTATCAGTGTGGTGACATGTGTGTATATGTTGTGGTGTGTACACACACATGTTGTATGCAGAGGTCCAGTCAAAAGCGTTTTCTTTATTTTTTCTATTTTCTACATTGTAGAATAATAGTGAAGACCTCAAAATATGAAATAACACATATGGATTCCAAAAAACATAGTAACCAAAAAAGTGTTAAACAAATCAAAATATATTTTAGATTCTTTAAATTAGCCACCCTTTGCCTTGATGACAGCTTTTCACACTCTTGGCATTCTCTCAACCAGCTTCACCTGGAATGCTTTTCCAACAGTCTTGAAGGAGTTCCCACATATGCTGAGCAAATGTTGGCTGCTCTTCCTTCACTCTGCGGGCCAACTCATCCCAAACCACCTCAATTGGGTTGAGGTCGGGTGATTGTGGAGGCCAGGTCATCTGATGCAGCACTCCATCATTCTTTTTCTTAGTCAAATAGCCTTTACACAGCCTGGAGGTGTGTTGGGTTATTTTCCTGTTGAAAAACAAATGATAGTCCCACAAAGCGCAAACGAGATGGGATGGTGTATCGCTGCAGAATGCTGTGGTAGTCATGCTGGTTAAGTGTGCCTTAAAATCTAAATAAATCACAGTGTCAACAGCAAAGAACCCCCACAGCATCACACCTCCATGCTTCATGGTGGGAACCACACATGCGGAGATCATCCGATCACCTGCTCTGCGTCTCACAAAGACATGGTGGTTGGAACCAAAAATGTCAAATTTGGACTCATCAGACCAAAGGACAGATTTCCACCGGTCTAATGTCCATTGCTTGTGTTTGTTGGCCCAAGCCTCTTCTTATTATTGGTGTCCTTTAGTAGTGGTTTCTTTGCAGGAATTAGACATGAAGGCCTGATTCACGCAGGCTCCTCTGAACAGTTGATATTGAGATGTGTCTGTTACTTGAACTCTGTGCAGCATTTATTTGGGCTGCAATTTCTAAGGATGGTAATTCTAATGAACTTATCCTCTGCAGCAGAGGTAACTCTTTCTTTCCTGTGGCGGTCCTCTTGAGAGCCAGTTTCATTATAGCGCTTGATGGTTTTTGCAACTAAAATTTACTGAAATTTTCCATATTGACTGACCTTCATGTCTTAAAGTAATGATGGACTGTCGTTTCTCTTTGCTTATTTGAGCTGTTCTTGCCATAATATGGATTTGGTATTTTACCAAACAGGGCTATCTTCTGTATACCACCCCTACTTGCGTTGTCACGTCACAACGCAACTGATTGGCTCAAACGCATTAAGGAGAGAAATTCCACAAATGAACTGTTAACAAGGAACACCTGTTAATTGAAATGCTGTCACATCATTCCTAATAATGGTGGTCGGACCAAGGCGCAGCGTACGTAGAGTTCCACATAATTTTAATGAACAAAGTGAGACATAAGCAAATACAAAACAAATAAAGAATAAATGAACCGTGACGACAATGCAGTGCTAACAGGCAACTAAACATAAACAATATCCCATAACCCACAGGTGGAAAAAATTCTACTTAAGCATGATCCCCAATTAGAGACAACGATAACCAGCTGCCTCTAATTGGGAATCATACAAATCACCAACATAGAAAATCAAACCTAGAACCCCACATAGAAAATATAAACTAGAACAAAAAAAACCTAGTCACGCCCTGACCTACTCTACCGTAGAAAATACAGGTTTTCTATCGTCAGGACGGGACAAATGCATTCCAGGTGACTACCTCATGAAGCTGTTTGAGAGAACGCCAAGTGTGTGCAAAGCTGTCATCGAGGCAAAGGTTGGCTACTTTGAAGAATCTCAAATATGAAATATATTTTGATTAGTTTAACACTTTTTGGTTACTACATGATTCCATATGTGTTATTTCATAGTTTTGATATCTTCACTATTATCTTCACTATTATTCTGCAATGTAGAAAATAATACAAATAAAGAAAAACTCTTGAATGAGTATGTGTGTCCCAACTTTTGACTGGTACTGTATGTGTGGTGAATGTTTCTATGTGTCTGTCTGTGTGTGTGTGCCTGGTGAGACTATAACCCCATATGTGTGTGATAGTATCTCTTAGGTGGTTCTGCTGTTGTTGTTTTTGTGATTATGTTGATCATGCAAGCTTAGAGGAAGTGGAATGTTCAGCACGAGTTTGGCAGTGCCCTCAGGCTTCCTATGGCACCCCTGACTTACAGCAAACACATTTGATGATGTGATGCACATTCTGTGTTTCCAATAACAAACTCTCACAACATTTCTCTAGTTCAGGTATGGGTAACTTTGATGGGGTTGGGGACCACAACAAATCTGAACTCGTCATGAGGGACCACAGTGGCTCGTGGGTCTGCGTATCCACCTCCATACCCTCACGTGCAGTCAGAGCCGGCTTTAGCATTTTGGGGGCCCCAAGCGAAATTTTGTTGGGGGTCCCACGCCACCTTGAAACAAACAAAAAAAAGTGCAACCCCCCCTATTGACAGCGGAGAGAAAACATTGACATTTTACACATTGATGTTTTAAAGTGAATTTCCTACAGAAGGTACTGTAGGTCCGCGGGTCGCCAGTTGCCCATCCTTGCTCTGGGTCCACTAATCAACATAGATTTGTATCCTTAGCATATGGAGTTGATGGGCTTTAATTGCTTACAAGTTCTCTTGTTGCATTCATATCACAGGAAAAGAAAAGAAACACTTATGAAACCCAGAGCTGCAAGTAAAGCCCTGTTGAAGGAGTGTCAGTAGTCAGATGCATATTTTCAGAATGACTTCCTCTTTCAGGGGGTGCAGTCTTCCTTTCCTCTTATGTGATGATGTGACACATGAGAGCAAGGTGAAAAGGTTGACAGCTACAGGGGACCATGTTGAGAAATTGAAGCGTTAGTCACATGAACACAAGGCCTGTGTGCCTGCTTGACATATGTTTCTTCTCGTGAGTTTGACTGAAGTTGTAATTCTTAGAATGTAGCAGCTATATTGTAATTAAATATCAACTTACTATAGAAGGTGATACAGTCCAGGTTGCCTCATTTGGACCAGTTCCACATACTATATTGTTTCTGCAGTCCTTACATAGTATGCAGTGGTTTGTAATGTCCTAATATGCAGCATGCTTTGTTGAAGGCAGTCAGGCATATAATGTGTCCTCACATGTCAAAATGATATTTTGAAGGTTCCGGAGCGTACAACATCGAAATTCTATTGTAAAGAGCTGATGAGTCATCACCGGTCTTCATCAAGGTACGTTTTTCACCACCATCACACATCATTCAGTGTAGCCTAGTGGTTAGAGCGTTGGACTAGTAACCGGAAGGTTGCGAGTTCAACTCCCCGAGCTGACAAGGTACAAATCTGTCAAACCCCCTGTAATTGAAAATAATAATTTGTTCTTAACTGACTTTTCTAGTTAAATAAAGGTTTAAAAAAACAGTCACAGGGTGGATGATCCATAGATCAGCTTTGACAGGCCCCATGTGCTTAGGGGATCACTCTATGGACATTTGATATCTCTTGTGTGTGCCTGATCCTTGTCACCTCTCTCCCTCTCCTGGTTGCTCTTTTCTTGTGGCAACAGGTCACAAATCTTGCTGCTGTGATGGCACACTGTTATATTTACCCTGATAGATATTATGTCAAGTTATTTGTGTAATCTGTGTAATCTGAGGGAAATGTGTCTCTAATATGGTCATACATTTGGCAGGAGGTTAGGAAGTGCAGCTCAGCTTCCACCTAATTTTGTGTGCACATAGCCTGTCTTCTCTTGAAAGCCAGGTCTGCCTACGGCGGCCTCTCAATAGCAAGGCTGTCCGCACTAAGTCTGTACATGGTCAAAGCTTTCAGGTATTCTGCTACTGTGTACTCTCTGTTTAGGGCCAAATAGAATTCTAGTTTGCTCAGTTTTTTTGTTTATTCTTTCCAATGTGTTGGTTGTGTTTTATTGTGCTGCTGTCCTGGGGCTCTGTGGGGTCTGTTTGTGAACAGAGCCCCAGACCAGCTTGTTTAGGTGACTCTTCTCCAGATTAATCTCTCCATAGGTGTTGGCTTTGTTATGGAATGTTTGGGAATCGCTTCCTTTTAGGTGGTTGTAGAAAGTAACGTCTCTGTTCTGGATTTTGATAATTAGCGGGTATCGGCCTAATTATGCTCTGCATGCATTATTTGGTGTTTTGCATTGTACACTGAGGATATTTTTGCAGAATTCTGCATGCAGAGTCTCAATTTGGTGTTTGTCCCATTTTTATGAATGATTTGTTGGTGAGTGGACCCCAGACCTCACAACCATAAAGGGCAATGATTCAAGTATTTTTAGCCAGATTCTAATTGGTATGTTGAATTTTATGTTCCTTTTGATGGCGTAGAAGGCCCTTATTGCCTTGTCTCTCAGATCGTTCACAGCTTTGTAGAAGTTACCTGTGGTACTGATTCCTATCCCTCTCCCACTCTGTTGTCCAGTGGGGGCCCTCAGTCTCCTGTGGAGAAGGGTGGGAAATCCATGTCATCTCACGGAAGCTCCAGCAACAGCTCCCAGTCAGGTCTGTGTCCCTGTGTCCTCCACAATGACTCACTTGCTTCACCTCTCCCTCTCTCTCTCTCTCTCTATCTCTCTCTCTCTCTCTCTCTCTCTCTCTCTAAACCACTCACCACTCAGAGATGGGTCCCTTTCAACACATCGATTCATAGTAGATCCATCAGCTGCATAGTGTTACTACATGGTGAACTACAGCCTGTGAGAAAGCATTGGGTGTTTACAAATCAGACTATAACCACAATACACAGGAAATGTCTCACTGGAACCTAAACATCCTGTCAGAGTTGTTCCCCCCCATGAGTTGAAAGTGTTTGAAAGTGAAACTGAACCATGCACCGTGCCACCGCTTCACTGTTTGGCTCTGAAACAGAAAAATAGTTTTACCTAGTTTCTTGTCTTTAGGAAAGACCTAAAAGGTGTCTAACACTTTCTGTGTAGTGGTAGCATTGGCCTGTGCTCTGTCTGTTGAGTAGTGCAGTGTGTTTTGGGGTGTGTGGGAGTGTATGAGGGCGTGTGGGTGAGTAACAGGGCCTGTGGTAGAATGGGTGTGGGGAAAACCAGTACAATTAATGGTTAGACAGACTCTCAAAATAAATGCCTTTTGGATGGCGAAAGAAATAAATATGTTCAAATATCCCTTTTTACCAGTAATCGTCAGTTTTAAGAAAGCAGTTCAGGAGCCTCCCGCACAATATAGTAAATAAATGTCTTTGTTTAAATGTAAAAGGATTTCATATACTGTACATGAAGAGGGAGCAATAGCTCAAATAGAGTAGTAGTAATGATACATTTTGATAGTGCTTTTCCAAGTCCTTTACAAGGGCTATACATTTTAGCATTCAGGAAGTAAGCCAGAAGAAAAACAAGGAATCCCATACAATGTATCCTCATGCCCTAGTCCTTATCTAGACTTGTTCATCATACTAGCAGAGCATACATTGTTTGAGGAAAGATCACATAATGAGCCACCAAAGCTATCTAGAGTATCTGTATGGCTCTGGTGATATTTATAGAGAGTGGACAACATAATGAAACGTGAGATAGAGATTTTGCTTTGACTCTTTCAGGTTACTTCAAGCTGGAGAGCCCTATGCTGCAGAGCCGTCTTCAACAGTACAAGAAGTCTCAGGAGACTTCTCAAGCAGCCCTGCTGCAGCAACGGGTGTGTACAGTATCTATTGGGGTTGGGGTATGTTACGATAGCATCATCTGTCGACGATGATTGACAGCCATCATCGATGGTTTAGCCTATTTGAACTTGACAGGCGCCGCGCAGTAAAGAACGGGGTCGGACAGCGCACAGCAGGACTGCACACGAGTGACATTCTGAGTAATTTGCCTATTCCTATTTGCTCTAGCAATACATTTATTATATACAGAACACAAGAGAGGAAAGTAGGCTAGACAGAGTGGAGAGAGAACTCCACCCATATTGTTTCTCTCTCTCTCTCTCATTTTGGATGCATGGGACCTTATAGCCTAAACCTATTTTCTTTATTACGGACACTCCTTAACTATCTTATGTCGAGCTGTAGAATTTTTGGGCTATACTCTCTTCTCTCGCCATACGATATTAAAACTACTTTGGGCAAGACTAGCCTACACTTTCATTGTTTTATGCATGCATGGCTTTCTCCCGATCAAACAATGAATGAATCTAATGGACTTCCATCTCATAAATGTATTTGAATAGCCTAAAAACTTAATGTAGCCAGGGGACTAATAATGAGAGAGAACCATCTGTATCAATAGTCCATAGAAAAATCAAGTTTAAGCTTATTAAGAAATAAATTATCTGTGCGGGCCGGAAAAATCCCCCCCGTGCGAGCATAGCCGCCGGAAGCAGTTTGGGGGTTCTGCAAATTGTTATTATTATTATATTTTATTTCACCCTAATCTGGTGGTCCCAGCGCGCACGACCCACGTGGAGTTCCAGGTCTCCGGTAGCCTCTGGAACTGCCGATCTGCAGCCAACAAGGCAGAGTTCATCTCAGCCTATGCCTCCCTCCAGTCCCTCGACTTCTTGGCACTGACAGAAACATGGATCACCACAGATAACACTGCTACTCCTACTGCTCTCTCTTCGTCCGCCCACGTGTTCTCGCACACCCCGAGAGCTTCTGGTCAGTGGGGTGGTGGCATAGGGATCCTTATCTCTCCCATGTGGTCATTCTCTCTTTCTCCCCTTACCCATCTGTCTATCGCCTCCTTTGAATTTCATGCTGTCACAGTTACCAGCCCTTTCAAGCTTAACATCCTTATCATTTATCGCCCTCCAGGTCCCCTCGGAGAGTTCATCAATGAGCTTGATGCCTTGATAAGCTCCTTTCCTGAGGACGGCTCACCTCTCACAGTTCTGGGCGACTTTAACCTCCCCACGTCTACCTTTGACTCATTCCTCTCTGCCTCCTTCTTTCCACTCCTCTCCTCTTTTGACCTCACCCTCTCACCTTCCCCCCCTACTCACAAGGCAGGCAATACGCTCGACCTCATCTTTACTAGATGCTGTTCTTCCACTAACCTCATTGCAACTCCCCTCCAAGTCTCCGACCACTACCTTGTATCCTTTTCCCTCTCGCTCTCATCCAACACTTCCCACACTGCCCCTACTCGGATGGTATCGCGCCGTCCCAACCTTCGCTCTCTCTCCCCCGCTACTCTCTCCTCTTCCATCCTATCATCTCTTCCCTCTGCTCAAACCTTCTCCAACCTATCTCCTGATTCTGCCTCCTCAACCCTCCTCTCCTCCCTTTCTGCATCCTTTGACTCTCTATGTCCCCTATCTTCCAGGCCGGCTCGGTCCTCCCCTCCCGCTCCGTGGCTTGACGACTCAATGCGAGCTCACAGAACAGGGCTCCGGAAGGCCGAGCGGAAATGGAGGAAAACTCGCCTCCCTGCGGACCTGGCATCCTTTCACTCCCTCCTCTCTACATTTTCCTCCTCTGTCTCTGCTGCTAAAGCCACTTTCTACCACTCTAAATTCCAAGCATCTGCCTCTAACCCTAGGAAGCTCTTTGCCACATTCTCCTCCCTCCTGAATCCTCCTCCCCCTCCCCCCTCCTCCCTCTCTGCAGATGACTTCGTCAACCATTTTGAAAAGAAGATCGACGACATCCGATCCTCGTTTGCTAAGTCAAACAACACCGCTGGTTCTGCTCACACTGCCCTACCCTGTGCTCTGACCTCTTTCTCCCCTCTCTCTCCAGATGAAATCTCGCGTCTTGTGACGGCCGGCCGCCCAACAACCTGCCCGCTCGACCCTATCCCCTCCTCTCTTCTCCAGACCATTTCCGGAGACCTTCTCCCTTACCTCACCTCGCTCATCAACTTATCCCTGACCGCTGGCTACGTCCCTTCCGTCTTCAAGAGAGCGAGAGTTGCACCCCTTCTGAAAAAACCTACACTCGATCCCTCCGATGTCAACAACTACAGACCAGTATCCCTTCTTTCTTTTCTCTCCAAAACTCTTGAACGTGCCGTCCTTGGTCAGCTCTCCCGCTATCTCTCTCAGAATGACCTTCTTGATCCAAATCAGTCAGGTTTCAAGACTAGTCATTCAACTGAGACTGCTCTTCTCTGTATCACGGAGGCGCTCCGCACCGCTAAAGCTAACTCTCTCTCCTCTGCTCTCATCCTTCTAGACCTATCGGCTGCCTTCGATACTGTGAACCATCAGATCCTCCTCTCCACCCTCTCCGAGTTGGGCATCTCCGGCGCGGCCCACGCTTGGATTGCGTCCTACCTGACAGGTCGCTCCTACCAGGTGGCGTGGCGAGAATCTGTCTCCTCACCACGCGCTCTCACCACTGGTGTCCCCAGGGCTCTGTTCTAGGCCCTCTCCTATTCTCGCTATACACCAAGTCACTTGGCTCTGTCATAACCTCACATGGTCTCTCCTATCATTGCTATGCAGACGACACACAATTAATCTTCTCCTTTCCCCCTTCTGATGACCAGGTGGCGAATCGCATCTCTGCATGTCTGGCAGACATATCAGTGTGGATGACGGATCACCACCTCAAGCTGAACTTCGGCAAGACGGAGCTGCTCTTCCTCCCGGGGAAGGACTGCCCGTTCCATGATCTCGCCATCACGGTTGACAACTCCATTGTGTCCTCCTCCCAGAGCGCTAAGAACCTTGGCGTGATCCTGGACAACAAACTGTCGTTCTCAACTAATATCAAGGCGGTGGCCCGTTCCTGTAGGTTCATGCTCTACAACATCCGCAGAGTACGACCCTGCCTCACACAGGAAGCGGCGCAGGTCCTAATCCAGGCACTTGTCATCTCCCGTCTGGATTACTGCAACTCGCTGTTGGCTGGGCTCCCTGCCTGTGCCATTAAACCCCTACAACTCATCCAGAACGCCGCAGCCCGTCTAGTGTTCAACCTTCCCAAGTTCTCTCACGTCACCCCGCTCCTCCGCTCTCTCCACTGGCTTCCAGTTGAAGCTCGCATCCGCTACAAGACCATGGTGCTTGCCTACGGAGCTGTGAGGGGAACGGCACCTCAGTACCTCCAGGCTCTGATCAGGCCCTACACCCAAATAAGGGCACTGCGTTCATCCACCTCTGGCCTGCTCGCCTCCCTACCACTGAGGAAGTACAGTTCCCGCTCAGCTCAGTCAAAACTGTTCGCTGCTCTGGCTCCCCAATGGTGGAACAAACTCCCTCACGACGCCAGGACAGCGGAGTCAATCACCACCTTCCGGAGACACCTGAAACCCCACCTCTTTAAGGAATACCTAGGATAGGATAAAGTAATCCTTCTCACCCCCCTTAAAATATTTAGATGCACTATTGTAAAGTGGTTGTTCCACTGGATGTCATAAGGTGAATGCACCAATTTGTAAGTCGCTCTGGATAAGAGCGTCTGCTAAATGACTTAAATGTAAATGTAATGTAAATATTTTATTTTATTTTATTTTTTAAAACTTTTTTTCAGGTGGTGCAGCAGCACCCTACATGGCTATGCATACAAGGTTGAAAACAAAATTGTCAATAAACTATCCTCCTACTTGGCCTATCATAAGTTAAAGTTATGAACAGTAGCCTATTTCCAAATATTTGAATAGCCTAAGAAAGAGTTGACCTAAAGTTGCCGCTTTCAAAAAGAGCAGGTATAAAAGTCTGAATCTATAGGCTTAGGCATATGCTATTCTCAATCACAGCTTTATGAGAGATAGAACAAACCATAGGCCTGTTAAGAAAGGAGGATGATGCAAATAAAGCAATTATTAACCCGTTCTGAAGACGGCCTCTATCCAGCCCATGATTTATAACCTGACTCACTACGGTATAGACTGTCACTCCATCGTGTGCACCCCACACACACCTACCTGACCATGCTGAAGCTCCATCAGAAATCCCAAAAAATATATATATTTGCTTCCACTTAGCCTCTGACCAGGCTTTCAACGAGATGATCTTTCATGAAGTTGTAGCATGCAAGTTTGTTTTAATGAACTTTTTCAATAAAATGTTTTTTGGGGGGTTGGCCAATAGGGGCCGATACCATCATATATCACAATGTTTTACTAGAACATCATCAATATAGGACAAAGCTTGACATCGCCCAACCCTAGTATCTATATATAATAAAAATGTAATTTAGTAGACACATTTTTTTTTCCAAAGTGAGAGTCATGCGTGCACACATATTCACGGACCAACTAAGCCACAGAGGACGGCATCTGTTGCTATCCCAGCATCTAGAACACTATTTTACATCCGTTACTTTACTCGTTCACCCACATTAGATTTATAATGTCGTTTTCAGCCATGATTATCAGAACTCTTCCAGTGGGTCATGTTGTTCTTTTCTTTACTGGCTCCAGTTGCCCCGTGGTTGTGGAAAAGATCTGCATTTTGTAACACATGAAAACTTGGTCACCAAGTCTCAAGGCAATCGTGTTGGTCTCGCCTCGGTATTCGTCAGATGTTCGGTTACTGTTGTTTGTGACCGCCTGTTAAAACAGTCAAAGGTAAGAGACTGATGAATCCGATTACCTCTGGATTTGAATTAGGAGAATCTATCTGACCGTCTAACATCTGCGTTTGCTCTTTATCAAAACAAAGAATGCTGGAGCTCCTCCTCGTCGACTCATCTATATAAATAGCCTCATCTAAATAGTGTATCATCCCTGCTTATCCGTTCTAGAGCAAATAGTGCATCTTATGACTAGGCCTATTGATTTGATGTCAGAGGTATGCCATTCCGAGAAGTAATGCCAGTTAAGATTCCGGTCATTCCGACGGGACCAGAGACGGGACCAGAGGACAAGGCAGCAGATGGGAACCCCGTTCTGTCCCGTCTCTGATTCCCTCCAGAGGACACACAGTGTCCTTGTGTTTTATTCAATAGCATTCAGCCGTTTGTCATCTTCTTGTGACAATTATTCCTATATTCAATTAGCATTAGCAGTCCTGTATTGTTATCATAAACGTGTCTGTCTCATGAATCCTGATGTCCGGTGTTCTATCTCTTATGTTATTCCCTGTGTTTCTGTCTCAGGGTTCCGGCCACTTATCTGGGGTCAAGTCCAATCTCAGTCCGTTTGTCAAGGCAACAGAGTACTCCTCTTCCAGTGATGAAGTCGGGAGTAGTGACGATGAGGGGACTACCAGGTGGGTTCACATAAGGCTGTGGTGGTCATGACATTTTGTCGGCCGGTAACTGTCATGACATTTTGTCGGCCGGTAACTGTCATGCACATAAGTGCGGGTTTTACGGTAATTGACAGTTAATTAACATCTCCAGGCTTCCATGCATGGCCTACAAGCCACTGATGAGGACATTTGGAACATCTACATTTTAAAAAGTTTTAAAAAATAAATTTAATATGGCCTACACCATCACAATATTTATTTTAGGCCGGTCTAAAGAAACATTATGATATGAAGAAATTGTAGCCTATTTCAGAAGAACAGAATAGCTTCTGAGTTGTCCTCATGTTAGGCCCTGATCTGGCTGTGCCATACACTAGTTCATTTGCAGACAAGATTTTCTTATACTTCCAGTGGCATTATTTTATGTTATTTAATAAAAAGAAGAATACAATTGAACATAGCTGAATAAAATAGAAAGGATATTTTTCCTAAACGATTTCCGTGAGAGTGCGCAGACATGCGCAATTAACAAAGTGATCAAATGAAATGCTTAATTTTAGAGTTATTTATACAACTGTAGTTGTGATACAAACCTTAGGCTATAACCTTTGATTTATAATACATTCTAAGGCTGCATGATGCGACTAATGATGATTTGAAAAAGGTTGCATGAAAGGCATGTGCTTTGCTCTGTTTTTTTGGGAGGCTGCACACACTTCATCTGTCTCTCATTCACAATTCGACAAGCACTTGATAATATTCTCACCCATCAGACTATTCTCTATTTAATCTATCCCATATACTAAATAATATGTGTGTAAAATTAGTTTGGATTCTGAACGGGCTGTTATCAGAACAGGGGCAGGGGGAAAAACATGTCACCGTATGCACTTAAATATCAAATGGATGATGCTTTTCCCCCAGTACATACCAGCCAGGTAAGCTACTCCGGTTGTAAAGCGAAGCAATGTGCTTAATATTAGGAAAGTTGAGAAATAAATATAGTAGGCCAAGCCTATAGAAAGCTGATGGGATCCTCCTCTTTTTAATTAAGGCCATCAAAACTCAGTTCTCATGCAAAGCCTATAGAAATGTTGCACAACATGGGCTTATAGGAACACTTATTTCATTCCATGCATCAACCAGCTATGAGGAGCTGGCTCTCGCTGCGCAACAGGTGATCCCATTCCGCTCAAACTCTAAATGCCCGGGCCCTGATAAAGCTGTTATGCAGGTGAATGAGGACCCAAAAGCGACTTGGCGAAAACAGAGTCTTTAATCCAGTAAAGGAAATATGCAATACTCCTAGACAAATCGGAGCGGTAAATAAAGCATAAAAAACAATTCCACTCGTAATGACGAGAACAGACTGGAGACTCGATCATAAACTGTAGGTTGCCTCGGGAAGGCACTTGACCGTAGCAGACTCAGACACCTGCTCACCACGCAGCATCTGAGGGAAACACGACACGACAGGGCGATACAAAGACACAGCACGGTGAACAATATACAAGGATCCGACAGGACAGAAACGGAAAACAAGGGGAGAAATAGGGACTCTAATCAGGGGAAAAGATAGGGAACAGGAGTGGAAAGACTAAATGATTGATTAGGGGAATAGGAACAGCTGGGAGCAGGAACGGAACGATAGAGAGAAGAGAGAGAGGGAGGGAGAGAGAAAAAAGGGAACGAACCTAAAAAGACCAGCAGGGGGAAAACGAACAGAAGGAAAAGCAAAATGACAAGACAATATAAGACAAAACATGACAGAAGCGTTTGATTTTTGATTGCATTGATGTCAGTTTAATTAGAGGGACAATAGAGGCAATAGGAAGTTTGCTAGGCTATTATTGACCATCAGTGGCATCAGAGCGCAGTTTTGGAGGACCCTAGTTACCGTGACTCGACAATCACATGGAATTTGACTGCGGTTATGACTCGTGACTGGCGGTAATACGGTCACCGCAACAGCCCTAGGTTCACCTTGATTGATTGATTTATTTATTTATACTTATACAGCCAAAAACAAGCAGTATACAGTATAACCTCACCAGCGCTCACTGACTAGCATATTACTAGGGCAGCAGGCAGCCTAGCGGTTAAGAGCGTTGGGAGGGTAAACGCTTATTCAAATCCCTGAGCCGACTCGTTGTCAAATCTGTCTGTGCCGTTGAGCAAGGCACTTAACCCTAATTGCTCCTGTAAATCGCTCTGGATAAGACTGTCTGCTGGATGAATAAAATGAACTAAGGTTGAGTCAAATTTTGTTAAACGTTGCAAGAGCCTCCTCTCTCTGACTGCTGTTGTATGTGTTTCTCCAGGTCTCCATTGAGTAATGGGAAGGGCAAGTTCTTCCGAGGAGCCCCCGATGGGATTGTCCTGCAGCCCCATCATAATCTCAACCAGACCACGGTATACATACACACCCTTCTGTCTACACACACACCCACCTCCATACAGTACTACCTCTAGGACATTTTGTGTAAAAGTGCACTCACTTATTAGCTTTGAGAGCTTTCTCACTTGTAACGGATATTTATTCTACACTTGATGAAAACTCATAGCAAATAATTTTCAAACTCTTAACATTGAACGGGATGATGTTCCATGGTTTCAATCGATATTTTAGTCAGATAACAGATGGTGGTGTCCATTGTCTTCAGGTTCATACCACAGTCAGCTTCATTAAATCGGTCTAATAGGTTGCTTAACATGGCTTCCCTGAACTGCTGATTTGGAAATTGGGTCATAGTCAGAGTTCAGGCTTGTTGTAACAGTGCAGATGCTGTGTGAAATCTCGTTACTTACTCACACAGACAGCAGCATGAATTGACCCAAATGGTACCCTACTCCCTGGCTTATAAAGTTCACTATTTTTGACCAGAGCCATATAGACCCTGGTCAAAACTAGTGTACGATATAGGGAATAGGGAGCCACTTGAGCTCAGCCGTGTCCCCGGTCCTGCGTGAGTCATTTGCATGACAAACACTAGAGGGCACTTTGTGCATACTAACTAAAACATGGAGCGGAGCAGAGGAGAGCCCATTGATGCCGTTCTCCCACAGGCCCCTCAGAGCCTCCTCCTCCACCTCCAGTGATGAATGCAATGCCACTTGGCACGGTGTAAGCAGGGCCTAGTATATCCTTGTTTAACTCACCCACTTAAAAAAATAAACAGTCATTGGAGACTTAGTGTCATGAAAACCTAAACAATGCCTTCCTGCCATAAGACAGCGTTAGCATTGGCGTGTGTGTAGATGCCGCTGCCTGTTCCTCCACACAGTGTTGTTGTGACGCAGGGGATACAGTGACAGACGGGCAGTATTAACGAGGGATTATGCCGCTGTTCTGCTGTGTGTCTCTTCTCTAAGCAGAGCAGCGTGGCATCAGGCCTTAAGAGTGGCCAGCCACTACACAGGCCCATGGCTGTAGGATCAGAATGCAATGAGAATTACCTTCTCCCTGATCTTCTGCAGAAGAGCCCGGCCCATGAGCCCCTGGGGCAGCACGTACCGCATGACGTCATCTTCCCCCAGTCTCCGAGCGGACGAGGACCGCACTTTGATGTGAGTTCTCTAGAGATCATAAAATGTTTAAAGGCCCAGCGCAGTCACAATTCTGTTTCTCCTTTGTTTTGTACAACAGCTGAAGAAACTAACACTGTAAAAGTGTGAAAAAAATGTATCAGTGTTATTTCCTAATAGTTGCTGCTTGAAAATACAATCTACATAGGACATTCTAATCAGCCTTTTTTCATGGCCTGTTTGCATGTGCGGGATTTCGGTTTACCTGGTAGCATCACCAGACGGTACATTGGTTAATAGACCAATAACAAAGAGAGTTCCAAACCTCTCTGCCAATAACAGTTAGTTTTATATTTTCATCTCCCCACTGAAGACCACCCAGACAGTCCTAGCAAAATTCTTGCTTGAGATTTTTCTTGCTAATGGACAACTATTACAGTAATATGCATAATTGTTACCTTTGTGCCTTTACGAATATGGGCCTTTAAGAGTAATACTTCATAGAGTGCAGTGGTTGGATCACTGAATTTGTATTTGATGTGAGTTTATCTTTCTCCACTAGGGGGAGATGAAGTAGCAGTTTTAGACTTGCACTCCCCCTTCCATCTCAAGATGGATATCAAGCCTACTGGAAGTATTTGATTTATTGTTGTTGATGTTGTTTCATTTATATGAATTATGATTTTGGATGCCTTTGCAGAAGCCTGTAAACAGTCCTCCAGGGAAAAGCATCTCGTCCTCCTCCTCCTCCTCCTTCACTCCCTTCATTGACCCCAGGCTGCTGCAGATCTCTCCCCCTCAGAGCCCAGTGGGCTACAGTCCTAGTGAGTGCCAACATATACACACTCATACACACTCATACACACACACACACACACACACACACACACACACACACACACACACACACACACACACACACACACACACACACACACACACACACACACACACACACACACACACACACACACTATGCTACAAAGGAAATGCCCCATAGACATTCGAGCACTGCAGTAAATCACTGCATACTAGGGTGGTCTCTAAACAGCATGCTTTGATCTATAAAAAGGACTATATTATCATACATCTCATTCAATGTATGTTTATGTGTTTATATATGTATTGTAAAATAAGAGGGGACAGAGGGGAGGGATTCTCTCACATATGTTTTTTCTCTTGTACATGTTTACAGTAATTAGCATAAGATCAGATGCCTGACATCAAAATTACGTCCCATGGTTGTGAATACGAGTATCGGTTGTGCTTTTCCCCTCCAGCGAGTGGCAAGCCGCTCGCTAATCAGGAGCCAATCAGGAGAGAGGGGCACAGGAAGGGCTCCGTGGTTAACGTGAACCCCACCAACATCAGACCACAGAGCGACACCCCCGAGATCCGCAAGTACAAGAAGAAGTTCAACACCGAGATCCTCTGTGCTGGACTGTGGGGTACGCAACAGTTCAACACTCGACCCCTAGCCCTTATCCCCTAGCAAGGCACCTATATAATAACATTGAGATTAACACCCAATCTGATCCTAACCCCCATCCCCTAGACACTTACTGTGTTGATCTGAAAGGATTGGATATGTAATACTGTGATATGGTAGTAGCTCTACCTTACAATACTGTCTAGAGCAGTAGTTCCCAACCTTTTTTGAACCGTGGCACACCCCACACCAAAAATGTCCCTATTAATGTATTTAGTGGTAATGACCTCCATCATCTATTTCCATGTGTAGCAAGTGAAGTAGAAGATTTCTAAGCAATACAAAATGGAATAGAAATTAAGGAATAAAGATGGCTAAATGAAAAAGAGTAGGCTACAATGATCAACCAACAGGTAGCCTGTTGTTTCATATGAATGGCGTTGTAGACGAGGACTCAGCAAAATAGCCTCAATTAACCTTGCTACTGTAGCTAGCTAGCTTCTTTAAAAAGGATTTGATGCAGTCAAAATAGGAACTACCAGATGGTATGATAGATAACCTATGGCAGCAACAAGTTTGTCTAATTAGCATGAGTCGGTTTGGCTACATTCTCTCACTCTCTCTCCCTCCCTCCATACCACACACATAGACTGTCACATACACCGGACTCTGCTCTTCTCTTGCGCCTCCCCCACCATTCTGCTTAAAAAAGCAGAGCGCAAAGCACCGTCTCCATCTCTCTCTCTCTCTCTCTCTCTCTCTCTCTCTCTCTCTCTCTCTCTCTCTCTCTCTCTCACGTCACTCAAGCAAGTTTCCATTAAAGTTTCTAGATAAATAAAAATGGAAACATGTATTTAGACTATCCGGATATCCGAAAAATGTTCATAATGTTTTTCGAAATAGTGAAATCATTTAAAATGCTCATCCCTAGTTTGTTGCTGAGGCTTGTGATGTTGAGGCCTAAACGCAGGGGCATGGTGTGTTGGTCCAGGTGTGAACCTGCTGGTGGGGACAGAGAATGGTCTGTGGCTGCTGGACAGGAGCGGTCAGGGGAAGGTCTACTCTCTGATCAGCAGGAGACGCTTCCAACAGATGGACGTTCTGGAGGGCCTCAATGTGCTCATCACCATCTCAGGTAATTGCACTAGTTACAGTAGTGCCACACACAAGTATATACAGTACATCTGTCACACACACAGATAAACATACACACACACACACAGATAAACATACACACACACACAGATAAACATACACACACACACAAATAGTCAGTCTTGGAATGTTTTTTGCACCTACTTTTGCAGCCAATTCTCTAGTCCTCTAAACCCCATTACTGTCTCCTCTCTGTCAGGTAAGAAGAACAAGCTGAGGTTGTACTACCTGTCATGGCTACGGAACAAGATCCTACGGAACGACCCAGAGGTGGAGAAAAGGCAGGGCTGGACCTCAGTAGGAGACCTGGAAGGATGTGTGCACTACAAAGTTGGTGAGTATACATTACCTGGCCTTAGATCATGAATGTGTTACGAAACCAATACCTAGCTTACGGATATTGTTGCACTCGCTTCGTCTAGGCGGCGTAGGCCTAGTTACATGGTCTGTAACCTGAATGAATGTGTGCATTTATATGAGAAATCAGCATATGCACCTAGGTGTTGAATGTACATGTGCCCAGGGAGACAGCAACCTTGCCTTGGTCCAGGGCCAGCTCTGTCTCTCTTGACCTCTTAGTCGGCCTGTCCAAGCGGATTCTCATCTGTTCAGATGGTGACGAAACATAAATATGTCCAAACTAAAGAATCAAAAACAAACGGAAGGCCTCATGGCTTCCAAACAAAAAAACAGCAGGCTCACTGCTTGTAAGATGGGACACTGACTGACTGAACCTGATGTGCTTGTCAAGCCTTGGCTCAGCAACTAGACGCGGTTGCTGACACCTGGGGGATGGAGGGTGGAAGTATCTATGTCCTAACACTAACCCCCCCCCCCCTCATATCATAACAATAGCGTCACGACTGATGTGCTGGATCAATCTTTCATTGTATTGCATGACAGGCCTATATGAGTGATGTTAAAAAATGTAGACATATCACTGCTTTACCAAAGGTTTTTGTGTTTGTTGTATTTTATTTTTTATTTTTTATTTCACCTTTATTTAACCAGGTAAGCTAGTTGAGAACAGGTTCTCATTTACAACTGTGACCTGGCCAAGATAAAGCATAGCAGTGTGAACAGACAACAACACAGAGTTACACATGGAGTAAACGATAAACAAGTCAATAACACAGTAGAAAAAAAGAAAGAAAGAGTCTATATACATTGTGTGCAAAAGGCATGAGGAGGTAGGCAAATAATTACAATTTAGCAAATTAACACTGGAGTGATAAATGATCAGATGGTCATGTGCAGGTAGAGATACTGGTGTGCAAAACAGCAGAAAATTAAAATAAATAAAAACAGTATGATGAGGATGAGGTAGGTAAATTAGGTGGGCTATTTAACGATGGACTATGTACAGCTGCAGTGATCGGCTGCAGCGAAAGCAATGTGTATAATACAAGCAAACAACTATTTCAAGATGATTTGATCTATTCTCTGAGTATCTGACTCCATTAGAGCACAATCGGTCAGTGTGTGAGATTGTGGGTGCATGTGAACTGGGTGTGAGGGAGTGATTGTGTGTCACGGTGTAGTGCTAGTGCTGAGCTCAGGAGATGTGAGCCTCTCTTTCCTGCGACTCTTCCTGAGGTTAGTAAGAGTGTTGACAGAGTGAGGACAGCTCAGGGACTCAAACCAAGGAAGGATGTGATGTCATAGTGAAGCACTGTCCTTCCCAGTCCTTCCCAGCACTCCCCTCTGTATTGTTTATCATAGTCGGAGGCATGCTGCTATTGCCTCAGTGAAAGGCAATTGGCTTCCTGCCTTTCAAATCTTAGTTTACACAAGAGTTTCATCCTAAATGGCACCATATTCCTTACATTGGCCTTGGTCAAATGTAGTGCACTAAATATGGAATAGGTCGCAATTTGGGGCACAACCAAAAACCTCTTTGTTGAGATTGTCTAGTGATCATTAGTTCAAGACCACTGACACGTAAGTATTACAGACTGATGTAGTGAAAGCCTTTATCTTGTTCTGTTTCCATTATGAGAGAAATCGTTAATCCTAATTGAAATCCCTGCTTTTTTGTTACATGTCATTTCAGTTCGATATGAGAAGATTAAGTTCCTGGTGATTGCCTTGAAGAATGCTGTGGAGGTGTATGCATGGGCTCCCAAGCCTTACCACAAGTTTATGGCTTTCAAGGTGAGAGTCACATCAAATATGTATGGAGGAAAATGGAAACAGCTTCCCCCTTACTAAAATGTAAAAATGTCAAATGTCAACACTACCTTCCACTTGTCTTCTTCTCTATGGCGATGTCCTTTCATTGTAGCCTGGGTGCCACTCCTTATGGAATTGTCACGACCATGTTTGGCTTGGAGTAGGCATAAGCACAAACGGATCTGGGACCGGGATACTTTCGTTGTGAATCTAGAATGCTCTAATGATAGACAAAGAGAATATGTAATGCTATTAAGGTCACCTTGATAACACTGTCCTAGTTCTGAACTCTCCTCAGTGGCTTGCCCTACTTCTTACACATCTTTCTAGAATGAACCGTTTTAATTATTTCTACTCACTGCACAGAAACCATGAAAGATATGAAATATACTAACCTTGGTGGTCAACATGGGTTAGCTCCTAGTGTTAGCTCCTGGGTGTACAAAACATTAGGAACACCTGCTCTTTCGATGACACAGGTTAATCCACGTGAACGCTATGATCCCTTAAGTCCACTCTAATCACGGTAGATGAAGGGGAGGAGACAGTTTAAAGAAGGATTGAGACCATTGAGACAGGGATTGTGTATGTGTGCCATTCAGATGGTGAATGGGCAAGACGAAATATTGAAATATGGCTTTGAATGGGGTATGGTAGTAGGTGTCAAAAGCGTGAAAAACCCAGGTGCGCACCGTTTTGATTGTGTCACGAATTGCAACGCTGGGTTTTTCACGCTCAACCGTTTTCTGTTTGAATCAAGACTGGTCCACCACTCAAAGGACATCCATGCAACTTGACACAACTGTGGGAAGCATTGGCGTCAACATGGGCCAACATCCCTGTGGTACGCTTTCGACACCTTGTAGAGTCCATTCCCCAATGAATTGAGGATGTTTTGAGGGCAAAGGTTCCTAATGTTTTGTACACTCAGTGTATGTCTTCACCAGGAAGAACTATTGGCTCTAGTTATACTGTATACTATAAATATAGTTATACTGTATACTATAAATATAGTTATACTGTATACTCTTCCAAAGTCATTCCTAATGTCTGTCCTTGTTGTGTGTATCCAGTCGTTCGGCTCGCTCCCCCAGAGGCCTCTGTCTGTGGACCTGACGGTGGAGGATGGACAAAGACTCAAGGTCATCTACGGTTCCCTGTCGGGCTTCCACGCCATCGACGTGGACTCAGGGACGCCCTACGACCTCTACTTGCCAACGCACGTGAGTCCTCCACCCCCAACTCAACCTCAACCCCAGCCTCCTCTAAACTCTCCCACCCCCCCTCCACCCTCTCCCCACCCCAGCCTTCTTTCTCCCTCTCGGGGCCATGCAGCCTGGGTCTTTGGGTCTCTGCCAGACCTCCAGCCTACAGTTTCTGTGTCTCTATTCTATAGCAGATAAGCAGCTCTTCTCCTCTGCACCCACACCACTCAGCGTGATCTTTTGTTCTGACTCAGAGTTGACGTGGGTAGAAGCTGTTTGCCACCACAGCCAGTTGACTAATGCGGTTGATACAGTATAATATCGACAGGATGGGTTTGTGTTTAAGCCAGGCCTGCTACTGTCAGTATCTGACCTTGTGGCACTTGTCTTTGGAGCAGCAGGCAGCCTGGCGGTTAACAGCGTTGGGCCAGTAACCGAAAGTCGCTCTGGATAGGAGCGTCTGCTAAATGACTAAAAAGTCAAATGCAAATGGGTTTCTCGAAAAGCCACCTCGTATGAATTCTGCTCTGTCACGGTATAAGCTCAAACATCACTTACCTCAGAGCAAAGGAGATACAGTGCATTTAGGGAGCTTTTCCTCTCGGGAGCAAACAGATTTACTGAAATATAACTCAAGCTTCACTCCAGTAATCTACCGCGGTCACAACAGTTGTCTGAAGATACAGGGAGGTCAGCCTTGGTCAGTTATCAGTTAATCTCAGTGATGGCTGTGTTTGGCTGACTACCAGGAAGTGAATGAGGCTGAGAATGACTGAGTAGCCAGCTGAACCAAGTGATGGCTATTGTGTTAGTTAGAACTTCTAACCCCTCTATGAGGCTCAAGATGTAGCAGGGTGGAATAATGCAGATGTGCAGATTGTTGCACTCTTAGTCACTGTGGACAGGGGAGCTGAGGCAGCCTCTACTCTTGCTGATGAGAATCCCACACACCCACACAATTCTGCAGAGCTGCTGGGAGCTGAGAGCCAGAGCAGAGGAAGAATACATTCTCAGAAGGAAATGAGCTCTATTACACACTCACAATACACACTCACATACACATACACTTGCACACTCACTTTTGTGCGTACATCTACACAAATATAGACTTGTACACACACGCACACACACTGTACCCCCTCCCAGTGCTGTGCCCTCAGAGGTGTGCTGTGGCTCTATCCCACTTCTCCCACCGTGCTGGCCCACATAGCTATCATTGGCTGCTTCTCTTTGGCCCCAGTCTCCAGCCATGTGTGCTACTTTTCACCAGATAGATAGCTCTAAAAATACCTTGGCAGCGCCAGCAAACCATGTGCCTGCTAAAGTGACCTGTTATTCTCCCATTTTTTCTCATAACAGTGATATATTTAGAGAGCACTACCACACACTCGATAACACTGGTGCCTTAGTCTCTTACACTGCAGCGGAAGAGAAGGGTCCTTCTCTTTTACCCGATCACTCGCTCTCACATTCACTCTCGTATTCACTCACTCTCACTGACACTCACTGGTCCGCTCATTCTTTCCTTCACACACACACACACACAACTTTTCTCCCACGTACGTTCTCCCTGCTGGCTGCGGTTGATGATGAGATGATAAGGATACCGAGGCAGCGGATTAAGATAGCGCTGCGTCTGTGGATGCCAGTGTTGATGCTGAGGATTGTGGTGGCACAGCCACAGTGGCATGAGGACAGCGGGTGGCAGCTGGGGGGACAGGCTCTCGGCCGGGCAAGTATGGGGATCCTGTGGTGACTAACACTGGTCCTGTGGTAACTTACACAGGTCCTGTGGTGACTTACACTGGTCCAGTGGTAACTTACACAGGTCCTGTGGTGACTAACACTGGTCCTGTGGTAACTTACACAGGTCCTGTGGTGACTTACACTGGTGTTCGAGGCACTCTTGCGTCTATTCGCCAGCGCTTGGTACAGCCGACTCAGGACGTGACCGCGCCGTTTCGTGGCTGCTGAGGACTGCGCGCAGGCTAAGTCCCGCCGGTCGCAGTCCTGTGGTGACTGTGACTTACTGTACATAGAAGCTTTTGGGGTTGTTTGAGGTGTTGGTTTGTTTGGGGATTTGGGGTTTGAGGTTATACCTGCTGTTTAAGCTACTAGTCTAAGCCAGTACGTGGACTCGCTTATAGCAGCTCTTATGTAGAAGGACTTTGTTATAATCTTCTTATACGAAGGGGTATTTTGGGGGTTATTGTAGATCTCTTGTGGTCTTAGAAACGTTGTGTATGTGTGAATGTTGCATCCTCATAGAGATAACAGAGACTAAAAGACAGTCTCATTGTTTGAATGTTGGCTATTATGCAAGTGCTTATGAGGGACCTGGGGGGGGTCAGAAGTGGCTCCCTCCTCCGCCTCGCTGCCACTTATTCAACCCAAGATGCTGTTCAGTTGTTATATTCATAGGTTGCACCTCCGTCACTCGGTCGCATCATGCCATTGTTATGAACGTTCTCAAGCCGCCCTCTATCAGCGGCGCCATAATGGTGCCCTAAAGTGATGATAAGCCCAAGTCATTCTGGACAGAGGCTAAATTACACTGTAGTGCCTGGCAATACGATGACATTGCTAAAGTAGTCAAATATTTATTAGGAAACAACTCTGCCAGCATTATCATGTCATCAAATGTACTTTAGACAGATCACAATATTGTCATTAGATAGCAAAGCAATGCTAATGTTAGCTTGCTAAAATCCAGTGGCCTCCCCTCAATCTTAGCTAGCTAGCTAACGTTATACTGCATCTAAAGTCAACATGGTGACATCAAAATTATGACAAATGGTTTTCCTACCAATTATTTGCCTGCTGTTGAATGTCATTGTATTTCCAAGCCACTTTAATGCACTTTTGATGAAATCTTCATCAGCGCTCATTGACGAAGCATTGAGTAGTATCAGGCATCAGTCCAAAACGAACGTTCAAAACAAGTATTGTGACGAAACATGCAACCCATGAGTAGCTCTGCATCACATCTCAGTGGAGCTCACCCAGCCATAGTAACAACACTCATTTGGGTACCTGAGTTGCATCCCCATGTCAGGGGAGAAAGAGCTGATCACTGAGCGTCTTTGGCAAATGAGATTGTAATTAAAGGAATTAAGTGAAAACATTGTATGGCAATTAATTAGCTGAGACAGAATCAATTAAGCGTTGTCACCCTCTCTCTGTTGCCACCTGTAGTCAGTGACTCGGCTGATTCAACATGTTGTTTAGCCTCAGTTCACTGACTCTGAACCAGCTTCTCATCAAACAGAATGAATCCAGATGGTTCCAGGGAGGGAGAGTGGGAGTGTGAGGGAGCAATGATACTTTGTTTTATTAGCCAATGTTATCTGGTAGGCTTAGGCGATATACCGTATATACCGTATACTGGGGTATTTAGACATACCGACGGATTCATTTTAATACCGGGGGGCTGCAGGGGTGTGTGCTACGCCACAGCTTATAACTAACTATAAGTTAACTATCCAAGATGTGCCTAATCAATTATATCCAGCTCAGGATTCCAGCTATGCATTTGGATTGCTAACTTGCTAGCTCAGTGGCTAGATGGCAAGATCAAGCTACTTGGTTACAGCAGAGACAATCCAGCCCCTTCTGGATCAAGATCCATATCTTTTTTTTTTACTTTTTTTTTATTTTAAGGAATAGCACCGCTTGTGTGCACTTCCGATAATACCCGGTATGGTACAGAAATAGTATGAAAGTCTTGATACTGTCCAAACCTATTAGTTGGTGTATTAGGAGGATTACCCCTGGTGATGTGGATGTAGCTGGGTGAGTAATGCTGTTGCTGGTAGAGATGATGAGGTTTGGAGTGAGAGTGCTGTGCTGCGCTTCCCATTGTCGTCAAATAAAGTCAAGTCAATTGTTATTTTCCAACAGGGAAATTGAGTTTGCAGACAGAATAATACCATATAACACTGTACGAGAGAGCTACACTATAGAAAACATTATGGGTGTGTCTTAAATTGCACCTGTCAGGCCCGTAGGGCTCTGGTCAAAAGGAGTGCGCTATATAGGGGATACCATGCCATTTGAGACTTAACCCATCTTATCCTCATCTCATCTGACTGTGTGTGTTTGTCTGTCTTAGATCCAGGGTGTGATCCGGCCCCATGCCATCATCATCCTACCCAACAGCAGTGGCATGGAGGTTCTGGTGTGTTATGAAGACGAGGGGGTCTACATAGACACATATGGACGCATCACCAAGGAAACAGTGCTGCAGTGGGGAGAGATGCCTGCATCTGTCGGTGAGTTTCTGTACATCGTAGCCACCCACCAAATCAAAACCTGCAGGCTGTGCATGTGTACGTGTGTGCGTGTGCTTGTTTGCATATCTCTTGAAAGACGAGAGAGAGAGAGAGAGAGAGAGAGAGAGAGAGAGAGAGAGAGAGAGAGAGAGAGAGAGAGAGAGAGAGAGAGAGAGAGAGAGAGAGAGAGAGAGAGAGAGAGAGAGAGAGAGAGAGAGAGAGAGAGAGAGAGAGAGAGAGAGAGAGATTCCACCTCCACTCGGATTGAAAAACTAGTGCTTATAAGTCTAATTTCATATTAAAATGGATAGATTTGATAGACCTGCAGACCCAGACCATTTTAAAAATAGAGCATGTCTCTTGTATTGACCCTTTTTGTTATGCCGCAAGCAAGAAGTTAACCTTGTTTATTGTACTTAGATCACTGGGTGCAAAGAGGAGTCAAGCTGGATCCAACTCCTCTAGACATATTTGGGACAGTGGCTCTAAAAATAAGATGTTCTGTTAGACTCATTTAGTTGGGTCCATTGGCCAGGTCATTATTCAAGGGAAAAGGGTGTCTGTGGGGAATAGACTCACAGACAGGACAGCGCTCAGCCGAGTCTGGACCAGAGTATATAGAGTGTAAATAAACTCTGGGTGTAGGCTCTAAAGAGGAGAGTGTGGTAAAGGGGAACCTGATTGATTTTCATCTCTAGATGCGTCTCGAGATTGGTTTACAACATGGCACTCACTGAGAGGCAGAAACCAGGGTCTAAAACCCTGAGTGTGTAGTCTAGTGACAAAGGGTGCATCCCAAGTGGCACATTATTCCCTATATGGTGTACTACTTTTGACAAGAGCCATACAAATCAAATCAAATTTTATTTGTCACATACACATGGTTAGCAGATGTTAATGCGAGTGTAGCGAAATTCTTGTGCTTCTAGTTCCAACAATGCAGTAATAACCAACAAGTAATCTAACTAACAATTCCAAAACTACTGTCTTATACACAGTGTAAGGGGATAAAGAATATGCACATAAAGATATATGAATGAGTGATGGTAAAGAGCAGCATAGGCAAGATACAGTAGATGGTATCGAGTACAGTATATACATATGAAATGAGTATGTAAACAAAGTGGCATAGTTAAAGTGGCTAGTGATGTATTACATGTACATGTATTACATAAGGATGCAGTCGATGATATAGAGTACAGTATATACGTATGCATATGAGATGAATAATGTAGGGTATGTAACATTATATTAGGTAGCATTGTTTAAAGTGGCTAGTGATATATTTTACATCATTTCCCATCAATTCCCATTATTAAAGTGGCTGGAGTTGAGTCAGTGTCAGTGTGTTGGCAGCAGCCACTCAATGTTAGTGGTGGCTGTTTAACAGTCTGATGGCCTTGAGATAGAAGCTGTTTTTCAGTCTCTCGGTCCCAGCTTTGATGCACCTGTACTGACCTCGCCTTCTGGATGATAGCGGGGTGAACAGGCAGTGGCTCGGGTGGTTGTTTTCCTTGATGATCTTTATGGCCTTCCTGTAACATCGGGTGGTGTAGGTGTCCTGGAGGGCAGGTAGTTTGCCCCCGGTGATGCGTTGTGCAGACCTCACTACCCTCTGGAGAGCCTTATGGTTGTGGGCGGAGCAGTTGCCGTACCAGGCGGTGATACAGCCTGCCAGCATGCTCTCGATTGTGCATCTGTACAAGTTTGTGAGTACTTTTGGTGACAATCCGAATTTCTTCAGCCTCCTGAGGTTGAAGAGGCGCTGCTGCGCCTTCTTCACGATGCTGTCTGTGTGAGTGGACCAATACAGTTTGTCTGTGATGTGTATGCCGAGGAACTTAAAACTTACTACCCTCTCCACTACTGTTCCATCGATGTGGATAGGGGGGTGTTCCCTCTGTGCTGTTTCCTGAAGTCCACAATCATCTCCTTAGTTTTGTTGACGTTGAGTGTGAGGTTATTTTCCTGACACCACACTCCGAGGGCCCTCACCTCCTCCCTGTAGGCCGTCTCGTTGTTGTTGGTAATCAAGCCTACCACTGTTGTGTCGTCCGCAAACCTGATGATTGAATTGTAGGCGTGCGTGGCCACGCAGTCGTGGGTGACCAGGGAGTACAGGAGAGGGCTCAGAACGCACCCTTGTGGGGCCCCAGTGTTGAGGATCAGCGGGATGGAGATGTTGTTGCCTACCCTCACCACCTGGGGGGCGGCCCGTCAGGAAGTACAGTACCCAGTTGCACAGGGCGGGGTCGAGACCCAGGGTCTCGAGCTTGATGACGAGCTTGGAGGGTACTATGGTGTTGAATGCCGAGCTGTAGTCGATGAACAGCATTCTCACATAGGTATTCCTCTTGTCCAGATGGGTTAGGGCAGTGTGCAGTGTGGTTGAGATTGGAGCCCTGGCCAAAAGTAGTATAGGGAATAAGGTACCATTTGTGCCAAAATCTAAGTCTGTGATGGTGTGTGTGTCTCCACAGCCTACCTGCAGTCCAACCAGGTGATGGGCTGGGGAGACAAAGCCATCGAGCTGAGGTCAGCTAACACAGGCAACCTTGAGGGAGTCTTCATGCACAAGAAGGCCCAGAAACTCAAATTCCTGTGTGAGAGGAATGACAAGGTAAGACAACATCCCAATATCACCAAAACATACCTTGGTCAAAGCTCACATGACACCCTATTCCCCCCATATTACTTGTAGGGCTTATATAGGGCTTGGCTAGATACAGAAAATATGTCCTAGATACTGTATGTTGTTCTTAATATTGTAGGTGTTGAATATTATACCGGAAGTTGTAAATGTTTAACTGCTTCATCTATTTTCTGTGTGAAGGTGTTCTTTGCCTCAGTGCAGTCAGGTGGCAGCAGCCAGATCTACTTCATGACACTGGGCCAAAACTCTCTGTTTAACTGGTGAGCTCTGGGGCTTGAAAACAACAAACATTCATACAGGGATCATCTCAGAAACAACATGAATTATGCTCAGATACAGTCCTCTTAAAAACTGAAGTTACACTTTAGTAGTACAGCTACAAAACCCCATGCATATGAGGGTACACCATTAGCAATCAGCATTATTTATTATTTCTGTGACTAAGGTCAACACATTGGTTTTATGCTGGTTATTTCAAGTCTCTAGCTCTAGTAGTGAATATTGCGCCTTAATAGCCATACACAGGGCTTATTCTTTATGTTTTGAAATACATCGGCAACCTACATTTGAATTCATATTGATCTCAATATCACATGGACTTAAAAGCACAATTGCTTCTTTGTTTATATCCGAAATGCATCAACACGTTTTTTATTAAGTGATTGTTGGTATATTCATCACTGTATTATTAGCAAGTGCCATTGTTGGTGTTAAATCCTATTTACCATCCAGTATTATTTGCAAGTATTATGTGCTTTTAAAGTTGCACAGTCAAGTTGCACGTCAGGAAATGAAAATCAAATGTTGTTACTCCAAAGGGAGTGACAAAACATAAGTCCCTTAATAATGAAGAGTGCATTAGAAAGAATACAGGTTAGTGGGCTAGTCATCGTTTTTAAATGTAGACACTGCAAATGGCTTGTCCTTATTTCTCACTATTAAGTCAATTTACTGCCCTTGCAATTCCAATGGTGTATACTTAGTTTTACGGTCTCCACTTTCTACTCGTAATTTAGATGACCAAATAGGCATTATATACCCTGTTGCATCTCTTGATATAGAACAGATCATGTTTTGCATTAAGTCGTTTTAAAGAGGAAGAAGGAAAGGATCAGGATGTTGACCTCGTGCTATATAGGTATTTTTGTACGTAAGTGGATGTACATATTATTTGCACTGTTTTCTAGATATTTTATATCCACTGGTCATCTCTATGTACAGGTTAATGGATTTGCAAATGATCTAGCCCTTTGCACTATGACCACTTTTGTAAATGTTCAATGTAAAATGCTTTATTGTCACTGTGTAATACATTTGAAGTCCTTTTGAAGTCCTTTATTTACAACAATTTGATAGCATCACATTAAACAGAGATTGCATCTGATTTAGATCAAGCTAAATCTTGTATTTAATATGTCATGATCTAAAAAAATGATGTTATAACAGCAATAGGCTTTCAACTCTTTAAATTATAAAATATATACTCTTTTGTAAAAAAATATATATATATATGATTGTTAAAGGACATTGAAATAATTGATCTGTACCACAAATGTGAAATGTAAACTCAAATCAATTGTATTTTTTTTCCAGTTTTATTTTGTTTTGCTTTTTTTGCCACCAAATGGAGCTCAACATTTTCATTTCAAATCCAGTTTGGACAATTATAGTTACTTTATCTTCATGATAGAAATACTGCAGCTGGTTCTGTATTTTCAACTGAAAAGGAACTTTTTCAAGGGACAGTTTGATATGATGTTGTTATTTTGTTGTTACCAAAAAGCATCTCATATTTTTATGTGAGCATTCACTCATGAGGTGTATTCAACTGACAATATATTTAGATTAGAAGGAATAGCCAGTTAGGTACTCAGTTTCACATAGCAATTATTTGAACGTATATTTACCCTATAATGATTTCCATGAAGTTTCCATGAACTAATGCTTTCATTGTCATTGGTCTAATTCGCAGATTTTTACAGAACTTACATTCTGACTGAGATTTGTAGTTAAGGCAAAGTGGTAAGGAATCAATCAAATTGAGTTTTGACTAAATGTTTTTATTAATAGATCGGTTTTAATTAAGTATTTTTGAGAATAGTAACAGAGCACTCAGTTTATATCTCATTCATTTGGCATGTATGATGCAAATGTTATAATTTGTCAATTTGAAATAGGAGATTGAATGGGTAGATTTAAACCATTTAAACTTTTTATCCTGAACTTACATTTGAACAATGTTTTTTTTATGCCTAAGTAGAACTTGTGACAGAGAGTCACTATATTGTCCATTTGTAAACAGTTGGTAATTATTTCTATAAAAAACAGGGATTTTAAGCAAAAGTTGTGATATCAGGCATGTTGCTGAGTTAAATAATAGTTTATCAACTGACAGTTATATTGCAGTTGAGGATTGTGAGTCATAGCACTCACTGTGTCATTTCCCCTCCTATCCACCCCCATATTTCAGGAAGTACTCTTGTATGAAATCATGGGTTTGCTTGTCCTAATGAGAGGTGTGTGCTGTAGGAAGGACTGAGGAGGTTGATGATGGTTTGTGTCAGGTGTGTGTCGTGTAGCTGTGAAGATTCCTCTCTGCTTTATATGATGCAGAGCAAATTGAGTTTTTGTTCTCGGGAATTTGAGTAAGATGGAGAAAGAATTCCGAAAGGTTTTTGATGTTGAGTGTAGTTGACGGTTATGTGAGATTTTAGTGAATAGACTGGTAGACCAATCAGTCTTGATCCATTTTTCCCCTACAAAATATATATATATAGTGTATAAAAAAACAATTAGAATAAAGTTGACCACTTTATATTGATAAATATCCACAAAATATATTGTTTCCTTACCTGTTATTTTTCCATTTTGTTTTTGAAATTGTGTTGCAATATCATTTGTATTTTATTTTGTCCTTTCTTTTGTCTTACTTTTGCTTTATTTTTGCACTGGAACTTTCTTATCATTTTACAGCATGTACTGTATACTCAACTCGTGAAATTAATTAGTAACACTAATTGAGGTGTTATTGTATAAAAAACAAAACTGTTGAACAATAAAAGATGTAAACAAATTATTGTGATGTTCAGTGGTTATTTGAATAACATTGGAACAATATCAACTTACCAAAACTGTACATTTGGAGGTAGTCTAGGACTATGTCATTCTTATGGTTATACTTTAAGAACAGCACCTAGAGTACGGAAGAGGTTGTTTCAGTGGACCGACCTTTTAACATTCCCAAGTTATTAATGTCACACAACACCTGTGCCAATCAGTGATCGAGCTGGGAGCTGAAACAGGAAACATGGGTTCCATCTTCACCCGGAACCAAGTGTGACTGGCACCCAATGTAATAGGGACTTCCACACACAAGCTATTTCTTACGTATGATGCATTCCACCTGCACATGATGATTCAAGACTTCCATTTAATTTCCACATGCTTACAGTATTCCTGTATCTGTTGAAGCAGTCACAGTGTTTGGGCAGCGTGCTAGCTAGGGTCTGGTCTATATTTGCAGGTCAGAATGTTTAGTTCTCTGGTTAACTGTGGAGTCAGCTGTGTCAGATGGAAGGGAGGTAACCTGAGACGGGCCCTAGCTCACTTCCTCAACTAACTCCCTCCTCAGGCTCAGTCAGACGCTGCTATAGTGGAGCTGGTGGCTCTCAGTCCCAGCCACTGCCATGGCTGCCTCCCCCCACCTAACACTCCCCCTGACGCCCCCCACCACCACCCATCCACCTCCCTCCCGTCTGGATACCACCCCTGTAGATGACAGTTGAGTGGTGCTCAGAGAAGGACCCTCTGCGCCCCCTTGGTGAGCAGGGAAGAGAGTGTGCCAGGGAGAGGAGCAGAGAGAACCATTTGTCTGCCTGTCTCACACAGTACAGTCATCACCCATTGGACTAGTAGCTGCACAGTGGTCCACTGGTAAGGTCTCTGCATGGTGTGGGGCTTTTTATTTTCCCCAGAGGAACCATTAGTTGGGTGGTCTAGGGGTCAGGTGTTGGTACAGCTTAGGATCATCTGGCTTATGTCACCGGATCCTTACTCAAAATATGTCCTGGTTTGTGTTGACTGTTGACTATACATAAAGCTGTAAAGCTATCTGTCTCTTACCAAATTTAAATGGAAGGTACATGTGCATGTTTATCTACTGTATCAAACATGAAATCTTAGCCTGGTAGTCATGTCAAATTTGAATGACTTAACTGTTTTTTTGTGATCAAACTGTATAAGCTGGCAAATCAAAAGTTGTGTAGTGAAAAATGTGTTGCATTTGCTGGGATTTAACTTTGGAACTGCAAAAGTGTGTCAATTATATTGTGTGCAGCGGGGTGAGCCAGCTTGGCATTCCAGGGTGCAGTTGGGGATGATGGAAGGGGCCAGGATGGGGAGGGAGGGTGGGGGGGGGGGGGCTTGGCCAGGCCAAACATGCTTCTGCAATGCACTCTGCAAACTGAGAGGTCTGATTGGCCGGGCATCATGTGCTCCTCGCTCTAAATTGGTCCACCTGTAGACAATTCCAAGACCTGTTGGAATTGTTGACTTGTGCAATGGCTTGATGATTAAAACCAAGTCAGTCAACAAATATTCAATTATAGCCCACGAGTGTTTCACAATATCAGTAGTAGCAGTTGGTTGTATGTACAAACTCCACTAGATTCTCAGTGGCCTTGTGCAACTTAAACATGTCAGGAGTCTGATGACTTGCAAATCTTTTGATATCTTTTGAACAAGAGAAGACCCAGAATGTCACATGACACAATTTGCTGACTTGTTTATTTATTGGAGACGTCCCCTCCAGTCATTCTACTTTGAGATGTGGGGTTTTGAAGTCGTTCAGTTTGGTTGATGAACAATTGCATTACTGTAGACCTGGGTCAATAACTGGCATTCTGAACATGTTTATTTCACCAGGTGTTATCTGGTATTTTGACCACATTTTAGTTCATTGGAATATGGGCTCAACATGACCATATCAGTGTGTTAAAGCCTGGATCACTATCCTGTCTGATGATCCACCTAAATAACTACCCTTAATAAGATTCCAGCATCCTGCCAAGTACATAGGCTCCCGCTGGACATAAGCTGCAGTATCATTACTGAGCTGTGTTGTGATGGTTGGGATGGAATGTATCCATGACTGGACAATGATATGTGTCGGTATTAGAGAGGTGTAACAGTTTAACTTTAGTCCGTCCCCTCGCCCCTACACGGGCTCAAACCAGGGACCCTCTGCACAGATAGACAACAGTCACCCACAAATAATCGTTACCCAGCAAGGGGAACCACTACTTCAAGGTCTCAGAGTGATGTCACCGATCGAAACGCTATTAGCGCGCACCACCGCTACCTAGCTAGCCATTTCACATCGGTGATAGAGGCAGCTGCAGTACAAACAGAAGGCTCCTATGGTGGCAGACTGATGGATACAGGGTCATTCCTACAATGCGGTGCCTTTTCTGTCCTCAGGAAATATCACTTTAGTGTAAAATTGCGAAATTGCGAAAGGCTTTAAATGTAATGTCAGGTGTCCTTTACCTTAAAAACATTCAAATATGGATCTTGAAAGGGAATTTAAGCATTTTAAACACTTTTTTTCAGTGGATGTAGGCATTTTTGCAATGTTCCTGGGTGTTATTCATCAAATTCCACGATAAATATAAGCCATAAAATAATGACGTTTCATTTTTCTGTCCTCGTTAAATTCTCTCTCATCAATAACTTTTTTTTCATAATTGTTGTATTTATTATTATTTTATTTCAGATTGTCTTTGTGTCCCTGATATCACTTTCCACCTTGTTAGTTTGTTGTTATTCTCCATTTAAGAAAACGACCCCTTCCTACAATGGCGCCACATTCAGGAAGTGTCATAATTTCTTTGGATGGAAAACAATGGTGCAAAGCTAAATAAATATAAACACTCAGTTTTATCTATTTTTCCACCCTCTTAGGCTAAATTATAGAGAACATTTGAAATGTTAAAATATGTTTGATAGAGAAGTTAAAATCCTGTTCAAGTGCTGTTATGCTTGCTCAATCTTGCTCACTCACAGAGCTATGGCTAATTTAGGCTCAAAATGTCTACTAGGTTGTGCTCTGAACAGGTTCTGAACAGGTTGGAAAATGAACATAGACTTTTTTTTCTGTGTCTGAGCTTGACCAAAAGTTACAAGGTCCAAAATGCACCACATTGTAGAATGTTATAGTATGTTCTTCCTTCCAAAACTGGCTGTTCAGTTTGGCAGGCCTAATAACCATTTTTGGTAACACTTTACTTGACACCCAGCATCATAACATGTTATATGACATATATCATAATATGTCATAACAGCTGACACAACGTGTCAAAACCTGTCATAATATGGTCATAACACTGTCATGACACATATATTTAGAACTGTTGGGACATATATTGTGTTATTTTATGGCTGGTTATGACACCTACATAAGAGTGTCATAACCCACAAAACCTACCACACAAGGCAATTCATTCCATTACACCATAGCCTACTTGTCAACAGTATGTTTATGTTATATAACATTTTCTGAAATTGACTATATCAATTTATCATTGTAATTGTGCACCTACCCCAATGCTCTGTTGCTGATGACTGGAATGAATGTAGGAGCATAGGAGGAGGACAAGACACCCTATTTTTGACTGATGACTATCATAAGGGCATGGACAAGAGAGACCTATCTGGCTTATATGGTATTGATGGTCATAATTGCTTCTTGACAGTGTCATCAAGTGCATTTTCTTAGTCCAAGTAGAGTGACACATGATGGTCATAATGCTTCATGACTGTGTCATACAGTGCATTTTCTACAAGTTATATATATATATTTTTTTGTTTGTTTTTTAAATACATGACCATAAAGAATTCATTACAATAACAACAAAGGATTTAAGAAACAAACTTTAAAAGGAAAGGAAACTTCTTGGCAGGGAAAAAGCACATTTCAAATATAGGTTTTTACACTCTTGTGTAGGTGTCATAACCAGACATAAAATAACGCAATATATGTCACAACAGGTGTAAATATATGGCTCATGACAGTGTTATGACCACATTATGACACGTTATGACAAGTTATGTCAGCTGTTCTAACATATTATGGCATGGTTATGACCGTGTCATAACGTGTTGTGACGCTGGGTGTCAAGTAAAGTGTTACCCAATTTTCTACACATGATTTGAAAGTGGCTTAATGTTAATTATACTGTATAAAGCTGAAATAAGACCTTAGCAAAGAGACGCTCATTGCTTGTGCCTGTAGTTTCAGAGGGCATGCATGGGTATTGAGACTGGCCTTGTTTATGCCTCTAAACACTCCAAAGCTGTCAGATGTCGTGCCTCTCTGGTAATGTGTAGAGGAAGGTGTGAATTACAGGCCTGTATTTTCATGTTCCCTCATTTGCATTTACCCCCCCCCCCCCCCCCCCCATATAGGGTATGCGGGAATGAGCTACCATATATATATATATTCCCTCCTTTTATAAAAAGTGGGGTTGTTGTTTCCTATGATGAGGATATGGGATGTGTTCGGAATGGATGTGTTGTTTAAGAGGACAATGCGAGCTGAGCAAGCGAGGGGATGACCAGGGTGAATATGTGAATTAAACCCACTGTCGATTAGGGACCGCACTTTGGCTCCAGTGGACATTCCAGACCAGGCCGGTGGGGGAAGATTTATCTTACGCCATGTGTTTCTAAATCCAACGCACAGAAGGCGAAAAACAAAATTAGATTGTGGCTTAGCTCGGGTTTCCTCTCGTCCAGAAGCTCTACTCTAGCTAGTAGCTAGCTAGCCAGTCCTCCAGGCTCAGGGTGGGGGCTGAAAGGTGGTAGAGGCCCAGTCACTGGATCTCCTGCAGGGTACACTGAGAATATCATGCTGGCCTGCTGGGTGAAAGCAATGCACAGTGTCTTTTGCATGTCTCAAACAAGCCCCCTTGTTATGAAGTTGAATTAAAATTATGTTGAATATAATAATGAACTACATTCATAAATCTGACTTCATTATTATGTGAATAAATGCAACAGGCCCTGTATGTCTCTGGAGGATCTAGTCAAGGTAGCAAGCCTTGCATCACCTCTTAATATGACTACTATGAACATGTGTCTATCTTGCACTGTTATGCAATTATTAAGAGATACAAACAGCTAATCCTGGCGACCAATGTTCTTGCAGTAATTTATTGAGTCAAGTACACCAGGGATGCCAAGGTGGAACCCAAGCATATACAGTGCATTCGGAAAGTATTCAGACCCTACGTTACAGCCTTATTTTTTTCCTCATCAATCTACACACAATACCCCACAGCCAGAAGAGGGCTGGCCACCCCTCAGAGCCTGGTTCCTCTCTAGGTTTTTTCCTAGGCTCTTGCCTTTCTAGGGAGTTTTTCAAAGCCACCGTGCTTCTGCGTACATCTGAATTGCTTGCTGTTTGATCCCTACCACTGAGGAAGTACAGTTCCCGCTCAGCTCAGTCAAAACTGTTCCTGCTCTGGCTCTAATGGTTTTTCCCTCACGACCCAGGACAGCGGAGTCAATCACCACCTTCCGGAGACACCTGAAACCCCACCTCTTTAAGGAATACCTAGGATAGGATAAAGTAATCCTTCTCACCCCCCTTAAAATATTTAGATGCACTATTGTAAAGTGGTTGTTCCACTGGATGTCATAAGGTGAATGCACCAATTTGTAAGTCGCTCTGGATAAGAGCGTCTGCTAAATGACTTAAATGTAAATGTAAATTTTAGGCTGGGTTTCTGTATAGCACTTTGTGACATCGGCTGATGTAAAAAAAGGGCTTCATAACTATATTTGATTGATTGATTGATAATGCCAAAGTAAAAACAGGTTTTTTTGAAATGTTCGCAAATGTGCACTACTGTTCAAAAGTATGGGGTCACTTAGAAATGTCCTTGTTTTTGAAAGAAAAGCAATTTGTTTTGTTCATTAAAATAACATCAACTTGATCAGAAATACAGTGTAGACATAGTTCACTTTGTAAATTACTATTGTAGCTGGAAACGGCAGATTGTTTATGGAATATCTACATATGCGTACAGACCCATTATCAGCAACCATCGCTAATGTGTTCCAATGGCATGTTGTGTTAGCTAATCCAAGTTTATCATTTTAACTTGTTATGGCTGGGGGTAGTATTGAGTAGCTTGGATGAATAAGGTGCCCAGAGTAAACTGCCTGCTACTCAGGCCCAGTTGCCAATATATGCATATTATTAGTAGATTTTGATAGAAAACACTCTGAAGTTTCTAAAAAAAAAATCCAACCAGGATGTGGAAAATCTGAGGTTTGTAGTTTTTCAAGTCATTGCCTATCGAATATACAGTGTCTATGGGGTCATATTGCACTTCATAAGGCTTCCCCTAGATGTCAACAGTCTTTAGAACCTTGTTTGATGCTTCTACTGTGAAGGAAGGGGGAATGGCAGCTGAATGAGTCAGAGGTCTGCCAGAGTGGCATGAGCTGATCACGCACGTTCACGTGAGAGTTAGCTTGCGTTCCATTGCATTTCTGCAGACAAAGGAATTCTCCGGTTGGAACATTATAGAAGATTTATGTTAAAAACATCCTAAAGATTGATTCTATACATCGTTTGACATGTTTCTACGAACTGTATCGGAACCTTTTTACTTTTCGTCTGCTCGCGCCTCATGAATTTGGATTACTGGTCTAAACACGCAAACAAAAAGGAGCTATTTGGACATAAATGATGGACTTTATCGAACAAATCAAACATTTATTGTGGAACTGGGATTCCTGGGAGTGCATTCTGATGAAGATCATCAAAGGTAAGTGAATATTTATAATGCTATTTCTGACTTCTGTTGACTCCACAACATGGCGGATATCTGTATGGCTTGTTTTGTTGAATGAGCGTTGTACTTAGATTATTGCATGGTGTGCTTTTTCGGTAAAGCTTTTTTGAAATCTGACACAGCGGTTGCATTAAGGAGAAGTTTATCTAACATTATCATTTGGTGTGCTTTCGTCGTAAAGCCTTTTTGAAATCGGACACTGTGGTGGGATTAACAACAAGTGTATCTTTACAATGGTGTAAAATACTTCTATGTTTGAGGAATTTTAATTGTGAGATTTCTGTTGTTTTGAATTTGGCGCCCTGCACTTTCACTGGCTGTTGTCATATCGATCCCGTTAGCGGGATCTAAGCCATAAGAAGTTTTAAAAGGCTAATTGATCAATAGAAAACCCTTTTGCAATTATGTTAGCACAGCTGAAAACTGTAGTGCTGATTAAAGAAGCAATAAAACTGGCCTTCTTTAGACTAGTTGAGTATCTGGAGCATCAGCATTTGCGGTTTCGATTACAGGCTCAAAATTGCCAGAAACAAAGTACTTTCTTCTGAAAATCGTCAGTCTATTCTTGTTCTGAGAAATGAAGGCTATTCCATGCGAGAAATTGCCAAGAAACTGATGATCTCGTACAACGCTATGTACTACTCCCTTCACAGAACAGCGCAAACTGTCTCTAACCAGAATAGAAAGAGGAGTGGGAGGCCCCGGTGCACAACTGAGCAAGAGAACAAGTAGTTTGAGAAACAAACACCTCACACGTCCTCAACTGGCAGCTTCATTAAATAGTGCCCGCAAAAAACCAGTCTCAACGTCAACAGTGAAGAGGCGACTCCGAGATGCTTCTGGAAGGTTCTGGGAGGTTCTCCCATCTCCACAGAGGAACTCTGGAGCTTTCTCAGAGTGACCATCGGGTTCTTCCATTTAAGAATGTTCTTGGGGTTCTCCACTGTGTTCTTGGGGTTCTTCAATGCTGCAGAAATGTTTTGGTACCCTTCTCCAGATCTGTGTCGCCTGTCTCGGAGCTCTACGGACAATTCCTTCAACCTCATGGCTTGGTTTTTTGCTCTGACATGCACTGTCAACTGTGGGACTTTATATAGACAAGTGCATTTCCAAATCATGTCCAATCAATTTAATTTACCGCAGTTGGACTCCAATCAAGTTGTAGAAACATCTCAAGGATGATCAATGGAAACAAGATGCACCTGAGCTCAATTTGCAAAAATCCAACCTGTTTTCACTTTGACATTATGGGGTATTGTGTGTAGATTGATGAGGGACTTTGATTTAAAAATGTAATAAAATGTGGAGAATTGAAGGGGTCTGAATACTTTCCAACTGCACCGAACTATGTGTAGTGTAAATTATATTCACCAATAGACTACTAAATTATGAACATATAGTCAGTCACATAATTACTCTGTAAATTCAACTAATATCATTTATTAGTTACAAAAGAATGAGTGTTTTACAACACTCAAACAATTACAGTGTGCATGAAATACATTATACATTACAGAATAAGACAGAGTGTCAGGGTTTTCCTGTGGTGAAGTAGAGGACCAAAACGCAGCGTGGTTATATTGACTCATGTTTAATAAAAACAGATAAACATGAACACTACAAAACAATAAACGTGGAAAACCAAAAACAGCCCTATCTGGTGCAAAACACAGAGACGGGAACAATCACCCACAAAACCCAACACAAAACAGGCTACCTAAATATGGTTCCCAATCAGAGACAATGACTAACACCTGCCTCTGATTGAGAACCATATCAGGCCAAACATAGAAATAGACAAACCAGACACACAACATAGAATGCCCACCCAGCTCACGTCCTGACCAACACTAAAACAAGGAAAACACATACGAACGATGGACAGAACGTGACACAGAGTGACTATCAACTAAATAGGACTTAACGTGTGTGACACACACAGCTTTTTGTGAACTCCTAAAACAATCCAAACATGGCAATATAATTTACAATATAATTTACAGTAACGGTCATTAAGCTGATTCAAGTTTCATCACTCCAGTGACCACAGGACATCCGTGGAAACGTTTCGTCCCCGAGGTTGCCACAGATATGGCGTGGCTCTCTCCTGTGAGATGCAAATATGTGGTCAACCATCTAAATAATGTATTGAGTCTTCATGCTGGGCCTCAGCGCCTGCAAGTCGCTAGTTGCGAGTATCACCTTCTCAAATGTACCCACTACAGTTAGATTTCACGTAATCTGACACGTTGAGGAGATGAATCATCTGACCAGACTGGGTGGTCGGAAGCAGATCTTCCATGGTGACAAGGTGGGTTTCCCTCCTCACTCGGTCGTATCAAGAGGTCCCCAGTATCGTTAAATGGAGCCTCTGTTTTAAGGGTCATATGTCACTTAAATCACACAAACAACCCCATCTTGTCACGCCTGCTCCCGCCCTTCATTACGCACACCTGACACCATCATTACGCACAGCAGTGCTCAGTGGACTCACCTGGACTCCTTCCCTTTGTTGATTGCCCCACATCTATAATTGTCCGCTCCCCCGTTTGTTCCTGGTGTCAGCATTGATGTCGTTATTTTGTCCCCTGTCCAAATGCTATTCCTGTCCTGTTTCATGTCCGTCATTTATTAAATGTTCTCCCTGCACCTGCTTCCTGTCTCCAGTGTCGATCCTCACACATCTCTCTGGAATGTTGGGATTACCTCAGAAGGTTCCATGTACTTGTTTCCACTTTTCTTGTTAGCCTAAATGTATCTGCTTTTCATTGTCAATTTTAACCCTCCTGCTGTGTTCCGGTCGAATTGGACCGATTTACAAGTTCTCTCTCTGAAAAATGTAGTTCATTTCATCTGATTGGTCATTAGGTTCAATGACTTTGTCCACACAGGGCATCTGAATAAACAACATACATTTAGATGATTTACATCAAATTTGGGGTGTTTTATATAACTTTAGTACACCTGTGGTGTTCCCGGTCAGATGGACACACTTCCTCTCCCAGACCCCCACATACATGTATGTTTGGGCACACACACACACACACACACACACACACACACACACACACACACACACACACACACACACACACACACACACACACACACACACACACACACACACACACACACACACACACACACACACACACACACACACACAAGCACACAAACCTCACTCCCCTTCATGGCTTCCATAGCAATCCCCCTTTCCCCAATAGAATCTTTCCCCAATAGAATCTTTCCCCAATAGAATCTTTCCCCAATAGAATCTTTCCCCAATAGAATCTTTCCCCAATAGAACCTTTCCCCAATAGAATCTTTCCCCAATAGAATCTTTCCCCAATAGAATCTTTCCCCAATAGAATCTTTCCACTATGGGAACCTTTCCCCAATAGAATCTTTCCCCCATGGGAACCACACCTGTTGGCATTCACACAAACAATCGCAACATTGTTTCAATAATATCTAGAACTTTTCTCGCACCTCTGGTATATAAAGCTTTTTTGAGGCCTTGCTCACAATTCATTCTGTGGCAGCGCAATGACCAAACGATATACTGTATGTGAGTCTCTTGATCATATCTTTGATAGTGACACTGGTGAGGAGAAGAGTGTCCTTGTTAAACTTTGACACAAAGTAGTCTATGATAAATAGCACAATATGTTTAATCTGAGGTTTTGTTATAGTCAAAATAATCCATACATTATGCTTTTTTAACTTAAAAACTAGTTGTATGAGCTCAAGTCAATGAGGCCTACAGGCCATAAATAGGAAATAGAAGTTCAAACCTGTAATGTTCACAAGAACTTAAGTTGATCAAAATATCTAACACAACATTATGTTACAATACATGTATTATTATGGATTTATAATCAGCTATAATGAGGTGGTAATTTTGGACCGATGAACACAGAATTAACTAACATGAAATGAACACAACAGGAGAGTTAATCATTTTCTCTGTGGCAATCAGTAAATGTCTCATTGTCTTAGCGCTTGGCGTGGAAGACGAAAAAGAAAAAGAGAAGTGTATTTTGTTGTGTTTTCTTGTCTTATGCTTGTCCTCTTTCTCTTAGAAGTGTGTCTCTAAAGCAGTGATATGTGTTGTTGTTTTCATGCAAAGCATTTAGAAGTGTCATGTTGCTACTCTGATGGGCATTTCCTTTGTAGCATAGTGTGTGTGTGTGTGTGTGTGTGTGTGTGTGTGTGTGTGTGTGTGTGTGTGTGTGTGTGTGTGTGTGTGTGTGTGTGTGTGTGTGTGTGTGTGTGTGTGTGTGTGTGTGTGTGTGTGTGTGTGTGTGTGTGTGTGTGTGTGTGTGTGGATTGTGTGTGTGTGTGTGTGTATGGATAGTATCCATACCACACAGGAATAACCTAAAGTACCATATTTCTAGGGATTTCTGGGTTTCCTGAAATGAGCTGGTTCAGTCTACAACACATGATTTACAAGCTGAGCTCCCGCTGTGTATCCAATGAGATCCCCTTTCTGTATAAATAGTCAGAGGCTGATGCCAGTATCCATCAGCAGGGTGATTCTGGGAGATTAAAGGAGATGAACAGTGCCTTTCTGGGGTAAGCAACATGAACTTCAGATGGATAGATTGTCATGTAACCTTTGCCCACCGTGATGATCACTCAGTCGTGAGCTTTTGAGGCAACACACACACAGAGACAGGCGGACAGACGGACGGACAGACAGAAGGACACACACACATACAATTAAACGTGGCGTGTCACATCACAATCGCAAGGTGCAGTATCCTTAGATGTTTCATTTGTAAGATCACATCTGGTACAGAAGCATACAGTTGGTCTGATGGAGGGTTGAATCGTGTTAGCTTTAGGACCTATGGTGTATAGAATTAAATAATTATGTGGGTGTATAACACATATAAACATCTGCAGCTCATGCTCTCCCTCCCCTCTGTATAGAAATCAGCACCTATTGGACACAGTGACAATCCCCCTTGGAAAAGCCTGAAACATGGCACAGTAAGTTGGAAGGACAAAATGACTTTCAATGAAAACCAGTACATAATTGAACCTAAAATATTGAGAAATGTGTGTGTGTGCGTGTGTGCGTGTGTGCGTGCGTGCGTGCGTGCGTGCGTGTGTGTGTGTGTGTGTGTGTGTGTGTGTGTGTGTGTGTGTGTGTGTGTGTGTGTGTGTGTGTGTGTGTGTGTGTGTGTGTGTGTGTGTGTGTGTGTGTGTGTGTGTGTGTGTGTGTGTGTGAGAAGCATCCAGAAGAAGACCAGTAGCATGTCCCTTACCATCTCCAGCTCCTCCAGAGCAATCTCTTCCTCCTCCTCTTCCTCTTCCTCCACCTTGGTCCAGCAGCAGAGACACTCCAGCCTGGTGCAGCCCCTCTGCATCAGCCCCCAGAGGGTACCTACCTGACACACATGCACAAAACACACACACAGACATACACACACACAAACACCATATTATAGCTATGCTGATGATTTGCCCACCACACCTTCACTCACAACATACAATATATATATATATATATATATATATATATATATATATATATATATATATATATATATTCATAACAAATATATATTTTTTGTCATTAGTGAAAGTATTCACACCCCTTGACTTTTTCCACATTTTGTTGTGTTAGACCCTGAATTTAAAATTTATTAAATTGAGATTTTGTGTTACGGTTCTCCACACAATAACCCATAAAGTCAAAGTGGAATTTTGTTTTTATAATTTTTTTACACATTAATTAAGGATCAGCCCCTTTTTTCAGTTTTCGCCTAAAATGACATACCCAAATCTAACTGTGGGGACCTGAAGCAAGGATATGCATATTCTTGATACAATTTGAAAGGAAACACTTTGAAGTTTGTGTAATGTTAAATTAATGTAGGAAAATATAAAACATTAGATCTGGTAAAAGATCATAAAAAAAAACATGAATGTTCTTTTGTTAACACAATTTTTGAATGACTGACTCATCTCTGTACCACTACACACATCCAATTATCTGTAAGGTCCCTCAGTCGAGAAGGGAATTTGAATATCCCTTTGAAGTTGTCAATTAAGCTTTAGATGGTGTATCAATAAGCCGAGTCACTACAAAGATGCAGGTGTCCTTCCTAACTCGGTTTCCGGAGAGGAAGGAAATCCCTCAGGGATTTCACTATGAGGTATGCAAAGCTTTTAGAGATTTACCCAGAAAGACTCACAGCTATAATCTCTGCCAAAGTTGATTCTAACTTGTATTGACTCAGGGGGTTGACGACCTATCTAATGAAGATATATTTGTGTTTTATTTTTCATTTTAAAAAATCTATTGTATAATCTTAGCATTTTTCTTCAACTTTGACATTACAGAGTATTATGTGTGGTAATTGACAAAAAATGACAATCAAATCAAGTTCAATCCCACTTTGTTACATAACAAAATATGTAAAAAGTCAAGGGATGTGAATCATTTCTGAAGGCCCTGTATATAATATATGCCTTCAACTGCTCCTTGTCAATATGTTATGTACCCACAGACAATGCATAGCAGTGTTTATTTGTGTTTTTAAATCCACTAGTTGTTGTCATATCTCTTTTCTAGACACAGAGCCCATCATATTCCCAACAGCATTCAGGGAGTGGTGGAGTGACTCCTACTTTTGTCAAGGTAATACAGGATACATCTTTACCCCCATCTGGTGACTGAATATGGAACTGAAGCATGGATTTGTCTGGTTTGGAAATAAAGGTTGAGTCAAAGGTTGAGCTGGACTTGGCCCTACATACATTTTATGAAGGTTTGTTCCTACCTACATCAGAACTGTGAACAGAGTTATGATCATTGTCATTCAACACATGGATTGACACCTGCTCTAGTTCCTCATGATTACATAGGCATATGACATAGCTTTCCAGTCAGATGATGAGAAAGGCCATTGCCTTAATTGCTGTCAGAGGTTAAAAAAATTATATATATATATATATTTCAAAAGTGTTCTTGTCAGCCCTAAACATCTGGGCACATGCTGTATGTGTAGAGGGCTGTATGTGAAGAGGGCTGTATGTGTAGAGGGCTGTATGTGCAGAGGGCTGTATGTGCAGAGGGCTGTATGTGTAGAGGGCTGTATGTGTAGAGAGCTGTATGTGTAGATGGCTGTATGTGTAGAGGGCTGTATGTGCAGAGGGCTGTATGTGTAGAGGGCTGTATGTGTAGAAGGCTGTATGTGTAGAGGGCTGTATGTGTAGAGGGCTGTATGTGTAGAGGGCTGTATGTGTAGAGGGCTGTATGTGTAGAGGGCTGTATGTGTAGAGGACTGTATGTGTAGAGGGCTGTATGTGCAGAGGGCTGTATGTGCAGAGGGCGAGGTGAGGAGAGAGGTTAAGAGAGGAGGGAGGAGGGGCTTGGTGGTGGTGATATGTGAGTCTCCGCTACCACCCAGTCACTTTGATCCAGTTCTCTTTGTGTCCAGTGTCTCCACGACGTCAGCACGGTCAAGGGTCAGTTGGTGGTTCTAGAGTGCCGTATTCGTGGAACGCCACCACTGCAGGTTCTGTGGTATCGCGAGGAAGAGCAGATAGTGGACTCTGCTGACTTCCGCATCCTCCGAAAGAGTGAGTGGAAGAGGTGCATGGTGGCTCCATCGGTGTTGGAAAATACACACAGACCAAAACTTGCTTTTGACCCAATGGGTACACACTGGTTGAATCAACATTGTTTCCACGTCATTTCAGTGAAATTACATTGAACCAACATGGAATAGACATTGAATTGATGTCTGTGCCCATTGAGGAGGCACTAAATAGAAATGATCTCTAAACATTCTCCTTCTTTTTCAGAGGCTACTTCTGCATCAGTGCCAGGTGAATGGGAAAGCATACCAAGGGCCCACTGTTGGCTATTGCAGAAGGGCACATTTACCAGTGTCTTCCATTATTATAACATTAACATGATACATTGGTGCTGGTATTGGTGTGCCGTTCTCATGTGTCCCCTCGTCTCCTTCCTCCATAGAGGAGCTGTGTACCCTTGTCATCACCGAGGCCTTCCCAGAGGATTCTGGGGTGTTCAAATGTATAGCTGGGAATCAGTTCGGAACAGTATCATGCATCGCCACACTGGAGGTGTACATTGGTGAGCAGAGACTAGTTTCAGAACTGGTCAGACGCAAAATACTACTTTTGTGCTTTTACTCAGCTTTCTTCATCGCTCTAATCTACATTACAATCCTGAAAAACATTCTGACAATGTGATGTCTCCGTGTCCAGACCTGGAAGAGCAGATGGAGAATGAGCAACCCATGGACGAGCAGCCCTTAGAGTCTACCAGGCTGGAACATGAGGAAGTCCCCTTTTTACTACAAGACGTAGCAGCGATTCCCCCTCCAGAGTGGCCCGAGAGCCCCGTCTGTGAGATTGACCGCCCCTTGGAAGAACAGTGAGTTCAACTATTTTAGGCAAAAACTCTCAAATGGAAAGATGAGGGGCCAGTATGCTGCTGTGGGACAGTATTTATGTATCAAAATACCTATGCATATGTTAAAGTAAACTTTGGAGAAATTATCACGTAGGTGATCTATGAAATCGCAGGCATGCGAAGGTCAGAAAAATATTTCCCTACTGTCAAACCGATTCAACTGCCACAAGAGGGGGCTATTCCTTGTTTTGAAGTTGCAGGTAGGCTGCTATAGTTTGAAAGGTTTTTGATCTAATTCTGTGTCCGTTCATGAATTACGGTAAGAGAGTATTGAATTGAGATAGGTATTACAGCGCTACTGATTGTTTGGTTTGTAGATGTGTTTAATTATCATCTACTTGTAATAACAGGGAGGGGCTTATTTAGCCTGTTTGTCTTTAATTTTGATTGGAAACAAATGCAAGGAACACATTTTATACCATGTTATTAAATAGCACTCTTATAAGTGAATGTGTGTAGGCTAGAGGGGCACACCGAATTAGGCGACAGTGACATGTAAAATTAAAATATTGGCAGGTCAGGTTATGGTGTCGTAAAATAGGGGTAGCAGCACAGCCGCGCTCTGAAATCAGCCGCGTGCACGTTATTCTTCATACTTGACGTGGGTGTACACAATCTATACAGACCTTTTGCTCTCCGACTCATATCAGAAACATTCAACTCTCTGTAGTTCAGCCTATATTGAAGTTGAAATATTGAGATCTTTAATCTAGTACCTTTTATCCAGGTAAGCTTAATGCATTATTGTTGGATTTTTTTTTTAAACACACAGGTGCAACTGATTTATACAAGTTTGTCTAATTGATTTGATTTACTATTTAAATGTGTGTATGTAGAACCTTGTAAAATGCACTGTTCATTTTCTAAATGGGTAAATGCAAATTACCTTTTTAATTGGATGTTACAGTATTCACATTTCTGCATGACTTATCAGTGAGTTGGTTAAATTGTGTATTGAAGGGTTGTGCTGTGTAGTGTCAAAGTGAGAACTCTGTAGAAGGCTAAAGTGTAATCGAGCTCTGTAGAGACCCCAATCATTGTCTATAATTTTAAGTGTGCATACCAAATCCAGCCCGATATATACTCTTCATTAAGGAGCCTAGTGTTACCGTTACTCCTTAAAAAGACCTCATACACTACTCCACTCTTCTAGGGAGGCTTTCCACTAGACGTAGGAACATTGCTGCAGGGACTTGCTTCCATTTAGCCACAAGCATTAGTGAGGTTGGGCAATATAGGCCTGACTCGCGGTCGGCGTTCCAATTCATCCCAAAGGTATTCGATGGGGTTGAGGTCAGGGATCTGTGCAGACTAGTGAAGTTCTTCCACACCGATCTCACAAACCATTTCTGTATGGACCTTGCTTTGTGCATGGGGACATTGTCATGCTGAAACAGGAAAGGTCCTTCCCCAAACTGTTGCCATAAAGTCTGAAGCACAGAAACAGCATACATTGACATTCTAGATGAGTCTTAAGATTTGCCTGCACTGGAATTTAGTGGGCTACAGTCCTGTTCTGTGTGCTTGTGTGGCATACCACTTTGCAGCTGAGCCACTGTTGCACCTTGATGTTTTCACCTCACAATAACAGCACTTCGAGTTGACCCGGGCAGATTTATCTTGGCAAAACTTATATGAACTGACTTGTTGGAAAGGTGGTGTCCTATGACTGTGCCACGTTGAGAATCACTTAACTATTCAGTAAGGCCATTAAACTGCCAATGTTTGTCTATGGCGATTGCATGGCTGTGTGCTTGGTTTTATACACCTGTCAGTACGGGTGTGGCTGAAATGGCAAAATCCACTAGTTTGTTTCCGCATACACTATATAGACACACACAAAAGTATGTTATTTTCAGAGGACTTTCAATGTTCTGGCAGCCAAATACTCTATCTGAACATACAGTTGAAGTCGGAAGTTTACATACACTTAGGTTGGAGTCATTAAAACTTGTTTTTCAACCACTCCACAAATGTCTTGTTAACAAACTATAGTTTTGGCAAGTCGGTTAAGATATCTCCTTTGTGCATGACACAAATTTTTGCAACAATTCTTTACAGACAGATTTGTTCAATTATTCACTGTATCACAATTCCAGTGGGTCAGAAGTTTACATACAATAAGTTGACTGTGCCTTGAAACCGCTTGGAAAATTCCAGAAAATTATGTCATAGCTTTAGAAGTTTCTGATAGGCTAATTGACATCATTTGAGTCAATTGGAGGTGTACCTGTGGATGTATTTCAAGGCCTACCTTCAAACTCAGTGCCTCTTTTCTTGACATCATTGGAAAATCAAAAGAAATCAGCCAAGATCTCAGAAAAAGAATTGTAGACCTCCACAAGTCTGGTTCATCCTTGGGAGAAATTTCCAAATGCCTGAAGGTACCACGTTCATGTGTACAAACAATAGTACGCAAGTATAAACACCATGGGGCCACGTAGCCGTCATACCGCTCAGGAAGGAGACGCGTTCTGTCTCCTAGAGATGAACGTATTTCGGTGCGAAAAGTGCAAATCAATCCCAGAACAACAACAGACCTTGTGAAGATGCTGGAAGAGACTTTTTGGATAAACTTTTCATACTTTTTGGAGAAATGTCTGATGAAACAAAAATAGAACTGTTTGGCCATAATGACCATCGTTATGTTTGGAGGAAAAAGGGGAAGGCTTGCAAGCCGAACACCACCATCCCAACCTTGAAGCACGGGGATCGCAGCATCATGTTGTGATGGTGCTTTGCTGCAGGAGGGACTGGTGCTCTTCACAAAAAAGATGGCATCATGAGGATGGAAAATTATGTGGATATATTGAAGCAAAATCTTAAGACATCAGTCAGGAAGTTAAAGCTTGGTCGCAAATGGGTCTTCCAAATGGACAATGACCCCAATCATACTTCCAAAGTTGTGGCAAAATATCTTAAAAACAACAAGGTATTGGAGTGGCCATCACAAAGCCCTGACCTCAATCCTATAGAAAATTTGTGGGCAGACCTGAAAGTGTGTGTGTGTGTGTGTGTGTGTGTGTGTGTGTGTGTGTGTGTGTGTGTGTGTGTGTGTGTGTGTGTGTGTGTGTGTGTGTGTGTGTGTGTGTGTGTGTGGAGGCCTACAAACTTGACTCAGTTACACCAGCTCTGTCAGGAGGAATGGGCCAAAATTCACCCAACTTATTGTGGGAAGCTTGTGGAAGGCTACCCGACAGGTTCGACACATGTTAAACAATTTGAAGGCAATGCTACCAAATACTAATTGAGTGTATGTGAACTTCTGACCCACTGGGAATGTGATGAAAGAAATCAAATCTGAAATAAATCTCTATCTACTATTATTCTGACATTTCACATTCTTACAATAAAGTGGTGATCCCAACTGAACTAAAGCGGGGAATTCTTACTAGGATTAAATGTCAGGAATTGTGAGAAAAAAAAATTGGGCAAAGGTGTATGTAAACTTCCGACTTCAACTGTATATCGATTCTAGAAACATAAAGCCCTTTATTTTCATATCACATCAAAATAATTTCACAAATACAAAATACACACTTACTGTACACCATTTTAACCTGCTTTATCACAGTTGCAGCCGACCAGTATTTTTCAGTGACATGTTTCTGGCAGCCTTCCTTTAGTGTTCAGAGTATGCTAATTAGCACAGGTGGTACCTCTGTCTTCCGTCTGTCTTCAGTAAACACTCACTGTAACTTGGAGATATGGCTATGTGTGAAGACTAACCCTATAAAGGCGTATCAATTTACCATGACATTTTTTGAAAATTGTTTATTTCTGATATGAAAGATAAGGTCCTTATGCTTCCTCCTAATTTCTAGCAAAGGGTACATGGTGATAGTGTGTTGGTGGTGTAGTTGGTTCACTAAGATGTATAAATCCCCAAATATACTGTATTGACTCTAGCCTCTTCCTGTCCTACCATGGAATCAACATAATGATTCCCTTCAAAATGGAAATAATTTGAATGTCAGTGGGAGAGGTCCCTTTTTCGACAAGAGGGAAAACTGGATGCTTTCCAGGCAGTCACACAAAGCTCTGAAAGGACCAGAGCACTCAATAGCATCTCTCTATTTCCCAGTGTCCCCTTTCTGTTGGATCACAGTCATTCCATTCCAATGTTCCCAAAGGGGAGGGCGGGCTTATTCAGTTGGAACTATTTGAGTTTCAGATGGATCATGTGCAGTCCGCGGAGCCAGTAAGACTCCTTATTCTACAAGACAGACAGTCATCTGCTGTGTGAATTTATTTCTGGATTGTCTTTAGCATTGTGAGAAGACATCTAGTAGTATGGTTTAGACCCTGCTCGAATCTGACGGCGGTTGGGATTTGAAATGCTCGTCACAGTATTGGACGAGGATGTTGGCGTTCGCTGTAAGAGAACTGCACCTGCCAGCTAGTGTCAGTCAACACTACAGGCTCCTGATTTAGCCCCTCAAACTTGAACAGCAACATACGGCAACATGTGTCCACTACTCTCTTGTAGGTCATGTGGCCAGTGTTTGTGTTCAACACATTTGTCCTTTGAGTGTGTAAGGCAAGCCAAAACATACACAACATTGAACTTTTCATGGTGAATTTACTCTGATTGATTTACTATGCAAAAAGGGGCACTTAACACGTATGATCCACATAAAAGGCTGTGCATGGGTATAACAATTTTACTGTCGTAAGAATTGTTGTTTCTATGGTCACCGTGTATCCTGTTTTTAACTTGAGTAATGCAAATTAAGTTACCAAAGTGTTTTTCCTTGCAGGTCTCTAGAGCCTGAGCTGCAGCCACCTAGTAAAACCCTAGAGGAGCCGTTCAGTCCAAGTGAAAAGAGTATCCACTGCTCAGAGGGACAGAGGTCACCTGAAGCCCGCACGCCCACCCCACCCCCGCCAGCCTTAAAAATAAAAACGACCCCCAAACTGTTCACTCCCAGCAAGCCCAGCTTCCAGAGCTCAGGAGACTCTGGAGGCAGCAGTATGAGCAGCAGTGTGGCTGACCTTCCCACCTTCACCCCCAGCCTCTTTGCCCCCAGTGCCTTCAACTATGCACGGCCACGCCAATTTATCCAGTCCCAGCCGGCCTTCCAGGTCCCCAGCTATGATGTAGCCCAGGCTCTGCCTCAGTCCAATGGGAACAGCAGCAAGGCCTCTCCCTCCTCCTCCAATCTGAGCTCTCCCATTTCCACTCCTGCATTCTCACAGCCGCCGGTGTTTCCCCATGACCCTCCTCCTCCCGCTGCCCAGCCCGTGTCCCCGTCCCCGCGCCCCCATGCGCTCCACTATCACACTCACCCCGAGGGTCCCCAGTGCTAACACCAGTGTCAGTGTCCCAGCCCCATCTGAGCCCAAGTCCCCGTCCTCTCCAGCTGCCTTCCTCTGCTCTGTCCTGCCCTCTCAGTCCACCCCACAGTATAAGCCTGCACCCATGTCCATTCCCCAGCCTCCATCACCAGCTCGCTCCTCACACTCCCCCAACCCTCCCAGCCCCCTGCCCAAGCCCCGCTTTGATGCCCCCCTGCACATGGCTCTCCCTACTGACAGCCTGCCTATGAGTCGATCTCCCCACTCCCAAACTCCTACCACCGTTTCCATGCCACAGCCCTCCTTTCCTCCTCCCTCATGCGTGTCTCTGCCTCCTAGCTACAGAGGGACCCCAAACATGTGAGTTGCTATATTTTTAAATGGTAAATAAAATGCCTAAGTCTTAGTTAGTATGTTATAGCCATTCACCATACACTGAATATACAAAACATTATGAACACCTTCCTAATATTGAGTTGCACCCCCCCCCCACCCTTGCCCTCAGAACAGCCTCAATTCGTCAGGGCATTGACTCAACAAGGTGTCGAAAGTGTTCCACAGGGATACTGGCCCCATGTTGACTCCAATGCTTCCCATAGTTGTCAAATTGACTGGATGTCCTTAGGGTGGTGAACCATTGTTGATGCTGATTGGAAACTGGAGTGTGAAAAACCCAGCAGCTTTGCAGTTCTTGACACAAACTACCATACCTGTTCAAAGGCACTTAAATCTTTTGTCTTGCCCATTCACTAGTCCATCTCTCAACAGGCTTAACCTGTCTCCTCCCCTTCATCTACACTGATTTTGAAGTGGATTTAACAAGTGACATCAATAAGGGTCAGTCTGTCATGGAAAGAGCAAGTGTTCTTAATGTTTTGTATACTCAGTGTATATTATTTTAACATGAATGGTTGATTTAATATTCTGGCTGGCTTACCCTCTCCAGCCTTCCCAAGCTCAATGTGAAGAAGGCTCCTGCCCCTCAGTCAGTGTCCCACAACTCGGATGAGCAGATCCAGGGCTCCAAGGACGCCCTGATCCAAGATCTGGAGAAGAAGCTACGCACCAAAGAAGCCCGCAGGAGAAACAGCCAGGTACTCATTATAACAAACTAGCCCGGAATCAGTGGGCAGTGAAGTGTTTGTCATTTTTGTGTGGATGTACTGTATGTATGTGGATAGGGAAATGTGTGATGTGATTCAGTGTCAAGACAATGTTATAATCTAAGTGTTGTCTTAATGTGGTTAGGGAATAAACAAAGTACTTTTCGATAACTTGCTTGTTTACTCCACTCCCACGGGAATGCTGTACAAGAAGACGTGTGGTTCCCTTCCTGATTTGAACCCATACAGCATACATCATCAGACCATTTGATATCACAACGTGGCAACTATGAAAGAGGGAAATATGGATTCGTAACTTATCACCCTCTCGTAGTATTCCTGTATTAATTAAAGTCAAGGACATGCAATATCCTTGACGCCACGTGCATCAAGAGGGATTCTCAACTTTGAAGAGATACTTCAATAGGACCCAATTACTAGAAGCTTCAGTGGAATCACTGGGACTTAGTGGACCAGTGTACTATGATCAACACAAGGCAGCTGTTGTGTTGAAGTAGACCCTATAACATTGGAGGCTGCTCTATGGACAGACTTACTTACACAGCCGGTCCCAATTCACTTTCTACCTTATCCATAACCCTTCGACGTTTGCAGATCTGAAAGGCCTGAATAGGTATAGCAGTTCAGTGGTGGAGCATCCACCATATTGCTTCCAATGAGTAAGTTGGGACCATAGACTTAGATGGACAACTCATCCTTGTATCTGTCCCATTATGGCGTCTGTGAGAGCACAGGCAGCGCCGTAGAGGCCATCTACATTTTGAAGTAGTACATTTACTTCTGAGTTGGTTAAAAAAAACTCAGCGTGCATATGGCCACCTGGAGTGTGTTTTGAAGACTTATAAAACCCAGGTTGGAAATGTTACTGCCACCGGCAGTTATGGAATGTTTTCTCACGTGTATAATTCATCGGCTGATCCCTCCTGATGACCTGGATGGAATTATTTGATCCTTCCTTAACCCATAGGAAGTCCCACCTAGTTGAGTACCTCAAAATGGTGAAAGTCCTCAAGTGCGCTGCCCATGCTAAAACAGGCTTTTGGGTGCTAGAGTTGTATGTGACTGCAGTATACTGGCTCAGCATTGGCTGGTTTACGGGTACTATACAGGATATGGTGTAACCGGTGGGATTTGAACCTGGGTCTCCCATGGGAGAAATCAAGGTCTTGACCTTTTAGAGCAAGAGGAAATTCCCTTTTGGGCCGTCACCGATTTTGAAGTGTTAGGCGGGGCTACCTCATTACGTGACTACTAGCAACCATGACCGACTCATGTCCGCTACGCTGGCCATTGGCTGTTTTACTGGTACTATATAGTATATTGGCTCGTTTAATGGTACTAGTACACTGATTGACCATAGGCTGGTTTCCTGTTTGTCCCCTGACAGAAGTTGTCCTATGAGGAGCGCATGGCTCGACGGTTGCTGGGTCCAGATAACGCTGCCTCTGTCTTTGACTTTGAGAATTCCTCCGACTCGCAACTCGACCAGGTATAATTTACTCATATCCCTTCTATATCATCCATTACAACCAATTTGATTTACAGGAAGTCCTTTTAGGAAGTACAATACACTTTTTTTCTTTTTTTTTGATATTTTTTTTTCAAGGAACCATACTTTTGTCACGCTACTGTATGTCTTTGATCTACTAATATACTTATACAGATCACAAGTTTCTCAGGCTTGGAGACATTGTTACTAATACTATGTGGGGTTTAGATTGGATGTTCCCTGCACTATGTGTGACTAGTCCCCTGTCACTGTAGATCAGCCCTCAATTCTCCTCACACAATGGGTCTGGGCTCCGGCTCTGTCCTCTTCAGTGAAAGGAGAACTGCACAGCCCTCTTCCAAGAATGCAGCTAGAAATAGCAGGTGTGAAGACTGCCATAGCAGCATGCTCCCAAGGATATGTAGTGTAGGATGCCAGAAAGAGACCACACATACACACAATGGTACAACACTTGTGCCCACAGCACTATTCTCCCATCTGGCCACCCCTATTGCCCTAGGCATAGTGTCATGTACTTTGAAATGTTTTGCAAGTCTGGTTATTCAAGAGGTTGTGTTGAAGTAATGCCTTTTCAGAAGAGGATGTAGTCTTGAACATAGGCCACCTTTATGGGTGAACTTGAGTGTTGGCACTACATATAGTGTAGAGGCAGTGATGAATCACTCTATATACAGTATGTGAATGTTTTTACACAGGTCCATGGCAAAAATGTTATTCCCAAATCTCTCTGTCCTCTCTTGCAGCCAGAATCACCAGAGGGACGTAACACTGGAGGAATATGGTACATTTCACCCACAAGCATGTGTATAACATTTCTAATGCTTTACATTAGAGTAATTCGGCAGACACGCTTACCCAGAGCGACTTACAATAGTGCATTTGTCTTAAAGGATGGTTCCTCACACTGACAGTTTCTCCCAGCTCATAGACGACTATCTACCCCCTCTCCTCTACTAATCGATGGTTCGGTTTTCTTTAAACCGCCACTACAAACTTAAGCTAACCTTAGCCACCGCAACTTAACAATCATGTGGGCATGATTTAAAAAAATAATAATTATCACCTTTTTTAAAGTAACATCAAACCAAATAGGGAGTTGATCTGAATTGATTTCAGGTGATTTGGACAGTTCTTTTCTTTAAACATGCCCCCATCGATTTGATAGCCACCACAAGCTAACAATCTAAGATTAGCTTAAGTTTTTAGTGGATGTTTAAAGAACTGAACCAATGATTAGTTTCTCTTGGCCCATAGACTACATTCAGGGTGAGGAACTGTCTAACATCAAGTTGTAAAATGGTGAACTACTCCTTTAAGATAGTTGTGATTTATATTTAAAATACTTATTTAAGAGGTAGGGTTTCAGACTTTTTCGGAAGATGGACATTAGGAGGACACTTATTCCACAATTGGTGTGCCAGGACAGAAGCGCTTTGCCTGGGCTGAACGGTAGCTTCCCTCCGGTAGGGGTGGGAGGGCAAAGAGACCAGAGGTGGCAGAAAAGAGTGCTTGGGTTAGGGTATTGGGTTTGAAAATAGCCTGAATGTAAGGAGGGGAGAGTTCCCTCTAGTTGCTCCATAGGAAAACACCAGTGTCTTTAAGATGATGTGTGCTTCGAGTGGAAGCCAGTGGAGTGTGCGGAGGAGCGGGGTGACCTGGGAGAACTTGAGAAGGTTGAACCCCAAAAGAGTTTTGCTCATACCCCATATACACAATAAATCAGTAGATGAGGAGACCAGAAAGAGAAGAGTGCTCCACGTGAGGGTGAAGGCATGTGCGAATGAGACCTGAGGCTTAGGGCTGGGTAGCGGGTTGTCGGCTCCAGGTTGAGTTTCCTGGCGCAGCCATGTGTTTGTGTGCTGTTTCCAATGCCTACCACGGGCTCCGGTTCCATGCTGTAAGTGGAACAATAATAGACCATGAACTGAGTGAGCTGACATGTCTCCCAGTCTCTACAGCTATGATGTCTTCCTTACTGATGTTTTCTGGGATTGCTTTGTCTTCCCATTATGATGCACAGTTGGAAGGTGAAGGGCACATGCTGTGTTACTTGAAGTGAGATGGCTTAGGATCCATGTGTGGACTTTTTGTCCATTTTGTTTGTTAATGGGGTTTTCTGAACAGCATGAATGGAGATGCATCATTTGATGCTGTTATGAATTAGTTCAAATTGCTTTTTGAACCTGAAAAGATGAGAAGAGTGGGCTCTCTTGACTGCATGAAAACTCAATCATTCAAAGTCAGCCATCAAAGGTGCAATTATGAAAGCTCCTCTGTTCCTACCCCCTCCCTCCTTCTGCTTTCACTTTCTCCTCACTCCTTTCTTTCTCCTCACTCTGTCTCTTTCTTTCCTCTAGGGGAAAACACCATTCTGGTACTGATGGCAACGAGGGCTCGGCCATCCAGGAGAAGTGCTATGCTCCACGTTTCATCCAGGTCCCCAAGGACCTTACAGTGGAGGAGGGCAGGTTCTGCAGGATCGACTTCAAGGTACGGCACTGGACACGCTGTAATCAGTTTAGTCGTGAATGTTGATCAAGTGCATTATATGTAGCTAGCATTCAACATTTTATAGCTGGGATCTATTTCCTAGGTAGGAACTTATTGCTGAGGTATCTTCTGTAAAGACCTCGTTAAACTTTGACACGGACTCATGCAACAATTTTATTTAAGAGTAATGTAATTAAAGCCTCTGGAGTCCAAACATGAAACTCAATCACATCTGGACAGAATAACCAGGTTGTAAAAAGCTACCCTGTACTCTCCTCACCCCTCATCCACTTCCTCCTCTGGGCTATCAGGGTCCCTGCACTTAGCCCCGCATGACCCCCTAGTCGTCCACACTCCAGTCCCCACACTCCCTGGGTCACTCGCTGCTCAAGGTTGTATCCAGGGTCATATTTATTAGTACACACTGTAGCAAAACATTTTGCAACAAAATGTTTCTATTTTCTTCTGTTTGATGTTGGCTGTGTCCTCAGGTGGGAGGTCTGCCCACCCCAGATGTGGCCTGGTATCTCGACGGGAAGGCCATCCGCCCCGACGACTACCACAAGATGCTGGTGTGTGAGAAGGGCATGCACTCCTTCATCATTGAGATTGTGACTGTGCATCATGCCGGTGTCTACGAGTGTATTGCCAGAAACCGCGCTGGGGAGAACCGCTTCTACATAAAACTGGAGGTTATCGGTAAGGGTTGTTTTTGATTACTGTATTCTGACAACTAATCTCCCATGTCCCATCTCTTAGCTTAGCATTGATGCTCTAACACTGCTTTACCCCCTCTCCTCTTTAGCCCAGGAGATGCTTCGCCCGCCCACCTTTGTCCAGAAGATGCTGAACTCTCGTGCCCTGGAGGGGGACACGGTGAGGTTAGAGTGTAAGGTGGCTGCCTCCCCTCCACCAAAACTCTTCTGGAAGAAGGACAAAGACATGCTGCGCATTGACCCCACCAGGATGAGGTTGATGGACCTTCAATTCCAAGTTTGAATCCTCTCAGAAGGAGAAATGCTCACAGTAGAGATTGTAATTTCTGACAGCTGACTTGCAGCCAGCTGAAATGTGTTTGCTTATTAGCTGATTTAGTTTGGCTAGTTAAGGTGATCCTCTGTTGGCTATAAGTGAGAGGTGCTGTTGATTCCATGAGAGAGTAACCCACGCCTGATGTGTCTTCCAGCCTGTACCAGGATGGCACTGGAAGTCAGTGCCTGCTCATTGAGAGGCTGGTCAAATCTGATGCAGGCTGGTACACCCTGTCTGCCATCAACGAGGCCGGCATGTCCACCTGCAATGCCAGACTGGACGTAGGAAGTAAGTGGACCGTGTGTGGGTGTGTGCTTATCACACAAGTGTTTAGTTAAGAGATCCGATTGGCTCATCCCTGTCCGTTACCTATTACTGTGTGTATATGTTTCAAGACTTAAACTCATAAACACCACATAATTGCTGTGCCAATCAAGCTCTTGTGGCCCTTCACAGCTAATAGTGTGCTGATATCTGCACTAGTGGGACAAAGGCAGGGATTACCACACTGTTTACATCCGAGATAGACAACGCTGGCATTGAAATGGCATACTACATTACTGTACTATAAACAGTGGTGGTGAAAAGTGGGTCACCCAGTAAAATACTACTTGAGATAAAGTAGTTTTGTTTTAAATATAAGTATCAAAATTAAATGTAATCACTCAAATATAATTAAGTATCAAAAGTCAGTATAAATAATTTCAAATTCCTTATATTAAGCAAACCAGACGGCTCAATTTTGTTTTTATTTTTACATTTACAGATAGCAAGAACACACTCCAATCAACACTCAGATATAATTGACAAATTAAGCATTTGTGTTTAGTGAGTCCACCAGATCAGAGGCAGTAGGGATGACCAGAGATGTACTCTTGATAAATGTGTGAATTTTACCATTTTCCTGTCCTGCTAAGCATTCAAAATGTAACCAGTACTTTTGGGTGTCAAGGAAAAATGAAGTAAAAAGTACATTATTTTCATTAGGAATGTAAGCGAAGTAAAAGTTGTCAAACATAAATGGTAAAGTATACATACCCCAAAAAACGACTTAGGTAAAAATACTTTAAAGTACTACTTAAGTACTTTATACCACTGACTACAAATTACCAGTGTTATGCAAAAACGTATGTACTGTAGCAGCAAGGGGAAATGGTCTGTTACTCAATATTTGCAGTACTTTCTGCTGTTACGATGGAGAGGAGCAAATTTCCTGTCATTTCTCCTGCCGTCCAGCAAATACAGTAGCTGCCATGGCGGTGCAAGTTGTAAAGGCTGATAGAAACCCATAACAGATGTATCATTACAAGGCTAGGAAAATGAGGGGCTGCTGTATTATATTCCTCCTCGATCACATAACATGCCATCTGGTATGCGGACCGAGAGCGGCCATATTGACTTTTACCTCTATTCAGCCTAGCTAGCTGAAGAAGTAGTCTGAAATGTGTCGGTCAGAGCGAGGGCATATACTTGCTCTATCCTCTCAGCGCAGGGTTACTAAATGGAAATACTGACTCTTCTTCGCTCATATGATTGTCTCATCACGATGATGTCAGGCCCCAACTGTGCAACAGAATTTAGCCGGACACTCTGCTGGCCACAAGAAAAGCTTGTCTTTCGACTCCCAAGGTTAACCTGTAATTGGAGATGGTGCTTAATACAGCAACGCTTGGCAGAGAGGGCTGCGACGCCAGTCTCACAGCACAGGCATGCCTCAATGGCACTTGTGCAAACCTTAATACCGTAGCAGTTTATCCTTGGAGTTCTTTTTAGGAAAATCTCTTAGGATAGCAGCACATTCCTCCTCCTGTGTATGAAGAGGTCCAAACATGATTTCAAATTCTTTATGTTAGGCAAACCAGACGGTATAATTTTCATGTTTTAAAAAATAATAGGTTGGTAATATTTGACGTTGACCGGCTTTATTTTCATTTTGTTTTATTACCTGGCTCAAATGCAACATTTCCATTATTATTGCATTAGAGGTTCAAAGAGCCTGTTCTGAATATATCTTGATCTTTGTATTCCATTCTGTTTACTCTTGTCTCTGCAGCTCGCACCAACAAGCCTGCCCCCCCTACAGGCAAGCATTTTAAAATCCCCCTCAGCCGTCTCCCCGTCCTGACTCCAGACCCCACCCCCCAGCACACGGCCCCCCTGTACGAGAGCGAGGAGCTCTAGACAAAAGTACACCAGGAGTGTAATAATTGTGGATGTGTGTTGTGCTCCTTATCATACCTGCCTGTTTCCTACCACTGAGGCTGTCTTGTTGTTTGTGTCTTGGGGAGGAAACCAATTGATGTTTTGAGGAAGCGGGTAGATGGACTCACATTTTGCCCACACTGCCTCCAGGACACCTCAAAAGACCCCGCATTTGTCAAATGCACTTTAGTTTGAGCCCTTCTGGTTTTGTGTCAAGGGCATGCTGGTCAGATGCGGGTTTCCCAACCGCACATCCTCTTAGTGTGGTGCAGCCTTCCTGGCCGGTGCACTTGACTTGGCACAGACCTTTGTCAAATGCTGTTCTGTGGTTTGCTGTTGTAGTGGATAGAGGATTAATCATGTATCGTCTCCAGACATGTAGCTATCTTTCGAAGTTCCTTCACAAAGCATCGTATTTATGACGGCTGCTTCAAGTGAGAATGTGTGCAGGTGATATTTCTGTTTTTTAAAGGTCAAATGGTTTTATTATATAAGCTATTTATTGGACAATTGCTTCTAAATATAAATGGTTGCCGTAACACCCAAATTTACCACAACCTCAAGGTCTGATCCTGACCATAGAAAAACATTTTGAATAAGTTATGTACTGTGTATGATGTGAAATTGAATATGTGTAATAAAGTTTATGACCTTATTATAGGTGGTTATTTCACTTTTAAAATAAGATATCAAATTGAGTTCATATATGCTGAACAAAAACATGTAAAGACATGTTTCATGAGCTGAAATAACAGCCCAGAAATGTTGCCTATACACAAAGCGTATTGCTCACATTTGTGTACATCCCTGTTTAGTGAGCATTTCTCCTTTGCCTAGATAATCCAGCCACCTGACAGTTGTGGCATATCAAGAAGCTGATTAATCATGACAATTACACAGGTGCTCCTTGTGCTGGGGACAAAAGGCCACTCTAAAATGTGCAATTTTGTCACAACACAATGCCACAATGTCAAGTTGTGGGCGTGTGCAATTGCCATGCTGACTACATGAATGTCCACCAGAGCTGTGGCCAAATAATTGAATGTTAATTTCTCTACCATAAGCCTCCGTTTTAGAGAATTTGGCAGTACATCCAACCGGCCTCACAACTACGTCATCCACATCCTCCACCTGCGGGATCAACGGAGACCAGCCACCTGATGAAACTGGGTTTGCACAACTGAAGAATTTTGGCACAAACTGTTACCTGTCTCAGTGACGCTTATCTGCATGCTCGTTGTCCTCACCAGGTACGTAAACAGTCAGTCAGTGGTAAATGCTCACCATCTTTGACCACTGGCACACTGGAGAAGTCTGCTCTTCACAGCTGAATCACAGTTTCAACTCTACCAGGTAAATGGCAGACAGTGTATATGGCATCATGGGCGACTGATGTCAATGTTGTGACCAGTGCCCCATGTTGGCAGGTATAAGCTACAGACAATGAACACCATGGCAATTTGACTGCACAGAGATCCTGCGGCCCACTGTCGTGCCATTCATGCGCCGCCATCACCTAGTTTCAGCATAATCCACCGCAAGGATCTGAAAATGTCAGTTCTTCCATGGCTAGCATATTCAAACATGTCGCCCATTGAGAATGCTCTGGATCGGGGTACGACAACGTGTTCCAATATCCAGCAAATTCAAACAGCCATTGAAGAGCGGGACAACATTCCACCAGTTACAATCAGCCTGATCAACTCTATGCAAAGATCAGGGTGCATGAGGCAAATGGTGGTCACACCAGTTACCGACTGGTTTTGTGATCCACGCCCCTACCTTAAGGTATGTGGCAAACGGATGCATATCTGTATTCTGTCATGTGAACTCCATAGACTAGTGCCATGATATTTTTTTCAATTGACTGGTTTCCTTATGAGCTCCAGTAAAATCTAAAACTGCATCTACATTTTCCAGTGAAGAATTGTAGCCATTAAGTTGTAATTTATTTTATATATAAAATGTAAAAAATACAATTATCAAAACATTTTGAAACACTTGATATTCAAAGGACGGACCTTTTGGGCTCCCAATGTGTGAAGTGAAAAACTGGTAATATAAAGACTGACACAGGTCCCCTCGACACAGGAAATCAACCCCCACTGGACAGTTAACCTGACAACCTTTTTAGGACTAATTCTCTTCTATCCTGTTCTGATGAAAAAAGCCCAGACATTTAAACGAGACGACATAACGTTTCAGTACACGAGTATTGGGCTCCTCTTGGCAGTCTTCAGGTGAGTCAGAAGGTGACTGACTCCGTAACTGTTGAGGAAGTGCTTGGCAATAGAACTGCTCAGGATGATATACGCTATATACTCACACATAGTAAAAAAATAAAAAGGAATTCATGGTGGTGGTCTCTCGCTTTAAGTACAGTAAGGTCAAGTCCATCAGATGGCTATGGTTAAATCGCCCATTTCTTGGGGAGGAGTAATCATGGTGTCCACTTTCCTTAGACTGCAGCCTTGAGACTACGGTTTCCCAATCATTTCAGAAGGAAAAGTCTGACATCTGAGCGCTCAGATCTCCACGTCGCTCTCCTTGTCGTTGTCATGGTCACCATCATAGAACTCATTGGCTGCCTCCGGCCTGTAAAGAGAACATAAGCCATTTAGTTCCAAAATGTTCAAACACCATACAATTCAGTACATGCAGTTAGACCAAAACGTGTCATATTGACTCCATTACTAATATGTTCCTGTGTGTCACAAAGCTGACTACGAGTGTATTCACCTGGAATAGTTGTCCTCTGAGCCCCTCTCATCTGGGTCTCCCTCGTCAGTACGCTCGTAGCTCAGGATGTCGGAGGGCACGTCGTGGATCTGGACACTGGGGGCGTGGTTCAACATCTTCAAGTTCTCAAAGACCGTCGAACGTATCTGCTCCAGGTACTAAAACACAGGAGGAAGATAAAAATCACTTAAACTGGAGAGAACAAGTTTCATGGTCACACATATTCAATAGTTTGAATCCTTGTTGAAAACATTATGTAGACTGTGGTTCAGGAATACAAAAAAAAGAAAGGGAGAGCGCATGCAGTGCATTCTCAAACTTACCTGTCTTGAATTCTGGTTCTCTATCCTGGTGCTCACATCTGGGTGGAGTGTGAAGTCTGGAGCAAAATACTCAAAGTACTCTGGAGAGATGAGAAAGAAAGTGTTTTTATACTGAAAAAATATATAAACGCAACAAGCTCATATGGAAATCAGGCAATTGAAAAATGAATTTGGCCTTTATCTAAGGATTTTACATAACTGAGAATACAGATATGAATCTGTTGGTCACAGACACCTTAAATAAAAGTAGGGGCGTGGATCAGAGAACCAGTCAGTATCTGGTGTGACCCCCCATTTGCCTCATGCAGCGCGACATCGCCTTCGCATAGAGTTGATCAGGCTGATTGTGGCCTGTGGAATGTTATCCCACTCTTAAATGGCTGTGCGAAGTTGCGGGAACTGGAACACGCTGTCGTACACATCGATCCAGAACATTCCACACGTGCTCAAAGTGTGACATCTGGCGAGCATGCAGGTTTTCAGCTTTGAGGAATTGTGTGCAGATCATTGCGACATAGGGCTGTGCATTATCATGCTGAAACATGAGGTAATGGCAGCAGATGAATGGCATGACAACGGGCCTCAGGATCTCGCCACGGTATCTCTGTGCGTTCAAATTGCCATCAATAAAATGAAAGTGTTTGCTGTCTGTATCCAAACCATAACTCCACCATGGGGCACTCTGTTCACAATGTTGACATCAGTAAACCGCTCGCCCACACGACGCCATACACACTCTGCCATCTGCCCGGTACAGTTAACTGGGATTCCTGCGTCCCAGTGGCCATCGAATGTGAACATTTGCCCACTGAAGTCAGTTACAATATCAAACTGCAGTCAGGGCAAGATCCTGGTGAGGACGACGACCACGCAGATGAGCTTCCTTGAGACTGTTTGTGCATACCTACAGTTTCATCAGCTGACCGGGTGGCTGGTCTCAGACAATCCCGCAGGTGAAGAAGCCGGATGTGACGCTCCTGTGCCGATGTGATTACACGTGGTCTGCAGTTGTGAGGCCGGTTGGCCGTACTGCCAAATTCTCTAAAACAATGATGTGGCTTTTGGTAAAGAAATTAACCTTCTTTCAAATCAAATGTTATTTGTCTCATGCGCCGAATACAACAGGTGTAAGTAACTCTTACAGTGAAATGCTTACTTACATCCTTAACCAACAATGCTTTTAAGTTAACTTTTATTTCTTAAGTAAAAAATAGAAAATAAAACAGCAGCAGTAAAATAACAAGCCAGGCAATATACAGGGGGTACTGGTACAGAGTCGATGTGCGGGGGCACCGGTTAGTTGAGGTAATATGTACATGTAGGTAGAGTTAAAGTGACTATGCATGGATTAAAAACAGAGTAGCAGCAGCGTAAAAGAGGGTTCTGGGTAGCCCTTTGATTAGCTGTTCAGGAGTCTTGTGGCTTGGGGGTAGAAGCTGTTAAGAAGCCTATTGGACCTTGACTTGGTGCTCCGGTACCGCTTGCCTTGCGGTAGCAGAGAGAACATTCTACGACTAGTGAGCTGGAGTCGTTGACAATTTTTAGGACCTTCCTCTGACATCACCTGGTATAGAGGTCCTGGATGGCAGGAAGTTTGGCTGTTGTATGTCCTTTAAACAGGTCAACTGATGTACTGGGCTGTACGCACTAGCCTCTGTACATTCTACGACTAGGGTGGCTGGTGCAGCTGTAGAACCTTTTGAGGATCTGAGGACCTATGCCAAATCTTTTCAGTCTCCTGAAGGGGGAATACGCTTTGTCGATGAGAATTGGGGCATGCTCTGTCCTCCTTTTCCTGTAGTCCTTCGTCTTTATCAAGTTGAGAGAGAGGTTGTTGTCCTGGCTCCACACGACCAGGTGGCCCGTCAGGAAGTCCAAGCTCCAGTTGCAGAGGGAGGTGTTTAGTCCCAGGGTCCTTAGTGCGGCAGGGTAGCCTAGTGGTTAGAGCGTTGGACCAGTAACCGGAAGGTTGCAAGTTCAGACCCCCGAGCTGACAGGGTACAAATCTGTCGTTCTGCCCTTGAACAGGCAGTTAACCCACTGTTCCTAGGCAGTCATTGAAAATAAGAATTTGTTCTTAACTGATTTGCCTAGTTAAATAAAGGTAAATAATAGTGATGAGCGTTATGGTGTTGTACGCTGAGCTGTATGTCTGGATGTCATAAGGTGAATGCACCAATTTGTAAGTCGCTCTGGATAAGAGCGTCTGCTAAATGACTTAAATGTAAATGTCTGTAGTCAATGAATAGCATTCTCACATAGGTGTTCCTTTTGTCCAGGTGGGAAAGGGCATTGTGAGTGCAGAGATTGCATCATCTGTGGATCTGTTGGTGCAGTATGCAAATTGGAGTGAGTCTACGGTGGGATAATGGTGTTGATGTGTTGGTGTTGACCATTCTTTCAAAGCACTTCATGGCTACAGACATGAGTGCTATGGGTCGGTAGTCATTTAGGCAGGTTACCTTAGTGTTATTTGGCACAGGGACTATGGTGGTCGGCTTGAAACATGTTGGTATTACAAACTGTCAGGGACAGGTGGAAAATGTCAGTGAAAACACTTGTCAGTTGGTCAGAGCATGCTAGGAGTACATGTTCTGGTAATCCATCTGGCCCCGCGGCGTTGTAAATGTTGACCTGTTTAAAGGACATTGGCTACGGAGAGCGTGATCAGACAGTCGTCCGGAACAGCCTGTGCTCATGATTGTTTCAGTGTTTACTTGCCTCGAAGCGAGCATATAAGTAATTTAGCCCATCTGGTAGGTTTGTCACTGGGCAGCTTGTGGCTGTGCTTCCCTTTGTGGTCTGTAATAGTTTGCAATCCCTGCCACATCCGACGAGCGTCGGAGCCGGTGGAGTACTATTCAATCTTAGTCCTCTATTGACACTTTGCCTGTTTGATGGTTCGTCGGAGGGCATAGCGGGATTTCTTATAAGCTTCCGGGTTAGAGTCCCACTCCTTGAAAGCGGCAGCTCTAGCCTTTAGCTCATTCCGGATGTTGCATGTAAATCCATGGCTTCTGGTTGGTGTATGTGCGTACAGTCACTGTGGGGACGATGTCATCGATGAAGCGACTGATGTACACCACACAGTGACTGATGTGGTGTACGCCTCAATGCCAGCGGAAGATCCCAGAACATATTCCAGTCTGTGCTAGCAAAACAGTCCTGTGGCTTAGCATCTGCCTCATCTGACCACTTCCTTATTGACCGAGTCACTGGTGTTTCCTGCTTTGGTTTAAGCTTATCAGGAGGATAAAATTATGATCAGATTTGCCAAATGGAGGGCGATGGAGAGCTTTGTACGCGTCTCTGTGTGTTGTAAAGGTGTTCTAGAGTTTTTTTCCTTCTGGTTGCACACATAATATGCTGATATTAATTAGGTAAAAGTGATTTGAGTTTCCCTGCATTAAAGTCCCCAGCCACTAGGAGCGCCGCCTCTGGATGAGCGTTTTCCTGTTTGCTTATGGCCGTATACAGCTCATCGAGTGCGGTCTTAGTGCCAGCATCGGTCTGAGGGGGTATATAAACAGCTATGAAAAATATAAGTGTAAACGGTCTTGGTAAGTAGTGTGGTCTACAGCTTATCATGAGATACTCTACCTCAGGCGAGCAAAACCTTGAGGCTTCCTTAGATTTCATGCACCAGCTGTTGTCTTCAAATAGGCATAGGCCGTCACCCCTTGTCTTACCAGAGGCCACTGTTCTATCCTCCTGAAAAGCTTAAAACATGCCAGCTTTATGTTAATCATGTTGTCCTTCAGCCACGACTCGTGAAACCTAAGATATTACAGTTTTTAATGTCCCGTTGGTATCATATACGTGCTCGTAGTTTGTCTATTTTATTATCGATTGATTGTGCGTTGGCTAATAGGACCGATGGTAAAGGTTGATTACCCTCTCGATGACAGATCCTTACAAGACACATGGACCGCCGTTCACGATATCTATGTATTTTCCTCCTGAAAATGACGGGGATGAGGGCCTTGTCAGGTGTCTGGAGTAAATCCTTCCCATCCAACTCGCTGAAGAAGAAGAATTCCTCCAGTACGGGGTGAGTAATTGCTGCCCTGTTATCAAGAAGCTCTTTTTGGTCATAAGACAGTGGCAGAAACATTATGTACAAGTTACAAATAACGCAAAAAAGCATACATAATAGCATGATTGGTTGCGGGATCGTAAAATGGCATCTCTTTTGGCACTATTATTATTGTCCCCCAACACAAGGTTCACCTGTGCTATTTAATCAGCTTCTTGATATGCCACACCTTCCAGGTGGATGGATTATCTTGGCAAAGGAGAAATGCTTTGGGATGTAAACAAATTTGTGCACAACATTTGAGAAATAAGCTTTTTGTAAATATGGACATTTTCTGGGATCTTTTTATTTCAGCTCATGAAGCATGAGATCAACACTTTACATTTATTTTTGTTCAGTGTACATCATATTATGTCAATATAATATCAAACCAATGTACACTTACCACTATAGGGCAGCTCATCACTAATTGGCTCATCGACTAGGAGGGAGGTCTCATAGGTCCTAGAATGGCGGAAGAGCAACAGTCTTAAGTGGTTGCATATACACTGAGAACATTATCTCTCGGTCTCCATTAAAAACAACTGTCACCTAACCTCTACACCAGGTGTATTCAAGGTCCAGAGCTTGCTGGTTTGGTTCTACCTGATAATTAATTACACACACCTGGTGTCCCAGGTTTAAATCAGTCCCTGATTAGAGGGGAACAATGGAAGAAAAAAAAGGCAGTGAAACAGGCTATATGAGTTCCACACTATAGTTCAGTTACAGCAATGAAATAAATGAGTACTCACCAGCATCTGGCCACATTGCGTACTGTGTACCCCCCTCCTCCCAGCACCAGCAGGGGAATCCTGAAGCTTTTTACAAACTCCACACATTCCCTATAGGAAAAATAAGTACCCTGGGTAAGAGAGTTTACCATATCCTGGCTCCTGTGTAAATTGGTAAGGGATTTTCTGTAATCACTTGTGCCCTACTACCAGTAGGTTGCAGGATATCCTCATATTATAGAGTACATTGACTTCCATCCACCGAACCTGAATCCTTATCACTACAAAGACACTTACCCATGGCCTCGTATACTGAGGTTGAAGCATCCTAGTCGGTCACAGCCCAGAGAGTCAGCCCCACACTATCAATGACAAGAGGTACATGTATGAGTACCATATTCAATACCACAATCCATGCCACTCATGCGAAAACGCTAATGATGATCTCTGGCTGCCAAATGCTCACCTGAAGAACGATACAGGTTGGCTGGTAGAAGTCCACCACTTGCTTAATGACTGGCTGAAAGAGTTGCCTGTAGCCTAAGAAACAAAGTGCGATAATGATAAAGTATTGGACAAAATTAAGAGAATTCATCCTTTCAAGCATTCTTGCCAATTATGCAAGGTTTTGCTCATTTGATCCACTATCAAAAATCAGGAAACATCTGTTGGTTATTATCCAGTATACCATCAGACCCTTTAACACTCATCAGAGAGATGCTAATAGTTTATAAGTCAGGCAGAATAACACATATCTGATGAAAGCACTCCCCAGAGACATCTCACTGGCCTGAGTCTAATAGCATTATCAGACTGGATCGCCAGAGAACCACCCTGAGTAGGGGATCCAGAAAGGACACTACTCACTCTGGTCATCGATCCCATCCCGGAGAGGCACGTTCAGGCAGTAGTAACGGCCGCTCTCAGCCCCCACCTCATACATGTCACCTATGGGACAAAACATAGAAACACAATTTGTTCATCAAAGAATAGGCTCATTAAGGGGACTTTCACACCATATTGGTTTGGAGCAGTTTTCCCGAACATCGCCGCGTTTCCCCCCTTATTTGGACTGGTGTGAACAGTATCCACACTAAACAATGCACTATGGTTCTATCAAAAAGGGTGGTCTCAGTCCATATCTATATGTATAGTGGTGCGGTTCGCTGCAGGTGAGATCACAAACACAGTCCAGAGGCAGAACCAGGCATGCATTATTACTGGTTGTTTGACTGCGAGCATTTGATAAAATGCACACAGCACGATAACTTTATCTCTGAAACATTATGTGAGTAGCGGTGCATTTATGATCACATCTGAAGCAGATTAGGGGAGATGGGGGATATAGGCTATTGAATAGCTTATTCACTTTGCACTTTGAGCAGTTATTGCACAGTTTCCACATGTCATTGGAAGACCAAAGTGAAAGTAATATGACGTGTGGGACACACAAGCTATGCTTCTGGATAATCATAAATGGATTTAACGTGAGCATTTTCACCAACAAAACAAATGACTTGCATGAACATGTGATTTTGTTTAGGCATTTCAGTTCGTTTGACATTTGGCAATGTGAAACTAACCGGACCAACATTTTTTTTTTTTTTAAATACAAATACAAAAAAAATACAAAACAAGCTGATTCGAACTATAGCTCAGAACTGTGTTTGCCCTAAGACACCTCTATTGCCCCATAGAGATATTCAATAATTTAGTCATTAAGACAAACTGTCTATTTATCAATGAGTATTCTCACTGATTACAACAGACTCTCATATGGCTTGTCTTACCTGTGCCTGGGAAAAAGTAGTTCCCATACTTGTGGAAGGATACAGTCATGACCCGATCAGTCAGGTAAAAGGCTTCCTGCACCCCATCGCCATGGTGAATGTCAATGTCTATGTAGAGCACACGTGGGTGGTATCTAAAGATAGATTTACATTATTAGTTGTCAGTGATCCTTAGAGGGATGTGAACCCAGAAACAGAGGGGGAAAACTATATTTAGGAAATAGTCAAATACAAGGGTGCTTTACTCTTACTTCAAAAGCTCCAGTATACTGATGACAATGTCATTCACATAGCAAAATCCAGAGGCCTAAAAACAAAAAACGAGTGAAATCATGACATCATAAAGAGCTGTAAATAGGCATATATAAAGATGACCAGAGGCCATAATAAATTGTAAGTTGTCTTGACAAAGAAACAAATGCATGTCGCATAATTCTTACCTCAAATTTCTTAGCATGATGAAGACCCCCAGCCCAGTTGATGGCAATGTCACATATCTGCAAAACAATGGCCCCGAACAATACTCAAATCACAAAGTCTGGTTGACTATTTACCTGGCTCTGTAAATTGCTGAATTGCTTGCTTGGCCTAAATAAATCTAGCCTACCAGTAGATAGAATAGATTTATAACATAGTTCTGACCTGACAAAAAAAGGTGAGCTTTCCATTTTCCCTAAAACAAACTGACCTTCACAGTGGTACAACATGGTGTGTGTGTGTACGCGTGCACATACCTTGTGGTTTAGCTGTGTTGCTCCCTGTAGTGACGCTCCGGTATACCTGGAGCAGAACTCAAACAGGCCCGGGAATACAGGGCTGACAGGGGACACATGCATTATCACACATATGTGTGTACGTCAAACAGATATTGATAACAAGTTGCACTTTACAGTGAGCATAATATTACATCAACAACAGTCTGTATTATGACACATTATGTATTTCACACAGTGTTATATTGTCCTCAAGTCACACATGAATCCAAATTTACACCAGGTTAGCAATGTAGGCTAATACATTATAGAACCCTCAAACTCAACACTAGACCTCGAAGCCAGTTCCACTGTTTTTTTTTTTTTTTTTTCCCCTCTAATGATTTAGACCTGGGACACCAGGTGGGTGCAATTAATTATCATGTAGAACTGAAAACTCCTAGGCTCCAGACCTCGTAGGGGAAGAGTTGAATACCCCTGTTATATAATATAGATAAGACATTCTCACCAGTCATCCCCCACATTGAAGGTGTTGAGACTCTTTGTGAAGCCCTGCATATTGTTGGGGCTGACCTTCTGAAGAAAGTCAATGTAATCTTCTGAGTGAAATCGGCACATGTCATGTTGGGAGGCTTTGTATGGTTTGAAAACCTATAAAACAAGGACCAGTCAATACATGAACATGGTGTCAAGAAGGACATGAAAGAGTCTCGTTTCATCTGGTACTTTTCAGCATGTTTAACATCAGCAGGACTTACCTGCATCTTTTTGTATAGGCCATAGTGCAAAACAAGGCTGTGCGTCAGAGAGAGACGATGGGGTTTCATAGGGTGACCAGCACCTTGATAAAGAAAGAAAAAGCAAAAATCATGTTTCAGTTAGTCAGTTATTCTCTCCTCTCTCTCTCTTATTCTCTATGCAGTTATCAATTTCTCAATTTCTCTGTGGTTCTGCATGGTGCTAGCTATCATTCATAACCTACCTAGCTAGGAAAAATATAGCATAAAACAGCTCTACTCTTGCAAACACACGACTATTAGCTAGTAACCTTAGTTAGCGAACACGTTTCGAGTTTGCGGCGAGACCTATTGACCTGATTGCTAGAATAAATAAGAATAACGTTAAAATCAAATCAAATTAAAAAGGAAATAACTGTATTACTCTAACCTTATTCGTCTAAAAATAAGTTAGCAGGCTGGCTAATATGCTGTGCTTGAGTCCAGCTTTCTGTAGCCAAAATCTTACCATAATGAAAGTTCCCCACGTCCGGATCATAAAAATATGCTGTTCTATTGGACATCTTTTTTTATACGGTTCGCTGGGTGTTTGTTACTGTAAATATATAGTTGCTTCATTTAGCAAGTAGCCACCATTGTAAACGGCGAGTAAAATGTACGTCATTATCCAGTGACAGTCAAAGGGGGCGGGAGAAGGGGGGGTCATTGCTAAAAGGGAACCAGTAAAATAGAGTAGTGCCAAAGATTTGTATAACTAACCCAAGATAGACCACTGCCTGTCGTTTACAACGAGAGCAAATTAATCATAGCGGGCAGAAGAAGCAAGTAGCCAAGCACGAGCTAGCGAGAGCCTATTGGCGCGTTCTAGCATTTATTTGCATATTTCCGTTAGGGAACGCCTTGTGAAGAGCGCGTGTGCAATAACTCAATTCCCCTTCGCACTCCTAAACAACGCAAAGAGTAAAGTCGACACAACTTAGTCCCCTCTGTTCGTAACATATTAGTTTTGGAAACACAAAACTGTACTGAGATCAAATGTGTAATCGATGAGAAAATTAGCATAATATCGGCCAAAATCCACCTCGCTCTATCTTATTTTTTATTATTATAAAAAACCAAATGCTCGCTCCATCTTCTCCCACTGCCGGTCTCTGGGCTTCCTCTCACCACAATATTTGGTAGTAAGTGGAAACGCCAATTATGTGCTTCACATTTATACAATATTTGAAATATATGTCTCATTGTTCTATCTGTGGTACTACTGTGAGGCTCTATTCAATCAAATCAAATTTTATTGGACACATACACGTGTTTAGCAGATGTTATTTCGGGTGTATCGAAATGCTTGTCTTTCTAGCTCCAACCGTGCAGTAATATCTAGCAAGTAATATCTAACAATTTCAAAACAATACACACAATTCTAAAGGAATGGAATTAAGAAAATATATAAATATTTGGATGAGCAATGTTGGAGCGTCATAGACTAAAATACAGTAGAATATAATACAGTATATACATATGAGATGAGTAGTGCAAAATATGTAAACATTATTAAAGTGACAAGTGTTCCAGATTTTACTTTTTGTAGCAGGTGAGAATTTTCGAAGCTGGTTAGGATAATTAATGTAGCAGGTTAGAACAATTAGTTTAAGGTTAGGAAAACAGTTAGGGTTAGCTTAAATGCAAAATAATCAACTTTTGACATTAATTTGACAAAAGCTGGATAGCTTCTAGTCATAACCAGGGGCAGTAGCATGGCTAGAAGGGTTCCAGCTTTTGTCAGAATTGACTTTTCATAGCAGGTTTATGAGAATTCATGTGGCAGGTTCTGAGAAATAGGTTAAGGTTAGGAAAATGGTTTAGGGTTATAGTTAGCTAAAAAGCAACAACAACAAAAAAATCAACTTTTGATGTAAATTTCACAAAAGCTGGAATCCATCTAGAGATAGAGGACTCATCTTTGTATCTGTGTCATTAAAGCGTCTGTGACAGTGCCATTAAGGCTATCTTTCGATTTTAAAGTAGTACATTTTCTTAATTGGCTGATTGCTCTAAGCTCATAGGAATCCCCACCGAGTTGATTACTTTATAATAGTGGAAGCCCTCAATGGCAATGTCCATGCTAAAACGAGTCCATGATCCTCTATCTAGTCCTCCCTCTATCTCTATGACAACAGTCACTCCATACAACGTTGTTTGTGTGGGGTAATTTGCCGAAATGCCACGTGCGTCCACTTATGTCAGTGCATTCATAACATCCTAATCATTACAAAAATTATATTAGATCAAATAAACCTCACATAGCAAATTAGCAATACCATTTTTTTGTATCTCATTGACCAACGACAACAACAAATCTCACTTCCTGGGTTTATTTTCATGGACAGATTTTGTCACAAATTAAAACGTCTCACTTCGGTTCTTCCTCTCTGTTGAAAATTAACAGTAGGCCGTGGCCATGTTCGAGAGCATCAAAACCGCAATGTATCATGGGTAAATCGTATTTCACTTCGTTTTTCTCGAATAATTGTAGATTTTCAGTTATAAAACTGACTATTGTTTATTTTTTATATAAGTATTGATGATGGGTGTACTTTTGCTTCATGCGTTGTATGTGTGTGCTTACTGTGACTGTCTCCCTGATAATGGCTACTTCCCACGCCATTGCCGGACAGTAGTGCTTGTCAAGTGGCAGTAGAGGCCACTGTGTCCCGGTGTTGTTGCTGTTCATTCCCCTCCCCCCACTGAATAGTAGACTGTATGTATCACAGGAGGTTGGTGGCACCTTAATTGGAGAGGACAGGCATGTGGTAATGGCTGGAGAGGAATAAGTTGAAAGGTACCATTCCATTATTCCGTTCCAGCCATTATTATGAGCCGTCCTCTCCTCAGCAGCCTCCACTGGTATGTACAGTATGTATCAAGGTGACATCTAGATGGTTATCAATATTAGTTATTTCTTATGTAGGATGCTTTCCTACTTGAAATGAAGCAATGTTTGAGAAAGAAATTGCCACATTAGCTACTGCCGGCAACACAACCATGATAGCCAGTAGGAAGCACTTCAAGTCAGCAGGCACAACACTGGAGCACTGGTAGCAGGCTTACTATCGACTCGTAGTGCAGCCCAATCAGCCACGCAAAACGGTATTGAGTGGCAACAAATATGATAAATTAGCTGATTCATTCAATTTTGCTCAACTAACCATGGCGGACTTAGTGCCTACAATAAGACACCATAATGAGGGTTTTGGATAAACGCTAAAAATAAGGTCTGTGGTTAACACACTTTTAGGACGGAGATGTTACACATTTTGTTCTATGAGATAGTCTTCAGCTAATGTCACATTTTGTGAATTTTGAAGCATTTATGTAATCAAAACAAGGACATAAGGCTTCATAACTGACTGATATTATCTCATAGAACAAAACATATAAAATAATTTAAACCTGTGTTAACCTCAGACATTATTTTCAGTGTTTATTTTTTTTATTCATGGCTCCCGAGTGGTGCAGTGGCCTAAGGCACTGCATCTCAGTGCTAGAGGCATCACTACAGACCCTGATTAGATTCCAGGCTTTATCACAACCGGACGTGATTGGGAGTTCCATAGGGCGGCGCACAATTGGCCCAGCGTCGTCCGGTTTAGAGTTTGGCCGGGGTAGGCCGTCATTGTAAATAAGAATTTGTTCTTTACTGATTTGCCTAGTTAAATAAAGGTTCAATAAAAAAATAAAAAATAAATATAAAAAAATTATTGATATTACTTATTTATTGTGTAGGCTGCTATCCTACTTGAAATAAAATTGTGGGAGAGTAAAACAATGGCCACGTTAACTACTGCCGGCTTCACGACCGTGAAACAGCTGACCAATAGAAAGCACCTCAGGTCGACAGGCACGTTGATACAACACTGGTGCACTGCTCACTGGTTTATCGATTCATCGTGCAGTCTAATCAGCCACGCAGAATGGTCTTAAGTTTAATCAAATCTGTCCAATTAGCTGATTCGCTTTCCATACACCCAATCCTTTCGACACACCCACTTGCCCATACTACATTCGCCATATTGGGCTGCAGCACCCATACTTGCTGTGCCTTCACAGATGAAATGTCTATGTACGTTTATTACCTGACCACTTCAGCGGTCTGAGGTAATTCACCTCAGAGAGAGTGCTCTAGTTAAGAACAAATTCTTATTGACAATGATGGCATACCACAAGGCAAAAGGCCTCCTGTGGGGACGGAGGCTGGGATTTTTTAAAATTACAATAATAATATAGGACAATACACACATAATGACAAGAGAGACAACAAAACACTACATAAAGAGAGACCAAAGACAACAACATAGCATGGCAGCACCACATGACAACACAGCATGGTAGCAACACAACATGACAACAACATGGTAGCAACACAACATGGCAGCGGCAGAATATGGTACAAACATTATTGGGCACAGACAGCACAAATGGCAAGAAGGTAGAGACAACAATACATCACACAAAGCTGCCACAACTGTCAGTAAGAGTGTCCATGATTGAGTGAAGCGATTGAGATAAAATGAAGCGATTGAGATAAAACTGTCCAGTTTGAGTGTTTGTTGCAGCACGTTCCTGTTGCTAGCTGCAGCGAACTGAAAAGACGAGCAACCCAGGGATGTGTATGCTTTGGAGACATTTAACAGAATGTGACTGGCAGAACGGGTGTTGTATGTGGAAGATGAGGGCTGCAGTAGATATCTCAGATAGGGGGAGTGAGGCCTAAGAGGGTTTTATAAATAAGCATCAACCAGTGGGTCTTGCGACGGGTATACAGAGATGACCAGTTTACAGAGGAGTATAGAGTGCAGTGATGTGTCCTATAAGGAGCATTTGTGGCAAATCTGATGGCCGAATGGTAAAGAACATCTAGCCGCTCGAGAGCACCCTTGCCTGCCGATCTATAAATTACTTCTCCATTAACTTTAGCTTGCAGATTTGATATGTGCTGAGAAAAGGACAGTGTACCGTCTAGCCATACTCCCATGTACTTGTATGAGGGTTCTACCTCAAGCTCTAAACCCTCAGAATTAGTAATCCCACCTGTGGGGAAAGGGGCATTCTTCTTACCAAACCACATGACCTTTGTTTTGGAGGAGTTCAGAACAAGGTTAAAGGCAGAGAAAGCTTGTTGGACACGAAGAAAGCTTTGTTGTAGAGCATTTAACACAAAAATCTGGGGAAGGTCCAGCTGAGTATAAGACGGTATCATCTGAATATAAATGTATGAGAGAGCTTCCTACTGCCTGAGCTATGTTGTTCATGTAAATTGAGAAGAGCGTGAGGCCTAGGATTAAGCCTTGGGGTACTCCCTTAGTGACAGGCAGTGGCTGAGTCAGCAGATGTTCTGACTTTATACACTGCACTCTTTGAGAGAGTTAGTTAGAAAACCAGGACATGGCCCTCTCAGAGACACCAATACTCATTAGCCGGCCCACAAGAATGGAATGGTCTACCATATCAAAAGCTTTGGCCAAGTCAATAAAAATAGCAGCACAACATTGCTTAGAATCAAGGGCAATGGTGACATGATTGAGGACCTTTTATGTTGCAGTGACACATCCATAACCTGAGCGGAAACCAGATTGCATACCAGAGAGAATAATATAGAGATCAAGAAAGCCAGTCAGTTGATTATTGACAAGTTTTTCCAACACTTTTGAAACAGGGCTAAATAGAAATTGGCATATAACAGTTAGGATCAGCTTGATCTCACCTTTAAATAGAGGATGAACCGTGGCTGCCTTCCAAGCAATGGGAACCTCGCCAGAGAGGAGAGACAGGTTAAAAAGGTCAGAGATAGGCTTGGCGATGATAGGGGCAGCAACCTTAAAGAAGAAAGGCTCTAAACCATCTGACCCAGATGTTTTTTGGGGGTCAAGTTTAAGGAGCTCCTTTAGCATCTCGGACTCAGTGACTGCCAGCAGGGAGAAACTTTGTAGAGGGGCAGGGGAAAAAGAGGGAGGAGCATCAGGGCTAGTCTCATTGGAAGGGGTGGAAGATGAGGAAATGTTGGATGGGTAAGGAGGCATGGCTGAGTCAAATAGGAATCCTGCATTAATGAAGTGGTGATTAAAGAGCTCAGCCATGTGCTTCTTGTCAGTAACAACCACATCATTATCATTAAAAACACTCTGGGATAGGTAGCCAGGGAAAATGCAGAGCGCCAAATTCAAATAAAATACTATAAAAATCAAACTTTCATTAAATCACACATGTAAGATATAAGCTACACTCGTTGTGAATCCAACCAACATGTCAGATTTCAAAAAGGCTTTTCGGCAAAAGCATAAGATGCTATTATCTGATGATAGCACAACAGTAAACAATGAGAGAATAGCATATTTCAACCCTGCAGGCACGACACAAAATGCAGTAATAAAATATAAATCATACCTTACCTTTGAACGAGCTTCTTTTGTTTGATTAATTCCTTCCATATATATCCAAAATGTCATTTTATTTGGCGGTTTGATCCAGAACAACACTGGTTCCAACTTGACCAACGTCACTACAAAATATCTCAAAAGTTACCTGTAAACTTTGCCAAAACATTTCAAACTACTTTTGTAATTCAACTTTAGGTATTTTTAAACATAAATAATCAATCAAATTGAAGACGGGATGATCTGTGTTCAATACAGGAAGACAACAAACTCAAGCATGCTTTCTGGTCTTGCTCCTCTATCAAACAGTACACATGACGTGACACTTGTTCAAGATGTCCGTACTTCTTCATTACACAAAGGAATAACCTCAACTAATTTCTAAAGACTGGTGACATCCAGTGGAAGCGGTAGGAACTGCAAACAAGTCCCTTAGAAAATCACACAACTGCGTAGAATTGAATAGACAGTGACCTAAAAAATAAAATCAGAATGGTTTGTCCTCAGGGTTTTGCCTGCTATATAAGTTCTGTTATACTCATAGACATGATTCAAACAGTTTTAGAACCTTCAGAGTGTTTTCTATCCAAATCTACTAATGATATGCATATCTTATATTCTGGGGATGAGTAGCAGGCAGTTGAATTTGGGGACGCTATTTATCCAAAAGTGAAAATGCTGCCCCCTATCCCGAAGAAGTTTTAATGGACATGGGAAGCTGTGATTAGGGTTTATTCTCCAGGTCTTTAACCATTTTCCAGAACGTCTTGGGGTTAGACCCACAGAGAGAGAACTGCTCCTTAAAGTAACTAACTTTGGCCTACCGGATAGCCTGAGTGCATTTATTTCTCATTTGTGAACGAGAGCTAGTCAGCCTGAGTATGCATCGCCAAATGCAATTCTTGAGGTGGAGTAACTCTGCAAGATCACGGTCGAACCAGGGGTTGAACCTGTCTTTAATTCTAATTTTCTTTATGGGGAGTGTTTGTTAACAATACCACTGAAAATATTTTTTAAAAGAAGGTCCAAGCTTCGACAGAAGCAGCCATGTTCCCTGCAGGGGTCTACACCAAAGAGCTACCCTCAGAAAGGAAGTACCTGCGCTACATGCCTCAGCCATGAGGGGCAGCAGAGGATCACACCTATAGTCACACAGCCTCCCACACAACCACAGAGGGAGATGATGAGGACAATGAAAGGGATTACCATTCTCTTTAGGATGATGAAATGCTGGTCATATCACAGATTGACTGGTAGCATTTTGCTGATATTTCAAGTCTACCTCCTCCTCTTATTTTTCCCGCAAACACATGCTGTGAATATTTCCTGAAATCTTTCCCGGACTAGCTGTCTTGCTTTTCTGATTACTTGATATTTTATTTTATTTTATTCTACAATGTAAAAATACAGAAAAACCATTGCATGAGTAGGTTTGTCCAAACTTTTGACTGGTACTGTATATAAAAAGACATTGTATAAACATTTCATTATAACAAATTAGTTCATGGTTATTGGGACATCCTAAGTATGTTTTCAAATGCAGATAAACAGCAGAGATGTTTTCAACTCTGGCATATCACCTTCAAGCTGAATCGATAGCATTTTACAGAGGGCAGGTCATGAATGAAGGCTTGCCCATGAAAGTTTTTTAGCAAGCGTCTATGACAATTCAGGACTTGTTATTTCATTGAGCAGCCATTACGAACACAGACTGTTAAACAGTGATCACTAAGGTCATTACAGAAAACACCAGACTGATACCTATCAGGATTATTTGTGAGGATAAATTCAAGGAGAGTCACCTTTTCTGGGTGTTTGGAGTCATACCTTGTGGGATTGGTAATAATCTGAGAAAGATTTAGGGAGTCCCATTGCTTTACGACTTGGTCAGGTGGTTTATGTATGTCCCAGTTTAGGTCACCTAGCAGGACAAATTCAGACTTAGTGTAAGAGGCCAGGAGAGAGCTTAGGGCAGGTGGGGTACAGGCTGGTGCTGATGGAGGACGATAGCACTCAACAACAGTAAACAAAGAGCTATTTGAAAGTTTAATGCTTAAAACCAAAACATCGAATTGTTTGGGGACAGACTTGGTGGAGACAGCCATGCACTGAAGGTGATCCTTGGTGAAGATTGCCACTCCCCTCAAAGGTTATAAGCAGAAATGTTAACATCAGTATTCAAAACACTCTTCCTTAACCACGTCTCAGTAATGACCAACACATCTGGATTGGAGCTGTGAACCCACACTTTCAATTATCAGTTTTTGGTAATAAGCTTCTAGTGTTAACTTGTGGAAAACCCAAGCTTTTACGAGAGCAGAAATCAGTGAAGCAGATATCAGAGCACAAGTCAGAATTGGTGCTAGCAACTGTAGATGGGCCAGGGTGTACATGCACATTTCCAGATATCATCAACAGTAAATCAAATCAAATTTTATTTGTCACATACACATGGTTAGCAGATGTTAATACGAGTGTAGCGAAATGCTTGTGCTTCTAGTTCCGACAATGCAGTAATAGGGAATCAAGGCACGGCAGAGGACAGGAAGAGATCTGCAGTGTTGATTTATGACATTTGAATGTGTGTTAGATGGCAACAAGATCATATTGTACAGCAAATACATCAGGTAACATGAATACAAAGCCGGCAAGAGGTGGTTAGAATAGGATGTTGGGATTGTGTGGGTCGTTTGAAGAAAAGGTATTAGAGGAATTGTCCTTCTGCTACTTCAAAATGGTGAAAGTCCTCATTGGCGCAGCCCATGCTAATACAGGATTTTGGGCACTTGAGTCCTCTATCTATCTCTATGTGTCAAGTACCTCAAAGTGAGCAGTCTCAGACTTGTCTATCAACCAAAAATCTATAATGTTTCCCATTATATAAAAGTCAATTGTAATGGCAGGTAATAAATCCAATACAATCATATTTCCTAGCTATTCTAACTATGTTAATCAGTCACTAAGACTTCACATACCTTTCTCTCTCCAATAAGTTTATCTTAACACAAGTCTCACAGCAAGTGCGCTTCTAAGGTGAAGACACAGGGGGCAGCTGATTGGCAGTCAGATCATTTATTCAAGGATGGAAATCCCATACCGGGAATAATAACAGAGACAACTCAGGTTCTTATTAATCAACAATTCAGTTTTATTAAACATAGATAAACATCTATTCATCAGTGATATCAATACCTTGCCTTTGGGGACATGGTAGCAGGACATAATGCAAATATACAGACTGAAAGTGGGGGGAGAGAGAGAGGGAGACTGTATACATACATAATATGACATTTGTCATGTCTTTATTCTTTTGAACTTCTGTGAGTGTAATGTTTACTGTTCATTTTATTGTTTATTTCACTTTTGTATATTATCTACTTCACTTGCTTTGGCAATGTTAACATATGTTTCCCATGCCAATAAAGCCCCTTGAATTGAATTGAGAGAGAGAAAGAGAAAGTGAGATTGCTATTTCATCGCCACTGCATCGCCACTGCTGATGATAACAATTCCTCTAATTCCTTTTCTACAAACGACCCACGCAATTTACCCGCACATTTTCCAACAGTTCTCCGCGTCTCATCACTCATCAAAGACTGTCAATTAAATTCACAAGATAGTCAAGTGACCGACATGGCCTCAAAGATGGAAGGCAGGCAGGCAGGGATGTGGTGAGATCAGGTGGGACCATTCTAGCCAATGAGAGGTCAGATCAAATCATATCCAGCATTATTTATATTGCAAATTTCAGACATGTACGCAACACAACGTGCATCACAGGAAGAAAATATTAATAAAAAACAACAGACAGAGAATAAAAACAAAATAATAATAACAAAAACTGAAAGACTGAAAAGCACCCTAAGGAAAAGCAAAGCTAAAAAGGTGTGTTTTAAGATCTCTTTTAAATATGCCCAAAGTTTCTGCCCCTCTTAGAGTTCTCTGGCAGGCTATTCAGGAGGCAGGGGGCATAGTAACTAAAGGCAGCCTTTCCAAGCCTCTTAGTCCTAAGCATTGTAATAGTGAAAAGGCCAAGGGACCTGATGGACCTACTGGGTACATAACTCAAAAGCATGACTGATATGTATCAGTGTGCACAATCATGGTTTGATTTAAAAACCAATAGAAGAATCTTAAAATGAATTATAAAACTCACAGGCAGCCAATGCAGAGACTTTAAAACCAGTGTAATTTGTGCTCTCCGTCTCGTTCTTGGTCTATATGTTTTGCAATTTACCAATGGCTTTCTGGGTAGACCAGACAGGAGAGAATTACAGTAGTCAAGTCTGCTTCTAATAAAAGCATGGATGAGTCTCTCTGTATCAGCCTGAGATAGAAATGGCCGCACCTTGATAATGTTCCTCAGGTGGTAAAAATCTATTTGGTCACATTCCTAATGTGTGATTTTTTTTAACCTGGAGTTTTATCTTTATTGCTTGTCAAAATGTGCGGCCAGATTCTGCCTCTGTGCATTGGCTCCAATAATAGGTACCTAGGTTCACCATACCAGTTTTTAGTGCAGTGGCGAGTGATTAACAATAGATTTAATTTCTTTAGATATGCAATTAAAAACTGTTTTGAAGAAGGTGGTGGTGATAGGATGGAGAAGGCAGGTAGAAGGCTTAAGTTGTGATATCACTTTCCTGAGTATGTCTGTGTCAACCAGGGAAAATAACTCCATAGTGCCTTTGCGTGACAGACTGGGGCACATATCATCAAACTTCTCATCGGGTCTTGATTGACTGATACCTAGCCAAATGTTTGCTACCTTATCTCTGAAATATGCAGCAAACTCATCACATCTAGATTGCAAGGAAAGTTCATATAGGTTTGCAAGGGTAGGATTGATCAATTCATCAATGGTTGAGCAAAGCACTCAAATCAAATCAAATCTCTAGAATTATTCTGATTATTGGCAACTTTGACTGTATGTGAGGTAGGCCTATATAGACCTACCTCACAGACAGTAGCCTATATCCTCTGGTTATCCAAATGTTCCCCCTTTTAATGTGGATAATGCAAGGTGCTGATAAAACTCATGTTTGATGTCACTTTGGTTTAATCATGCCATGTGTGAACCTGTCCAGCTATTATTTTTTTCTAAGAGGGTGTTCTTCAAGTATCAACATCTAATTCTAGTTAACCCTAATTTGTGTAGTTTGTAGTTTTAACAGGACTACTATAATAATCGTTTAAAATGATTTAATGGTTAGCCTAGATTAATTGGACCAATTGGATGAATTGTTCAAATATAACAGTCCAAAAATCTGGCTACAAAATAATAAAAAAAAACACGGGTTATTTTCCCTTTAAATAATAATTTTCCCTTTAAATAACGAATCTCGTCCCTTCGGTTTACTCCAGAGCAGCTCTCGTTCAGTCAGACAACAAGCGCACCTCAAAAGACTTACTACAGGAGATCACACACCTATGGGGATAGCATCCACATTTACTAGGGGTTCCTAATGTTTCGGAAATAACGTGAGTAGGGCTCGTTAAATAATGATCAAGGGGGATGTTTTATTATAGGTTGTCGATGGGCGGGTGGGATGTTCAAATCAGCAAGCGAACCTGGGGAACGTATGATGCAGCAAACGAATTGCGACTATGTTGTTATGCTCATCGATAGATACAGTATTACTATGCAATGATATTATTAGAATTAATATATATATATTTGTGATTTGGCGCAGCATTGTGTCATTGATTAATTATGGAAGAGCGCCTGTTTTAGTCAGGATGATGGAGCGTATCATACACTCAAGTGCATTCTCGGTCAAGTTCCGACTCAGACTAGACTCAGAACGAATATCTTGTTTTGTCACATTTGTCATTGTCAAAATTCCATCATATGTGTGCGTGTCGTAGCTAAACTAGCGCATTTACAAAGCCAAGGGCAGATGTGCCATTGTGGGCAACGAGGCCGCCCAAAACTTGTAAAATATCGAGTGCACTGCGGGATGGTCATGGTCACTCTGTTCTGGGTCTTCAAGGCTACTGTTGCAGTCATGGGCCACCGCCGCTCACGTCACAATTTATTAACGGACTTCACTATTTATGTTTAAAAGGATAGTACAAAAGTTGAACTTGAACATTCCTAAATGCTGTCTGACAAAGGATGCACTATAATCAGTGAATAAAGGTGTTCTTACTAAATAATAATGATTAAAGTCTTTACAAAATCTAAACAAACTTGAAGTAAACTACAGTGTTTCCATAACAATGCGTGGAAAGATCTTAAATAGGTTAAATGTATCCATTGATCAAAATTCTTCATGATTTTTTCAAGGGCTCACCTTCTGTCACCCGCCTAACCAACATGCTAGTTAGTGGCTATTGCCTAATAGCTGTCTTGACTGTACATTGCCGGTCTTTAGTTTATAGTGAATTATGTAAGCATGTAGCTGTAGTGTTTTTTTGTAATAGGATTAGTAACAGCAGGTCAGGTAGTCATCACTGAGCTCAAGGTCACTTGTGTAGCCCTAGACTTGAACTTGAACTGAGACAATCTATGTTGATGATGCAGTAATGCAAATATGCCCCTAAACACTTACCCTCCCCAAAAACATTTACTGCACCGCTGTGCATTCTTCACAGTTTAAGTTATAGTAAAGGTTATCTGAAAAGAAGTTGATATTCAAAAGGTCATGTATGTCACTGAAGGAGTCAGAATGTGGAAACAGTCAGCCATGGTGACTGAACAGGCAGTTAACCCACTGTTCCTAGGCCGTCATTGAAAATAAGAATTTGTTCTTAACTGACTTGCCTAGTTAAATAAAGGTTAAAAATATATATATATATATATATATATATATATATATATATATATATATATATATATATATATATATATATATATATATATATATATATATATATATTTGATATGATACTCATCTATGAAATTCAAATGGCCAATTTGTAGCTAGTTTGAAATGATATGAATCTTTAGGAAATAAAAGGGAAAACAGCAGGCATCACAAATAAACAACAGCAGGCATCACAAATAAACAACAGCAGGCATCACAAATAAACAACAGCAGGCATCACAAATAAACAACAGCAGGCATCACAAATAAACAACAGCAGGCATCACAAATAAACAACAGCAGGCATCACAAATAAACAGCAGCAGGCATCACAGATAAAAATTGTTGGCTCAATTGAATCACGTTTTTTTAATGCTATTCTTAAAAATGCCATTTGCAGTGTTATTAGTGCAGAGCTTGCTGTCAGTGACAGGGAAAAACACAGTATGTTGCTGCAGTGTCATCAATGTGTGTGTTCCTGATGGAGTGCATTATATTGCTGAGTCACCTCAAGATTATCTGTGCTTTTGCTGATGCAGAGATATTCTGCCCCATATTTCAGTTTGCTCGTGTCCTTTCCTGTCATTTTTTTTGCTGCAAATTCAATGTTTACTGCAAATTACCTCATTGTAATTCAACAGATTTACTGAGAATCTATAATCAATTGATGTAAGTCTGACAGAACATGTCAGCTGTATACAGGACTGGTCCTCTTGTGACTGTGGCACTAGACTAGTGACAGCCTTATCAGTAAGTGGCATGATTTAGAGGGACAGATAGACTGTACATTTCACAGAAACATTAGTTGCCATACATTTCCAATTCCACCCACATATTGTAAAAATGTCAGGCTGGGAGAGTAGGCAGAAGGGAATGTACTTTTTTTCTTTAGAGGGACACAAGAATTCTACTGCTGCTGGGGAACTGCCTGAACTGCTGGAGTGATGGGCTTTAAGGTGGTTGTGTCTAGGCACTCTGTAATAAAAAATATGGACCAAAATATTGACCAACTTCCTCTGTAAGCAGAAGCTTCAAACTTTAATTCACAACTTTAAAAATAACATTGTAGTACAAACATTGAGTTATTTTGCTGGCCGGGTTTTACAACCTATCAAGTACCATACAACGGAATTTGAATTAATGAGTCACCGATGAATACCTCACTCCTTGGCCTGTGGAATTTAGCACAGTGTGTTTGTGTTGGTTAAGATGCCCAGTGAAAAAACAGAGGGTGTGTACCCACTGGCCCAGCTCTGCCTGCTGAGATAGATAAAGTTGGCTTTAGCCAGCGGTACGCACGGAAGCTGAGGGTGGGGGTATCTATTCCACACAGGAGGCTCAGATGGCCAGACAAGACCACGCACGCAAGCCCATCAATGCTGCTGAATGGATCAACAGTTGACGTCTGTTAAGTGTGGTGGGGGACCCCCTTCAAGGTTTCATCACTGACAGTACATATGTATGTGCCCATTGCCTATTTAGGACTACGGTACAGATAGAGGGTGAGTGAAGACTGCTGAGAGATGACGGACCTGGAGGCATCGACAGTGGGTGAACCCCCTCCCCCATACATGATCTTCCTCCTGGTTTTCTTCTTCTTCATCACGGGCCTCCTGGGTTTCCTGGTCTGCCACCTTCTGAAGAAGAAGGGCTACCGCTGCAGGACAGGGGAGGAGGAAGATGAAGATGAGGAGGAGTGTGAGCAGAAACTGGGACCAGACAAGAATGGTAAGTATCTACCACGGAAAACAAGGATCTGTCAGAAAGAGTTTTATATATTGGCTTTGATCTATCCATTGATGTCAGGATCGGGGATATGGCTTGAAGAAGTTAACAATTTTTTTTTCGGTTGATTCACACAAACATAAATAAGCTCCTTTTAAAAATGGTTAAAACAGGGTTAAGGTCGACAACATTGAGAATTTCCTTTAATAATCTCGAATGATGACGGAGCAAGCTTGGGGGCAAGCTGCTTCGCCAGACAATCTTTCATGTATTACAGATGATGAAGAAGAGGACCATCAAGACACTGTTGAACAAATCCTGAAGTGCATCATTGAAAATGAAGGTAGTAACTCGAGAAACAACACAATAGATACTAGATTTTGTCAATACCTTAGGAATTACACTTTAAAATAAATGGATATTTTTTGTGTTCTGTTTTGCCTTCTAGCCAACATGGAAGCCTTCAAGGAGATGCTAGGAAAACAGGATACTTGTGAACATCATGATCCTACGTATGTATAGCTAATACCAACTTTTTTGATTTGGTTATGCTATCTATTAGTAATGTAAGTGGATTCACATTCACCTTGTCTTAAAAATATACTGAAAATAAGTACACTTAAAATGTAAACTGTTTTGATTCATAAAATGTAAGCATAGCTTGTTCAAACATTAAGCCTCTTTTAGATATAAAACATTGATTTACATGATGTTTAGTTTATCTGACTGGCATTACTCCATGGTTGTATTATCACCCTTGGTGAAAGTCTTTTAGTGTGCAGAGCTAAGGTAAACAAGCATCTTACTTCCTAAGATCACCAACTCTCTCAAGTAATACAGTCCTAGTTCCTTTTAGCACTTAAACAAACCAGTCTTTATGTGGTACATAATACATATAGTTCAAATGTAGGTCTTCTGTACTCGGTGTACTATACTACAGGTTTTTCCCTCCTTCTTTAGGGTGTGGAGTTTTCAGAGAGGCCACAATAATGGGTGTACATTTCACTGTGCCTGTAGTATTCAGACTGAGTCTGGATAAAGTGTATTGTGTGTAGCTTGTATTTATCCTGGGACCAGATGGTAGCTTTACAGTGGCGTGCCCAGCCCCTCTGTCCCTGTAGACAGCTGTGTATGCAGTCAGTGTCTCTTACCTTGGGCTGCCTGTCCCATAGGGCCAACTGGCTTATTGTTGCCCTGCTGCATCCGCAGCTCTATTATGGGGTCTGATCTTTACTGCTGTGTTCTGAAGCAAAACACAAATAGCCTCTCAACATATTATACTATAACTGTATGCCAACAAAGTGTTGCTCACATCCATATAAAGCATTTGAGGAAGATACAGAACAAGAGAAAACATTTATTCTACTACTACCCACATCCATATAAATAAACAGTGGTGTAAAGTACTTAAGTAAAAACACTAAGGTACTACTAAAGTAGTTTTTTGGGGTATCTGTACTTTACTATTTATATTTTTGGACAACTTTTACTTTTACTTCACTACATTCCTAAAGAAAATCATTTACATAATTACATTTTAGACTTTTACTCAAGTAGTATTTTACTGGATGACTTCTACGTGAGTTATTTTCTATTAAGGTATCTTTACTTTTAATCAATTGGATACTTTTTCCACCACTGCATATAAAGCATTCTAGGTTGAGATGATCGAGGGCATTTGAGAGAAACTCCGACCCAGTGATGTGCTGTGATAATATAGCTGTGATGTGCTACTAGCGTACTAGAGAAAGGAAAACTGATTTATGCTTTTTAATTCAATCCAGATTCTTATTTGGCACCTCTAGGTTGAGTGTTTTAGTGTTCCTGCCTGTTTGCCAAGCTAGTGCTCAGACTGATAGCAGCCTACAGGGCTGTGGCATTCGTTGGCCAACCATTCGTATTCTTCCCACACTCTCCTCTCTTATCCAGCTTCAGCACAGCTACAGACACCTCCCCAGGGACGCTGTAGTCCTGATGGGAGGGAGGTCACGGACAGAGGCGGTCAGAGTCGGGAACCAAGGGACACTAGATCACACTAGAGATTCATATTTCACAGACAGATTCCAATAAATATGCTATAAACCGGCAGCTGCTTCTTGGAAAAGTGTCTTTGGCTTTGGATGTTTTTGCTTAGTCAGGGTTTTATGGTTCAGTGTGTTTGAATGGAAAATACATATGACAGAGTGATTCCTTCTTTGTCTTTCCGAAAGGTTACTGCGCAAAGAGAGCCTGGGGGGTATTCCACCTCATCACCACACCGTGCACTCTGGAGCCCAGCTTGACCACAAGTCCTGCACGCTCTGTGTGCAAGGGCGCTCCAAGAAGGCCCGACGCCGGAGCCGTGTACCTCGGACCATTAAGCCGAGAACGCCGGGAGAGAGGAGAGAGTCCACTGTGTTCGCTGTGGGAAGGTGAGTCACACTGGACTGCTCACTAATATTTGACAACACAATACATTCATATTTATTTATTTACAGTCTTAGAAAAAGTGCTCCAATAGGGTTATTCGGCTGTCCTTATAGAAGAACCCTGTCTGGAGCGTCTGCTAAATGACTTAAATGTAAATGTAAATGTTCCAGGTAGAACCCTTTTGGGTTCCATGTAGAACCCTCTGTGGAAAGGTTTCTACATGGAATCCAAAAGAGTTCTACCTGGAACCAAAAGGGTTCTAGCTGGAATCAAAAAAGGTTTCCTCAAAGGGTTCTCCTGTGGGGACAGCCAAAAAAAACATTTTAGGTTGAAGATAGCACCCTTTTGGTTCCAGGTAGAACTCTTTTGGGTTCCAAGTAGAACCCCTTCCACAGAGGAGTGTAGAGTGTAGCCAAGTAAGAGTGTAGCCAAGTATACTTAAGTACACTGCTCAAAAAAATAAAGGGAACACTTAAACAACACAATGTAACTCCAAGTCAATCACACTTCTGTGAAATCAAACTGTCCACTTAGGAAGCAACACTGATTGACAATAAATTGCACATGCTGTTGTGCAAATGGAATAGACAACAGGTGGAAATTATAGGTAATTACCAAGACACCCCCAATAAAGGAGTGGTTCTGCAGGTGGTAACCACAGACCACTTCTCAGTTCCTATGCTTCCTGGCTGATGTTTTGGTCACAAATTACCTCCAGCAGGCCACAAATGTGCATGTGTCTGCTCAAACGGTCAGAAACAGACTCCATGAGGGTGGAATGAGGGCCCGACGTCCACAGGTGGGGGTTGTGCCTACAGCCCAACACCGTACAGGACGTTTGGCATTTGCCAGAGAACACCAAGATTGGCAAATTCGCCACTGGCGCCCTGTGCTCTTCATAGATGAAAGCAGGTTCACACTGAGAACATGTGATAGACGTGATAGTCTGGAGACGCCGTGGAGAACGTTCTGCTGCCTGCAACATCCTCCAGCATGACCGGTTTGGCGGTGGGTCAGTCAAGGTGTGGGGTGGCATTTCTTTGGGGGGCCGCACAGCTCTCCATGTGCTCGCCAGAGGTAGCCTGACTGCCATTAGGTACCGAGATGAGATCCTCAGACCCCTTGTGAGACCATATGCTGGTGCAGTTGGCCCTTGGTTCCTCCTAATGCAAGACAATGCTAGACCTCATGTGGCTGGAGTGTGTCAGCAGTTCCTGCAAGAGGAAGGCATTGATGCTATGGACTGGCCCGCCCGTTCCCAAAACCTGAATCCAATTGAGCACATCTGGGACATCATGTCTCGCTCCATCCACCAACGCCACGTTGCACCACAGACTGTCCAGGAGTTGGTGGATGCTTTAGTCCAGGTCTGGGAGGAGATCCCTCAGGAGAACTTCCGCCACCTCATCAGGAGCTTGCCCAAGCATTGTAGGAAGGTCATATAGGCACGTGGAGGCCACACACACTACTGAGCCTCATTTTGACTTGTTTTAAGAATATTACATCAAAGTTGAATCAGCCTGTAGTGTGGTTTTCCACTTTAATTTTGAGTATAACTCCAAATCCAGACCTCCATGAGTTGATAATTTGATTTTTGTGTGATTTTGTTGTCAGCACATTCAACTATGTAAAGAAAAAGTATTTAATAAGAATATTTCATTCATTCAGATCTAGGATGTGTTATTTTAGTGTTCCCTTTATTTTTTGAGCAGTGTATAAATAATGTAAAATTACTTATGTTAAGCAAACCAGACAGCCTCATTTGCTTGTTCTTTTAATTTACGGATAGCTTGGAGCACGATCCAACACTAAAATATAATTTAGGAATGTAGTGAAGTAAAAGTAGTCAGAAATATAAATAGTAAAGTACAGATACCCCAAAAAACTACTTAAGTAGTACTTTCAAGTACTTTTACACCACTGAAACTACTTTCATATATACTTCAATTTTTTTTAAACTGGTACCAGGCTATCTTCAGATGAGTCTTGTGAGCATATTAGAGCAAAACAACCGACATGTACAATATATACACAAAAGTATGTGGAGACCCCTTCAAATGAGTGAATTTAACTATTTCAGCCACACCCGCTGCTGACAGGTGTATAAAATTGAGAACACAGCAATGCAATCTCCATAGACAAACATTGACAGACAGTAGAATGACCTTAAGGAAGAGCTCACTGACTTTCAACGTGGCACCGTCACAGGATGCCACCTTTCCAACAAGTCAATTCATCAGATTTCTGCCCTGCTAAAGCTGCCCCGGTCAACTGTAAGTGCTGTCATAGTGAAGTGAAAACGTCTAGAATCAACAACGGCTCAGCCGCAAAGTGGTAGGCCACACAAACTCACAGAACGGGACCGCCAAGTGCTATTGCGCTTAAATAGAGAGTAAAAATCATCTGTCCTCGGTTGCAACACTCACTACCGAGTTCCAAACGGCCTCTTGAACAGTGGTGGGAAAAGTATCCAATTGTCATACTTGAGTAAAAGTAAAGGTACCTAAATAGAAAATGACTCAAGTAAAAGTGAAAGTCATCGAGTAAAATACTACTTGAGTAAAAGTCTAAAAGTATTTTGTTTTAAATGTATTTAAGTATCAAAAGTAAATGTAATTGCTATAATATACTTAAGTATCAAAAGTAAAAGTATAACTCATTTCAAATTCCTTATATTACGCAAACCAGACTGCACCATTAAGAAAAATTATTACGGATAACCAGGGTAATACTCCAGCACTCAGTGCATTTGGAAAGTATTCAGACCCTTTGACATTTTCCCCATTTTGTTATGTTACAGCCTTATTTTAAAATTGATTAAATTGTTTTTTCCTCATAAATCTACACACAATACCCCATAATGACAAAGCAAAAAAGTTTGACGTTTTTGCAAATGTATTAAAAAAAACTGAAATATAAAATGTACATAAGTATTCAGACCCTTTACTTAGTACTTTGTTGAAGCACCTTTGCCAGCAATTACAACCTCAAGTCTTCTTGGGTATGACGCTACAAGCTTGGCAAACCTGTATTTGGGGAGTTTCTCCCATTCTTCTCTGCAGGTCCTCTCAAGCTCTGTCAGGTTGGATGGGAAGTGTCGCTGCACAGCTATTTTCAGGTCTCTCCAGAGATGTTTGATCGGGTTCAAGTCCGGGCCACACACTGGCCACTCAAGGGCTTTTAGAGACTTCTTCCGGAGCCACTACTGCGTTGTCTTGGCTGTGTGCATAAGGTTGTTGTCCTGTTGGAAGGTGAACCTTTGCCCCAGTCTGAGGTCCTGAGTGCTCTGGAGCAGGTTTTCATCAAGGATCTCTAAGTACTTTGCTCTGTTCATCTTTCCCTCGATCCTGTTCCCCACAGCATGATGCTGTCACCACCATGCTTCACCGTAGGCATGGTGCCAGGTTTCCTCCAGATGTGACACTTGGTATTCAGGCCAAAGAGTTGGTTTCATCAAACCAGAGAAACTTGTTTCTCCATGGTCTGAGAGTCCTTTAGGTGCCTTTTGGCAAATTCCAAGTGGGCTGCCATGCGCCTTTTAATGAGGAGTGGTTTTCGTCTGACCATACATGTCTGATTGGTGGAGTGGTGTAGAGATGGTTTTCCTTCTGGAAGGTTCTTCCATCTCCACAGAGGAATTCTGGAGTTCTGTTAGAGTCAGGTTATTGGTCACCTCCCTGACCAAGGCCCTTCTCCCCCGAATACGTAGTTTGGCCGGGCAGCCAGCTCTAGGAAAAGTCTTGGTGGTTCCAAACATCTTCTATTTATGAATGATGTAGGCAACTCTGTTCTTGGGGTCCTTCAATGCTACAGACATCATTTGGTACCCTTCCCCAGATCTGTGCCTAAAACCAATCCTGTTTCGGAGCTCTACGGACAATTTGTTTGACCTCATTGCTTGGTTTTTGCTCTAACATACACTGTCAACTGTGGGACCATATATAGACAGGTGTGTGCCTTTCCAAATCATGTCCAATTAATTAAATTTACCACATGTGCACTCCAATCAAGTTGTAAAAACATCTCAAGGAGGATCAATGAAAACAGGATTCACCTAAGCTCAAGTTTGAGTCTCATAGCAAAACGTTCTTATATAAATAAGGTATTTCTGTTTAAAAATGTTAATACATTTGCAACAATTTCTAAAAACCTTTTGCTTTGTCATTATGAGGTACCATGTGTACATTGATGAGGAAAAACATGTATTTAATACATTTTAGAATAATGCTGTAATGTAACAAAATATGGTAAAAGGGAAGGGGTCTGAATACTTTCTGAATGCACTGTAATTGACAAATAAATAATTTATGTTTAGTCCATCAAATCAGAGGCAGGAGAGATGACCAGGGATATTCTCTTGATAAGTGTGTGAATTGGACCATTTTCCAGTCCTGCTAAGCTTTCAAATTGTAACTAAGTACTTTTGGGTGTCAGGGAAAATGTATGGAGTAAAATGTACATTATTTTCCTTAGGAATGTAGTGAAGTAAAAGTTGTCAAAAATATCAATAGTAAAATACAGATACCCACAAAAAACGACTTAAGTAGTACTTTAAAGTAATTTTACTTAAGTACTTTAGACCACTGCTCTGGAAGCAACATCAGCACAAGAACTGTTCATAGGGAGCTTCAGGAAATAGTTTTCCATGGCCTAGCAGCCGAACACAAGCCTAAGATCACCATGTGCAATGCCAAACATAGGCTGGAGTGGTGTAGAGCTCGCCGTAAAATTTGTAAAGTTTGTCAAGTTTGGGGGAGGAGGAATAATGGTCTGGGGCTTAGTTCCAGTGAAGGGAAATCTTAACGCTACAGAATAAAATGACATTCTAGATGATTCTGTGCTTCCAACTTTGTGGCAACAGTTTGGGGAAGGCCCTTTCCTGTTTCAGCATGACAATGCCCCCATGTACAAAGCGAGGTCCATCCAAAAATGGTTTGTAGAGATTGGTGTGGAAGAACTTGACTAGTCTGCACAGAGCCCTGACCTCAACCCCATCAAACACCTTTGGGATGAATTGGAATGCCGACTGCAAGCCAGGCCTAAGTCGCCCAACATCAGTGCCCGACCTCACCAATGCTCTTGTGGCTGAATGGAAGCAAGTCCCTGCAGCAATGTTACTACATCTCATGGAAGGCCTTCCCAGAAGAGTGGAGGCTGTTATAGCAGCAAAGGGGGACCAACTCCATATTAATGCCTATGATTTTAGAATGAGATGTTAGACTAGCAGGACCAGGTGTCCACATACTTTTGGTCATGTAGTGTATGTGTTCGAAAATACCGATTTCCGGGATGTGTCCTGGTCTGATAGACACCGATCTGCCACCTTCCACCGCAGATGCTGATATCTCTAGCTTAAACTGACAGATTTTGATGTTTTTGTTTTTATTGTGCTCATTCAACTCTAGGGGGTTTAGGATTTAGGATTATGAGGATTCAGAGGCCTTTGTGTTTGTGTTTAAGTACTTTACATGTGTACAGTTATGCTATGTAATGTCCTTATCGTAATAATGTACTTAATAGAGGTCCGTATACCTACAGGTTCCGAGTCACCCACATGGACAAAAAGGATCAGGGGTCTGGCGACCAGTTAGACCAATCAGAGGCTCTGGATAGTGAGAAGGGGGATGAGGACGACCCCCAGAGGAAGGAGGGGTACAACCTGCGGAGCATGTTCAAAGACGTCAAAACGGACAGCACCAACGGTGTGGTTCCCATCGTGGCCAAGCGGAAGAAGAGTCTGGTTCTGTTCTCCCCACGCATAGGTAGTGATCCAGTGGGGGCCAAAGTGCCACTGAGCCAGCCCATGGTAGAAGAGGAACCCCTCTTCACTGCTCCAGTGCAGACCTCCAGCCCTGTGAAGATCCTGTCATCCCAGCCCAGCCTGGACTCTGGTGCACCTGACGACACTGAGATGGCTCCTGTTAAAATGTACCCTACTAGGGTCACTTTTGTAGTGTCCCCCACAGAGAGTCCCATACCAGTCTCTGCCAACACGAGTCCAAGAGGCGTCTCCCCTCTAACACCCCCAATGCAAGATTCCCCCACCACCACCCCAGTACAAGTCACCCCCATGACCCCTGAGATATTACCCCTTACCCAAGGTTCGTATAACAACCCTAGTCTTAGCGCATTAAATGTCTCTCTTACCCCTACCCCTGTACAAGCCTCTCCAACCACTAACCTCTTGAATGTCTCACCTGACCTGTCCTCCAGAAATATGTCCCCCTCCCCTACTCATTTAAATGTTTCTCCTACCCCTTTCCCCATACAAGTCTCCCCTGGCCAGTCGTCCAGAAAAGTGTTTCCTTCCTCTAGCCCGTTAAATGTCTCTCCTGCCCCTACCCCCTTAATGGTGTCCCCCACCACTCTACCCCGTAGCATTCTAAAGAATACTACTACTTTTGTCAAGGTGGACGAAACCTCACCCACCACGAAAGGGCCAGAGGACAAGTTTGAGAGCCTTGCTACTGTCAGGGCTGACAAAGTTTCTCCCACTGCTGTTCCTGTGAAAGTCTCCCCCACCTCAACCTCCGTCAAGATCTCCCCCACCAGCGGAGGCCCTTTAGAGGACAAGCTGGAGGTGGGGAGTGTTACCATAGTCAAAGCCAGCCCGGACAGTCAGATGGAGTTCTATGTGGTGCGTACGGCTGAGTTAATGAAGGAGGAGGAAGAGGAGGACCCTGCTGTGGCTCAGAGCACCCCAGAGAAAGGGAAGGATGATGAGGTGGAGATGGAGGACATACAGGACTGTCGGGTCAGCCAAGAGGAGGGTGTGTCTCTGGAGGAGAAGAGATCAGTGCACAGTCAGCACAAGTGGTGAAAGAGAGAGAGAGAGAAAGAGAGATAGAGAGGACACGCTGGGATGGGGGAGGGGGAAAGACTGGCCACACCCAACTGTGACAAACGGATATATTGCAATACTACGGAGGTAAACCGAACCAGGCCATGCCAAAACTGAACTATACGAGACTGAGACAGGCTGTCTGGAAACAACTAGACCTTGACATGGCTTTAAAACGGCGGGGTGTACCAGCAAGGCTGTGATTTATTCATTGATATAGACAAGTTGTGGTTAGCTAAGCACTGGCACCTTATATCCAGATGTATTGATCTTAAAGGCTTGCATAATGTGGCTAACAGCACTGCTACAGTACTACTTCTATTATCAACAGACAGTGCAAGCCCAGGCCTCCATCTACAAGTGCACTTTTTTTGAAAACACTGCTCACAGACTGCATTTTACAGCAATCAACTTTAACCCCAACAACAATCAACTACACCACAGTGTAAATCGACCAACAGCAAATAACGGGTAATATCTGTGTATTCTAATTTATTGTCAGTCCGATCTCTAACTCTTCTACATCAGCGGGGGCTGCTGAGGGGAGGATGGATCATAGTAATGGATGGAACGGAATAAATGGAATGGTATCAAACATGTGGTTTCCATGTGTTTTATAACATTCCATGTACTCCATTCCAGCCATTATTATGAGCCGACCTCCCCTCAGCAGCCTCCACTGTTCTATAGAGTTGAAGTCGGAAGTTCACATACACGTTAGCCAAATACATTTAAACTCAGTTTTTCACATTTCCCTGACATTTAATCCTAGTAAAAGTTCACTGTCTTAGATGAGTTAGCATCACCACTTTATTTTAAGAATGTGAAATGTCAGAATAATAGTAGAGAGAATGATTTATTTAAGCTTTTATTTCTTTCATCACATTCCCAGTGGGTCAGAAGTTTACATACACTCAATTAGTATTTGGTAGCATTGCCTTTAAATTGTTTAACTTGGGTCAAAAGTTTTGGGTAGCCTTCAACAAGCTTCCCACAATAAGTTGGGTGAATTTTGACCCATTCCTCCTGACAGAGCTGGTGTAACTGAGTCAGGTTTGTAAAGGCCTCCTTGCTCACACACGCTTTTTCAGTTCTGCCCACAAATTTTCTATGGGATTGAGGTCAGGGCTTTGTGATGGCCACCCCAATACCTTGATTTTGTTGTTCTTAAACCATTTTGCCACAACTTTGGAAGTAAGCTTGGGGTCATTGTCCATTTGGAAAGCCCATTTGCGACCAAACTTTAACTTCCCGAATGATGTCTGGAGATGTTGCTTCACCAGTCCCTCTTGCATCAAAGCACGCCACAACATGATGCTGCCACCCCCGTGCTTCACAGTTGGGATGGTGTTCTTCGTCTTGCAAGCCTACCCATTTTTCCTCCAAACATAACTGTGGTCATTATGACCATTGTTATATTTTTGTTTCATCAGTCCAGAGGACATTTCTACAAAATGTAGGATCTTTGTCCCCATGTGCAGTAGCAAACCGTAGCCTGGATGTTTATGGCAGTTCGGAGCAGTGGCTTCTTCCTTGCTGAGTGGCCTTTCAGGTTATGTCGATATAGGACTCGTTTTTACTGTGGATATAGATACTTTTGTGCCGGTTTCCTCCAGCATCTTCACAAGGTCCTTTGCTGTTGTTCTGGGATTGATTTGCACTTCTCACACCAAAGTACGTTCATCTGTAGGAGACAGAATGCATCTCCTTCCTGAGTGTTATGACGGCTGCATGGGCTCATGGTATTTATACTTGCATACTATTGTTTGTACAGGCGTTTGGAAATTGCTCCCAAGGATGAACCAGACTTTTGGAGGTCAACATTTGTTTTCTGAGGTCCTGGCTGATTTCTTTTAATTTCCCCATGATGTCAAGCAAAGAGGCACTGAGTTTGAAGGTAGACCATGAAATATATCCACAGGTACACCTCCAATTGACTCAAATGATGTCAATTAGGCTATCAGAAGCTTCTAAAGCCTTGACACCATTTTATGGAATTTTCCAAGCTGATTAAAGGCACAGTCAACTTAATGTATGTAAACTTCTGATTCACTGGAATTGTGATACAGTTAATTATAATTGAAATAATCTGTCTGTAAACAATTTTTTGAATAATTTGCTGTGTCATGCACAAAGTAGATGTCCTAACCGACTTGCCAAAACTATAGTTTGTTAACAATAAATTTGTGGAGTGGTTGAAAAATGAGTTCTAATGACTCCAACCTAAGTGTATGCAAACTTGCGACTTCAACTGTATATACCATACTATGGAATTAGAGCCAGAAACTGCCTATGAGTAACTCAAGGTTCCCTTTCAGTTGGTCACTCGGTATAACATACTATGAGGAGTCACCTGAAGAAAACTAAAAACACGCCCAACGGGCCAATAAATGCAAAGTCCGCCCTCAGAAGCCCCAACTTTCCTAGCCATAACACCTGGGCTCGCATTAATTTCCTCAATTCTCCGCTCTTCAGCTCGCCTGAAGGAGAACTTGGCACTCGATTTACAAGCACACAAAGATGACTGGTTTCGGCTCTGTACTCGTCCCCCAAGATTTTGCGAGTTTTGGGTCTTGGTATCGGTTTTTGTGTTAGCTAAAAGCTAATTACTTTCTGCTCTGCTTGTGTAGCTAATTCTTCGTTGCTTGAATAGGTTTTGTGTTTGCAAAAAGCCGACTACCCATGCTGTGCTTGTGTAGCAAGTGCTTCCTTGCTTAAGTAAGATGGCCAAAAAGGCTAACCTGCTGGATTTGAACCTCCGACCATGGCCTAGGGCATATGATTTCACAATGAAATTAAAAGATACTCACAAGTGCTGTCCTGTTTGCCTGGGGTGGAAACATACACCCAGGCTTCCTTGGCATGGACTAGTTCGTGTGACCGGTGTCACCGGCTGAATTTAGACTGAATTTAGACTCTATTGTATGTTGACTTCTTAGATTGGGGTTACTGAAGAAGTCTCTTTCTTAATTTTTTTAAAAATTATGGCGGCCTGAGAGAGAGGGGCTGTTTTGTGGTTGGAATTGTTACCCTCCGTCATGCAGGGGCCTGGGGTTCAATTCCCCGATGGGCAACCCAGCCAAGCTATGGGCTAGTTGGCTGAGTTCTCTTCTTCCCTGAAGGGCAACCGCATTCTGGAAAGGATGTGGTGTCTCTGACTGGTTCTGGGGGGTTTTCAGAGAAGGAGGTGGATGAGCTAGCTCAGGCAGCTTCATGTTTCTACCACGGCTGTCACATTGAGCTGCAGAGCAGTGGCCGGCGGTATGGCTCTCCTTCGTAATGGAGGTAGCCCAGTTTGGGGAAAGTTTTACCACCTGTGATGACTGCGATAAAGTGTCACTTGACTCTCTTTACGTTTTTTGACTTGAAATAACTCGCATTCAGCCAAGTTGCATGAAATGTGGAACTGTTTTAGAGGGGGCATGTTTCGCTTTCATGCTAGTATGGGACGCTAGTTAGCCACCTGGCCTGTGAGGCAAACAGAGAGGCTAATCCTTGTCCTTTGCTCCCAAATAGAGCACGGCTTGCATGCTAGTTGGTCATAAATAACCTATCGGAGCCAGGAGAAGGAGTTTTGGGAAAGCCAATTTCGCCGAAGGAGTGTTTGGCTCAGCAATGGAGTCCATGCAGTCCCGTTCCTAGAAGAAGCAAAAGCAGGAAGTAGAAGTGCTTTCCTGCTGGGAAAAAGCATGTGAACGCCCGTCCAACTCTATGACTAGAAGACTCGGTTATGATATCTGGACCCCGATCTTTTTCATATGCAGGGCCTCGATGTCATGCACCACTGAAAATGACAAACAAGGGCACTTTCTTTTGTTTGTCAATGGTGACGTTGTGCATTTGCATTTTGGTACTTTGGTGGACGCTCTTATCCAGAGCAACTTGCAGTAATGAGTGCAATACTTCTACCCAAGGGTCTATGGTATCCAAGGGTATCAAAAGTATGGTATCACCCATATGTGAGCATAAATCAGGCTCTTCAGTTAGACACAAGGTTGTCAGGAGTGGTGGCTGTGAGAGGACATGACAAAATAACCACATTATCCGAGTCCTCAAGGTGGTGCTCCGCCCCTGCAGATGACAATGTATGGGAGGTTGGCCATGTGCTCCGCCCAGTGGTGGGCTGGTGAGGCGTCACCATGGGTGTGTCCTAGCGCCTGTTTTGAGAGAGGATATTTCCTCACTTTTTTGGAAGTGGTCTATTCGGTTGGTTCTCATGTTAGAAGTACAGAGCGGTTGGTATAGCCGGTATTCCCAAGTTCCTAAGAGCAATGGAACGCTGCATCAAATCCTGGACTTGTGTGGTTTGGACAAGCACCTTAAGGTGTACAAGTTCAAAATACTCACGCTTCTGCGGCTACTAGAGTCGAGGCTTCACCGCGATTGGTTCACGTAGCTACTCGTCTGGATGCATCTCGCCATTGCCATCAGTTGCTGAAGATATCCCCATCATGCCTGAGGGTGTTAACTCCCTAGAGAACCCTGCGACTGTTGTTGCCATTGGCTGGGTAGTGTCCTGCAGGGTGATCACGACAGACGCATCCTCACTGGGATGACAAGCGCTGTGTGTGGGCTACTCGGAAAGTGGGATTTGGTTGATAGCGCTAAGGGCGCTGCATATCAATTAACTGGAGCTACTGGCTGTTTTGCTGGCACTGAGGCACTTTCTTCCGATATTGGAGGGCCAGCATGTGTTGGTAAGTTCTGACAACACTCTCTCTCTCTTGAACCTGGCTCATTATCTGCTCATAGGGAGTAATGGGCATTTCCTGTTGCTCAGGGTGACATGCCTTCCAGATCTCTCAACGTGGGTGTGGATCTACTTTCCAGGGTGGGTCCTCTCTCAATGGAGTGGAAACTTCACCACTCGGTGGTTGCCCAGATATGGGATCTGTTCGGCAAGGCCGACGTAGATCTTTACACATTGTGAGAAAACCACTCATTGTTGCTTGTTCTTCTCAATAAAGGATCTGGGGAATGAATACTTTGGCACATCAGTGGCCTCAGGTTTGGCTTTATGCTTTTCCTCCGGTGGACCTCATTCAGGCCACCTTGAAAGGGTCTGTCAGGAGTGTCTGTTGTTGATTCTGGGGGCCAGACAACCCTGGTTCCCATCATCCACCTGTTAGGCGGGGACCTGTGGAGAGTACACAACTGTAGATATGAAATATGTGGGTTTGGCCCCTGAAAGGCTGAAATTGGCGGCTAGGGGTTTATACCCTCGAACTTGATTATGACTTTACAGTCGGGCACGAGCTTCCTCCAAAGTCTAAGTTGTGTGCGTTTGAGAGTTGGTGTAAGATTAAAGGATTTTCTCCTTTACAGAGCTTTGGTGGACATGTTGGTGTTCTTGCAAGAGCTTTATGAGCAGGGCATTTCTTTTCTACACTATAAGTTTGTGGCAGCCATCTTAGCGTGTCATGTAGGGATTGATGGCTCTACCCCGGGGTTTCATCCTCTGATGGTGCGGTTCCTGAAAAGCGTGCGTCGGCTCAGACCAGTGTCTAAGTCTATGGCACCGACCTGGGACCTGGATTTGGTCCTGGACACATTGTGTGAGCCTCTTTTTGAACCATTGGAGTCTGTGGACCTGAAGGTCCTTTCCTACAAGACTGTCCTGCCTAAGGCCTTGGCGGCAAAGTGCGTCGGGACGATCTCCACACGCTATCAGTACAGCCTTCCTGTTTGGACATTGCGCCTGCAATGTGGTGTTACGTCCTAATGCATCTTTTGCTCCTAACGGTTAACCCTAATTCCTACAGCTTTTCAGCTGTTCCCTGTCTCAACTCCTCCGTTTGCTTCCAGCGAACAAAGGAAGTTGCATGGCCTGTGTCTGGTGCGTGCTTTACGCACATACAGTATATGGATAGGATCAAGGATATCCATGTTTGTGACCAGTTTTTTGTCTGTTTCGCTAATCCAGCTTGGGGTAGGTTGCTTTCATCTTTCTCATTGGATTGTGGAGGCTATCTAATTGGCATGTACAGCAAAAGATAAGGGTTACCTAGCGGTGTGCATCCTCCCTCCGTTATGGGTGTGGCTGTGTCTTGGGCATTGTTCAGGGGAATTATGATTCTTGACATCTGCGCTGCAGCGAGTTGGGGTTCCCCACAGGCCTTTGTGAGGTTTTATCTCTTGGACATAACTGCTCCCAGTGTGATTCATAGTGTTCTTATGGCTGGGTCCGGGAGTTAGACATAGCGCAGATTGTGAATTTACCTGGGTTGCTACAGTTTTCTTGTGGGTTTGAGCCTTGGACTGCCGTGGTCCGTTGATGAGGCGGCACACAAATGCTAATGTTCAAGTCACAGCAGATGCCCTGTTGGTTTGGACTTGCGGCTCCTTGTGTGAGTTCTGGCATTCCAGACTCCTTGGGTCTCTGTGAGAGCCTTTTTGGAACCGGTAGGGTCTACGGACTTGGGCCGCCGTGGTCGATGTTAGGCAGCGTTTTGTCCGGGTTACCACAGTTTTCCTGTGGATTTGAGCCTTGGGCTGCCAAATGCAGTTGTCAGCGGCAGGTAGAATTAGTGGTTCGAGCATTGAGCCAGTAACCAAAAGGTAGTTGGGTCGAATACCCAACCCTGTAAAACAACACATTTCACTGCATCTATCCGGTGTACAGTACGTGACAATAAAACATCTATTTTTTAGGGTTACCACAATTCCCTGTAGATTTGAGCCTTGGGCTCTGGTCAATGCTATGCAGTGCGCGTGTGCGCTTTACCAAGTCACGACAGATGTTCTGTTGTTTTGGACTTGCAGTGCCTTGTACAAGTTATGACATTTCAGGCTCGTAAGGTAAATAAGTATTGTTCTTGGAACCGTGGGGTCTATGCAGTGGCAGCGTGTCAGTGCGCATAACCAAGTTGCTGCAGGTTCTGGTTATCTATATGGGGCTCTGACAGTTCAGGCCTCATGAGGCTCTGACAGGTCATGCCTCTCGGATAAGTGTTAGGGAAAAATATGGCTTCTATAACCCCTTTCTGGAGACTGTGGAACCTTGGTGCTTGGGCTGCCGTGGGCGTCCTAGTTTGGTACCCACTGAGCCGGCTTTCGGTATGATTGTATGTCCCCATAGTATGTTATGCCGAGTGACCGACTGAAGGGGAATGTACAGCTATGAATATAACTAATGTTCCCTAAAGGAAGGAACGAGGTATAACATATTTTGGCCCTGTGCTGTCAGGGTGATTGGGCTCGCTGTAGTGGTACTGATTTGAGGAAATTAATGCAAGCCCCGGTGTTATAGCCAGGAAGGCGGGGCTCCCGAGAGTGGACTCTGTATTCATTGGCCCGTTGGGTGTTTTTAGTTTGCTTCAGGTGTGATTGGTCGTTGACTCGCCATAGTATGTTTTTAATTTTTTACTTTAGTTTATTTAGTAAATATTTTCTTAACTCTATTTTCTTAAAACTGCATTGTTGGTTAAGGACTTGTAAGTAAGCATCACGGTAAGGTGACCTCACTAAAACTGTTGTATTCAGCGCATGTGACAAATAAAATGTAATTTTATTTGTATGTTATACCTCATTCCCTCCTTCAGGGAACAGTAGTTATATTCATAAATGTACGTTTTTTCTAGCCATCTGAAATAAATAGTCCTTAAACAACTATAACAAATACTCAATCATATTTGAGTCTGAATAGTGCTATTAGCTAATGACTTTTAGAATAAAATGTTAAGGTACTTGAACATATTATTATTGTTGTTTATTTGTTTACTTGGAAGCATACAGGAGCAGCGTACAATCCGAAGTATTATTCTGATCCTATTGTAGAAATTATATAGAAATCATAGGCCAGCACTGTAGTTGATAAAAACACATCATTAGGATGCTAGTTTATTTATTGTGATTCACAGTATTCATTTGTTTGGAAGTAATTTGTTTACTGTCAGGGTGACCTCACTATTCCCACTGGGCTACATACTCTTTGGCAAAGAAAACACTCAGATGCTAATAGTTAGAAGAAAAAATATATATATATATTTTCAGGGGTGTATTTACAAGGAACGTAGTAGAAGCAAAAGGGCCGAAACATGGAGGGACCTACCTGATTTTGTCCAATGAGAAAGGTTTGTTTTTGTTTTCCGTTGCAAAACATTTTGCTACGGTGTGCACTAATGAATATCCCCCAGATCTGTAGTAGTGAACAGTGTTTCCCTCTATTGTATACACACAGCACACATCTCACCTCTTCTCGCTCATCGATTCCCATTTCTTCTCACTATACTTCATCATTTTAACAAAATGCCAATGTGATTTTTAGGCTATTTACACAGACAGCCAAATTCAGATCTTTTTCCCAATTATGTGAAAAAGATCTGATTGGTCAAAAGGCAAATTAGTGGCAAAAGATCAGAATTGGGCTGCCTGTGTAAACGCAGCCTTGATGTGAAACATATTCTATGTCAAGAAGGCATCAAGGCTGTGTAATTCTTTTTGCACAACATATGTCTTTATTGTTATGCAGAGAATACGGTTTTAGCCATGCGATGACAATATTCCTGAGCTTTACTTGACTTTATGGAAATAATGTGCACTGTTGAATACCAGTTTATTTCATCTAGATTTGCTTCCTTAATGTCAACAGGGATGTAATTGAATATTCGTTGAAAGTGATGACATCTGTGTCAATTTACTACAAATGCATTGCACTTAGAAAGTGTAAGGTTTTGATGTGACTAAATCCTTAATTGAATACTTGTTTTGAAAAAAAATGCATGATTTTTGTTTTGTCGAGGAAGCAAATGCCAGGTTAAATGACTGTGATCCACTTCAGAATGTAAAGGGTTGATCAGATTTGAATGGGATTGTTTGTGTAGCCTTGTAGAGATAGTATAAACATTTAAAATGATAATACGCAATAAAGAACAGCTAACATAACAGCGCTTAAATGCATTAGATATACTGTTTACTTTCATATATACATCAGTGGTGTGAGATGGTCAAAAATGAAGAGCTTACTATATACTGTATGCCACAGGCATAAATGTTTCACCAGCAAATAGTACTGTCACTACACATGTGAATGGTAATATGGTTACAGCTCCACCAAACACAGAATATGACTGATTTCAATTCAGATTTAATGTTTTCAAATGAACTGGTAAACAAAAGCACACTAATCAAAGCAATATTTGTGTTACCTACATTTGGTCCCTTCTGCTGTTTATGGCTGCTACATGTATTACCAGTTCACAGCAATTACCTAACTCCTCAAGTAGTCTCACTCTGTGTCCATTGAGAATAAACTATATCTAAATGTGTTTGTAGCGGCCTTAGAATCATATATTGCATGTGTCTTAATTGACAGAAGCTGTAAAAACACAAGGTAAACATACATGTACAGAACCAGTTTGAACACACCTACTCATTCAAGGGTTGTTCTTTATTTTTACAATGATCTACATTGTAGAATAATAGTGAAGACATCAAAACTATGAAATAACACAGATGGAATCATGTAGTAACCAAAAAAGTGTTAAACAAATCAAAATATATTTTATATTTGAGATTCTTCAAAGTAGCCACCCTTTGCCTTGATGACAGCTTTGCACACTCTTGGCATTCTCTCAACCAGCTTCACCTGAAATTATTTTCTAACAGTCTTGAAGGAGTTCCCACATATGCTGAGCACTTGTTGGCTGCTTTTCCTTCACACTGCGGTTAAACACATCACAAACCACCTCAATAGGGTTGAGGTTGGGTGATTGTGATGGCTAGGTCTTCTGATGCAGCACTCCTTCACTCTCCTTCTTGGTCAAATAGCCCTTACACAGCCTGGAGATGTGTTGTGTCATTGTCCTGTTGAAAAACAAATGATAGTCCCACTAAGCTCAAACCAGTTGGGATGGCGTATCGCTGCAGAATGCTGTGGTCGCCATGCTGGTTAAGTGTACCTTATTCTAAATATATCACTGACAGTGTCACCAGCAAAGCACTCCACACCTCCTCCATTCTTCACGGTGGGAACCGCACATGCGGAGATCATCCGTTCACCTCCTCTGCATCTCACAAAGACACGGTGGTTGGAACCAAAAATCTCAAATGTATCAGACTAAAGGACAGATTTGCACCAGTCTAATGTCCATTGCTCATTTTTCTTGGCCCAAGCAAGTCTCCTCTGCATATTGGTGTCCTCTAGTAGTGGTTTCTTTGTAGCAATTTGACCATGGAGGCCTGATTTACACAGTCTCCTCTGAACAGTTGATATTGAGATGTGTCTGTTACTTGAATTCTGTGAAGCATTTATTTGGGCTGCAATCTGAGTTGCAGTTAACTCTAATGAACGTATCCTTTTCAGTAGAGGTAACTCTGGGTCTTCCTTTTTTGTGGTGGTCCTCATGAGAGCCAGTTTCATCATAGCGCTTGATGGTTTTTGCGACTGCACTTGAAGAAACTTTCAACGTTTTTTTTCTGGATTTTCTGGATTGACTGACCTTCATGTCCTAAAGTAATGATGGACTGTAATTTCTCTCTGCTTATTTGAGATGTTCTTACCATAATATGGACTTGGTCTTTTACCAAATAGGACTATCTTCTGTATACCACCCCTACCTTGTCACAAAAAAACTGATTGGCTCAAATGCATTAAAAAGGAAACTAATTCCAAAAATGAACTTTTAACAAGGCACACCTGCATTCCAGGTGACTACCTCTCGAAGCTGGTTGAGAGAATGCCAAGAGTGTGCAAAGAAGAATCAAAAACAAAGAAGAATCAAAAATATAAAATATATTGTGATTTGTAGAACACTTTTTTTGTTAATACATGATACATGATGTGTTATTTCATAGTTTTGATGTCTTCACTATTATTCTACAATGTAGAAAATGGTAATACAAATAAACACAAACCCTGGAATGAGTGGGTGTGTCCAAACTTTTGACTGATACTATATACTATTAATCAACAACCTGATGATTTGAGTATGTCTCAAATGTGAAAATGCAGCTGTACAACAAACAATTATTAAGGAATCAAAGTATATATTAAAGCTATGAATTTTATCTTGTGTCCATATGACTAATTTTGCAGTTTACTTGCTTTTAACACAATTTGGGAGTGTAATTCTGATGAGAACATTGCTTTTTGATACTCATCCTGTAATACATTGGTAAGATATTAATAAGCGTAAACACACACATGCCAGGAAGATTGTTTAATAAATCCCAGTGTCCATGTTTCATTCTGTTTATCATGGAAATAGAACATGACATGTAGAATATGTAGAATAGAATATTATTTACTGCTGTATAATTAATACCACAATACTGCACATTTCTACAGGATCACAAACAATCCTGTATTGATCATAAGCAAATACATACAGTGCCTATAGAAAGCCTACACCCGTTGAATCTTTTTCACATTTGATTGTGTCAGTGCCTCAGAGTTGTGAAAAAATATAAAAAATACAAAACAGAAATATCATAATTGTTAAGTCTCCACCCCCCCTGAGTGAATACTTGGTGTAAGCACCTTTGGCACAAATTACAGCTGTGAGTCTGTTGAACTAGGTCTCTACCAACTTTGGCAATATTTGGTCATTCGTCTGTACGAAACCGTTCATGCTATGTCAAGTTCCTTGGGGAGCGTTGACGGACAGCAATCTTCAAGTCATGCCACAAATGTTCTATTGGATTTAGGTCGGGGCTCTGATCGGCCACTCAAGGAAATTTACCTTTTTATTCCTTAGCCACTCCACCGTAGCTTTGGCTGTGTGTTTCGGGTCATTGTCATGCTGAAAGGTGAACTTCTGTCCCAGTTTCAAATTCTTGCAGATGACAGCAGGTTTTCCTCAAGGACTTTTCTGCACATTGGTCAATGAATTACACCTTCTATCCTGATAAGTGCCCTAGAAAATATCCCCATAACATGATACTGCCACCAACATGCTTCACAGTAGGTATGGTGTTCTTTGGGTGATGTGCCACGCTGGGCTTGTAACGCTTTGCATTTTTGTTTCGTCAGACCACAAACGTTTTTGTCACATGGCTACAGAATCTCCCAAGTCTTTTTTAGCTTACTTCAAACGGGCTTCAAAGTGGGTTTTCTTGAGTAATGGCTTCCAGCTTGCCACCCTAACATATATACTTGGGATATTGTCGTCACATGCACACATGCAGCTCTTTCTGTCATGTTTTGTCATTTATTATCTTGTCTTGTCCCTGTGCTTCCCATTCTATTCGTTTCCCTCTGCTGGTCTTATTAGGTTCTTTCCCTCTTTCTATCCCTCTCTCTCCCCCTCCCTCTCTCACTCTCTCGCTCTCTCTTCTCTCTATCGTTCCGTTCCTGCTCCCAGCTGTTCCTATTCCCCTAATCAATCATTTAGTCTTCCCACACCTGTTCCCGATCCTTTCCCCTGATTAGAGTCCCTATTTCTTCCTTTGTGTTCCGTTCCTGTCCTGTCGGTTCCTTGTTTAGAATTCACCGTGCTGTGATTGTGTATCGCCCTGTCGTGTCGTGTTTTCCTCAGATGCTGCGTGGTGAGCAGATGTCTGAGTCTGTCTGGTTCGAGTGCCTTCCCGAGGCAACCTGCTGTTCACCTGCTGTTCAAGATCGAGTCTCCAGTTAGTCCTCGTCATTTCGAAGTGAAAGTTGTGTTTTTTTTGTTTGTATTCACTTTACTGGATTAAAGACTCTGTTTTCGCCAAGTCGCTTTTGGGTCCTCTTTCACCAGCATGACACTTTCAAGGGTGCCATTGAACTCTTGTTAGCCTCTCTGATCAGTCTTCTACTTGCTCGGTCATCCGGTTTGGAGGAATTGCCTGATCTAGGCAGGGTCTTTGTGGTGTGTTACTACACCTTCCACTTCTTAATAATCAGCTTGATATTCAAGGACTTGCATGGTACTCTTCCTTGACAACGAAGTCTATGAGGTTTAATGACTGAGAGTGTGAATCCCCGCCTGCCTTGCTGTCTGATAGCCTCTGTATTTCCAGTGGGACAGCAGCTTGCAACCTGTCCTCCAGATCTCTAGGAGGTGTATTGTTTACAGACCAGGACCCAGGGCCAGGTGAGGAGCAGAAGAGACCGCAGAGTGTTCCAGAGATGGGAGTGGGTGGAGAGAACAGAGGAAGAGTAGGGGTGTGAATGCTGCGGAATAGAATGTCGAAACAATGGGACTTCAGATCATAAAAACAACATCAGATAATCCCCTTGAGTAGAGAATGCAGAGATTTTTTTCAACATTCTCCAATTCTATCTGCAGAGATTCATCTTCTATCGCCTGACTAGTATTATGGAATGTGTTCTATAGTACTACAACAATATGCCACATGGTGGCACACCACACCATTAGACCTCATCCGTACTGTTCGGAGCTTTCTTTCTCATCAACCCTTGTATGCTTTGATTGAAGGTACATTTGACGACAACGTCTCTTTCAGAGGGTTAACCAGATCTCTCGCCTCTTCCTCGGGTCTCCCAACAGCTCCACAACCAGAGAAGCGAAGACCCACCACACATCTGTCCAGCTGTCCACATCTGTCTTCCTCCCAGAAGCCGTCATCCACCTCTTCCTGGTGGTAGCGCAGGTGTCTGATGACTGCCACTTTTAGGAATGTCAGCTCCTCTGCCCCCTGGCCCTGGTACCCATTCGGTACCCGCGCCAGACCTGCGTCACAGAGCACACCCACACTCGGAAATCAGAGACAATAATACATGGGGGGAAACGTTGTTTACATTACTAATGATTAACAAGATGGAGACACAGTAATATCAATTACATATTGAACCTGGAATTTGGTGAATCGTCTCACACACATTCAGAGGTGGGAGAGAGGAACTGGCTTTCTGGTTATTGTTGAGCGATGATTCTTAAGAGAGGAGAGCTTCTACTAACCCCCAGAGTGAGGGGAAGCGGCCCTGCTCCTTCTTGGAGGGTTCTGATGAAGAACCGGAGCTGTTCAAGGACCAGTCCAGCTGGGGACCAGGGATGCCCAGCTTAAGGTAGGTAGAGGAGCCTTCTGCTAGGGACAACAGGAACTGCAGGTACCTCTCAGGGACATAGCCAACCTGGCCTGCTGCATTATGGGCTTTATTTATTCAATTATGGCATCTCAATAGATTTCAAAACTGTTATGGGTCAGTAAGGATGAGGTTGCGACCTCGTACATCTCTCACACAGGAAGGGCAGTAGTGTGTTTACTCTGTGCTGAGTATAAACAAGAAGTGGGGAGACTGCAGCAGTTTGGTAGAGGGTAATTGTACTGTAGTCAATGTATGGGACCAACTGACTGCTACAGTAAATAGCACTGTTCATGTAGGCATAAGATGCATCTTAAATGGCACCCTATTTCCTCTATGGCACCCTATTTCCTCTATGGCACGCTATTCGCCCATAGGCCTCTGGTCAAAAATAGTGCACAATATATAGAGAATAGGCTGCCATCTGTGGCGCAGCCAGAGAGAAACCTGTCCTTTACCTTCAGCCAGTCCTCCATGTCTCCATCCTCTATCACCTGAAGCTCCTCCCCCTCTGTGATTGATAAGCTCATCTCCTTGGCAGGCCTACAATAATAATGGGCGGGGCCAATTGCACACTATAAAACCTTAGACTAAAATCCCATTCCTGTAATATTGACTTTGCACGCTTTCATTTCCAAAACAGTAAGTTATGATATTCTCACCTGATGGCTGTGGAGAACCCTGCAAGCCAAGGGCATCGAGCACAAAGTCGAATCAATGAAAGTGTCACCATCTTTATCATATTCGTCAAAGTCTGTAAACTCAGACTCGTTCTCGGAGATGTCTTCGTTGGACATATCTGCCTCGCTCAGCCTCCTGTCCCTCTCTAGCTACTCGTCTGCCTGGGTCATGGCGGTGCTCGCCAGCCTGGACTCCTGGCTAACCTGGACACACACACACACATGCACCTTTCTACCACCTGTCACCATGTCTCTCACAGGCACTTTGTCCGAGATTGATTTTACTCAGTCAAACTTTTTACAGCCACACCTAGCACATTGTCACACCTCAGACACGATACATCAACACCTTAAAGATGGAATCCGCATTTGGAGGAACAGCACCACTGTTCGCCCCCAGCGCCCTTTGTTATTGTTTTGTTGATTAATCAGAAGCGAGGAGGGTCTGGCAGAGTGGGGGGGACGACGACAGTGTTTCTTGTTTGCAGTAACTTCTTTGTTGCAGTAATATCCCAAATGGACGTGGCCGTTTCACCAATTTAAGGATGAGAGATTTCATCATTATACAGCACAGCAAAACAAGGGTTGTCGTCAACAAGGACATCTGGGGTGGGCATTAGCATCATACTAGGGTAATGTTAGCAGCATATTGTCTGCATTATTCTTCCTAAACCCAACGTCTGTCCCGTAAAGTAAAGGAAAGTAACATGGTTTTCCAGGCCACTGCAAAGTCTTGATCACCATTTTTTTTTAAGACAAAGACAACCGAGTAAAGCAGGAGGAGGTGGGTGAGGTGTGTGGATTGAAGGAACAGTGCAAACTGACTCATAGTGCCGGCAGCATTTGCATTTGTCCTTGTGTGATGTGGGAAGTAGACAGTGACTCACGCGTTCCGTTCGGATACAGATACGGGGCAGCCACCTGCCTCAAATGGGCCAGGCAGAGTGCAGGAGAGAGCCCTGCTATTAGATCTACGAATGGATCTAGTAGTACAAAGCATCCTGCATCTGCAGAGGCTTGTCTATAGGCCTAGGACACATGATGCAGCCTTCGTTTCTTTCTTCATCACACACACCACTCACTTAGCATAAAATAGCTTTGTACACCTCTGCAGAAGGCTAACACGGGTGAATAATAGAGGAACTCTGGTCTGTTAATAGAGCCTGCTTAAAGCTTAGTTGCTACATCAATTTGGACTTATAAATTAATGATATATACCCATTGATTCCTGAAGAGTAGAACTTATAAATGCCTCATGGGCTTAGTTCAACGATCCCACCCATATGCGCTTGTTTGTAAACAATGTAAATGTAAACAAACACTGTATAGCCTTAAAACACCATAATGTTGATATCATGGACGGTCAGTCCTGGAGCTCTATTGCTTCAGAATGCACACCTTTAGGGGCGGCAGGGTAGCCTAGTGGTTAGACTAGTAACCGGAAGGTTGCAAGTTCAAACCCCCGAGCTGACAAGGTACAAATCTGTCGTAGTGCCCCTGACCAGGCAGTTAACCCACTGTTCCTTGGCCGTCATTGAAAATAAGAATTTGTTCTTAACTAACTTGCCTGGTTAAATAAAGATGAATAAAATAGGAAGAACATGAGAGGTAAAGCTGGGATTATCTCACACACAAAGGACCATTCACTCCATGAAAATGTAAACATTTTCACCACAATCAGGCTTTTATCAAAACAGCCTTGTGGATATTAATTGCCATATAATGGTGTTTACATGGTAACCAAGGAGAGTGGTATATCAAAGCGAGCCACACCTTATCTGTAGGGGCAACCTGGAAGTGAAAGCCGGCCGTTCTGGTGAAGGCCCGGGGACTCCAGGAGGAAAAACAACCAAACAAATCTGTCTGACTGACTCCCACAGAACAGAACATTCTGCCTGGCCAACGTCAGCAGTGTCCAAGTGAGGAATGTCACAGCTCTTGGAATAAGAGAGGGACTACTGTCGGTGTAGGGTTTTACTGTGAAAAGAGCTCCAGTGGGTCCCACGCCTGACCTCACCTTGGTGGAGTTTTCGCAGATCTCACTAAAGTCGCTGTGCGTGGACTGGCAGGTGTCGATATCTGTGCAGCACAGCAGAGTGAAGTTCTCTCGGATTTGGTCATACAGGTCGCCGTTCAGTCTCTGTTGGGTAAATGCAGAAGTGAGAACTGGGGTTATGGCTGAAGCCCTCATGCCAGACAAAATCAGAGGTGTTTTGAGGGGGAAATTTACTTGGGAGGATTTTAATCAACTGATTCATAATGAATTGCATTTGTTACTGCAATAATAAGAGTTGAGTCACAGAGAGATTTCCCTTGAGTGAGAGATGAAGAGGCACATTCAAGTAGATTGTGGTGTTATGAATGTTCTGTGGGGATAATAACCCTTAAATTAATGTTTTCTGCTGAGCTGAACTTTTGACTCACCTGATTACTTTGCAAAGGCAAAAAGTGAAAAGAAAACATATGAGGATTTCATATTTGGGTTAATTTCGCTGACGTTGGTGCTCTCAGCTCTACAGCTAAGACAACCACAGACAGGAAATGATTAAAGTCATACACACAAAGGAATGTTTTTTTTTTCAGTGATAAGAGGGACGTCTGAGAGTGCAGACTGTGCAAAGTACAACAGCCAATGATGAGAATCCAGAGAGACAGTATGAAGTTCGGAGATGCCAGGTGGTCTTACCCTCATGATGGCAGTCAGCTCTGCAGTGTAATAGTACTGGTGATGGGATTTGATGGAAGGTACTCATTACGCACCTCTGTCAGTCTCTGGTCATACTCTTTGAGCTTGGCATTCAGCTGGACAAGGGTAACAGGGAGGAGTGAGTAGATTATAAAATGTGCTCCATTTTGCAATAAATTCTAATATTACAGGTAATCAAAAGGCAAAGGGTAATGTGTCTAAGAAGAGGACAATATTTAAAAACTCAACTACATTATTCGTACATGCTTTATTGAAGGCATTTCTACATAGTAAAGCATATAACCGATCGCAAACCATTAACCTTTTGGAAATATGTGTATTCCCAAGGGCGCAACTTTCACTGGGGACGGAGTGGGGGGGACATGTCCCCCCATTTTTGTCCCCCCAGTTTTATCACTAGAATGTGATACAAAACGAGGCAACGGTGTGCTTTAGGACCATGTGCACGCCTCCAAGTGGCCGGGTAGGCTGTCTGGAGTGTTTATCAGACTGGATAATAAAAAATAAAAAAGAATACATGTATGTTATGTCCTCTCCAGTTCTAAAACCAAAGTTGTGCCCCTGGTGTACTCTACAGTGCCTTCGGAAAGTATTCATACCCCTTGACTTTATCCACATTTTGTTAGATTACCGACTTATTCTAAAATAGATTAAATCTTTTTTATCCCTCATTGATGGGTTCTGACTTCTAAACTTGAAATAGGGTTAATTATCAGGTGTCCAATGGAAATGAAGAGAGCCAGAGTCTGGTTTCCACACCAGAAGTTAATGGCTATCTGTAGGAGGAATGTATCTTGTTGTTTCTCATGGTCTGAGAGGCTCTAGGTGCCTTTTGGCAAACTCCAAGCAGGCTGTCGTGTGCCTTTCTGGAAGGTTCTCCCATCTCCACAGAGGAACTCTAGAGCTCTGTCAGAGTGACCATCGGGTTCTTGGTCACCTCCCTTCTCCCCCAACTGCTCAGTTTGGCCGGCCGGGTTGGCCTTAGCAGCTTTCTAAATCATATTTCAAACTTCAATTTAAGAATTTACCTTCAATGCTGCAGAAATGCTCTCTGCAGCTGGGCAGCTCTAGGAAGAGTCTTGGTAATTTCAAGACTAGCCAGGTGACATTTATGCGGTGGTGGTGGGGTACTTCGGCCTGGACACACCTGCATGTGTGTCAGACTACATTACGTAGCCTACCGTTGAACACATTTTTCTGCAAGCCTGTACTAAATGGAAAAATCCATGGTCACACTTCTTGGATCTGAAAAAGGTCAGATGAGGATATGTGATAGAAATAATAATAGCAAGACTGTTATTGCCATTATTATAGATAATGATCCATTAACATAAAATATGCACTTCTAGTGCGTATCTGAACATCTAGAATGCAATAACTACAGGTTTACATAACATCTAACATCCCATTACCTGCTCCCTCACAGATGTTGAACTCTCTAACTATGGAACATTGGGAAGCAGCATTAAAAAAATAAGAATTTGTTCTTAACTGACTTGCCTAGTAAAATAAAGGTAAAATAAAAAATAAAAAATGTAAGGCAATAAGCTGGGGGAAGAAACAGGCCTAGAGTAAGAGTATCATTGTTGGGAAGATCAATCAAAAATAGATATGGTTTTACACTACATCACCAAAAGTATGTGGACACCTGCTCGTCGAACATCTCATTCCAAAATCATGGGCATTAACATGGAGTTGATCCCCCCGTTGCTGCTATAACAGTCTCCACTCTATTGGGAAGGCTTTCCACTAGATGTTGGAACATTGCTGCGGAACCTTGCCTCAAGCCACAAGAGCATTGGTGAGGTAGGGCACTGATTTTGGCATTCCAATTCGTCCCAAAGGTGTTCGACGGGGTTGAGGTCATTCTCTGTGCAGGCCAGTCAAGTTCTTCCATACCGATCGACAAACCATTTCTGTATGGACCTCGCTTTGTGAACAGGGGCATTGTCATGCAGAAACAGGAAAGGGCCTTCCACAAAGTTTGAATCACAGAATCATCTAGAATGTCTATATACAGTATGTTGTAGCATTAAGACTTCCCTTCACTGGAACTAAGGGGACTTGCCCGAAAGATTAAAATTAGTCCCAGACCATTATTCCTCCTTTACAAATCTGTACAGTGGGGTAGGTAGCGTTCTCCTGGCTTCCACCACACCCAGATTCATCCGTCGGCCTGCCAGATGCATTTCCACCGCTCCAGAGTCCAATGGACCCTCCACCTCCAATTTCGATCCCGCTCCAGAGTACAGGCCTCGGTGCAATGCTCATTCCCTCGACGATAAACGCGAATCCGACCATCACCCCTGGTGAGACAAAAACCTGACTCGTCAGTGAAGAGCACTTCTTGCCAGTCCTGCCTGGTCCAGCGACGGTGGGTTTGTGCCCATAGGCAACGTTGTTGCCGGTGATATCTGGTGAGGACCTGCCTTACAACAGGCCTACAAGCCCTCAGTCCAGCCTCTCTCAGCCTATTACAGACAGTTTGAGCACTGATGGAGGGATTGTGCGTTCCCGGTGTAACTCGGGCAGTTGTTGTTGCCATCCTGTAACTGTCCCGCAGGTGTGATGTTCGGATATACCAATCTTGTGCAGGTGTTTTGTTACATAATGGTCTGCCACTGCGAGGACGATCAACTGCCCATCCTGTTTCACTGTAGCACTGTCTTAGGCATCTCACAGTACAAACATTGCAATTTATTGTCCTGGCCACATCTGCAGTCCTCATGCCTCCTTGCAGCATGCCTAAGGCACGTTCACGCAGATGAGCAAAGACCCTGGGCATCTTTCCTTTGGTGTTTTTCAGAGTCAGTAGAAAGGCCTCTTTTAGTGTCCTAAGTTTTCATAACTGTGACCTTAATTGCCTACCATCTGTAAGCTGTTAGTGTCTTAACCATTCCACAGGTGCATGTTCATTAATTATTTATAGTTCATTGAATAACCATGGGAAACAGTGTTTAACCTCTCTGCGCACCGAACCCGTTAGCGGGATTAAATTCGACAACATAGGTGATCGCTACATAAATAGTCATATTAAACATTCATGAATATACAAGTGTCTCACATGGTTCGAAAGCCTAGAATCTTGCTAATCCAACTGTGTTGTCAGATTTAAAAAATGATTGCGAAAGAATACACTGTGATTATCTGAGCACAGACCCCCATATCAAACTACTTATTCAGCCAGCACTTGCGTAATGAAATCACAGATTGCATTGAAATAAATTGTTTACCTTTGAAGATCTTGCTCTGGTTGCAATCCCAAGGCTCACTTTTTCACAATGAATGGTCTTTTGTTTGGTTAAATCCATTTTTTATAGCCTAACACAAAACATTTTGTGAACTCTTATCTCGTTGAATTTCGCGTCATTGAATTTTCGACGTAACATCCAACGTAAAATAGACAGACTTTCCCTGACTTTATCCAGTCATGTTTGGTTTCCTTGCAATCAACTGTTTGTTTGTAACAATGGTATTGTGTAGAATGCAAACCCATACATCTCAACACAGCCAGCATGCTTCCTCCAATCGGTCTACATTAGAGGGAGCATCAAGGAGCTTGCTGGCTTACAGCACCACTGCACCAAGCCCTGTCCCTTCTGCTCCTACCACAAGTGTTCATCTGCCCAAATATATTTGTGCAGGCATGGATGTGCCAAAGGGCCGAAAGTATATATATACAGACATAGGCTATGGTCGTTCTCATACAAACAAACAAACCCTCACTCACAATGACTAGCTAACGTGTACTTTACCCATTTCATTTGATATAAAATTGTATTGTGTAGAATGCAAACCCATATATCTCAACACAGCCACAAGTGTTCATCTGCCCAAATATATATATGCTGATGGAAGGAGGTTTTCACTCAAAATCTCACAATACATGGCCCCATTCACTCCTTCCTTTACACGGATCAGTCGTCCTGGTCCCTTTGCCGAAAAACAGCCCCAGAGCATGATGTTTCCACCCCCATGCTTCACAGTAGGTATGGTGTTCTTTGGATGCAACTCAGCATTCTTTGTCCTCCAAACACGATGAGTTGAGTTTTTACCAAAAAGTTATATTTTGGTTTCATCTGACCATATGACATTCTCCCAATCTTCTTCTGGATCATCCAAATGCTCTATAGCAAACTGGACATGTACTGGCTGGACATGTACTGGCTTAACCAGGGGACACATCTGGCACTGCAGGATTTGAGTCCCTGGCGGTGTAGTGTGTTACTGATGGTAGGCTTTGTTACTTTGGTCCCCGGGGTGAGATCTTGCGTGGAGCCCCAGATCGAGGGAGATTATCAGTGGTCTTGTATGTCTTCCATTTCCTAATAATTGCTCAAAACCAAGCTGTTTACCTATTGCAGATTCAGTCTTCCCAGCCTGGTGCAGGTCTACAATTTTGTTTCTGGTGTCCTTTGGCAGCTCTTTGGTCTTGGCCATAGTGGAGTTTGGAGTGTGACTGTTTGAGGTTGTGGACAGGTGTCTTTTATACTGATAACAAGTTCAAACAGGTGCCATTAATACAGGTAATGAGTGGAGGACAGAGGAGCCTCTTAAAGAAGAAGTTACAGGTCTGTGAGAGCCAGATATCTTGCTTGTTTGTAGGTGACCAAATACTTATTTTCCACCATAGTTTGCAAATAAATTCATTAAAAATCCTACAATGTGATTTTCTGGATTTTTTTCTCATTTTGTCTGTCATAGTTGAAGTGTACCTATGATGAAAATTACAGGCCTCTCTCATATTTTTAAGTGGGAGAACTTGCACAATTGGTGGCTGACTAAATACTTTTTTGCCCCACTGTATATATGTATATACAGTTGAAGTTGGAAGTTTACATACACCTTAGCCAAATACATTTAAACTCAGTTTTTCACAATTCCTGACATTTGATCCTAGTAAGAATTCCCTGTCTTAGATGAGTTAGGATCACCACTTTATTTTAACTGCTTCACAGTTGGGATGGTGTTCTTCGTCTTATAAGACTCCCCCTTTTTCCTCCAAACATAACGATGGTCATTATGGCCAAAGAGTTATACTTTTGTTTCATCAGACCAGAGGACAATTCTCCAAAAAGTACGATCTTTGTCACTATGTGCAGTTTCAAACCGTAGTCCAGATTTTTTATGGCAGTTTTGGAGCAGTGGCTTCTTCCTTGCTGAGCGGCCTTTCAGGTTATGTCGATATAGGACTAATTTTACTGTAGATATACATACTTTGGTACCTGTTTCCTCCAGCATTTTCACAAGGTCATTGTTGTTCTGGGATTGATTTGCACTTTTCGCACCAAAGTACGTTCATCTCTTGGAGACAGAACACATCTCCTTCCTGAGCGGTATGACGGCTGCGTGGTCCCATGGTTTGTACAGATGAACGTGGTACCTTCACACTTTTGGAAATTGCTCCCAAGGATGATCCAAACTTGTGGAGGTCTACAATTGTTTTTCTGAGGTCTTGGCTGCTTTCTTTAGATTTTTCCAATGATGTCAAGCAAAGAGGCACTGAGTTTGAAGGTAGGCCTTGAAATTCCTCCACGGGAAGATGCTGGAGGAAACAGGTACAAAGGTATCTATATCCACAGTGAAATGAGTTTACTGCATTTAGGACCATGCCCCAGGACTACCTGACATGATGACTCCTTGCTGTCCCCAGTCCACCTGACCGTGCTGCTGCTCCAGTTTCAACTGTTCTGCCTTATTATTATTATTCGACCACGCTGGTCATTTATGAACATTTGAACATCTTAGCCATGTTCTGTTATAATCTCCACCCGGCACAGCCAGAAGAGGACTGGCCACCCCACATAGCCTGGTTCCTCTCTAGGTTTCTTCCTAGGTTTTGGCCTTTCTAGGGAGTTTTTCCTAGCCACCGTGCTTCTACACCTGCATTGCTTGCTTTTTGGGGTTTTAGGCTGGGTTTCTGTACAGCACTTTGAGATATCAGCTGATGTACGAAGGGCTATATAAATAAATTTGATTTGATTTTGATTTACACTATGTGTATTGAATGACAAATACTGTACATAGTTTAACAGTGCATGTAGCATGTGGAGGTCTAAGCTGTGATATTGTAATCGGTTTTCTAGGGTTCTCCACCGCTCCAATAGTAACCATTAGATCACAATCTTTTCGAGACTAATGAGTAACTCACATCGCTGCTTTGTTTGATTATCTGTCATTAACAACAACAACCTCAGAGTAGCATAAAGATTGAGAGGAATTCCACAGTAAGAACTGATCAATTTGCTGCCTTGTCTACAAAGGTTTAGAGGAAATGAAAGGCTTTGGTTGTTTGTGTTAGATGGTGTTAGAATGTATTTCCCTACTAGAGAAAACCTGAAAGTATAACATGAGAAAACCTCTGGTAATGAGTTGTATGGTTTTGTGAGGGGATGCATTGTGGGCTTAGAACAACGTGCCATGGTTACATCATTGTGTCATTTCCATAAGCACAGAGGAGTCTATCGTAAACTACACTCTGTTAAACTAATATCTCCTCATTTACATGGAGAAAAAATATTAAATAAGTGTACTTAATCGGAGTAGATAATTGTTGTGGGCTTGATGTGAATGTGTAGACAAGCTGTAGATAAGCTTTAACAGACTCCAAAACAATCTCTACACAACATTCTCAATTTAGCGAAGCCTGATGAAGACAATTTACAGTTGTGAACGCTACACTACTTTTGCGAAGTAGTATATCTGGGTACTCAGACTAGGCTGCACTGCAATGTGCATCATACATTACTTCAGTGTGTCCTCCAATAAGCCACTGCACAGCTCAGCCCACCCTTTTGGCTCTCAGCTCCTTAGTTGACCTCTTCAGAGCGTCAGTGGTGAGTGAGTGTAACAGTATAATTTTAAACCGTCCCCTCGCCCATACCCGGGCGCGAACCAGGGACCTTCTGCACACATCAACAACAGTCACCCTCGAAGCGTCGTTACCCATCGCTCCACAAAAGCCGCGGCCCTTGCAGAGCAAGGGGAAACACTACTTCAAGGTCTCAGAGCAAGTGACGTAACCGATTGAAACGCTATTTAGCGCACACCGCTAACTAAGCTAGCCGTTTCACATCCGTTACACTCACCCCCCTTTTGACCTTCCTCCTTTTTTCCGCAGCAACCAGTAATCCGGGTCACGGCACCAATGTAACAGTATAATTTTAAACCGTCCCCTCGCCCATACCCGGGCGCGAACCAGGGACCTTCTGCACACATCAACAACAGTCACCCTCGCACACCGCTAACTAAGCTAGCCGTTTCGTTACCCATCGCTCCACAAATGTAACAGTATAATTTTAAACCGTCCCTCGCCCATACCCGCCCAGGGACCTTCTGCAGAGCAAGGGGAAACACTACTTCAAGGTCTCAGAGCAAGTGACGTAACCGATTGAAACGCTATTTAGCGCACACCGCTAACTAAGCTAGCCGTTTCACATCCGTTACATGAGCGATATCGGTCGGCGGCCGTGAGATGACACGGGCCACTCTGCGCCGTGGCCACAGAGACCTACACACAGCAAACACATTCCTGGGAATAAGACACACACACACACATACACACACACACACACAAAGGTAGGGTATTACACCAGCGCTATGTCATCCCTTGATGTTAGAATGTCTGATTAGAGAAGAGAGTATAATATTCATACCCCTTGACTTATTGCACATTTTGTTGTGTTACAGCCTGAATCCAAAATTGATGTTTTTTTCCTCACCCTCATCTACACACAATACCTCGTAAGGACAAAGTGAAAACATGTTTTTATATATTTTTTCTCACATTTATTGAATGTTAAATACAGAAATGGCTAATTTACATAAGTATTCACACCCCTTTGCTATGACACTCCAAATGGAGCTGGGGTGCATCCAATTTCCTTTGATCATCCTTGTGTTACGCAGGTGAATGAGGACCCAAAAGCGACTTAACGGAAACAGAGTCTTTATTCCAGTCTTAGACAAAAGCGATAATCCTGGATATTATCTAGGCAAATGCAAACACAGGAAAACTGAAATCCACTCGTCAGTAGAGAGGAATGACTGGAAACGCGACCACAGACTGCAGGTCGCTTCGGGAAGGCACCGGCCGTAGCTGACATTGACACCTGCTCACACGCAGCATCTGAAGAAGGTAAAACACGACAGGGCGGAACAAGGACACAGAACAGCGAACATCAAACAAGGATCCGACAAGGACAGAAGCGGAAAACAGAGGGAGAAATAGGGACTCTAATCAGAGGGCAAAATAGGGGACAGGTGTGAAAAGAGTAAATGAGGTAGTTAGGAGAATGAGGAACAGCTGGGAGCAGGAACGGAACGATAGAGAGAGAGAGCGAGAGAGGGAGAGAGGGAGGGGGAGAGAGAGGGATAGAAAGAGGGAAAGAACCTAATAAGACCAGCAGAGGGAAACGAATAGAAGGGAAGCACAGAGACAAGACATGATAATCAATGACAAAACATGACAGTACCCCCCCACTCACCGAGCGCCTCCTGGCGCACTCGAGGAGGAACCCTGGCGGCAACGGAGGAAATCATCAATCAACGAACGGTCCAGCACGTCCCGAGATGGAACCCAACTCCTCTCCTCAGGACCGTAACCCTCCCAATCCACTAAGTACTGGTGACCACGTCCCCGAGAATGCATGTCCATGATCTTCCGTACCTTGTAAATAGGTGCGCCCTCGACAAGGACGGGGGGGGGAGGGAAGATGAACGGGGGCGCGAAGAAAAGGCTTGACACAGGAGACATGGAAGACAGGGTGGACGCGACGAAGATGTCGCGGAGGAAGCAGTCGCACAGCGACAGGATTGACGACCTGAGAGACACGGAACGGACCAATGAACCGCGGAGTCAACTTGCGAGAAGCTGTCGTAAGGGGAAGGTTACGAGTGGAAAGCCACACTCTCTGACCGCGACAATACCTAGGACTCTTAATCCTACGTTTATTGGCGGCTCTCACAGTCTGCGCCCTGTAACGGCAAAGTGCAGACCTGACCCTCCTCCAGGTGCGCTCTCAACGTTGGACAAAAGCCTGAGCGGAGGGAACGCTGGACTCGGCGAGCTGGGACGAGAACAGAGGAGGCTGGTACCCAAGACTACTCTGAAACGGAGATAGCCCGGTAGCAGACGAAGGAAGCGAGTTGTGAGCGTATTCTGCCCAGGGGAGCTGTTCTGCCCAAGACGCAGGGTTTCGAAAGAAAGGCTGCGTAATATGCGACCAATCGTCTGATTGGCCCTTTCTGCTTGACCGTTAGACTGGGGATGAAAACCGGAAGAGAGACTGACGGAAGCACCAATCAAACGACAGAACTCCCTCCAAAACTGTGACGTGAATTGCGGGCCTCTGTCTGAAACGGCGTCTAACGGGAGGCCATGAATTCTGAACACATTCTCAATGATGATTTGTGCCGTCTCCTTAGCGGAAGGAAGCTTAGCGAGGGGAATGAAATGTGCCGACTTAGAGAACCTATCGACAACTGTAAGAATCACAGTCTTCCCCGCAGACGAAGGCAGACCGGTAATAAAGTCTAAGGTGATGTGAGACCATGGTCGAGAAGGAATGGGAAGCGGTCTGAGACGACTGGCAGGAGGAGAGTTACCTGACTTAGTCTGCGCGCAGTCCGAACAAGCAGCCACGAAACGGCGCGTGTCACGCTCCTGAGTAGGCCACCAAAACCGCTGGCGAATAGAAGCAAGCGTACCCCGAACGCCGGGGTGGCCAGCTAACTTGGCAGAGTGAGCCCACTGAAGGACAGCCAGACGAGTAGAGACAGGAACGAAAAGAAGGTTACTAGGACAAGCGCGCGGCGACGCAGTGTGAGTGAGTGCTTGCTTTACCTGTCTCTCAATTCCCCAGACAGTCAACCCGACAACACGCCCTTCAGGGAGAATCCCTCGGGGTCGGTAGAAGCCACAGAAGAACTAAAGAGACGGGATAAGGCATCAGGCTTGGTGTTCTTATTACCCGGGCGATAAGAAATCACGAACTCGAAACGAGCGAAAAACAACGCCCAACGAGCTTGACGTGCATTAAGTCGTTTGGCAGAACGGATGTACTCAAGGTTCTTATGGTCAGTCCAAACGACAAAAGGAACGGTCGCCCCCTCCAACCACTGTCGCCATTCGCCTAGGGCTAAGCGGCTGGCGAGCAGTTCGCGGTTACCCACATCATAGTTGCGTTCCGATGGCGACAGGCGATGAGAAAAATAAGCGCAAGGATGGACCTTATCGTCAGAATGGAAGCGCTGGGATAGAATGGCTCCCACGCCCACCTCTGAAGCGTCAACCTCGACAATGAATTTTTTAGTGACGTCAGGAGTAACAAGGATAGGAGCGGATGTAAAACGCTTCTTGAGGAGATCAAAAGCTCCCTGGGCGGAACCGGACCACTTAAAGCACGTCTTGACAGAAGTAAGAGCTGTGAGAAGGGCAGCAACTTGACCGAAATTACGAATGAAACGCCGATAGAAATTAGCGAAACCTAGAAAGCGCTGCAACTCGACACGTGACTTTGGAACGGGCCAATCACTGACAGCCTGGACCTTAGCGGGATCCATCTGAATGCCTTCAGCGGAAATAACAGAACCGAGAAATGTGACAGAGGAGACATGAAAGGCGCACTTCTCAGCACTTCACGTAGAGACAATTCTCTAAAAGGCGCTGGAGTACACGTCGAACGTGCTGAACATGAATCTCGAGTGAGGGTGAAAAAATCAGGATATCGTCAAGGTAGACGAAAACAAAGATGTTCAGCATGTCTCTAAGTACATCATTAACTAATGCCTGAAAGACAGCTGGAGCATTAGCGAGACCGAACGGCAGAACCCGGTATTCAAAATGCCCTAACGGAGTGTTAAACGCCGTTTTCCACTCGTCCCCCTCTCTGATGCGCACGAGATGGTAAGCGTTATGAAGGTCCAACTTAGTAAAGAACCTGGCTCCCTGCAGAATTTCGAAGGCTGACGACATAAGGGGAAGCGGATAACGATTCTTAACCGTTATGTCATTCAGCCCTCGATAATCCACGCAGGGGCGCAGAGTACCGTCCTTCTTCTTAACAAAAAAAAAACCCCGCTCCGGCGGGAGAGGAAGAAGGCACCACGGTACCGGCATCGAGAGAAACAGACAAATAATCCTCGAGAGCCTTACGTTCGGGAGCCGACAGAGAGTATAGTCTACCCCGAGGGGGAGTGGTCCCCGGAAGGAGATCAATACAACAATCATACGACCGGTGAGGAGGAAGGGAGTTGGCTCTGGACCGACTGAAGACCGTGCGCAGATCATGATATTCCTCCGGCACTCCTGTCAAATCACCAGGTTCCTCCTGAGAAGAGGGGACAGAAGAAACAGGAGGGATAGCAGACATTAAACACTTCACGTGACAAGAAATGTTCCAGGATAGGATAGAATTACTAGACCAATTAATAGAAGGATTATGACATACTAGCCAGGGATGACCCAAAACAACAGGTGTAAAAGGTGAACGAAAAATCAAAAAGGAAATGGTCTCACTGTGGTTACCAGATACTGTGAGGGTTAAAGGTAGTGTCTCACATCTGATACTGGGGAGAAGACTACCATCTAAGGCGAACATGGGCGTGGGCTTCCCTAACTGTCTGAGAGGAATGTCATGTTTCCGAGCCCATGCTTCGTCCATAAAACAACCCTCAGCCCCAGAGTCTATCAAGGCACTGCAGGAAGCAGCCGAACCGGTCCAGCGTAGATGGACCGACAAGGTAGTACAGGATCTTGATGGAGAGACCTGAGTAGTAGCGCTCACCAGTAGCCCTCCGCTTGCTGGTGAGCTCTGGCTTTTACTGGACATGAAATGACAAAATGTCCAGCAGAACCGCAATAGAGGCAAAGGCGGTTGGTGATCCTCCGTTCCTCTCCTTAGTCGAGATGCGAATACCTCCCAGCTGCATGGGCTCAGTCTCTGAGCCGGAGGGAGGAGATGGTTGAGATGCGGAGAGGGGGAACACCGTTAACGCGAGCTCTCTTCCACGAGCTCGGTGACGAAGATCTACCCGTCGTTCTATGCGGATGGCGAGTGCAATCAAAGAGTCCACGCTGGAAGGAACCTCCCGGGAGAGAATCTCATCTTTAACCTCAGCGTGAGTCCCTCCAGAAAACGAGCGAGCAACGCCGGCTCGTTCCAGTCACTGGAGGCAGCAAGAGTGCGAAACTCTATAGAGTAATCCGTTATGGATCGATCACCTTGACATAGGGAAGCCAGGGCCCTGGAAGCCTCCTTACCAAAAACTGAACGATCAAAAACCCGTATCATCTCCTCTTTAAAGTTCAGATAATTGTTAGAACACTCAGCCCTTGCCTCCCAGATAGCTGTGCCCCACTCCCGAGCCCGACCAGTAAGGAGTGAAATGACGTAAGCGATCCGAGCTCTCTCTCTTGAGTATGTGTTGGGTTGGAGAGAGAACACAATATCACACTGGGTGAGAAAGGAGCGGCACTCAGTGGGCTGCCCAGAGTAACATGGTGGGTTATTAACCCTAGGTTCCGGAGACTCGGAAAACCAGGAAGTAGCTGGTGGCACGAGACGAAGACTCTGAAACTGTCCTGAGAGGTCGGAAACCTGAGCGGCCAGGGTCTCAACGGCATGACGAGCAGCAGACAATTCCTGCTCGTGTCTGCCGAGCATAGCTCCCTGGATCTCGACGGCAGTGTTGCGAGAATCCGTAGTCGCTGGGTCCATTCTTGGTCGGATCCTTCTGTTATGCAGGTGAATGAGGACCCAAAAGCGACTTAACGGAAACAGAGTCTTTATTCCAGTCTTAGACAAAAGCGATAATCCTGGATATTATCTAGGCAAATGCAAACACAGGAAAACTGAAATCCACTCGTCAGTAGAGAGGAATGACTGGAAACGCGACCACAGACTGCAGGTCGCTTCGGGAAGGCACCGGCCGTAGCTGACATTGACACCTGCTCACACGCAGCATCTGAAGAAGGTAAAACACGACAGGGCGGAACAAGGACACAGAACAGCGAACATCAAACAAGGATCCACAAGGACAGAAGCGGAAAACAGAGGGAGAAATAGGGACTCTAATCAGAGGGCAAAATAGGGGACAGGTGTGAAAAGAGTAAATGAGGTAGTTAGGAGAATGAGGAACAGCTGGGAGCAGGAACGGAACGATAGAGAGAGAGAGCGAGAGAGGGAGAGAGGGAGGGAGAGAGAGGGATAGAAAGAGGGAAAGAACCTAATAAGACCAGCAGAGGGAAACGAATAGAAGGGAAGCACAGAGACAAGACATGATAATCAATGACAAAACATGACACCTTGAGAAGTCACTACAATTTGATTGTAGTACACCTGTGGCCAATCCAATTATTTGGACATTAATTAGAAAGAAACACACCTGTCTATATAAGGTCCCACAGTAACAGTGCATGTCAGAGCAAAAACTATAGAAATCTGTAGATTTCCGAGATAGAATTGTGATAAGGCATCATTCTGGGGAAGGGTATAAAACTATTTATATTTTCTGTGCTCTTGAAAGTTTCCAAGAGCAGAGTGGTCTCCATCATTGGGAAATGGAAAAAAAGCCCAAGCAAAGCTGGAATGGCTTCAGAACAAGAATGTGAAAGTCCATGAGTGGCCCAGCCAAAGCCTAGACTTGAATCTCATTGGAAATCTGTGGGAAAAAATGGAAGATTGCTGTTCACCCCCACTCCCCATTTAACTTAACAGAGCTTGAGAAAAATCTGTATGGAAGAATGGGGGAAAATCCCCAAATCCAGATGTGCAAAGCAGATACAGACATACCCAAGACTACACAAAGATGTAATCGCCGCCAAAGTTTCTTCTACAAAGTATTGACTCAGGGTTGTGAATACTTATGTAAATTAGATTTCTGTATTTCATTTTCAATAAATGAAATTTAAAAAACTGTTTTCACATTCTCATTATGGGGTACTGTGTGTAAATGGGAGAAAGAAAAAAAATATTTCAATGAATCTTGAATTCAGCCTGTAACAACAAAATGTGGAATAAGTCAAGGGCTATGAATACTTTCCGAATGCATTGTAAATGACATATTTCCTTCATATATGCCTATGAAACATTGCATGCATCTTGTCTTACCAAAATGGGAGGTTGGAATGACTGATAGTAAAAATGTCATTGTGTTGTGGGATCAAACTATCAAGCTCCTTATAGGTTACCCAGAGTTCAAAGAGTCTTCCTTGCCTCTTTGCCAGTCTTTCTTTTGGAACTGTATGGCCAGCCTCTGGGTAGCCTGAATAAGGAATGTTTTAAAGTTGATTGGACACACAGCCAGGGGTATTTAATTCACCTGAAAAACCTTATGATCCATAAATAGGAATTTGGTTTGTAATGCAAGTGCAGAGACCAATTTAAAGTAAACACGTCTTGTTTTTGTGTACGGGAGAACTTGCAGATGTTTGGAGCTTAAAGGCAGAGGTTTGCTATCAATACTTGAAGCTCTGCCGGCGAAACACTTGGTGGAAAGTCAACACCCCAGTGAAAACAGGCCTGTCCAGTGTTCACTTCCTGTTTTAGGTGAACTCACTGCCGACGTCAGAGAACTGATCCAGGAGCCTGGCTCAGAAACAAACTGTCTCCTTCACACCCAGACATCAAATAGCAGAGCCGCTACCGGCTATCCACCAGTAGTACTGAAGCCACAGACCGCTTTTATTCTGAAATGTTCAGATGTGGAGGGATTGGTTCACAGGCCCTTATTTCACCATCACCACCCTGCTACATTCTTCATGATGCTAGGGTCTGAGATGGACAAAGTCTCACAGTCTATGGGTGGAAAAGACTTGCCTGAGTGTTTATGTGAAAATTATTATAACTGTTAGACCTATTCTGTAGGTGCAATACTGATGCTAACTACCAGCAGAGCCAAAAGCACAAACACCAGGAAAAGCACAACAGGACAGTTATTTCACTATGGAAACAAACTAGAAACCACAATGGTCAGAGGCAAGTTCAATGTCCACGGCAACATGTCGATAGAAGACTCATTAGGAATGCTCTTAAGTCTGGCACTTTAGGAAGTTACTACACTATAACGCAGCCAGTCCTAATGTTAGAAAACTAATAGGATTAGGTCAGTTGTTCAGTACATCTAAAGCAGACACAGCCATTCAATAATTTAATGAAGATATCAGATAATCAAAAACCCTATTATGCAAATCTTACAGAATGACCTACACCATCCATATTGCTCCATGGGGAAACATCCAATTGGAAATCAGCACTACTGTATGACACAACTAGAACTGTTTCCCTGGTTCCTGAAACAAATGCACAATGTGTGCTGTATTCCACTTCCTTGCTTAAGGACATAGACAACACCAAGGTCCCTGAAAGTCACCCACCCTCTGTAGGGCCTTCTGGTCGAGGGCGGTGCAGTTGCCATACCAGACGGTGATACAACCAGTTAGGATGCTCTCAATGGTGCAGCCGTATGAGTTCTTAAAGATCTGAGGGGCCATGCCAAATAATTTCAGACTCCGGAGGGAGAAGAGACACTGCCATGCCTTCTTCATGACTGTGCTGATGTGAGAGAACAATTTGAAATCCTCAGTGATGTGGACACAGAGGAACTTGAAGCACTTGAGCTTGTGCACTGCGGTACCTTTGATGTGGATGAGGGTGTGTATCCACCCATGTTTCCTGTGGTTCACGATCAGCTCCTTGGTCTTACTGACGTTAAGGTTGTTGCCCTGGCACCACACTCCCAGGTCTTTGACCTCCTCCCTGTAGGCTGTCTCATCACCATTGGTGATCAGGCCTACCACTGCTGTGTCATCAGTTGCACTCGTGCGTGGCCACACAGCCATGGGTGAACAGGGAATACAGGAGGGGGCTAAGCACACACCCCTAAGGTGCCCACGTGTTGAGGGTCAGAGTGGCAGAGGTGTTGTTGCCTACCCTCACCACCTGGGGGCAGCCCGTCCGGAAGTCCAGGATCCAGTTGCAAAGGGAGGTGTTCAGTCCCAGGGTCCTGAGCTTGGTGACGTGCTTGGAAGGCACTATGGTGTTGAACGCTGAGCTGTAGTTGATGAACAGCATCCTCACATAGGTATTCCTCTTTTCAAGGTGAGAGAGGGCAGTGTGGAGTGCAATAGAGATGGCATCTTCTGTGGTACGCAAATTGCAGTGGGTCCAGGGTGTCTGCGATGATAGAGTTGATGTGTGCCAGGACCAGCCTTTCAAAGCACTTAATTATTACAGATGCTAGTTCTACAGGGTGGTAGTCATTGTGGCAGGATGCCTTAAGAGTTTATGGGAAAAGGAATGATGGTAGTCGGTTTGAAACGTGGAGATTACAACGAGAGGTTTAAAAAGCCAGCGAAGACGCCTGCCAGCTGGTCTGCACATGCCCTGACGTCACGCCCTGGATTACCGTCTGGCCCTGCGGCCTTACAAGTGTTGATCTGTTTAAAAACCTTACTCACGTCAGCCTCGGAGAGAGATCCCCCCCAGTCCTCCGGATCAGCAGGGGCCTTCATGCAGGGCTCTGTGTTGTTTTTGTCGAAGTGTGTGTAAAAGGCATTGAGTTCGTCTGGTAGAGAAGCATCATTGGGCAGATCATGGATAGGGCTTCCTTTCTAGTCCGTAATGTACTGTAGCCACTGCCACATATATTGAACATCTGAGCCGGTATTGTTTTCCGATATTGTCATTTTGCCTGTTTGATGGCTCTGCGGAGGTGGTTGAGGGACTTCTTGTACGCGTCTGTGTCCTCAACCGTAGCCACAGAGATGGCTGTGATAGCCCTGTGAGTGGTAGCTCTGTCCTTTAGCTCAGCATGCATCTATCTCAGTGGTAACCCAGTAATGCCCTTAATGTATGGAGGGCTGTGAGAGTGTTGGTTAAAGTAGTTGTAGAAATGATGCTAACAAAAACAGACCCTGAGAGGGCAGGTAAGTGTCCAGGGGATATTCCAAACCAATTTTAGCTCAATGATATGCCACTCTACGATATGGCAGGTCGTATCACAGGGTGTACTGTCCACCATGACTGGAGAGGGTGACGTGGTACAGAACATATAAGGGTAGATTATAACACACACACACCCGACCACAGCTTCTCATTTAGCATTAGTAGGATGAGAGTCCTCTCACCTGATCGTACTCTTTCTCTATGGCAACCCGTTGTTTACTAAAAGACCTGGGCAAAGAAAAATAAACATCAAATAGAGACACAGTTTCATCCAGGATATGTCAGTGAACTGCATTTAGGCTGTAATTATATCCCCCTCTCGCCCTCCCTCTCGCTCTCTAAGATACAATAATTGGCAGCAAGAAATAGGCTGGGCTATGTACAGGTGCAGTAATCTGTGAGCTGCTCTGACAGTTGGTGTTTAAAGCTAGTGAGGGAGATAAGTGTTTCCAGTTTCAGAGATTTTTGTAGTTCGTTCCAGTCATTGGCAGCAGAGAACTGGAAGGAGAGGCGGCCAAAGAAAGAATTGGTTTTGGGGGTGACTAGAGAAATATACCTGCTGGAGCGTGTGCTACAGGTGGGAGATGCTATGGTGACCAGCGAGCTGAGATAAGGGGGGACTTTACCTAGCAGGGTCTTGTAGATGACATGGAGCCAGTGGGTTTGGCGACGAGTATGAAGCGAGGGCCAGCCAACGAGAGCGTACAGGTCGCAATGGTGGGTAGTATATGGGGCTTTGGTGACAAAACGGATTGCACTGTGATAGACTGCATCCAATTTGTTGAGTAGGGTATTGGAGGCTATTTTGTAAATGACATCGCCAAAGTCGAGGATTGGTAGGATGGTCAGTTTTACAAGGTTATGTTTGGCAGCATGAGTGAAGGATGCTTTGTTGCGAAATAGGAAGCCAATTCTAGATTTAACTTTGGATTGGAGATGTTTGATATGGGTCTGGAAGGAGAGTTTACAGTCTAACCAGACACCTAAGTATTTGTAGTTGTCCACGTATTTTAAGTTAGAGCCGTCCAGAGTAGTGATGTTGGACAGGCGGGCAGGTGCAGGTAGCGATCGGTTGAAGAGCATGCATTTAGTTTTACTTGTATTTAAGAGCAGTTGGAGGCCACAGAAGGAGAGGTGTATGGCATTGAAGATTGCCTGGAGGGTTGTTAACACAGTGTTTAAAGAAGGGCCAGAAGTATACAGAATGAGATGAGCTGACTTGGCATGCTATAACGTGCCACGTTGTAAGTCACTGAATTCTTCAGTAAGGCCATTATACTGCCAATATTTGTCTATGGAGATTGCATGGTTGTGTGGTCAATTTTATATACCTGTTAGCAACGGGTGTGGCAGAAATAGCTGAATCCACTCATTTGAAGGGGTGTCCACATACCTTTGTATATATACTGTATCACAGTCATAGCAAGGAAAATATATTTCTGTAACCCTTACTAAGAATGTTATTGTAGTTTAAGTCATCTGTTGGTGTCATGTTTGTCATTTATTATCATGTCTTGTCCCTGTGCTCCCCATTCTATTCGTTTCCCTCTGCTGGTCTTATTTGGTTCTTTCCCTCTTTCTATCCCTCTCTCTCCCCCTCCCTCTCTCACTCTCTCGCTCTCTCTTCTCTCTATCGTTCCGTTCCTGCTCCCAGCTGTTCCTATTCCCCTAATCATCATTTAGTCTTCCCACACCTGTTCCCGATCCTTTCCCCTGATTAGAGTCCCTATTTATTCCTTTGTGTTCCGTTCCTGTCCCGTCGGTTCCTTGTTTAGTATTCACCATGCTGTGATTGCGTATCGCCCTGTCCTGTCGTGTTTTTGCTGTGATTGTGTATCGCCCTGTCCTGTCGTGTTTTTGCCTTCATCAGATGCTGCGTGTGAGCAGGTGTCTCTGTCAACTACGGCCTGCGCCTACCCGGCGACCTGCAGTCTGTGGCCGCTTCTCCTGTTATTCCCCTCTACAGACTAGAGGATTTCTGTTATTCCCTGTTTGGACTTGAATAAACTCTGTTTCTGTTAAGTCGCTTTTGGGTCCTCTTTCACCTGCATGACAGAAGGAACCGACCAAGGAATGGACCCAGCGACTTCAGACGCTCGTTACACTGCCGTCGAGATCCAAGGAGCCATGCTCGGCAGACACGAGCAGGAATTGTCTGCTGCTCGCCATGCCGTGGAGAACCTGGCCGCTCAGGTTTCCGACCTCTCTGGACAGTTCCAGAGTCTACGTCTCGTGCCACCTGTTACTTCCTGGCCTGCCGAGCCTCCAGAACCTAGGGTTAATAACCCACCTTGCTACTCCGGGCAGCCCACTGAGTGCCGCTCCTTTCTCACGCAGTGTGAGATTGTGTTCTCTCTCCAACCCAACACATACTCTAGAGAGAGAGCTCGGGTTGCTTACGTCATTTCACTCCTTACTGGCCGGGCTCGAGAATGGGGCACAGCTATCTGGGAGGCAAGGGCTGATTGCTCTAACAAGTTCCAGAACTTTAAAGAGGAGATGATTCGGGTTTTTGACCGTTCAGTTTTTGGTGGGGAGGCTTCTAGGGCCCTGGCTTCCTTATGCCAAGGTGAACGGTCCATAACGGATTATTCTATTGAGTTTCGCACTCTTGCTGCCTCTAGTGAGTGGAACGAGCCGGCGCTGCTCGCTCGTTTTCTGGAGGGACTCCACGCAGTGGTTAAGGATGAGATTCTCTCCCGGGAGGTTCCTTCAGATGTGGACTCTTTGATTGCTCTCGCCATCCGCATAGAACGACGGGTAGATCTTCGTCACCGGGCTCGTGGAAGAGAGCTCGCATCAACGGTGTTTCCCTGCTCCGCATCGCAACCATCTCCCTCCTCTGGCTTTGAGACTGAGCCCATGCAGCTGGGAGGGATTCGCATCTCGACTAAGGAGAGGGAACGGAGGATCACCAACCGCCTGTGCCTCTATTGCGGAGTTGCTGGACATTTTGTTAATTCATGTCCAGTAAAAGCCAGAGCTCATCTGTAAGCGGAGGGCTACAGGTGAGCGCAACTACTCAGGTCTCTCCATCAAGATCCTGTACTACTTTGTCGGTCCATCTACGCTGGACCGGTTCGGGTGCTACATGTAGTGCCTTGATAGACTCTGGGGCTGAGGGTTGTTTCATGGACGAAGCATGGGTTCGGAAACATGACATTCCTTTCAGAGAGTTAGAGAAGCCTACGCCCATGTTCGCCTTAGATGGTAGTCATCTTCCCAGTATCAGATTTGAGACACTACCTTTAACCCTCACAGTATCTGGTAACCACAGTGAGACTATTTCTTTTTTGATTTTCCGTTCACCGTTTACACCTGTTGTTTTGGGTCATCCCTGGCTAGTATGTCATAATCCTTCTATTAATTGGTCTAGTAATTCTATCCTATCCTGGAACGTTTCTTGTCATGTGAAGTGTTTAATGTCTGCCATCCTCCCGTTTCTTCTGTCCCTACTTCTCAGGAGGAACCTGGCGATTTGACAGGAGTGCCGGAGGAATATCATGATCTGCGCACGGTCTTCAGTCGGTCCCGAGCCAACTCCCTTCCTCCTCACCGGTCGTATGATTGTAGTATTGATCTCCTTCCGGGGACCACTCCTCCTCGAGGTAGACTATACTCTCTGTCGGCTCCCGAACGTAAGGCTCTCGAGGATTATTTGTCTGTGTCTCTTGACGCCGGTACCATAGTGCCTTCTTCTTCTCCGGCCGGGCGGGGTTCTTTTTTGTTAAGAAGAAGGACGGTACTCTGCGCCCCTGCGTGGATTATCGAGGGCTGAATGACATAACGGTTAAGAATCGTTATCCGCTTCCCCTTATGTCATCAGCCTTCGAGATTCTGCAGGGAGCCAGGTGCTTTACTAAGTTGGACCTTCGTAACGCTTACCATCTCGTGCGCATCAGAGAGGGGGACGAGTGGAAAACGGCGTTTAACACTCCGTTAGGGCATTTTGAGTACCGGGTTCTGCCGTTCGGTCTCGCCAATGCGCCAGCTGTTTTTCAGGCATTAGTTAATGATGTTCTGAGAGACATGCTGAACATTTTTGTTTTTGTCTATCTTGACGATATCCTGATTTTTTCTCCGTCACTCGAGATTCATGTTCAGCACGTTCGATGTTCTACAGCGCCTTTTAGAGAATTGTCTCTACGTAAAGGCTGAGAAGTGCTCTTTTCATGTCTCCTCCGTTACTTTTCTCGGTTCCGTTATTTCCGCTGAAGGCATTCAGATGGATTCCGCTAAGGTCCAAGCTGTCAGTGATTGGCCCGTTCAAGGTCACGTGTCGAGCGCTTTAGGTTTCGCTAATTTCTATCGGCGTTTCATTCGTAATTTCGGTCAAGTTGCTGCCCCTCTCACAGCTCTTACTTCTGTCAAGACGTGTTTTAAGTGGTCCGGTTCCGCCCAGGGAGCTTTTGATCTTCTAAAAGAACGTTTTACGTCCGCTCCTATCCTCGTTACTCCTGACGTCACTAGACAATTCATTGTCGAGGTTGACGCTTCAGAGGTAGGCGTAGCCATTCTATCCCAGCGCCCAGTCTGACGATAAGGTTCATCCTTGCGCTTATTTTTCTCATCGCCTGTCGCCATCTGAGCGCAACTATGATGTGGGTAACCGTGAACTGCTCGCCATCCGCTTAGCCCTAGGCGAATGGCGACAGTGGTTGAGGGGCGACCGTTCCTTTGTCGTTTGGACAGACCATAAGAACCTTGAGTACATCCGTTCTGCCAAACGACTTAATGCCCGTCAAGCTCGTTGGGCGTTGTTTTTCGCTCGTTTCGAGTTTGTGATTTCTTACCGTCCGGGTAGCAAGAACACCAAGCCTGATGCCTTATCCCGTCTGTTTAGTTCTTCTGTGGCTTCTACTGATCCCGAGGGGATTCTTCCTTATGGGCGTGTTGTCGGGTTAACAGTCTGGGAATTGAAAGACAGGTTAAGCAAGCACTCACGCACACTGCGTCGCCGCGCGCTTGTCCTAGTAACCTCCTTTTCGTTCCTGTTTCCACTCGTCTGGCTGTTCTTCAGTGGGCTCACTCTGCCAAGTTAGCTGGTCATCCCGGTGTTCGAGGCACTCTTGCGTCTATTCGCCAGCGCTTTTGGTGGCCGACTCAGGAGCGTGACACGCGCCGTTTCGTGGCTGCTTGTTCGGACTGCGCGCAGACTAAGTCGGGTAACTCTCCTCCTGCCGGTCGTCTCAGACCGCTCCCCATTCCTTCTCGACCATGGTCTCACATTGCCTTAGACTTCATTACCGGTCTGCCTTTGTCTGCGGGGAAGACTGTGATTCTGACGGTTGTCGATAGGTTCTCTAAGGCGGCACATTTCATTCCCCGCTAAACTTCCTTCCGCTAAGGAGACGGCACAAATCATTATTGAGAATGTATTCAGAATTCATGGCCTCCCGTTAGACGCCGTTTCAGACAGAGGCCCGCAATTCACGTCACAGTTTTGGAGGGAGTTCTGTCGTTTGATTGGTGCGTCCGTCAGTCTCTCTTCCGGGTTTCATCCCCAGTCTAACGGTCAAGCAGAGGGGCCAATCAGACGATTGGTCGCATACTACGCAGCCTTTCTTTCAGAAACCCTGCGTCTTGGGCAGAACAGCTCCCTGGACAGAATACGCTCACAATTCGCTTCCTTCGTCTGCTACCGGGTTATCTCCGTTTCAGAGTAGTCTGGGTTACCAGCCTCCTCTGTTCTCATCCCAGCTTGCCGAGTCCAGCGTTCCCTCCGCTCAAGCGTTTGTCCAACGTTGTGAGCGCACCTGGAGGAGGGTGAGGTCTGCACTTTGCCGTTACAGGGCACAGACGGTGAGAGCCGCCAATAAACGCAGGATTAAGAGTCCAAGGTATTGTTGCGGCCAGAGAGTGTGGCTTTCCACTCGCAACCTTCCTCTTACGACAGCTTCTCGTAAGTTGACTCCGCGGTTCATTGGTCCGTTCCGTGTCTCCCAGGTCGTCAATCCTGTCGCTGTGCGACTGCTTCTTCCGCGACATCTTCGTCGCGTCCATCCTGTCTTCCATGTCTCCTGTGTTAAGCCCTTTCTTCGCACCCCCGTTCGTCTTCCCTCCCCCCCCCGTCCTTGTCGAGAGCGCACCTATTTACAAGGTACATAAGATCATGGACATGCGTTCTCGGGACGGGGTCACCAATACTTAGTGGATTGGGAGGGTTACGGTCCTGAGGAGAGGAGTTGGGTTCCGTCTCGGGACGTGCTGGACCGTTCACTCATCGATGATTTCCTCCGTTGCCGCCAGGATTCCTCCTCGAGTGCGCCAGGAGGCGCTCGGTGAGTGGGGGGGGTACTGTCATGTTTGTCATTTATTATCATGTCTTGTCCCTGTGCTCCCCATTCTATTCGTTTCCCTCTGCTGGTCTTATTTGGTTCTTTCCCTCTTTCTATCCCTCTCTCCCCCTCCCTCTCTCACTCTCTCGCTCTCTCTTCTCTCTATCGTTCCGTTCCTGCTCCCAGCTGTTCCTATTCCCCTAATCATCATTTAGTCTTCCCACACCTGTTCCCGATCCTTTCCCCTGATTAGAGTCCCTATTTATTCCTTTGTGTTCCGTTCCTGTCCCGTCGGTTCCTTGTTTAGTATTCACCATGCTGTGATTGCGTATCGCCCTGTCCTGTCGTGTTTTTGCTGTGATTGTGTATCGCCCTGTCCTGTCGTGTTTTTTGCCTTCATCAGATGCTGCGTGTGAGCAGGTGTCTCTGTCAACTACGGCCTGCGCCTACCCGAAGCGACCTGCAGTCTGTGGCCGCTTCTCCTGTTATTCCCCTCTACAGACTAGAGGATTTCTGTTATTCCCTGTTTGGACTTGAATAAACTCTGTTTCTGTTAAGTCGCTTTTGGGTCCTCTTTCACCTGCATGACAGTTGGTTTATTCCGTAGGTTGGATCATTTTGAATATCATCGCTACCAGTTCTAATCAATAATAATTTCTAAAATTATTAAATGTATTACTTCATTATGCTGCTGTCCATTGATTATTGATTGCCATTACCATTAGTATTTATCCTGCTACTGTTCACTATTACTATCACGTTTTAGGGAAGACTCATATCCAGACATTGTCGACGTAACAAGCGTTTATTAGTAGAACAGGGGGCAGACAAAACAACAGGTAAAGGGCAAACAGAGGTCAGTAATCCAGACCAGAGTCCAAATTTGCATTATCAACAATTTCATTTTTTAAAATTTTATTTTAAGAATAAGGCCTCCTTTTCTTTTGAAGCCATAAGGAGGCTAGTATCGGCTACATTTATGCCAATTCTAGACTATGAGGATATTTTGTATATGAATGCTTCCGCTCTGTGTTTGAGATCAATTGACACCCTTTACCGTGGCACATTGAGATTTATTTTAAACTGCAAAACCCTTACGCACCATTGCACGTTATATACAAGGGTTGGCTGGCCTTCTCTAGTCAATCGTAGGCTCAGTCACTGGTATACTTTTATTTACAAAGCCATTTTGGGTTTACTACCATTTTATGTAGGCATTTTTATTGTTCAGAAATGTGGTGGGTATCAATCAATCAAATGTATTTATAAAGCCCTTTTATACATCAGTCGATGTCACAAAGTGTTGTACAGAAACCCAGCCTAAAACCCCAAACAGCAAGTAATGCAGATGTAGAAGCACGGTGGCTAAGTAAAACTTCCTAGAAAGGCAGGAACCTAGGAAGAAACCTAGAGAAGAACCAGGCTCTGAGGAGTGGCCAGTCCTCTTCTTGCTGTGCCGGGTTGAGAGTATTCATGGCCAAGATGTTCAAACGTTTATAGATGACCAGCAAAGTCAAATAATAATAATAATCACAGTGGTTGTAGAGGGTGCAACAGGTCAGCATCTCAGGAGTAAATGTCAGTTGGCTTTTCATAGCCGAGCATTCAGAGTTAGACAGCAGGTGCGGTAGAGAAAGAGTTGAAAACAGCAGGTGCGAGACAAGGTAGCACGTCCTGTGAACAGATCAGGGTTCCATAGCAGCAGGCAGAACAGTTGAAACTGGAGCAGCAGCACGACAAGGTGGACTGGGGACAGCAAGGAGTCAACAGGCCAGGTAGTCCTGAGGCATGGTCCCAGGGCTCAAGTCCTCCGGGAGGGGAGGGAGAGAGAATTAGAGGGAGCATACTTAAATTCCAAACTGAATTTGGTTAAAGGGCTTTTATGTACTCCGCACCATCGGCTTGGAACGCCTTACAAAATACTTTTAAACTGGAAGAACTAGTCCCGATTGGTGTTTTTAAATCATTGATGAATGATTTTGAGGCTGATTCCCTGGCCTGTCAATGTTTTTAATTTGCTGTTTTATGACTTTGTTATACTCTTGTGAATTCTATGTTTTTTTAAACTAGATTACCTGTAGTTTTTCATGTTGTCTGCCCTTAATTGTGTAATGACTTGGTGCTGCCTATCTTGGCCAGGACACGCTAGAAAAAGAGATTTCAAATTTGAATGATCCCTTCCTGGTTAAATAAATGTTAAATTAAAAAAATAAAGAAGCACAGAACGGCAGGCAGTCTCAGGGTCAGGGCAGGCAGAGGTCAATAATCCAGTGTGGTGTGACAGAGTACAGAACGGCAGGCTCAGGGCAGGCAGAATGGTTAAAACCGGGAAAACTAGAAACAGACAGGCACAAGGGGAAAACCGTTGGTAGGTTTGACGAACAAAACAAACTGGCAACAGACAAAACATAGAACACATGTATAAATACACTGGGGATAATGGGGGAGATGGGTGACACCTGGAGGGGGGTGGAGACGAGCACAAAGACAGGTGAAACACATCAGGGTGTGACAATTATTACTGTTTACATGTATATCCTACTTCCAGTCACTTTTCATGTATGAACCAAACTCAACTCTCCAGTACCCCTCCACATTAAATAAGGTACTGGCATTGACCTGTATATCAAATCAAATTGTATTAGTTACATGCGCCGAATTACAATAGACCTTACAGTAAAATGCTTACTTACTAGCCAACAATGCAATTTAAAATAATAAAAAAGATGAATGAGAATAAGAAATAAAAGTAACAAGTAATTAAAGAGTAGCAGTAAAATAACAATAGTGAGACTATATACAGGGGGGTGCCGGTACAGAGTCAATGTGCGGGGGCACCTGTTAGTCGAGGTAATATGTACCTGTAGGTAGAGTTATTAAAGTGACTATGCATGGATGTTAACAACAGAGAGTAGCAGGTGTAAAAGAAGGAGGGTAATGCAAAGAGTCTGGGTAGCCATTTGATAAGATGTTCAGGAGTCTTATGGCTTGGGGGTAGAAGCTGTTTAGAAGCCTCTTGGACCTAGACTTGGCGCTCGGGTACCACTTGCCATGCGAAAGCAGAGAGAACAGTCTATGACTGACTAGGGTGGAATGTGTACAGGAAGTTGTGTCGACCATGCAGAATCGCCATCTTCCTGCCCACTTTGTCATTTCGACTTTCCTCCAGGAGCTTATGACTGCATGGAAGTCCCCATCTACATTAAAAGTGTATATATCTCTATGGGTCATGACCAGATTGCAGGTGCATCACCAGGGGTTCACCCTCTAGTATCGCAATTCATGAATGGTGCCTGCAGACTATGGCCCCACAAGGCTCCTTCAGAACCTCGTGACATTGCATTGCTTTTTTGACATTGCTATAAACAAAACAAATCCCACATAGTTTTGTCGCACCTGGACTACTGCCCAGTCATATGGCCATGTGCCACAAAGAGGACCTATCTCTCCTGGCTCACAGTAGGGGAGAGATTGACTGCATCACTACTTGACAGCTCAGACACCCATGCATACCCCACAAGACAATCCACCAAGTCTAGAACGGACTAGGGAAATGCACAGGACTACAAAGAGCCATAGCTACATGGAAATCTATTCCACATCAAGTAACTCATGCAAGCAGTAAAATAAGATTTAAAAAACAGATAAAACTGTGAGGAGACACAAACCCAGGCACACACACATGTATACTCACACACACGCCAGCGCACGCAGTCTACACACACTTATGCATGGTGGTATTAGAAATGTATTTTAAGAATTTCTCGTCAAACAGAATAGCTTTTGTGTGTTATGGAGAGCACACCAAAGTTTGCATTGTCTCGAAGCAGAGACTGGCACATTGGATTACCAACGCAGTGTCAAAATCATACGCTGCAGCAGGTAGACCAACTCAAGACGACATGGTAGCCCTCTCCAACAGGGGTATGGCCACTTCATTGGCCCTGTTCAGAGGGGCCTCCTGGACTCTTTCTGTGCTGTGGGAAGCAACAGTGGGAAGCACCTCGGTACAACACCGTTGCATTGGTCATTCACACTGGCTTGTCGTTAGGTTAGCTAATTGGCATATCATGGTGACATCCAGATTCCAGATGGTGAACAACACTACAAGTTATTTCTCCCTTGCCCATTGAAATAAACATCACTTTCTTTTACAAGTTTTAACTAGAGCCAAGCTGTTGTTGCCAGATAGCCAGCGTAAACCAGCTAGCTGGTAAGGGCTCATCAGGATGACTGACTAAACCAAATCCATTCATCTCGACTCTCAGCTGTGCGACATAGGTTATCAATTTTGGCTCCAGGAGTGTCTGTATAGCCTCTCCCTTTTGTGCAATAGGCTCCTTCCTGAATGTATACTTCTAATGCTGTCCCCAAGAGTTTCACGTTTGATTGACAATAGCCTGTACACTGTATTGTTGGAGAGCCTAGGTCAGGAGAACTCCAAAAGGTGGCATACCTTGGTATTTTAGCTCGATGTCCAAAAACATCCAGTGTTGTCTTTATTATGTGTTACATGATTTGTAGCATTATGGTTTTGGGTTAAGATTATTATTATTTTTAAATGTAATAGCCTATCTTCGTTTCTAATCATAAAGAAGTGTTGTTTGATTCAGCCAATAATCATGATTGAAAGGTCAATAAAATATATGGCCATAACATTCTTTAGACATATTTATCTGTGATGCACTTTGCCATACATAGACCTACACTATTTAATTCACTGGTCATTTCCCAATCAAGTCAGTAGAGAAAAAGCAAACTCAGGTGTAGATATGTCTGTTTCAGGTGTTTATTCAACCATTTAGCCGTACAATTTCAAATTGATTTTTTAAACAATTTTTTATTTTACCTTTATTTAACCAGGCAAGTCAGTTAAGAACAAATTATTATTTTCAATGATGGCCTGGGAACAGTGGGTTAACTGCCTGTTCAGGGGCAGAACGACAGATGTGTACCTTGTCAGCTCAGGGGTTTGAACTCGCAACCTTCCGGTTACTAGTCCAACACTCTAACCACTAGGCTACCCTGCCACCCCAAATAAATAGTAAATAAATACATTATACATTCAATCATTTTGTTATGGTTTGAAGCTGTTCGTTCAGTCCTTGGAACACTTGTCTCAGCTGCTCCAGAAACACCCGTGGAGACACCACTGGTTCACAGTGAGGGGCCAGCTGCTGAAAGCCCGGCTGTGAGAGAGAACAACATATACATCCGGTAAGATCGTTGTAAATGTAAGCAATGTAATGGTAATTTCATGGCTCTTCAGTTATCTCTGCCATATTCAGAATGTCATTATAGTCTAAGAGCAATTCTGTGCATGTTTTGTCATGTTTGTCATTCATTGTCATGTCTTGTCCCTGTGCTCCCCATGCTATTCGTTTCCCTCTGCTGGTCTTGTTTGGTTCTATCCTTCTCTCTCCCCCTCCCTCTCTCACTCTCTCGCTCTCTCTTCTCTCTGTCGTTCCGTTCCTGCTCCCAGCTGTTCCTATTCCCCTAATCATCATTTAGTCTTTCCACACCTGTTCCCGATCCTTTCCCCTGATTAGACTCCCTATTTATTCCTTTGTGATCCGTTCCTGTTCCATCGGTTCCTTGTTTTGTATTCCATGCTGTAATTGCGTTTCGCCCTGTCCTGTCGTGTTTTTTGCCGTGATTGTGTATCACCCTGTCCTGTCGTGTTTTGTGCCTTCTTCAGACGCTGCGTGTGAGCAGGTGTCTCAGTTGACTACGGCCTGCGCCTACCCGAAGCGACCTGCAGTCTGTGGCCGCTTCTCCAGTTGTTTTCCCCTCTACTATCTAGAGGATTTCAGTTATTCGGTTTTGAGCATTAATAAACTCTGTTTCTGTTAAGTCGCGTTTGGGTCCTCCTTCACCTGCATAACAGAAGGAACCGATCAAAGAATGGACCCAGCGACTTCAGACGCTCGTTACACTGCCGTCGAGATCCAAGGAGCCATGCTCGGCAGACACGAGCAGGAATTGTCTGCTGCTCGCCATGCCGTGGAGAACCTGGCCGCTCAGGTTTCCGACCTCTCTGGACAGTTCCAGAGTCTACGTCTCGTGCCACCTGTTACTCCCTGGCCTGCCGAGCCTCCTGAACCCAGGGTTAATAACCCACCTTGCTACTCCGGGCAGCCCACTGAGTGCCGCTCCTTTCTCACGCAGTGTGAGATTGTGTTCTCTCTCCAACCCCACACATACTCTAGAGAGAGAGCTCGGGTTGCTTTCGTCATTTCACTCCTTACTGGCCGGGCTCGAGAATGGGGCACAGCTATCTGGGAGGCAAGGGCTGATTGCTCTAACAGATTCCAGAACTTTAAAGAGGAGATGATTCGGGTTTTTGACCGTTCAGTTTTTGGTGAGGAGGCTTCTAGGGCCCTGGCTTCCTTATGCCAAGGTGAACGGTCCATAACGGATTATTCCATTGAGTTTCGCACTCTTGCTGCCTCTAGTGAGTGGAACGAGCCGGCGCTGCTCGCTCGTTTTCTGGAGGGACTCCACGCAGTGGTTAAGGATGAGATTCTCTCCCGGGAGGTTCCTTCAGATGTGGACTCCTTGATTGCTCTCGCCATCCGCATAGAACGACGGGTAGATCTTCGTCACCGGGCTCGTGGAAGAGAGCTCGCATCAACGGTGTTTCCCTGCTCCGCATCGCAACCATCTCCCTCTGGCTTTGAGACTGAGCCCATGCAGCTGGGAGGGATTCGCATCTCGAATAAGGAGAGGGAACAGAGGATCACCAACCGCCTGTGCCTCTATTGCGGAGTTGCTGGACATTTTGTTATTTCATGTCCAGTAAGAGGCCAGAGCCCATCAGTAAGCGGAGGGCTACTGGTGAGCGCTACTACTCAGGTCCCTTCATCTAGATCTTGTACTACTATGTCGGTCCATCTACGCTGGACCGGTTCGGGTGCTACATGCAGTGCTTTGATTGACTCTGGGGCTGAGGGTTGTTTCATGGACGAAGCATGGGCTCGGAAACATAACATTCCTTTCAGACCGTTAGACAGGCCTACGCCCATGTTTGCCTTAGATGGTAGTCATCTTCCCAGTATCAAATTTGAGACACTACCTTTAACTCTCACAGTATCTGGTAACCACAGTGAGACTATATCTTTTTTGATTTTCCGTTCACCGTTTACACCTGTTGTTTTGGGTCACCCCTGGCTTGTATGTCATAATCCTTCTATTAATTGGTCTAGTAATTCTATCCTATCCTGGAACGTTTCTTGTCATGTGAAGTGTTTAATGTCTGCCATCCCTCCCATTTCTTCTGTCCCTACTTCTCAGGAGGAACCTGGCGATTTGACAGGAGTGCCGGAGGAATATCATGATCTGCGCACGGTCTTCAGTCGGTCCCGAGCCAACTCCCTTCCTCCTCACCGGTCGTATGATTGTAGTATTGATCTCCTTCCGGGGACCACTCCTCCTCGAGGTAGACTATACTCTCTGTCGGCTCCCGAACGTAAGGCACTCGAGGATTATTTGTCTGTGTCTCTTGACGCCGGTACCATAGTGCCTTCTTCCTCTCCGGCCGGGGCGGGGTTCTTTTTGTTAAGAAGAAGGACGGTACTCTGCGCCCCTGCGTGGATTATCGAGGGCTGAATGACATAACGGTTAAGAATCGTTATCCGCTTCCCCTTATGTCATCAGCCTTCGAGATTCTGCAGGGAGCCAGGTGCTTTACTAAGTTGGACCTTCGTAACGCTTACCATCTCGTGCGCATCAGAGAGGGGGACGAGTGGAAAACGGCGTTTAATACTCCGTTAGGGCATTTTGAGTACCGGGTTCTGCCGTTCGGTCTCGCCAATGCGCCAGCTGTTTTTCAGGCATTAGTTAATGATGTTCTGAGAGACATGCTGAACATTTTTGTTTTTGTCTATCTTGACGATATCCTGATTTTTTCTCCGTCACTCGAGATTCATGTTCAGCACGTTCGACGTGTTCTACAGCGCCTTTTAGAGAATTGTCTCTACGTAAAGGCTGAGAAGTGCTCTTTTCATGTCTCCTCCGTTACTTTTCTCGGTTCCGTTATTTCCGCTGAAGGCATTCAGATGGATTCCGCTAAGGTCCAAGCTGTCAGTGATTGGCCCGTTCCAAGGTCACGTGTCGAGTTGCAGCGCTTCTTAGGTTTCGCTAATTTCTATCGGCGTTTCATTCGTAATTTCGGTCAAGTTGCTGCCCCTCTCACAGCTCTTACTTCTGTCAAGACGTGTTTTAAGTGGTCCGGTTCCGCCCAGGGAGCTTTTGATCTTCTAAAAGAACGTTTTACGTCCGCTCCTATCCTCGTTACTCCTGACGTCACCAGACAATTCATTGTCGAGGTTGACGCTTCAGAGGTAGGCGTGGGAGCCATTCTATCCCAGCGCTCCCAGTCTGACGATAAGGTTCATCCTTGCGCTTATTTTTCTCATCGCCTGTCGCCATCTGAGCGCAACTATGATGTGGGTAACCGTGAACTGCTCGCCATCCGCTTAGCCCTAGGCGAATGGCGACAGTGGTTGGAGGGGGCGACCGTTCCTTTTGTCGTTTGGACAGACCATAAGAACCTTGAGTACATCCGTTCTGCCAAACGACTTAATGCCCGTCAAGCTCGTTGGGCGTTGTTTTTCGCTCGTTTCGAGTTTGTGATTTCTTACCGTCCGGGTAGCAAGAACACCAAGCCTGATGCCTTATCCCGTCTGTTTAGTTCTTCTGTGGCTTCTACTGATCCCGAGGGGATTCTTCCTTATGGGCGTGTTGTCGGGTTAACAGTCTGGGGAATTGAAAGACAGGTTAAGCAAGCACTCACGCACACTGCGTCGCCGCGCGCTTGTCCTAGTAACCTCCTTTTCGTCCCTGTTTCCACTCGTCTGGCTGTTCTTCAGTGGGCTCACTCTGCCAAGTTAGCGGGTCATCCCGGTGTTCGAGGCACTCTTGCGTCTATTCGCCAGCGCTTTTGGTGGCCGACTCAGGAGCGTGACACGCGCCGTTTCGTGGCTGCCTGTTCGGACTGCGCGCAGACTAAGTCGGGTAACTCTCCTCCTGCCGGTCGTCTCAGACCGCTCCCCATTCCTTCTCGACCATGGTCTCACATTGCCTTAGACTTCATTACCGGTCTGCCTTTGTCTGCGGGGAAGACTGTGATTCTGACGGTTGTCGATAGGTTCTCTAAGGCGGCACATTTCATTCCCCTCGCTAAACTTCCTTCCGCTAAGGAGACGGCACAAATCATTATTGAGAATGTATTCAGAATTCATGGCCTCCCGTTAGACGCCGTTTCAGACAGAGGTCCGCAATTCACGTCACAGTTTTGGAGGGAGTTCTGTCGTTTGATTGGTGCGTCCGTCAGTCTCTCTTCCGGGTTTCATCCCCAGTCTAACGGTCAAGCAGAGAGGGCCAATCAGACGATTGGTCGCATACTACGCAGCCTTTCTTTCAGGAACCCTGCGTCTTGGGCAGAACAGCTCCCCTGGGCAGAATACGCTCACAATTCGCTTCCTTCGTCTGCTACCGGGTTATCTCCGTTTCAGAGTAGTCTGGGTTACCAGCCTCCTCTGTTCTCATCCCAGCTTGCCGAGTCCAGCGTTCCCTCCGCTCAAGCGTTTGTCCAACGTTGTGAGCGCACCTGGAGGAGGGTGAGGTCTGCACTTTGCCGTTACAGGGCACAGACGGTGAGAGCCGCCAATAAACGCAGGATTAAGAGTCCAAGGTATTGTTGCGGCCAGAGAGTGTGGCTTTCCACTCGCAACCTTCCTCTTACGACAGCTTCTCGTAAGTTGACTCCGCGGTTCATTGGTCCGTTCCGTGTCTCCCAGGTCGTCAATCCTGTCGCTGTGCGACTGCTTCTTCCGCGACATCTTCGTCGCGTCCATCCTGTCTTCCATGTCTCCTGTGTTAAGCCTTTTCTTCGCACCCCCGTTCGTCTTCCCTCCCCCCCTCCCGTCCTTGTCGAGAGCGCACCTATTTACAAGGTACATAAAATTATGGACATGCGTTCTCGGGGACGGGGTCACCAATACCTAGTGGATTGGGAGGGTTACGGTCCTGAGGAGAGGAGTTGGGTTCCGTCTCGGGACGTGCTGGACCGTTCGCTCATCGATGATTTCCTCCGTTGCCGCCAGGATTCCTCCTCGAGTGCGCCAGGAGGCGCTCGGTGAGTGGGGGGGTACTGTCATGTTTGTCATTCATTGTCATGTCTTGTCCCTGTGCTCCCCATGCTATTCGTTTCCCTCTGCTGGTCTTGTTTGGTTCTATCCTTCTCTCTCCCCTCCCTCTCTCACTCTCTCGCTCTCTCTTCTCTCTGTCGTTCCGTTCCTGCTCCCAGCTGTTCCTATTCCCCTAATCATCATTTAGTCTTTCCACACCTGTTCCCGATCCTTTCCCCTGATTAGACTCCCTATTTATTCCTTTGTGATCCGTTCCTGTTCCATCGGTTCCTTGTTTTGTATTCCATGCTGTAATTGCGTTTCGCCCTGTCCTGTCGTGTTTTTTGCCGTGATTGTGTATCACCCTGTCCTGTCGTGTTTTGTGCCTTCTTCAGACGCTGCGTGTGAGCAGGTGTCTCAGTTGACTACGGCCTGCGCCTACCCGGCGACCTGCAGTCTGTGGCCGCTTCTCCAGTTGTTTTCCCCTCTACTATCTAGAGGATTTCAGTTATTCGGTTTTGAGCATTAATAAACTCTGTTTCTGTTAAGTCGCGTTTGGGTCCTCCTTCACCTGCATAACATGTTTAAGGAAAATAACTTACCTTGGACCAAAAATTCAATCTTCTAATCAGTAAGCGTGCAACAGGATGCACACTACTCAGTGACGCAAGTCCCTGTTTGAAGTAGTCTGGTGTGCACGTTTCCTATTCAAAGTAACGGAAGAAAAGGGTTATAAAGGTACACATTGAATGAAATGACTACTGTATAAACTCCAATGTACATATTTATGCGTCACTTACCACTAATGTGATGGGGATTCGGAGACACTGGCATTTTAGATCCTGCAGAGAAAAGTAAGTGTCAAAAAAGTACTACTTAAGTCGTTTTGGGGGGTATCTGTACTTTACTATTTATATTTTTGACAACTTTTACTTTGACTTCCTAAAGAAAATGTACTTTTTACTCCATACATTTTCCTGAACACCCAAAAGTACTAGTTACATTTTTTATGCTTGTCAAGACAGGAAAATTGTTCAATGCACGCACACCTACTGCCTCTGATATTATATGGGAAGCAAATGCTTTGTTTGTAAATTATATCTTAGTGTTGGAGTGTGCCCCTGGCTATCTGTAATTTAAAAAACAAGAAAATTAGGCTGTCTGGTTTGCTTACTATAAGACATTTTCAATTATTTATACTTTTAATTTTGATACTTAAGTATATTTGAGAAATTACATGTATTTTTGATACTTTAGTATATTTAAAAGCAAATACTTTTAGACTTTACTCAAGTAATATTTTACTGGGTGAATTTTACTTGAGTCACTCTCTATTAAGTTATTTACTTTTACTCAAGTATGACAATTGGATACAGAATTGTACCACTGCCGGTACAGAACTGTTTACTATAACCACTGTATTGCAATACAAAACATACATTTAGGTCAATATTACTCTATCAGAAAGCAATGCATTACGTTAGGACTGAATATACTAAGATATGAACTAACACAACAGAGGAAGTTAGGGCAGCCTGCTGTGGTCGGCTGTTGTAGCTGTGTGTATTCTGATTAAGATTAGCAATGTCACAAGACAGATTAGAGATTATTTAGCTCTTTGCTCAAAAGGGGTGTTTCATGAAGTGTACAGTGTACACAAGAATCAGACTGGCACTGAGACGTTTTTTAAAGATAGAGTGTAATGCAGTGAAGAAAAGATTAAGCCAATTATCTGAGATTGTTATGGACTCACCATTCCAGATGTGCTGCAGCCTTCATGACAGTTCTGTTGTTCAAGAAACACAGGTGACATTAGTTACATTACTTTAAATCGCTACAACAAGTCTGGACTTGAACATTTGTTAAAAAGGTTTTAGTGTAATAATAACTACCTTACCTTAAGTACATTTTTAATTGTATTGATATCATTTTCATATTCAGTTCTTCCTTGAAGTGGTGCTGGAGATGAGGTGGCCAAACTAATCATCACTGAGAGCAGCAGAAGAAGCATTATGCGTTTGTGCATTGCCATTTCTCTATTGATAAACCCGAATAAACAACTGGTTCCCAATGATTTGATTCTGGACCTGTATGGCAGCTTTTAAGGCCCATTATTGACATTTCCAAACAACTGGGGAATCCCTGATGCCAGTTTTCTCACTATAATTATTTGTCAGACTATTTTCCCGCACAGGCCACTATAGTCAGATGCCAAGGCATGAGTGCGATGTGTGCTACTGTCAACCACATATCACTGAAATCTCATTGTTTGTGTGGTATTTCCTAGAGTGATCTTCCATTCTGCTAGGAATATAAAAACAGTAATTATGTTGTACTTTTATTATCTCAACTATCAATTAATGTGCAATAACGAGCCTTTGACAATCTTACAGACTAATAAAATCAGTGCCCCATACATTTTCCCATATAATTTTAAGGACAGCATGCTCTCAATATCATTTCAAAACATACTTCGCATAACACATTGAATATATTGACAAAATGCAGAAGGTAGAGGAAAATCATAGGATTAACCTGTTGGTCTTGTTCCTGTTATTGGCAGTAGCCTCTCTCACCACCATGTTCCGCTTCATTGGCTAACACAATTAAATGTCAGGGGCAATCTGCAGTTCAAACAGCAAAGCGGTCACCCCACCACCTTTTTGGGTAAATTGTTGAGGAATTGGGCTGGAAAAATGGAACCACTCTCAAACTCATCAATGGATGCAAGAACTGATCTATTGGATGGCTTAGTAAAAGCAAACCCATATTTTGGGTTCTGAAGGGACTATACAGTTAAACTAAACTCCTAAGTCATTTATAAGTTATATTCTTAAATCAATGGCTGAATATCATTAATACAAAAATGGATGTAGCAATAGCAGATTGCCCATTTAACATAAAAATATTTTTTTTTAGCCAACAGTAAGGGCACTTTATATTTTACAATGCATGCTGATAGAAGGTCAAATAGTTATCAATTGAAACATCGTAACCACATCATGCACAACACTTGGCTTTCCCCGTGATGAGCCGTGTACAGACAATACTGAAGCCCACAACATGGTTTTCAAACGAGGTTAATCTACACATCAACCAGATAATTACTGACACACTAGGTAGGAAAAAGTAAAGATAAGAACTTGGGGTGAAAAGTTTATTTGACTCGTTGACTTTACGCAAAACATTGTACAAAAATGTAAATAATTCATTTGAAGCCATCATCCTGTTACAGTTATTGTAACGAAGATGCAAGTGCAGTCAGGAAGCAAGTGCAGTCAGGGAGCGAGTGCAGTCAGGGAGCGAGTGCAGTCAGGGAGCGAGTGCAGTCAGGAAGCGAGTGCAGTCAGGAAGCGAGTGCAGTCAGTCAGTCAGTCAGTCAGTCAGTGAGTGAGTGAGTGAGTGAGTGCGTGCGTGCGTGAATACACAAACAAGCGTATCGTCTGAACATGAACACAGAAACAATATTGCCTGGTGGGTGATTAAAACGAGTGCTAGATAAAGGGGAGTAATCAGGGAATTGATGAAGTCCAGGTGTGCCTAATGATGAGGCGCAGGTGTGCATAATGATGGGTTACCAGTCTAACCGGTGCTATACTGCACCGCTGTAACTCTGCGTTGTGTGTGGTTGATTGAGACTATAGACGTGGACTTTGGAGATCAGGTAGTTTTAATCAAGCAGAACTCACTCTGCATCCAAAAGGAAATAAAACATTTGTAGAGCACATATGTTCTGAGAATCGTCGCCTCTTTCTACAACAGATGCACAATAGGAGGGACTGGGATCATTCGAGGAGCTAGCAATCGTTCACACATACAATAGCCTGCTAATACCTTAGCTAGCTATTAACCACATGTTGATATCATCCTAAAAAGTACAATTACAAGTACATCTTAACAATACCATCCACTTATGAGTAACCTCTAAATATACATCATTATTCATGAACAAAACACTGTGTATGACTTTGTACTTAAAAGAATCAAACTTTTCTGAAGAAAACAGAAAAAGCGTGCCTTCCTCTCTCAGTGCATCAAAATTATTTGAGCACGCAGGGCAAAACGTAAGTACACACTCCCCTTCTCCCAGGATGCAGGCATGCATAACAACAAATCAACACGACCTATTAATATATGAACCTGGTGAAATTCACAGAGTACTTTAACAACTGTTACACCAGGACCTGTGGTTAGTAGACCGACGACGTCGAGCCCCGGGGGGGGGGGGGCGTGACAGTAACCCCCCCCCCACACCCCAATGCGCAGCTCCCGCAATAGGACGACTCTGGCCAGGAGGACCGCCCTGAGGGCGAGGATCGGGCCGGTCTGGACGGCGAAGGTGGAATTCTCAGATGATGTTGGGATCTAGAATATCATCCACCGGAACCCAACACCACTCCTCTGGACCGAACCCCTCCCAGTAAACCAGGTACTCTCAAGGTGCATTAAAATGACGAGAGCCATAGGGAGGGAAACACACATTCTGACAAGCAGTCAATGCACAACAATTCAGATGGTTTTCACCAGAACCGGCAGCCCGGCTTGACAACTCTTCGCTACAAACGATTGGCCGCTTAGTGGGCATACACATGAACCTATTCAAGTTAGTAAATACATTTTGAAAATGACTTGAATTAATGAGTGTGTGTAAATTAATGAGCTGCTAGCCCTTGATCATGAATCTCAGTTCCATTACATTTACACATAATGTAAGTCATTGGACTAAGTCCTCTTATGTCCCAACCGACCCCAACCTGCAGTCTGAACATTGACACACATCTCTTGTGGTACGGTTTTGGAAGCATTAGGACATTTTCTTTAATATCAGCTATGAATAATAATAAGAAATAGTTACATTTATATACACCTTTATAGGGTTAGTGTTCCCACACAGCCATATCGCCATGTTACAGCTCGTGTTTACAGTAAACAGACAGAAGACACAGTCAACTACCTGTGCTAATTACTTGATTCTGTGACTCCAACTTTGTGGCAACAGTTTGGGGAAGGCCCCACCACAAACGTGTTGTCATTGAAAAATACTGTCGGCTGCAACTGTGTTAAAACAGTGTACAGCAGTGGTGGGCCAGCAAGGCCTTCTCTGTTGGCCTAAACATCATCAGAATATATATATTTTTAAAATATATTTTCCCACAAATATGTATTAAATTATTCCCCAGAGTAAGAGTTACACTCTTCATTTCATAGTGTTCCTCTTGGTTGCACTGCTTCCAGCCCCAGGTTGAGATTTGGAGGGCTGGTCTTTATGTTAGATCTTTTATCCAATCATATTCAGCCATCATATGTTTTCAGGGGTCTAAAATCTGCCCTCAGGCCTTCAGAATCAACAGTGCGGGCGCTTGTAGCTTAAAGTGAATGGAAATTAAAATTTAGTGTCAACCAATCAGCTTTAGAGTTGGCTATTGTACGCCTGCTGGCTGGCTCCAGTGTTACACAGGAGCCAGCTAGCAGGCGTAGTGCGTGCACGTCTTTTGATTGGATTACCAATATTGAGAGGCAGGTCCTATATGGGCAGGTCTCAGAACTGGGAAACTGAAATTGATCAACAAATTAATTTGCGTACTACTAAGCTGTTTTTTCAACCCACAATGGCGGAAGGAGAAGATATCGATTTCGTCGAGGATATAATTATAACCAAGACAAACTTTTCAAGAAAAGTTAGACATTGTCAGGAGAGGTAGACGCCGACGCTACAAAGCCTGTCACAGGCGTGAAAGGGGTTCGTTCGCCACTTTCAATTATGGGCGCTATCAATGACTCACAGGCTCCGAGAAGCACTGCAAACTGTACTGCTGGGAATGCCTATTATTTGCAAGTGATCGATTTGGTGTTTGGAGCCACACTGGCTTTGCAAACCTGAGTTGTCTAACCAAGGCAGCAACGAGACACCAAAGTACGGCTGGGCACTTACAAGCGATGGTGCTTTTGAAAACTTTTGGGGACACCCGCGTGGATCTACAGCTCAACAAACAAGCGCGCAGGGCAACGAAGCTGCACAATGAAAAGGTATTGTACTCTTCCCTTGCAATTCTCTGAATAAAAATGTCAATTTCAAGGTGACGCAACGCCTGGTTGTACTGCGTTTCTGTCTAAATGTATAGTGTCTAGAGCCATGGCATCATAATGAAGGTAATAAGAGGTGGATTAATTTGGGTGGGACTGTGTAGGACTTCACTGAAGGCCCAGGCCCCAGAACCACGGCACGCTACTGGTGTACAGTAAGTGGGTATATTGCATTTATGAAATTATTTTCTTGTGATATAAAAGTAAAGGGATTCATGTTTTTAGAACCGTATCACAGTTGAGAATTGATTCACGTTCAGGAGGAATAATGGTCAGGGGCTGTATTTATATATTATTATTATTATTATTATTTCAAGGTTCGTGCAGGCCCCTTAGTTCCAGTGAAGGGAAATCTTAACAATATAGCATACAATGAAATTCGAGACGATTCTGTGCTTCCAACTTTGTGGCAACAGTTTGGGGAAGGCCCTTTCCTGTTTCCGCATGGCAAATTGAGGTCCATACAGAAATGGTTTGTCAAGATCGGTGAGGAAGAACATGACTGGCCTACATAGACCCCTGACCAGAACTCCATTCTAACACCTTTGGGATGAATTGTGAGCCAGGCCTAATCGACCAACATTAGTTCCCAACCTCACTAATAGTCTTGTTTGTGGCTGGAGGCAAGTCCCCACAGCAATGTTCCAACATCTAGTGGAGAGCTTTCCCAGAGGAGTGGAGGCTGTTACAACAGGAAAGGGGGGGACCAACTCCATATTAATGCCCATAATTTTGGAATGTGATGTTCGACGAGCAGGTGTCCACACACTTTTGTGTACCTCTCCATATAGTCTACCTCGCCATGTAGTGTACCTCTCCCCATCTTTACAACCATTGAATCAAATGTTTTGACCATGACAATTTACAATCTAAGGTAACACAAAGTAATTCAGTCTCCTCAACTGTTCAACAGATTCAGCTGAAGTCTAGAGCTTATGGAATGATTTGTACCAAATCCAATGCTCCTAGCTTTTGAGATCTTAATGGTTGTACACTCGTCTCAAATAAAACTGTGAAGGACCTCGGCGTTACTCTGGACCCTGATCTCTCTTTTGAAGAACATATCAAGACCATTTCGAGGACAGGTTTTTTCCAGCTACGTAATATTGCAAAAATCAGAAACTTTCTGTCCAAAAATGATGCAGAAAAATTAATCCATGCTTTTGTCACTTCTAGGTTAGACTACTGCAATGCTCTATTTTCCGGCTACCCGGATAAAGCACTAAATAAACTTCAGTTAGTGCTAAATACGGCTGCTAGAATCCTGACTAGAACCAAAAAATTTGATCATATTACTCCAGTGCTAGCCTCTCTACACTGGCTTCCTGTCAAAGCAAGGGCTGATTTCAAGGTTTTACTGCTAACCTACAAAGCATTACATGGGCTTGCTCCTACCTACCTCTCTGATTTGGTCCTGCCGTACATACCTACACGTACGCTACGGTCACAAGACGCAGGCCTCCTAATTGTCCCTAGAATTTCTAAGCAAACAGCTGGAGGCAGGGCTTTCTCCTATAGAGCTCCATTTTTATGGAACGGTCTGCCTACCCATGTCAGAGACGCAAACTCGGTCTCAACCTTTAAGTCTTTACTGAAGACTCATCTCTTCAGTGGGTCATATGATTGAGTGTAGTCTGGCCCAGGAGTGGGAAGGTGAACGGAAAGGCTCTGGAGCAACGAACCACCCTTGCTGTCTCTGCCTGGCCGGTTCCCCTTTTTCCACTGGGATTCTCTGCCTCTAACCCTGTTACGGGGGCTGAGTCACTGGCTTGCTGGGGCTCTCTCGTGCCGTCCCTGGGGGTGCGTCACCTGGGTGGGTTGATTCACTGTTGTGGTCGGCCTGTCTGGGTTTCCCCCCTTGGGTTGTACCGTGTCAGAGATCTTTGTGGGCTATACTCGGCCTTGTCTCAGGATGGTAAGTTGGTGGTTGAAGATTTCCCTCTAGTGGTGTGGGGGCTGTGCTTTGGCAAAGTGGGTGGGGTTATATCCTTCCTGTTTGGCCCTGTCCGGGGGTGTCCTCGGATGGGGCCACAGTGTCTCCTGACCCCTCCTGTCTCAGCCTCCAGTATTTATGCTGCAGTAGTTTATGTGTCGGGGGGCTAGGGTCAGTTTGTTTATCTGGAGTACTTCTCCTGTCCTATTCGGTGTCCTGTGTAAATCTAAGTGTGCGTTCTCTAATTCTCTCCTTCTCTCTTTCTTTCTCTCTCTCGGAGGACCTGAGCCCTAGGACCATGCCCCAGGACTACCTGACATGATGACTCCTTGCTGTCCCCAGTCCACCTGGCCATGCTGCTGCTCCAGTTTCAACTGGCCTGGGCCCTAGGACCATGTCCCAGGACTACCTGACATGAGGACTCCTTGCTGTCCCCAGTCCACCTGGCCATGCTCCTGCTCCTGCTCCTGCTTTCAACTGTTATGCCTTACTATTATTCAACCATGCTGGTCATTTATGAACATTTGAATATCTTGGCCACGTTCTGTTATAATCTCCACCCGGCACAGCCAGAAGAGGACTGGCCACCCCACATATGCTCTCTCTAATTCTCTCTTTCTTTCTCTCTCTCTGAGGACCTGAGCCCTAGGACCGTGCCCCAGGACTACCTGACATGATGGCTCCTTGCTGTCCCCAGTCCACCTGACTGTGCTGCTGCTCCAGTTTCAACTGTTCTGCCTTATTATTATTTGACCATGCTGGTCATTTATGAACATTTGAACATCTTGGTCATGTTCTGTTATAATCTCTACCCGGCACAGCCAGAAGAGGACTGGCCACCCCACATAGCCCGGTTCCTCTCTAGGTTTCTTCCTAGGTTTTGGCCTTTCTAGGGAGTTTTTCCTAGCCACCGTGCTTTTACACCTGCATTGTTTGCTGTTTGGGGTTTTAGGCTGGGTTTCTGTACAGCACTTTGAGATATCAGCTGATGTACGAAGGGCTATATAAATAAATTTGATTTGATTTGAGATGTTCAGAACCAATTTATTACTGGCCACCCATTCCAAAACAGACTGCAACTCCTTGTTAAGGGTTTCAGTTACTTCATTAGCTGTGGTTGCTGTCATGTATATGGTCGAGTCATCAGCATACATGGGCACACAGGCTTTGTTTGATGCCAGTGGCAGGTCATTGGTAAAAATAGAGGGCGTTTAAGAGCTGTCCTGCGGTACACCATTAAAGAAAACCCTCTGAGTTCTATTAGATAGCTCTGAATCCACAATATGTAAGATGGTTTTGTGATTAATAAGCCATCTGATTCAATGAAAGATGGAGTTGAATTTGTCTTTCTACCTAGAATTTCATTTAAAGTACTCCAAAGTTTTTTATATCATTGATCTTGGCTTCATAATACAGCTTCTTCTTTTTGTTGAGTTTAGTCACATAATTTGTGAATTTACACTAAGGGGATAGTGCATAGGTGCAGGGTTAGATGGTGCAATTTAAGATTCTCTCATTCCCCTTTTCTGTGGGGGTTGACAAATGTGCGATCTGTTCTTAATCTATCAGGAATCCTTGTATTTTTGTATTTGACAATATGATACATTTTGCCTATCCCTACTCCCCCTCAACACTCATTCTAATGTTATATTTCTCAACTGCATTTTTCAATTCTTGATTCTCTTTTTTTGCAAGAGTCTTCTAGCTTGGATGGATGGAAGGATGGAGGAGGGAACAAAGGGAAGGAGTACAGAAGTTATCCAACCTGCTGACTAAGAAATTTAAATAACTTATGTTTTGTGGTCTCTCTCTATCCCTCTCTGGTCTGTCTGCCTGACTGCCATATTACTGAGGCAACATTGTCAATGTACTTGCTAGAATAAATATAACTTAGTGAAGTCCTTAGGTAATGGTTAATCATGAGTTGTCTCTGTCTTTACAGTTCCTAAAACATGTCAATGTCCTGATGCATGGCCTTTACAGCAGTGCCTGGCCACCCACTTGGTTCCAGTGACCTATTCTGCTACATCCTAGGGTAAGGATAGAGCAGAAACACCCCTCCTTAAATCCTTTGTCATTGACCGTAGGTTTTGTGTGAATTTTTTTTTTCTCTTTGATACTCTGATGTTAAATGCGTATTGGTTCCTACTAACCAGCCTGGTAATAGCTAGGTTTGTACTAGTGTAACCGATGTGAAATGGCTAGCTAGTTAGTGGTGGTGCGTGCTAATAGCGTTTCAATCGGTGACGTCACTCGCTCTGAGACCTGAAGTAGTTGTTCTCCTTGCTCTGCAAGAGCCGTGGCTTTTGTGGCGGGATGGGTAATGATGCTTCGTGGGTGACTGTTGCTTTGTGGGTGACGTGTGCACAGGGTCCCTGATTTGAGGCGAAGAGAGGGACGGAAGCTATACTGTTACACTAGCTATGCTGATGGTCATTAATGTTTTTTTCACTGCATCAGATCTCAATGAGACTGGATTCCCAAAATACATGCTATTCAGATCCCCATGATTGCTTGATCTTAGTGCAAATATCCAACAAGGAGGGGCCTTGCAGTGTGTGAATTGTCTCAAATAAAAAAATAAAGGTAACTTGACTCTTAAGACTGCCAAGCTGTCCTCAATTGGTTGAACCTCTGTCCGGGACAATGTCCTCAGGATTATGGAACAGTTTGTTTATAAAGTGTTGTTTGAATCTTACAACATGTATAAGGATAAAACACAACTTTACCATTTACATTTACATTACATTTAAGTCATTTAGCAGACGCTCTTATCCAGAGCGACTTACAAATTGGTGCATTCACCTTATGACATCCAGTGGAACAGCCACTTTACAATAGTGCATCTACATATTTTAAGGGGGGTGAGAAGGATTACTTTATCCTATCCTAGGTATTCCTTAAAGAGGTGGGGTTTCAGGTGTCTCCGGAAGGTGGTGATTGATTCCGCTGTCCTGGCGTCGTGAGGGAGTTTGTTCCACCATTGGGGAGCCAGAGCAGCGAACAGTTTTGACTGGGCTGAGCGGGAACTGTACTTCCTCAGTGGTAGGGAGGCGAGCAGGCCAGAGGTGGATGAACGCAGTGCCCTTATTTGGGTGTAGGGCCTGATCAGAGCCTGGAGGTACTGAGGTGCCGTTCCCCTCACAGCTCCGTAGGCAAGCACCATGGTCTTGTAGCGGATGCGAGCTTCAACTGGAAGCCAGTGGAGAGAGTGGAGGAGCGGGGTGACGTGAGAGAACTTGGGAAGGTTGAACACCAGACGGGCTGCGGCGTTCTGGATGAGTTGTAGGGGTTTAATGGCACAGGCAGGGAGCCCAGCCAACAGCGAGTTGCAGTAATCCAGACGGGAGATGACAAGTGCCTGGATTAGGACCTGTGCCGCTTCCTGTGTGAGGCAGGGTCGTACTCTGCGGATGTTGTAGAGCATGAACCTACAGGAACGGGCCACCGCCTTGATGTTAGTTGAGAACGACAGGGTGTTGTCCAGGATCACGCCAAGGTTCTTAGCGCTCTGGGAGGAGGACACAATGGAGTTGTCAACCGTGATGGTGAGATCATGGAACGGGCAGTCCTTCCCCGGGAGGAAGAGCAGCTCCGTCTTGCCGAAGTTCAGCTTGAGGTGGTGATCCGTCATCCACACTGATATGTCTGCCAGACATGCAGAGATGCGATTCGCCACCTGGTCATCAGAAGGGGGAAAGATTAGATAAAAATTGTCCAACTGTCAAATTTTGATATCCTCTTTCCAGTGGTGGAAAAAGTACCCAATTGTCATACTTGAGTAAAAGTAACGATACCTTAATAGAAAATGACTCAACTAAAAGTGAAAGTCATCCAGTAAAATATTACTTGAGTAAAAGTCTAAAAGTATCTGGTTTTAAATATACTTAAAAGTATCTAAAGTAAATGTAATTGCTAAAATATACTTAAGTATCAAATGTCAAAGCATAAATGATTTCAAAATCCTTACATAAAGCAAACCAGACGGCACCATTTTCTTATTTATTTTCTTCACGGATATCCAGGGGCCTACTCCAACTCTGACATAACTTACAAACAAAGCATTTGTGTTTTAGTGAATCCGTTAGATCAGAAGCAGTAGAGATGCCAGGAATGTGTGTGAATTGGACCAGCTTCCTGTCTTGCTAAGCATTCAAAATGTAACTAGTACTTTTGGGTGTCAGGGAAAGGTACATAATTTTCTTTAGGAATGTAGTGAAGTGAAAGTAAAAGTTGTCAAAAATATAAATAGTAAAGTACAGATGCCCCAAAAAAATACTTGCATAGTACTTTAAAGTATTTTTACTTAAGTACTTTACACCACTGCCTCTTTCTTAAGATGTTTCAGATTGATGACCAATGATTTAATGTCCCACTTCAATATGAAGTGTGAAAAATATAAACGCAACATGTAAAGTGTTGGTCCCATGTTTCATGAGCTGAAATAAAAGATCCCAGAAATGTTCCATATGCACAAAAAGCTTATTTCTCTCAAATTCTGTGCAGAAATGTGTTTACCATCCACCTGACAGGTGTGGCATATCAATAATCTGATTAAACAGCATGATCATTACACATGTGCACCTTGTGCTGGAGACAATAAAAAGGCCACTCTAAAATATGCAATTTTGTCACAAAACACAATGCCACAAATTGCCTCAAGTTGAGGAAGTGCGCGATTGGCATGCTGACTGCAGGAATGTCCACCAGATAATTGAATGTTAATTTCTCTACCGTAAGCCACCTCCAACTTTGTTTTAGAGAAGTTGGCAGTACGTTCAACTGGCCTGACAACCGCAGACCTCGTGTAACCACGCCAGCCCAGTACCTCCACATCCGGCTTCTTCACCTGCAGGTTGGTCTGAGAGCAGCCACCCGGACAGCTGATGAAACTGTGGGTTTGCACAGAAACCGTCTCATGGAAGCTCATCTGTGTGCTTGTTGTCCTCACCAGGGTCTTGACCTGACTGCAGTTTGTCTTTGTAACCAAAATGCAGTGGGCAAATGCTCACCTTCGATGGCCACTGGTATGCGGGAGAAGTGTGATCTTCATCAGGGCAGATGGCAGACACGCGTTATGGCATCATGTATGGCGCCGTGTGGGGGAGCTGTATGCTGATGTCAACGTTGTGAACCGAGTGCCTCATGGTGGCGGTGGGGTTATGGGATAGGCAGGCATAACCTACGGACAACGAACACAATTGCATTTTATCAATGGCAATTTGAATGTACAGAGATACCGTGATGAGATCTCATGTAAATTTTGTGAATTTTTATTAGGATCCCAATTAATGCTGTAATGTTAGCTGTTCTTCATGGGGTCCAACATCAAATAAGAAGACAAAACAAACAATTACAAATTAAGACTTGTCCACTAAAAGACCAGGCTCACCAGTAGGACCGAGTACTCTGGTGAGCCATACAGAGAACTTTTCCTCTCCCCTTAACTTGCACCCCTTTTAATGCCATTTTGCTGTGGGGAAACCAGACAAAATCTCTCCGGGTACTCATCGACTCTGGCTGATGAGAGCTTTATGGACACTACTCTGGCGTCTGAGCTAGGCATTCCCACTCAGCCCTCTCCATTCCCATGGACGTTAGAGCGCTGGACAGGCACTCTATAGGCCAGGTCACCCACAATACCACCCCCATCAACCTACAGGTGTCAGGGAACCACAGAGAGATGATCTAATTCCTGCTTATTAAATTGCCTCAGGTTCCCGTGGTATTGGGATTATCTTGGCTCCAACGACCCAATCCCATTAGACTGGTCTGCTGGTGCCATCATGGATTGGATCCCGTTCTGCCACGCTCACTGCCTGAAGTCAGCGCAGCCTGCCACGGGATGTTTTCCTGGGGGCTCGGAAGTTGCCCCGGACCTCTCTGCCATTCCCACGGAATACCAGGACCTCCGGATGGTGTTCAGTAAGGCCTGGGCCACTTCGCTTCCGCCAAACCGACCCTATGACTGCGGGATTGACCTTGTCCCAGGCACCACTCCGCCCCGGGGACAACTGTACTCTCTGTCGGGACCGGAGACCAAGGCTATGGAGACCTACATTAAGCGTTCTGCAGGGTTCATCCATCCTTCTGCCTCCCTCGCACAGCCATTGAAGAGGCGTTGGACAAATGATCACAGGCCACAATCAACAGCCTGATCAACTCTGTAAGAAGGAGATGTGTCGCACTGCATGTGGAAAATAGTGGTTACACCAGATACTGACTGGTATTCTGATCAACGCCCCTACTTCTTTTTTTAAGGTACAGTATTTGTGACCAACAGATTCCCAGTCATGTGAAATTCATAGATTAGGGCCCAATGAATTTATTTCAATTGACTGATTTCCTGATATGAAAAGTTTTTTAATATATTTTTTATTTATTTAATCTTTGTTTAACTAGGCAAGTCAGTTAAGAATAAATTCTTATTTACAATGACGACCTCGGAACAGCTTCTATCTCAAGGCCATCAGACTGTTAAACAGCCACCACTAACATTGAGTGGCTGCTGCAAACACACTGTCATTGACACTGACCCAACTCCAGCCACTTTAATAATGGGAATTGATGGGAAATGATGTAAATATATCACTAGCCACTTTAAACAATGCTACCTTATATAATGTTACTTACCCTACATTATTCATCTCATATGCATATGTATATACTGTACTCTACATCATCGACTGCATCCTTATGTAATACATGTATCACTAGCCACTTTAACTATGCCACTTTGTTTACTTTGTCTACACACTCATCTCATATGTATATACTGTACTCAATACCATCTACTGTATGCTGCTCTGTACCATCACTCACTCATATATCCTTATGTACATATTCCTTATCCCCTTACACTGTGTATAAGACAGTAGTTTTGGAATTGTTAGTTAGATTACTTGTTGGTTATCACTGCATTGTCGGAACTAGAAGCACAAGCATTTCGCTACACTCGCATTAACATCTGCTAACCATGTGTATGTGACAAATAAAATTTGATTTGATTTGGGTTAACTGCCTTGTTCAGGGGCATAATGACATATTTTTACCTTGCCAGCTCAGGGATTCGATCTAGCAACCTTTTGGTTACTGGTCCAATGCTATAAACACTAGGCTACCTGCTGCCTCAACTCAGTAAAATCTTTGAAATTGTTGGTGAAGCCCCAACATTGCCCTCGCTAGAAGCATGTGTTTCAGACATAAGGAAGTGGATGGCTGCAAACGTTCTACTTTTAAACTCGGACAAAACAGAGATGCTTGTTCTAGGTCCCAAGAAACAAAGCTCTTCTGTTGAATCTGACAATCAATCTTAATGATTGTACAGTCGTCTCAAATAAAACTGTGAAGGACCTTGGCGTTACTCTGGACCCTGATCTCTCTTTAGAAGAACATATCAAGACTGTTTCAAGGACCGCTTTTTTCCATCTACGTAACATTGCAAAAATCAGAAACTTTCTGACCAAAAAGGATGCAGAAAAATTAATCCATGCTTTTGTCACTTCTAGGTTGGACTACTGCAATGCTCTACTTTCCGGCTACCCGGATAAAGCACTAAATAAACTTGAGTTAGTGCTAAATACGAATGCTAGAATCCTGACTAGAACCAAAATATTTGATCATATTACTCCAGTGCTAGCCTCCCTACACTGGCTTCCTGTCAAAGCAAGGGCTGATTTCAAGGTTTTACTGCTAACCTACAAATCATTACATGGGCTTGCTCCTACCTATCTCTCTGATTTGGTCCTGCCGTATATACCTACACGTACGCTACGGTCACAAGACGCAGGCCTCCTAAATGTCCCTAGAATTTCTAAGCAAACAGCTGGAGGCAGGGCTTTCTCCTATAGAGCTCCATGTTTATGGAATGGTCTGCCTACCCATGTGAGAGACGCAAACTCGGTCTCAACCTTTAAGTCTTTACTGAAGACTCTTCAGTGGGTCATATGATTGAGTAGTCTGGCCCAGGAGTGTGAAGGTGAACGAAAGGGCTCTGGAGCAACGAACCGCCCTTGCTGTCTCTGCCTGGCCGGTTCCCCTCTTTCCACTGGGATTCTCTGCCTCTAACCCTATTACAGGGGCTGAGTCACTGGCTTACTAGGGCTCTTTCATACCGTCCCTAGGGAGGGGTGCGTCACTTGAGTGGGTTGAGTCACTGATGTGATCTTCCTGTCTGGGTTGGCATTGGCAATTTTTTTTAAAGAGTTCTTAACAGGGCGTGTGTTTTAACCCTCGTGCCTTGTCTCTGGATGGTAAGTTGGTGGTTGAAGATATCCCTCTAGTGGTGTGGGGGCTGTGCTTTGGCAAAGTAGGTGGGGTTATATCCTTCCTGTTTGGCCCTGTCTGGGGGTGTCATCGGATGGGGCCACAGTGTCTCCTGACCCCTCCTGTCTCAGCCTCCACTATTTATGCTGCAGTAGTTTACGTGTCAGGGGGCTAGGGTCAGTTTGTTATATCTGGAGTACTTCTCCTGTCCTATCTGGTGTTCTCTTTCTCTCTTTCTCTCTCTCTCTTATATATATATATACTAGAGGACTGGCCACCCCACATAGCCTGGTTCCTCTCTAGGTTTCTTCCTAGGTTTTGGCCTTTCTAGGGAGTTTTTCCTAGCCACCGTGCTTCTACACCTGCATTGTTTGGGGTTTTAGGCTGGGTTTCTGTACAGCACTTTGAGATATCAGCTGATGTTCGAAAGGCTATATAAATACATTTGATTTGATTTGCATGTATCGTTTATACTTGTGTTCAGTGTAGCTATCTCAGTCTATGAACACCTGTGTTTAAATGGAAGACAGTCACCACAAATGTGTTGTCACTGAAAAATACCTTTGGCTGCAACTGTTAAAACTGGTTAAAACAGTGTACAGTAAGTGTGTATTTTGCGTTTGTAAAATCATTTTGATATATGAAAGTAGAGGGATTTATGACTAGAACCATACCACAATTGAGAATCAATTCAAGTTTAGATGGAGTGTTTTGCTTTTTTGACTACTAGAGCCAATTCACCCTTTAAACAGAACATGTAAGGTCCTTGGACTAACACCAAAACGAAACCGGCTGTGCGCGTGCGCCATCATGCATAAATGTATTTTGTCAACCCACACCAAACGCGATCACGATACGCAGATTAAAATATCAAAACAAACTGAACCAATTACATTAATTTGGGGACAGGTCGAAAAGCATTAAACATTTATGGAAATTTAGCTAGCTAGCTTGCACTTGCTAGCTAATTTGTCCGATTTAGCTAGCTTGCTGTTGCTAGCTAATATATCCTGGGATATAAACATTGAGTTGTTATTTTACCTGAAATGTACAAGGTCCTCTACTCTGACAATTAATCCACACATAAAACTGTGAACCTGAATCGTTTCTAGTCACCTCTTCTCCTTCTAGGCTTTTTCTTCTCTTAACTTAATATTGCGATTGGCAACTTTCATAAATTAGCTGCATTACCGCCACTGACCTCGTTCATCTTTCAGTCACCCATGTGGGTATAACCAATGAAGAGATGGCACGTTGGTACCTACTTCTATAAACCAATGAGGAGATGGGAGAGGCAGGACTTGCAGCGCGATCTGCGTCACAAATAGAACTGACTTCTATTTTAGCCCTTGGCAACGCAGATGCTCGTTGGCACGAGCGAGCAGTGTGGGTGCAATAATTGAATAATATAGATTTCCACATTTATTTTGCAATGCGAGTGGTGTAGTCAGCCTGTAAGGAGTAAAGTTAGGCTCCTTTAGTCCAATATTGGGCTAGGCCTTTAATACACTCTGTGTCCCAGTCTTTCTATGGATGTAATGTCTGTGGGTGTATTATGAAACTATTAGTGTATGCAGATGAGCAAAAAAATGGTGCTGTAGATTTGTTTTTGCCATTGCTTGATATATTTTAAATGTGAGAATATGTTGCACTTTTAAGTTGAATTGGTGCCTATGAAAAACATGTGAAATGTAATGAACAATGTTTTCAATATCCAACTTTATCCTCTGCAATACTTTTTACAGTAGGTAACAGAGGTGGAAAAAGTTCTCAATTGTCATTCTTGAGAAAGTAAAGATACTTTTTCAAATTGTAACTAATACTTTTGAGTGTCAGGGAAAATGTATGGAGTAAAAAGTACATAATTGTCTTTAGGAATGTAGTGAAGTAAAATTAAAAGTAGTTATAAATAGTAAAGTACAGATACTGTAAAGAATTGCTATTCTCTTATGCAAGTGATCAGCCTACTGCTAAATACATGGCTACAACTCACAGTAAAGGATGTGGGGCCCCCTACAGGATAACTCACGCACACACACCCCCATCCAGCACACACACAGTCTCCTTTAGCTGAACGGATGTGACGGCGGGATTCTAGAGTGACGGACGGCCCAGCTGAGCCAATGGCGGAAGACTACAGACGGACGGCCCAGCTGAACCAATCCAAAGATCCGATCTCCCAGGATCAACCTACTTTCTGTTTTGTATAAATTGTATTGTAACGGTTCACTCTTTCTCTTTTTCCTGCTGTTCTGTGCGAGCGAATGGGAGGGCCGTATATACGTGTACCAGATATTCTCCCTCTGAATAAACTGTCGCTTGTCGTACAATCTACCACCTTGTCTGAATCGATCCTTAACCGGCTCACCCTTCTATATAACCTTTTATCAACAGAACTTGGTAGCAGAGGATGGTTTAATAACGGTCCGGTCGAAGAGAGTTGATTGGGTGTGAGAAGGAGAGTGACGGAAGGACGGTTCCAAAAAAGACGGGTGAAAGAAATTCGGGGGAGGACAATAATTCTGCTCAACTCGGGAAACTGATCTAAAAGGTGCACTATAAACAAGGTAAGCAAAACCTGTTAAATCAAACTTTGCATATTGTCGTATAGTCTGTCTAAATTTTGATCAGTATTTCCGAGTAAGTATGAATTCTTGTGTAAATTTATAATTTGCTGACAAGTTGAAAGTACAGTGAAGTGAACATGTGGTACAAACCGGCGACGGCCGGGTGATTAAATCATTGATGAGATATCAGTAAGGGGATAGCTAATTACTATTCATTAAATCTGGCGCCGAGGGGATAAATTGTAATTTTGTCCCGTGACCCGGTCAGCGCAGTCTGATAGCTTTCAATGATGAGGTATCACTTTTGAGGCCTGGATTAGTTCCGATAGGGGTCAATAACAGATCAGTAAGTGAATAGCTAATTACTATTCATTTAAACCTGGCGCCGAGGGGAAAAAATTGTAATTTTGTTCCGAGACTCGGTCGAAGACCAGTCTGATGGTGTTGATTGATAGGGGTCGGACATGGATTTGGATTAGTTCCGATAGGGGTCAATAACAGATCAGTAAGTGAATAGCTAATTACTATTCATTAAACCTGGCGCCGAGGGGAAAAAATTGTAATTTTGTTCCGAGACTCGGTCGAAGACCAGTCTGATGGTGTTGATTGATAGGGGTCGGACATGGATTTGGATTAAGGATGATAAGGATCAGCACGGTAGAGATTAGGGATAAAAATCAGTAAGGGGATAGTTAATTACTATTCATTAAACCTGGCGCCGAGAGGGGAAAAGATTGGCAACTTTGTCCCGCGACTCGGTCGAAGACCAGTCTGATAAGTAGTCCAAAAGATAAGCTGATAATGGTCAGAGAAAACGTGTATTTGTAACTGTTCATATTAAAATGTAATGTGGTTGTAATCGTCTCCATCAAGATTGTTGATGGTTTGAGAGAGAGAGAGAACTCAAGAAGGGTTATTGGATAAATCCGAAACTTATATGTTGTACGTAAACTTCCATGTTGTATGTATCTATAACTTCTGTGTAAAATGTATAATCAGGAACAAAATGACTGATGTATAATTGAAATAAGATCTGAATATAATATTTAATATTGTGACTATATAGTCGAATAGATCCCTTGGTTGCGCGCTACACGAAAGCTATACCAACCCAATCGTTTTTTCTCGAACTGAATATTCAAGGAAAAGCTCTGAGATAAGGCAGAGTGTGAGCAATAGTGTCTCCTCGAATACATCGTTGTTATTAACTAACGACGGGCTAAGTATATTCTAATTATATTCAAGTAGTCTGGTAAAATTCCGATTAAGTTACGATTAATTTCTGATTGAATTAAAATTGAATTACGATTTAAAATTCACAATGGCGACCCCCAATACTCCAAAGCTGAAGTTTAATGAGTTCCTAGAAGAAAAAAAAATAGAATATAGATCAGGGGTAAAGGGACAGTGGAAGGATATAAAGAAAGTCTGGGAAGGAGTAAAGTTAAGATGGACGCAAGCAGGTTACCTAGGAGGGGGACTGCCAACCGGGGTCCAGTTGAAAACAATGGAATGTGGGTTAAGGGAGACGTTGCAGGAAGCTAGAGACAAGGAAATAGGAAGAAACAAGGCCCATTTATTGAGGAACCAAGGGACCAAACAGAGAGAGAGAGCAGAAGAGGAACTAAAGATAGGAACTTGGGCCATAGAAGAAGCGCAGAAAGCACAACTGAATAAAAAGAATCCTGAAATGATGGGGGTTGCCACTCCCCCACGAGGGGCAGATGAACAGACGAGCTACCACCAGGAGATGGCGCCAAATCCCTCTACATATATAATTACTAAAACATACAATACATGACAAATGGTGACCCTGACGTGGTCTGGTAAAAAGATATCGCTGGACATTGGTGTGCCAGCCGATTGGCCAGTACTGTCGTCGGACGGTGTGTGTCACAAATCCTGACCGGTCAACTAAAAAAGGGTAAGCAGACACCTGTTGTGGAAAACTAAAGTTCTGCACATTGGAGTTATACAAATTTAGTTTTGTGAGACACCTGTTTGATGTAAGTTACTAAATTTAAACTATTATGATGTGTGAGATTGGAAAATAGTTGAGAAAGTAATATCTCCATTGGCAACTGCAATTTTATTATTGATCAACCATACTTAATGGTGCATTGTGTATGGGATGTACTAGTATGCCTGGTTGGTAGGTGGTAACAGAGATCACTTACCACGTGTATGAATGATGGGTAACGGGTGGCCACCAAAGCTTGAATGGATAGTCTGGGACTACATGTATGAGTGGTGAGCAACGAGTGATCGCCAAAGTGCGAATAGAAAGTCATATGATGCGAACGTGATGTATTAGGCAGGGCCAAGTGTGAATGACGGATATTTAAATTGATTACTCGGACTTGAGATCGATTTAGCCGTAGGGAAAGGGTATCACTTGGGTTTCAGTAAAGACATTGGTTGTTGGCAGTATTGTAGTGTACATGGAATATCGTTGGAAATGGAAAAGGTGTTGAGAACGCTGAAGTCCACTCTAGATTTAAATAAAGGCAGAGAGGGCAAGGAGTGGAGGAGACTGGGTGAGAAACTGTACAGAGAATGGACAGAAGGTGGGGTATTGCATCTCCTACTGGTCTGCTTGCTGGGGAGAATGAAGATTTGTGTGTGTCTGGTGTAAATTGAAGTTTACTGGCGTAAATGAAGATTTGTGAGACTCAAATCGTGTGCATGAAATACGTTTGATATTCAGTCGGGGACTAATATCGGTATGAATGAGGTCGGGGATTTTTATGATAAGAATGTTGAAAAGTCGCAGGCTTGCTGATGAGAGTAATATCATAGAATATTGAGGGGGTGTGCATGACTGTTGGAAAAGGTGTTCAACTCTATTAACGTAAAATTCTGTGTGTAGAGTTATATTATGAAGTTTGGATTATACTAAAATTGTAGAATTACATAATCAACATCTGAACATACTTACGATAAACATTAATTGAGCCACTGAGTAATAGATAAGATATACACTAGGTACGGGGCGACGGGTGTGGTCGATCTAAGACGGGAGTGGTGTTTTAACCAAGTGAGGAGAAATAAGGTAGATTTATTTTGTTCTTTTAATTAGTTTACACAAGTACTCCCCGGTTATTGATTTTGGTTTGATTGTTCAGATAACACCACTGAAATTAAACAGGAGGTTAAGGTAGACTAACATTAGAATCTGTTTTCATTATGGGGTACAATGAAAGGCCCGAAGAGGGGATTGCAGGCTGAGGTTTTTATGTTAAAGGGACAGTGCACAATTATCACAGTTGTGTGTGTGTCTAATGGCTGGGGATTTAAGAAGTATTTTTGGGGAGACAATTTGGAGAAACACGAATAAAACATGAAACACCGAGACAAATTATTTGAGTATGAGGGGATTATCATAATTATTAGGTTTTGTTTTTGTAGTAAACGTTTGGGTTAAGGGGATTTTCACGCACTGCAAAGACCTTGAAAGTGGGAGAGAAGTGAGGAGAGTTTTGGAAGGGGGGCCAGAACAGGCAAAGATAGCAGTTGCTGAGTGGAGACAGGGGGGAGAGTTGGACATGTAGAAAATGTAGCGGGCACTCCTACAGGATAATGTCAGAACATAAGGATACTATACTAATCTTACCTAAGTCATTATTTAGAGTAGGTAAGGTTGATACCTGGGCAAAGCCAGATATCAAAAGGGGGATGGGGACTATTGGATAAGAAACTAATAATTTAAAAAAAAATGTAAGCTAACAATTGGGCATAGAAGTTAAAGATATAATCAGATAAAACATATGAGAAATTGTTTGTTAACCAAGCCTGTATGTCCAGGATTTTATGCATTACAGGTGAACTACAGGTGAAGTCACTCAATCCAGTCCCAGAGGCTTGGGGACCATAGAAGACCCCTGGTGACAGCTAGCTGAAAGAGCTACCCAGATTCATATCGCACGGCGGAAGGGTAAGACACTTTTTCACTGTCGGACAATAAACAGAGTTCGGGAGAAGAACTGGAATTAACAGAATTCCGGGGGCTAACTCCCGAATGAAGTAACCCTACCTGTCCTATCACCCCTGTTTCTGTTCATAGAAGTGAGGATGTGTCTGGCTCTGGCTAAGTGATGTGTATTTTGTTCCAAAATGAACATAAGAGATCCCTAGATCTGGGTAGACAGGAAGTTAGAGTAGAGATTACATGATAACCGACTTCGGACTGTTCTAGGATTGGAGAAGAGGGTATCCTTATAGCATAGAGGGTCCCACAAGGGTGGATAGGTTTTCCATGATATGGGGGAAACCTGGGAGCGATGTTGAACTTTGTAAAGGTGATGAAATCCTACTAACCATCAAAAATATTAAGCTCTATGATGCAGGCACTCACACCCTCGGACTACAAAGGACGAGGACAGACATGATGGGTGTGTTTTCTATTAAGGTACTGCCAAGACCAGAGGTAATCGGACACACTCCTCTACCACCACTGTGTTAAAAATACCATTCAGATAATTAATGTTAGAGACTATTCGGCTATTGATCAATTAGGAACTGGGACTGGTTTTGATGGTAGGGACAATTTGTGGCTGTCTTATATGAGGTACACAGCTAAATCCCAGAGAATAAAGGACTGCATTATTTGTAGTCATGCTAGACCTGTTCTGGCTACACACCCATTTGGTGTTGGGGCATATGGGGGCAATTACAGTTGCATCACGGCTACAGGTAATGGCATTGATTATGGGAGATTGCCTGAAGCTGATTGCAGTAGTAACATAACCATTAATTCCACTTGTGGATGATGTGTGGAGCCAAAAGAGTGCTGAGATCCATTCTTAGAGGAGAATGGCAAGGTACGTGTGGTCTGACCAGTTTGATAATTCCACTGACCATTGTTGATGTTACTGCTGAACAGCTGCTGAGTTCTGTATCCAGGGGACCTGAGAACATTCCATCCAATGGGAGGCATAGACGTAGTGCTCCATGGACAGAGGATGTAGTTGACATACACTAACCTGTTGGGAGTGCCAGTGGGGGTTCCTCATGAGTTTCAGGCCTTGGGTAGGAATGATGGACTCTGGCACTTACTACCTAGTATGGGTCCAGCCATAGTGGATGCTAGACTGACTGCATGGATTAATTATATCTACTATAATCAACAGCGTTTGGTGAATTACTCCCGTGATGCACTCACTGGTATGTCTGAACAGCTTGAGGCCACATATGGGGTTTCCAGACAGAATAGACTTGCCTGGGATATGCTTCTTGCCAGTCAGGGGGACGTCTGCAAGATGTTCGGTAAACAATGTTGCACGTATATTCATAATAATACCAGTCCAGATGGTGGTATATCTAAGGCGGGCTTGATACACTATCTGCTAAGATGAGGTCCACGGGGGGGGGGGGGGGAGGAGTCTGTTCTCTTGGCCTGGTTTGGTAAGTACACTGGTATGATGGTTACTGGATTTCTGACCCTAATTATTGTATTATTTGTTATTGATGTGCTGCTTGCATCATACTGTGTTTTAAGAAGTCTGTTACAGATGTGATGAAGGATTCAGGGAGGATGGGACTGACTGAGGATGACACATGATATGCTGTTGTGAAGGTTTGGAGTCCCTGGGTGGCAAGGAGCCCACCTGGTACAGGATAGGAGTAGCTGAGAGGACCAGATGGTTTCTAATAATTCTTTACTCTGTTTTCCATGACCAAAGTTATATCCTACATCTTACATGTCAATAACAATAAAGTTTTATCCTGTTTTTGATAAGTGACACCCTTGCGGGTGACAAAAGGGGGAAACAAAAGCATATATCACTTGTTATTAATAATAAACTTTTTATTATTTTCATGAAATGCTATGACTGCTGAAATAAAGGATAATGAGTGACACCCTAGCGGGTGTCAAAAGGGGGACTTAGATTTCACACTATTTTCTTTTGTTCAGTCAAGCGGTCTTTTTGTTAGATAACAGGAGCCAGGTGCGAGATAACGGTATGGAGCATGAGACCCATCTTTCAGTTTGCAGCCATTTTAGGAGGGGGATCCAGTTGCTTATATTGATTAAGCTTCTCCATTGTATGTCGTGTCCCATCTGGGATGGGAAGAGGGGGAAATTATTTTTCTTTGTGGGCCATTTCCGTATAGACTTACCTAGCATAGGCTATTTTTCCTTTTTGGATTATGTTTTCGTTTTTGCTTGGAGTAATGCATCTGGACTATATCATATCTCTTAGGAGATGTGAAGAGAGGGAATCACAGCGTTTTCCCGCTGGAAAAAGTTGGCATATGTGGACAATCATTTTACTTTTATTTTGAGCTGTTCTCCGCTCTGTTGAATGAGGGTTGTAAGTTCCTAGGTGGCTGGTAGCCAACTTAGTACATAGTGGGATTGAATGGAGAACATGATGGTAATATACATGTCTATTTCTGTTTAATACCGTGCCTTATTTCATAGTCCCTTTGGGAGAAGTTTCTCTTTGTGTCTGGATCTAGTTAGGTTGTGTCACGTCTCTGGTGAGACGTGAAGAGAGGGTTTTGTAAAGAATTGCTATTCTCTTATGCAAGTGATCAGCCTACTGCTAAATACATGGCTACAACTCACAGTAAAGGATGTGGGGCCCCCTACAGGATAACTCACGCACACACACCCCCATCCAGCACACACAGTCTCCTTTAGCTGAACGGATGTGACGGCGGGATTCTAGAGTGACGGACGGCCCAGCTGAGCCAATGGCGGAAGACTACAGACGGACGGCCCAGCTGAACCAATCCAAAGATCCGATCTCCCAGGATCAACCTACTTTCTGCTTTGTATAAATTGTATTGTAACGGTTCACTCTCTCTTTTTCCTGCTGTTCTGTGCGAGCGAATGGGAGGGCCGTATATACGTGTACCAGATATTCTCCCTCTGAATAAACTGTCGCTTGTCGTACAATCTACCACCTTGTCTGAATCGATCCTTAACCGGCTCACCCTTCTATATAACCTTTTATCAACAATACCCCCAAAAACGACTTAAGTACTTTACACCACTGAGTAATAAGCTGTAGTCAGGTTATGATGAGGTTTTAACTATGACCAGTACATCATATAGCCCATAATAAAGTGATCAGGATTATGACCAGCTTGGTCATATGGTGGTTAGAGAAAGACCTCATAAAAACTTCATTTTTCAACCAGTTTGCGACTGACATCTTTTCAACCAGGTTCTGCCCACTGGGTCACCTGATAAGTATGCGTGCATAAGCATTGCAAAATAAGTTGACATGTTATTCAATCATTTCCCCCACACCGCTTGCGCTTGTGTATGCGTAACCAAGGGCTAAAATAGAACTTGGTTTTATTTGAGGCGCTGCAAGTCCCCTCCTTAGTGGATACCAGGAAGATACAAGCCCACATGGATGCTTGAAAGACAATCAAGGAGAGATTCATTAAAGATAAACTAAACTAAAAACATACTTTTTCCCTCTTATCTGTGGATTAATCGTTGGAGTAGAGAAGCACAGCTTTGTATGACTCCAGGTCAAAATTCTACAAAGAACCAGCTAAAAAGAGGACCATATGCATGTCAGATAAAATAAACACCCAATTTACATCTTCCAAGTAAATGTATGGACATTTGCTTTCTGGCCTGGGCGTCAGTCAAAGTGCAGTACCGAAGCAAGACTAAAGAAGCAGTCGAAAAAGTGCTTCTAGACGGGAACCCGAGCCCCTTGGTGTGGATCAGGGATGGACAACTCCAGTGTGTTAGCTGAGGTTGGGGCAAATGTGCGACACCCTACAGGCCCCGGAGGACTGAAGTTTCCCCATCCCTGAAATAGATGATTGTTGTGACTGTCAAAGAAAAGTTGAGGCCAAGCCTGGCATATTGCAATATTTCAAAATACAATCGCGGGAAAACATAGTTCTGAATGCAAATGGCTATAGGGAAAATGGTAAAGAGAAGACAATGGAAATAGCTATTCCTCTTCTCAACTTAATTTAGCGAACAGTAGGCTATAGCCTATCATACTGGCACCATGCAGCAATGCGCATCGGCCATATCCCTGGTGAGCACTCATATTCATTCTATATCATTGTTGGGTCAGTGCCACATAAAGGTTTGTTTTTCGATGGACATCATACTGTATTTGTGTCTCCCCTTCTCGTCAACCTATTATAGGGACCAGACAATGTCGTTTTTATAGATATGTTTGTCAGTGTCAGCAGAGTAGGCTTCCCTGTAGTCAGTGGAGGCTGGTGACTAGAACCATTTAGGAGGATGGGAGACCCACAGTATAGAGGCGGAATGCACAGAGATGACAGTGTATTTCAAAAATAGTCAGACTAATTATTTTAAACTAAATCATTTAATAAAGACATTTAAAATACAATATTATGGGGAATAGGAATGAGAGGTCGTCTTACACCATTTTGGAAAGGGATGACAGCAGTGATTGAATGACGGTATGAGGCATTGTCACGACTTCCGCCGAGGTTGGCTCTCCTGCCCGTTCGGGTGGTGCTCGGCGGTCGTCGTCACCGTCCTACTAGCCACTACCGATCCCTTTTCGTGTATCTGTTGGTTTTGTCTGATTGTTTTCACCTGTGTGTTGTTTAGTTAATTAGTGTCTGTATATAATGTAGGTTGTCCCGCCCTTGTTTTGTGCGGGATTGTTTATTTTGTCATTCATTTAGTCTGTCGGTGTTTTTTGTGTTTATTCTCCGGTTAGTCTGTTATCCTGTTTTGGATAATTTCACCCTGTTTGTATTTGGGTTGACCGTGTTTATTTTTGTTCACCGGAGAATAAACTTATTATTGCTATTTGCTCTCTGCGCCTGATTCCACCCACCTTGATTAGACGTGACAGAATCCCGCACCACCATGGAATCAGCAGGAGCAGCAGCGTTTCCTCTCCCATCGATGGAAGAGAGGGTCCTCCATCATACCAGCGTGATTCACCGGATTGGTTCTGCTATGGACCAACTGATGGAGAGAATGGATCGATGGGAGAGGAGTGGCCTCCCCACCTCATCTCTAGCAACCCCTTCTCCAGCACGTCCTGTTTCTGCGACCACATCTGGCTCTGGGGCTCTTCGGCTGACACTCCCACGGGAGTTTGACGGATCGGCGGCTGGGTGCCAGGGTTTCCTCCTTCAGCTGGAACTATACCTGGCTACCGTGCGTCCTACTCCCTCTGGAGAGGAGAGCGTGTGCGCCCTCGTCTCCTGCTTGACTGGGCGAGCCCTCGAGTGGGCCAACGCAGTGTGGAATGGTCCGGACTCGGCTAAGGATAATTACCCAGAGTTCACCCACCGATTCCGAGCTGTTTTTGACCATCCACCCGAGGGTCGGGCGGCGGGTGAACGGCTGTTTCACCTGCGTCAGGAGACGAGGAGCGTACCGGATTTTGCCCCAGAGTTTGGGACTTTGGCAGCAGGAGCAGGATGGAACGACAGGGCCTTGATTGATCATTTTAGATGTAGTCTCAGGGAGGACGTCCGCAGGGAGCTGGCATGTCGGGACACCACATATTCACTGGATGGACTTATCGATCTGGCAATCCGTCTCGACAACCTGCTGGCTGCTCGCGGGTGTTCGGATCAGGTCCTGTCGTTTCCAATCCCCAGCCCCCCTGTTCCTATCCCTATGGAATTAGGAGGTACGGCTTCGAGGGGGACCGGAGGAGGAGTGTCCTCCTGCACCAGTTGTGGTCGACGAGGGCACACGTCCGACCGGTGCTGAAGGAACTCGTCTAGGAGTTGGGAGGACAGGCGGAACACTGCTCGATCACCCCAGGTGAGTAAGCACCAAACTCATTCAGAGCTTCCTGTCGGTCATGTGTTTGTATTGATTTCTTTCCCTGGGTTTTCCCCCTCTCTACAGCATAAGGCGCTAGTCGATTCAGGCGCAGCTGGGAATTTTATGGATCGTGGGCTTGCGTTAAGGCTAGGGATTCCCCTGGTGTCGTTAGATCGACCTTTCCCCGTGCACTCCTTAGATAGCCGACCATTAGGGTCAGGAGTAATTAGGGAGGCAACGGTGCCGCTGGACATGGTAACGCAGGGTGATCATAAGGAGCAGATTAGCCTGTTCCTTATAGATTCACCTGCGTTTCCAGTGGTGTTGGGGGTTCCCTGGTTAGCTCAACACAACCCGGTGATTTTCTGGAGACAGGGGGCTCTTAAGGGGTGGTCAGAGGAGTGTTCAGGTAGTTGTATAGGAGTTGCCGTTGGTGCGACTACGGTGGAGAGTCCAGACCAAGTTTCCACCATGTGCATTCCCTCTGAATATGCTGATTTGGCTATCGCCTTCAGTAAAGGGAAGGCGACCCAATTACCACCTCATCGTCGAGAGGACTGCGCGATAAACCTTCTGGAAAACGCTGCACTTCCTAGGAGTCACGTGTATCCATTGTCCCCGGAGGAGACAGTTGCGATGGAAACATATGTTTCCGAGTCGCTGGGACAGGGGTACATTCAGCCCTCCATATCACCCGGCTCCTCAAGCTTCTTTTTTGTGAAGAAGAAGGATGGAGGTCTGCGTCCATGTATTGATTATAGAGGTCTAAATTCCATTACAGTGGGGTTTAGTTACCCACTACCTCTCATCGCTACGGCAATGGAATCATTTTACGGGGCGCGATTCTTCACAAAACTGGACCTGAGGAGCGCGTATAATCTGGTATGTATCCGGGGAGGAGATGAGTACTGCGTCATGCCATACGGGTTGAAGAATGCTCCAGCCGTTTTCCAATCCTTCGTAGATGAGATTCTCCGAGACCTGCTCAGGCAGGGAGTGGTAGTGTACATTGATGACATCTTGATCTATTCTGCCACACGCGCGGAGCATGTGTCTCTGGTGCGTAAGGTACTTGGGCGACTACTGGAGCATGACCTGTATTGCAAGGCGGAGAAATGTGAGTTTTTCAAACAGTCTGTTTCCTTCCTGGTGTATCGTATTTCCACCTCCGGGGTGGTGATGGAGGATGATCGCGTTACAGCCGTGCGTAATTGGCCGACTCCGACCACGGTGAAAGAAGTGCAGTGGTTTTCAGGGTTTGCCAATTACTACCGGAGGTTTATCCGGGGTTTTGGTCAGGTGGCTGCTCCCATCACCCCACTGCTGAAGGGAGGACCGGTGCGCTTGCACTGGTCAGCAGAGGCGGGCAGAGCTTTCAGTCGTCTGAAGGAGCTGTTCACCAATGCGCCCGTGTTGGCGCATCCGGACCCCTCTTTAGCGTTCATAGTGGAGGTGGATGTGTCCGAGGCTGGGGTTGGAGCCGTGCTGTCCCAACGCTCGGGCGTGCCATCCAAACTCCGCCCGTGTGCTTTCTTTTCGAGCAAGCTCAGCCCAGCGGAGCGAAACTATGATGTGGGGGACCGGGAGTTGTTAGCTGTAGTCAAGGCTCTGAAGGTGTGGAGACATTGGCTTGAAGGGGCTAAATACCCTTTTCTCATCTGGACTGACCATCGTAATCTCAAGTACATCCGGGCAGCTAAGAGACTAAATCCACGTCAGGCTAGATGGGCCATGTTTTTTACTAGGTTCCAGTTTACCCTCACATATCGGCCAGGCTCCCAAAACACCAAAGCTGACGCACTGTCTCGCCTCTATGATACCGAGGAACGGCCAGTAGAGCCAACTCCCATCATTCCACCGTCATGTCTCGTGGCACCGGTGGTATGGGAGGTAGATTCTGAGATAGAGAGGGCCTCACGGTCAGAGCCGGCTCTTCCTAACTGTCCAGTATGGACCAAGTACGTGCCGAGGGTGGTCCGGGACAAGCTGATTAGGTGGGCTCATACTCTTCTCTCCTCGGGTCATCCTGGTATCAAGAGGACAGTGCAGAGTCTGAGAGGGAGATACTGGTGGCCCACACTGGCTAAAGACGTGAGATTTTATGTCTCCTGCTCAGTGTGTGCTCAGAGCAAGGCTCCTCGGCACCTACCTAGAGGGAAATTACAACCCCTCCCCGTTCCACAACGGCCGTGGACACATTTATTGGTGGATTTTCTTACCGACCTTCCCCCGTCCCAGGGAAGTACTACGATCCTGGTCGTTGTGGATCGGTTTTCTAAGTCCTGTCGTCTTATTCCGTTGCCCGGTCTTCCTACGGCCCTGCAGACTGCTGAGGCTTTGTTTACCCATGTCTTCCGGCACTATGGGATGCCTGAGGACATCGTCTCTGATCGGGGTCCCCAATTCACGTCCAGAGTGTGGAGGGCGTTTATGGAGAGACTGGGGGTCTCGGTTAGCTTAACCTCAGGTTTTCACCCCGAGAGTAATGGGCAGGTGGAGCGCGTTAACCAGAATGTGGGCAGGTTTCTGCGGTCCTATTGTCGGGACCGGCCTGGTGAGTGGGCAAGGTATATTCCATGGGCCGAACTAGCCCAGAACTCCTTACGCCACTCCTCTACTAACTTGTCTCCCTTTGAGTGTGTTAGGTTACCAGCCGGTCCTGGCTCCATGGCATCAGAGTCAGACCGAGGCTCCTGCGGTGGAGGAATGGGTACAGCGCTCCAAGGACACCTGGAAAGCCGTTCCGGACTCATTTACGGTTAGCGGGAGAACGGCAGAAGAGGAGCGCTGACCAGCACTGCAGTGAGACCCCCGTGTTTGCACCGGGGGACAGGGTCTGGCTCTCGACCCGAAACCTGCCCCTCCGCCTGCCCTGTCGGAAGCTGGGGCCGCAGTGTGTGGGGCCGTTCAAAGTCCTGAGGAGAATAAACGTGGTGTGTTATAGGTTACAACTTCCTAGGTATTACCGTATTAACCCCTCGTTTCATGTGTCTCTCCTCAGGCCGGTGGTGGCTGGTCCCCTGCAAGAAGGTGAGGTGTCTGAGGTTCCTCCGCCCCCTCTGGACATCGATGGGCCCCCGGCGTATACAGTTCGAGGCATTCTGGATTCTAGACGCCGGGTGGGGGGCCTATAGTACCTCGTGGACTGGGAGGGGTACGGCCCGGAGGAGAGATGCTGGGTTCCGGTGAGGGACATTTTGGACCCTTCTCTCCTGATAGAATTCCACCGCCTCCACCCGGATCGCCCAGCACCTCATCCTCCGGGTCGTCCTCGAGGACGGTGGCGGCGCTGCAGGAGCCGCGCGTCGGGGGGGGGGTACTGTCACGACTTCCGCCGAGGTTGGCTCTCCTGCCCGTTCGGGCGGTGCTCGGCGGTCGTCGTCACCGTCCTACTAGCCACTACCGATCCCTTTTCGTGTATCTGTTGGTTTTGTCTGATTGTTTTCACCTGTGTGTTGTTTAGTTAATTAGTGTCTGTATATAATGTAGGTTGTCCCGCCCTTGTTTTGTGCGGGATTGTTTATTTTGTCATTTGTTTCGTCTGTCGGTGTTTTTTTGTGTTTATTATTCTCCGGTTAGTCTGTTATCCTGTTTTGGATAATTTCACCCTGTTTGTATTTGGGTTGACCGTGTTTATTTTTGTTCACCGGAGAATAAACTTATTATTGCTATTTGCTCTCTGCGCCTGATTCCACCCACCTTGATTAGATGTGACAGGCATGAGTTGAGGTGTTCAGAGGCTTGACCAATGCAGGACAGGATTTGACTGGGAAGACAAAAAAATATAAGACAACACACTATACAGTTAGACAAAAGAGCTAAGAATGAGTTAGTCCAAGCAAGGAGTAAAGTCATTGATATGTAATAATGTGACTGTGTAAGTGATTGACTCTACATGCAGTAATGAGAGAAAATTGATAGAGTACTCACAGTGCTTGGAGGGGAAACATTCAATGTGCCAGTGGATTAGCAGGCACATGAGACTTCAGTTCATGCCAAAAGAAAGTTGACAATGGTAGTGGAGGGGACTTAGCTGTAAATACAAATGGCAGATACATTCCATTACAGCAGCGCCATCATAAATTTGGACAACGCGTTTCTCTATGAACTTTTTTATTTTTTATTTCACCTTTATTTAACCAGGTAGGCTAGTTGAGAACAAGTTCTCATTTACAACTGCGACCTGGCCAAGATAAAGCATAGCAGTTTGAACAGATAACAACACAGAGTTACACATGGAATAAACAAGTCAATAACACAGTAGAAAAAAGAGTCTATATACATTGTGTGCAAAAGGCATGAGGAGGTAGGCGAATAATTACAATTTAGCAGATTAACACTGGAGTGATAAATGATCAGATGGTCATGTGCAGGTAGAGATACTGGTGTGCAAAAGAGCAGAAAAGTAAATAAAAACAGTATAGGGATGAGGTAGGTGAATTGGGTGGGCTATTTACCGATGGACTATGTACAGCTGCAGATCGGTTAGCTGCTCAGATAGCAGATGTTTAAAGTTGGTGAGGGAGATAAAAGTCTCCAACTTAAACTCAGACATCTCAAAATTCATAAAGTCAAACACAGATTGCGCATCTCGCCCACTTGACACATTAAAGTAGCCCAAGAAACGTTCCTGAATAAAGCCCTGACCATCTACTTACCTGAAGATAACTGACAACTGCAAGCAAACTGGTGCAGGTCCCAGAGCGGTGGGGCAATTTTTAACAGTTGAAGAGACTGAAAAATTGTCTCGTTTTCATCCGATACAGCATGTCAGATTCCTAATGTTTAGGTGTAGCCTAGGCTACTGCAACATCTATGTCATGAATCTTTGCTTGTGTCTGCCCGGAGTGATTATGTGTTATCCTCTTTGCTAAATAAATACCGGAAGAAAGTGGAAAGCCTACCTGAGCGCACGCGAAAAAAAGCCCCGGGTCAACTTCTCTGTAATATAACTTTTAATGGACGAGGCGATGGAAGCTATCAAATCATTCGGAATGGTTTTCAACATCCCAGAAAAGACAGTCGAAAGTTCCATATGTTCAGCAAGTAAAGCATCATAATGTGCAATTACCTCTGCAAGCTCTTGTTAACGGAATTTTTCATATCGTAGTGTCCACCTAAAATAAAATTATTGCATTCCCTGCTTTTGTTTTTTTCGTTTAGCTGAACCATCAATGTTCTTCAGGTAGGGCTGGGCGATACGGCCAAAATTTAATTTTTAACCAAATGTTGCAATTGCGATTTAGATCAAAACACTTGGGTGAACCTTTGGAATCATGGAAATAGAATGTTTATTCTTATTCTATAGTTAGAATATAAATAATAGTGTCCACTTTGAATACAGTGTTGTTTGACATAACAACGAATGAAAACGCAATGGACGAGTTGTGACAGGTTAGGAAAAAAAGTGATGTTCAGTGTTTCCTAGGGGACCATATAATCTTTGCCTACATTAAATCTTTATTCATGTAGCCAACATATTCATGCTTCGCCTATTGCTCTTTGATTTAGAAGATACTGTTGCACAAACTACATGCTGATTTAGGCCTCCATCAGCAATGGTAACAGGCTGTATTATAGCTAGCAACGTTTGCTCTGACTCGGTACTTGTATTAGCCAGCTAACACAATTTAGCTTAACTTGCTAAGAAAATATAAACTAGCTGTTTGCAGATGTAAGACACACAAACTAATATTTAATTATAGAACGCTTGTGGATTTATATTAAGATAAAATTGGAAACAACATCGTTGCCATCAACATTGTTGCATGTGCTGCATTGACCATGCAGACTGACCGAAAGTGTCTCGTGGTCAAGCAACAACAAATGCGCTCCTTGAGTGACGGGGTGGGACTCGGTCTATGTGGTAAGCGGCATGGAGAGAAGGAGGAGGCTCAAGTAACGGAGTAAACTATTTTAAATGGACGTTACACACGGCGTATCACATGTAACAAACCAAACATTCAAATACCGTTATAGAAGGTAAAGTCAAAACCCAAACTGGTCCGCGCATCAATACCGGTATATAGTAAATTACTTTATACCGCCCAGCCCTATCTTCAGGTCATTGCACCCACCCACCTTTCAACCAAGGCTCAGACTTTCCAAAAAGCTGGTAAGGCCAGCAGTACAGGCCGCCTGATAAAAGGCTCCCTGTTCAACAGGTATACTTTTGATTCGAGTTAGTGTTGAACGCTCTCACCTTTTCATGTCATAATAAAACTGATCTATAACGACACAAGCCGAGACCCAGATGCAGACACGGGAAGCAGATGGTTTGAGCTCTGATATTTATTATACTCCAAGGGGTTGGCAAAATGCAGGTTGGGGACAGGTAAGAGTTCATAACCAGGTCAGAGTCCAAAACAGTACAGGGCGGCAGGCAGAATGACTCAGAGTCAGGACAGGCAAGGGTCAGAACCAGGAGGATGAGGAAAAAAGAGAGATTGGGGAAAACCAGGAGCTAGGAGAAAACTGCTGGTTGATTTGGCAAACAAGACAAACACAGGTATAAATACACAGGGGATAATGGAGAAGATGCGACACCTGGAAGGGGGTGGAGACAAGCACAAGGACAGGTGAAACAGATCTGTGTGTGACAAAAACAGTGTATTTTAATCAATTATTTGGTAACATATAAATATATTTAGTATAGTTTTAATGTTTCACAATTTTATTTTTATGAAATTTCACTGAGGAGGATGGTCGTCCCCATCCTCCTCTGAGGAGCCTCCACTGCCTGTAATGTGTTCAGTAGCGGGTAAAATCACGCACCTTTCTCTATAGCTATAGAGAAAGGTGCAGCGTTTTTGTCCTCATTATATAAATGCTTGAATCTTAAAATGATGAAATCTTTAAAAAGGTATAAGTAAGGTAATACAGTAGATGTGTTTTACATTTACATTACATTTAAGTCATTTAGCAGACGCTCTTATCCAGAGCGACTTACAAATTGGTGCATTCACCTTATGACATCCAGTGGAACAGCCACTTTACAATAGTGCATCTACATATTTTAAGGGGGGGAGTGAGAAGGATTACTTTATCCTATCCTAGGTATTCCTTAAAGAGGTGGGGTTTCAGGTGTCTCCGGAAGGTGGTGATTGACTCCGCTGTCCTGGCGTCGTGAGGGAGTTTGTTCCACCATTGGGGAGCCAGAGCAGCGAACAGTTTTGACTGGGCTGAGCGGGAACTGTACTTCCTCAGTGGTAGGGAGGCGAGCAGGCCAGAGGTGGATGAACGCAGTGCCCTTATTTGGGTGTAGGGCCTGATCAGAGCCTGGAGGTACTGAGGTGCCGTTCCCCTCACAGCTCCGTAGGCAAGCACCATGGTCTTGTAGCGGATGCGAGCTTCAACTGGAAGCCAGTGGAGAGAGCGGAGGAGCGGGGTGACGTGAGAGAACTTGGGAAGGTTGAACACTAGACGGGCTGCGGCGTTCTGGATGAGTTGAAGGGGTTTAATGGCACAGGCAGGGAGCCCAGCCAACAGCGAGTTGCAGTAATCCAGACGGGAGATGACAAGTGCCTGGATTAGGACCTGCGCCGCTTCCTGTGTGAGGCAGGGTCGTACTCTGCGGATGTTGTAGAGCATGAACCTACAGGAACGGGCCACCGCCTTGATGTTAGTTGAGAACGACAGGGTGTTGTCCAGGATCACGCCAAGGTTCTTAGCGCTCTGGGAGGAGGACACAATGGAGTTGTCAACCGTGATGGCGAGATCATGGAACGGGCAGTCCTTCCCGGGAGGAAGAGCAGCTCCGTCTTGCCGAAGTTCAGCTTGAGATGGTGATCCGTCATCCACACTGATATGTCTGCCAGACATGCAGAGATGCGATTCGCCACCTGGTCATCAGAAGGGGGAAAGGAGAAGATTAATTGTGTGTCGTCTGCATAGCAATGATAGGAGAGACCATGTGAGGTTATGACAGAGCCAAGTGACTTGGTGTATAGCGAGAATAGGAGAGGGCCTAGAACAGAGCCCTGGGGACACCAGTGGTGAGAGCGCGTGGTGAGGAGACAGATTCTCGCCACGCCACCTGGTAGGAGCGACCTGTCAGGTAGGACGCAATCCAAGCGTGGGCCACGCCGGAGATGCCCAACTCGGAGAGGGTGGAGAGGAGGATCTGATGGTTCACAGTATCGAAGGCAGCCGATAGGTCTAGAAGGATGAGAGAGGAGGAGAGAGTTAGCTTTAGCGGTGCGGAGCGCCTCCGTGATACAGAGAAGAGCAGTCTCAGTTGAATGACTAGTCTTGAAACCTGACTGATTTGGATCAAGAAGGTCATTCTGAGAGAGATAGCGGGAGAGCTGACCAAGGACGGCACGTTCAAGAGTTTTGAGAGAAAAGAAAGAAGGGATACTGGTCTGTAGTTGTTGACATCGGAGGGATCGAGTGTAGGTTTTTTCAGAAGGGTGCAACTCTCGCTCTCTTGAAGACGGAAGGGACGTAGCCAGCGGTCAGGGATAAGTTGATGAGCGAGGTGAGGTAAGGGAGAAGGTCTCCGGAAATGGTCTGGAGAAGAGAGGAGGGGATAGGGTCAAGCGGGCAGGTTGTTGGGCGGCCGGCCGTCACAAGACGCGAGATTTCATCTGGAGAGAGAGGGAGAGAAAGAGGTCAGAGCACAGGGTAGTTTCAAAATGGTTTCTCTGCCCTAAGGACCCTGTCACATCCTGATCTGTTTTACCTGTCTTTGTGCTTGTCTCCACCCCCTCCAGGTGTCACCCATCTTCCCATTATCCCCTGTGTATTTATACCTGTGTTCTATGTTTGTCTGTTGCCAGTTCGTCTGGTCAGGTCTTACCAGTGGTCTTTCCCGCCTTCCTGTTGCGCTAGTTCTGTTTCCTAGTTTTTCCTGGTTCTGACCATTCTGCCTGCTGTCCTGTACCTGCCTGACTCTGACCTGATCACGAACCTTTGCCTTCCCTGTGTTATTAATAAATACTCTGAGAACTGTACTATCTGCCTCCCATGTCTGCATCTGGGTCATATCCTAAGTTGTGATAGACCCAATGTATTTCAGCACCCATCTGGACCAGGATGGAGAGTCAAGTTCAAGTATTTCCATTGAATAGGGTGTAGCGAATGGACATGTAAAAAATAAAATCAGTTGTAGCCTATTTGACATGGAAGTTCACTGTCACCCTATATCCATTCCCTTTGCTGTTACTGTTTCCTGTGGAGAGGCCATTGTTACATGATGTTGGTGAGTGGGGCCATAAATAGACTGCTGCAGAAAGATCACACAGCATAAATTGGGCTCCATCTTTTGGCATAGTAGTGGAATTACTGAAGATGTCCAATAATGCTTTCTTGTTTAGGGTTTTATATCTCTGGCATATGTTGGGTTTTATGTGTTCAAATCAAGCTTTATTTATAGACAGACATGGAATGCAATACAATGTGCATTACAGGAAAAAATGAATAAAAACAAGGAAAAAAAGAAACGGAAATATTTACTACACAAACACAAGAGGATAAACTAAAGAATAACAAAACTGAACGACTAAAAAGCACCCTAAGGAAAAACAAAACTGAAAAGGTGTGTTTTTAATCACAGTTTCAGCCTCCCTCAGGTTCCATGGCAGGCTATTCCAAAGGCTGAAGGCATGGTAACTAAAGGCTGCCTCTCCATGCCTCTTGGTCCTAGGCTTTGGGATAGTTAAAATGCCAGTGCCAGAGGACCTGAGGGACCTACTGGGTACACAACTTAAAAGCATGTCTGACATGTATTGGGGTGCACAATCGTGGATTGATTTAAAAACCAATAGAAGAATCTTAAAATGTATTTTAACTCACAGGCAGCCAGTGCGGAGACCTTGGTCAGTACCCATGCTGCAGCATTCTGTATGTTTTGCTGTTGACCAATGGCTTTCTTGGGTAAACCAGACAGGGGAGCATTACAGTAATCAAGCCTGCTTGTAATAAAAGCATGGATGAGTCCCTCTGTATCAGCCTCAGAGAGAAATGGTCGCACAGTGGCAATGTTCCTCGGGTGGTAAAAAGCTAATTTGGTCACATTCCTAATGTGTGATTCAAAATTGACTTCAGTCTAAAATAACACCTAGGTATTTTTTACCAGGTGTTTTATCTTTATTGCTTGTGAATTAAAATATGTGGCCAGAATCTCTCTCTGTGCTTTGGCTCCAACAATAAGTACCTCAGTCTTGTCTTGATTTAGCTGCTGGAAGTTATGATCCATCAAAGTAATTCAATCACTAATACAGTCTAATAATTTATCCATGGAGCTAAAATCCTTTGGTGACACGGAAATTAAAAGTTGTGTATCAGCTGCATAACAGTCATAATCAATGCTATGCTTTCTGATAATGCTGCCAATGTGTAACATAATGTAATGAAACTGGCAGGGAGCAGGTCTCGAACCCTCAACTTTCCAGCCCACTATCAACTGTGGCACAAAAGGAAGCTCAAGTGGCAGTCGATATCCGTGCTTATAAAACCAGGGTCGTTACAATATATAAACTGAACAGTACCGGACCCAAAACCGTGTTACCACTACATTAGATAGGGTGTAAAAACTATTAATTAAATGCAGCAAGCTGCCAAATTGATGAGCTGCAATGACATACAGATGACATGAGTGAGAGGCAAAGTCCAATAGAATCAAACTGAGTAGCAATATGCCGATGAGCAAAATGGTCTACTGATCCCTTTATTTGGTAATTTAATGTATTTAAAAAATATATATACAAAATAAATGTAATATCCATAATTTGTCCACATTTAGCTAGATGTTTCATCAGGCCAGACACTGTCATCAAAAACAGTACAGTGCCGGCATCGCTGATGAAACTCACGTGAGAATTTTCACCGCTTTTTCAAAATGACCTTCAAAAGCCCAGTGGTGTGTGATGCCCCGGTCTGGGCATGATTTTGTTTTAGCATAATTTATTGTGTTAAATAACTATACTGCACCCTAAACATAAACTACATGTTGTTTGCAAGTATATAGTACATAATTATGTAATATGATACTTGGATAACGTTGTAATTTATTTTTGAAGGATGTAATTTTACCCAGGCAATCTTTAAGTTTCTAAAATGGGTCCGTTTCTCAATGCATGGAGCAACTCATGTGTCAGTTAATTCGAGAAAATCGGAAGTTCAACTGCATTGTTGGAGAGTAGCCGTGCTGCAATACCGGTTCTGACAGGCTAAATATATTCCTAGATTTGTCGTGGAAATTATATCTCTCCAACGAAATAAGATATCTATACCTGGGTCCTCGCTAAAATCGACAAAAGCTCAACAGTTTGGATTTGACCATTGCGGCCTCCATTTTAAAGCCAACTAGCTTGCTACCAGAATTGTCAAAAATGTTAAGTGTTGCAAGAACAGCTTCAAGGTCTCTCCCCTCTCCGAACTACTCAAGAAGCGTGTCGTCATTGATAAAGAAGGTAAGTCAATTAAAATTGCCCCCCAAATATATCCAATATGTTAGGTTTATTAAATGTTTCCAAGAGGTGTAACAAGAAATGAAGGATAACTGATGGCTAAGTGTTAGCTCGCTTGCTAACTAAAAAACGTTACATAAATGTCGAATTTGGCTACCACACTAGCTAGCTACTAACGTAAGTTAACTAGCGTCTGGTAGTGGATAAAACGAATAACTAACTAGTTAACAATTGTCAAGTCATGGTAGTTAAGTAACTGTTAAATAATTATCTACTAACTATGTTCCCAGCCTGGGCTTGAGCCTGGTCAGGTAGACGAACTAGCCAGCTAACGTTAGCTATGACGCAACTAGTAGTAACTAACTGTTAGCTAACAAGTTCACTTTTAGGTTAGCCAGAATGTTTTCTCATTCATGTGTCCTTCGTCTGAGCTAAACATACTAAGTCATGTTCATTGACGATCACAGTGGGGATAAGTTAAGTAACTAACGTTAGTTGGCTAGCTTCCCTCGTATAGTCTGATTGAATTTGAAGACTGCAGCAGAGGCTAGTCCTCTCAGGCAAGCTAATGCCATCTAGCTAACGTTACCTAACATGGATGTTTGTATAACCACCTCGTGTTATTTCAATGTGTTTTAGCTAAATCTTCAACCAGTGAGTTGGTTTAAACTGACTTACGCGGGGTGTCAAGACCTTTAGCTGGTTATAGACGCGGTTCGTTTTATTGCGCAAGATAATGTTAGCATTAGCAAGCTGCTGAAGTTTACCGGTCTTGCTGTGAATGGGGGTGTCATTCGTTCTTTTATGTAAAGAGAACATCTGTGACCTTCATTGTGGTGTTCCTGTCCACCCACCCTAGTACACCCCAGTCCTATGGCATAATGTTCAAATATCATAACCAAACATAATGTTACACACGCTTATCTATGTAACTATTTCACTCATGTACACCTTTTTGCATTTCTTTATACCAAATGTGGATTACTGTGCGTCATGTCTATGCCCCGTGTGAATTGAAACTAGATTGTTTAAGTTTCTTCTCATATTGGTTGAAGAAGTTAAACAGATTTCACTAATAAGTAGTCATGGTAGCTAATCACTGTTTTTTTTTTTTACCAGGCTTGCTGGAATGGATTCCAACAAGATGCTTTCAGAGCGATGTCCAGACGTGACTATGCGTAAGTATTGTTAGTTATTTAACGTTACTATACAACATTTATTCCTTTAACATCCATGAGCAGTTCTTCACATTTTTATTTACGGTTTGACATTGATTTACAGATCGGAGGCGATCAAAGGATCCGTGATTGGAATTGACCTGGGAACTACAAACTCCTGTGTGGCAGTCATGGAGGGCAAACAAGCAAAGGTCGGTTGAAGTTTTACCAGTCATTTTATGTTTGTGTGACCTGTGTAATGAAAAGACTATAGATCCCTTTGAAATCCTCGTATAGTTCCTTTTCTAGATTGTTACTGATTAGTTTGTTGTGTGACAGGTACTGGAGAATGCAGAGGGAGCAAGGACAACTCCTTCAGTGGTGGCCTTCACAGCTGATGGGGAGAGACTGGTGGGCATGCCAGCTAAAAGACAGGCAGTCACCAACCCTAACAACACCCTCTATGCCACCAAGCGTCTCATCGGTCGCCGTTACGATGACGCAGAGGTTCAGAAGGACCTGTGAGTGTGTTTTGTTAAATTAGGTCTCAGACCGTACTAGCCATTGTAACGCATCATTAGTTGGAAAATATTTTGTAGTTGGAGATGAATGTATGACATGGTTATTGTTGTGGCTTTACAGGAAGAACGTGCCCTACAAAATTGTCCGTGCTTCCAATGGTGATGCCTGGGTGGAGGCCCACGAAAAGCTATACTCCCCCAGCCAAGTCGGTGCCTTCGTGCTGATGAAGATGAAGGAGACGGCAGGTAAACTACCAATCAATCTTTATTGCCCCCAGGGGGAAAACTAGCATGCCAATTCTGTTCCCAACTACGCCTGCCTGTGTTCTAAAAAAAAACCTTGCTCATTGTAAAATTGTCTTGGTTTTAGAGAACTACATGGGTCACAGTGTGAAGAATGCAGTTGTCACCGTGCCAGCCTACTTCAATGACTCCCAGAGACAGGTAAAGAGCCTTTTCTTTGTCTGCTAAATCATTTGACTGGAACACACGGGTGGCCAAAAGCTATTCCTTTGCCATTGACTCACAGAATGGTGATCTAGCAAGCCTCTCAACTGATCAGTACATGTGATGGCTGTTGTTTTACTAGCTCCTAACTTTTTTTTTTGTGCATTATTTGTAACTTATTTTGTACATAATGTTTCTGCCACTGTCTCTTGTGACCAAAAAGAGCTTCTGGATATCAGAACATCGATTACTCACCTCGTATTGGACAAAGATTATTTAACAAGTCGGATGCAAAGGATTTACTTCAGACACCGGACAAGATCCAAATCCCCGTCATTCACATTGGATAATAGAGAAATATCGGACGTACACTACCGTTCAAAAGTTTGGGGTCACGTAGAAATGTCTTTTGTTTTTGAAAGAAAAGCACATTTTTGTTCATTAAAATAACATCAAATTGATCATAAATGCAGTGTAGACATAGTTGTTTTAAATGACTATTGTAGCTGGAAACATTTTTGTTTTATTTTTTTAATTGAAATATCTACAGAGGGCCATTATCAGCAACCATCACTCCTGTATTTCAATGGCACGCTGTGTTGGCTAATCCAAGTTTATCATTTTAGAATGCTAATAGTACCCGCAAAACACTCGTGTCAAAGTTAAACAGTGAAGATGCTACTTTGGGATGCTGCCTTCTAGGCAGTTTTTTTTATTTTTTTTTATCTTTACTCCACACACAGAGACTCGTACAAAGCTCGCCCTCCATTTGGCAAATCCGACCATAATTCAATCCAGCAGGTTCCTGCTTACATGCAAAAACTAAAGCAGTAAGTACCAGTTATTTAATATGAAAGTGTTCAGATGAAGCAGATGCTATCCTACAGGACTGTTTTGCTTGCAGACTGGAATATATTCTGGTATTCTTCGGATGGAATTGAGAAGTACCCCACATCAGTCACTGGATTCATCAATAAGTGCATTGATGACTTCGTCCACACAGTGACCGTACGTACATACCCCAACCAGAAGCCATGGATTACAGGCAACCTCCGCACTGAGCTAAAGGCTAGAGCTGCCGCTTTCAAGGAGCGGGACTCTATCCCGGACACTCATAAGAAATCCTGCTATGCCCTCTGAAGAATTGTCAAACTCCAGCCACCCTATTCATAGATTGTTCTCTCTGCTACTGTACGGCAAGCGGTACCGGACTGCCAAGTCTAGGTCCTAAAGGCTTCTTAACAGCTTCTACCCCCAAGCCATAAGATGCCTGAACAGCTAATCAAATGCCTACCAGGACTATCTGCTGCTCGGTTTATTAGAGGTCAACCGATTTTTAATTGGGGCCGATTTCAAGTTTTCATAATCAGAAATCTGTATTTTTGGGCGCCGATATGCTTATTTAAAAAAAAAAAAAAAAAAAAAAAAACATTTTTATACCTTTTATATAACTAGCCAAGTCCATGAAGAACACATTCTTATTTTTAGGCAGCTCAAGGATTTGAACTTGCAACCTTCCGGTTACTAGTCCAACGCTCTAACCACTAGGCTAACCGTTCTGCCCCGGAACAGGCACTTAACCCACTGTTTCTAGGCAGTCATTGAAAACAAAAATGTGTTCTTAACTGACTTGCTTGCACTCCACAAGGAGACTGCCTGTTACGTGAATGCAGTAAGCCAAGGTAAGTTCCTATCTAGCATTAAACTTATCTTAGAAAAAACAATTATAATCACTAGTTAACTACACATGGTTGATATTACAATATCTTATCTAGCGTGTCCTTCGTTGTATATAGTCTGACTGAGCATACAAGTATCTGACTGAGCGGTGGTAAGGCAGAAGCAGGCGCGTGAACATTCATTCAAACAGCACTTTCGTGCATTTTGCCAGCAGCTCTTCGTTGTGCGTCCAAGCATTGCGCTGTTTATGAGTTCGAGCCTATCAACTCCCGAGATGAGGCTGGTGTAACCGAAGTGAAATAGCTAGCTAGTTAGCACGCACTAACTAGAGGGACAGAAGCTATACTGTTACACTGGAAATACTAAAGTGCATATAAGAACATCCAATAGTCAAAGGTTAATGAAATACAAATGGTATAGAGGGAATTAGTCCTAGAACTCCTATAATAACTACAACCTAAAACTTCTTACATGGGAATATTGAAGACTCATGTTAAAAGGAACCGGCAGCTTTCATATGTTCTCATGTTCTGAGCAAGGAACAGAAACGTTAGCTTTCTTACATGGCACATATTGCACTTTTACTTTCTTCTCCAACACTTTGTTTTTGCAGTATTTAAACCAAATTGAACATGTTTCATTATTTATTTGATGCTAAATAGATTGTATTGATGTATTAAGGTAAAATAAGTGTTCATTCAGTATTGTTATAATTGCCATTAGTAAAAATAATCGTCAAATTAATCAGTATCGGCTTTTTTGGTCATCCAATTATCGGCGTTGAAAAATCATAATCGGTCGACCTCTATCTATGCATAATCACTTTACCTCTACCTAAAATACAGTGCCAGTCAAAAGGGCTTTTCTTTATTTGGACTATTTTCTACACTGTAGAATAATACTGGAAACATCAACTATGAAATAACATATGGAATCATGTCGTAACCAAAAGTGTTAAACAAATCAAAATATATTTGAGAATCTTCAAAGTAGCCACCCTTTGCCTTGACAGCTTTGCACACTCTTGGCATTCTTTCAACCAGCTTCATGAGGTAGTCACCTGAAATGCATTTCAACCGGTGTGCCTTAAGTTAATTTGTGGAATTACTTGAATATGTGGACACCTATAAGTACCTAGGTGTCTGGCTAGACTGTAAACTCTCCTTCCAGACCCATATCAAACATCTCCAATCGAAAATCAAATCAAGAGTCTGCTTTCTATTCCGCAACAAAGCCTCCTTCACTCACGCTGCCAAGCTTACCCTAGTAAAATTGTCATCTACAAAATTGCTTCCAACACTCTTCTCAGCAAACTGGATGCAGTTTATCACAGTGCCATCCGTTTTGTCACTAAAGCACCTTATACTACCCACCACTGCGACTTGTATGCTCTAGTCGGCTGGCCCTCGCTACATATTCGTCGCCAGACCCACTGGCTCCAGGTCATCTACAAGGCCATGCTAGGCAAAGCTCCGCCTTATCTCAGCTCACTGGTCACGATGGCAACGCCCATCCGTAGCACGCGCTCCAGCAGGTGTATCTCATTGATCATCCCTAAAGCCAACACCTCATTCGGCCGCCTTTCGTTCCAGTACTCTGCTGCCTGTGACTGGAACGAATTGCAAAAATCGCTGAAGTTGGAGACTTATCTCCCTCACCAACTTCAAACATCTGCTATCTGAGCAGCTAACCGATCGCTGCAGCTGTACATAATCTATTGGTAAATAGCCCACCCATTTTCACCTACCTCATCCCCACAGTTTTTATTTATTTACTTTTCTGCTCTTTTGCACACCAATATCTCTACCTGTACATGACCATCTGATCATTTATCACTCCAGTGTTAATCTGCAAAATTGTAATTATTCGCCTACCTCATGCCTTTTGCACACATTGTATATAGACTCCTGTATTTTTTCTCTACTGTGTTATTGACTTGTTAATTGTTTACTCCATGTGTAACTCTGTGTTGTCTGTTCACACTGCTATGCTTTATCTTGGCCAGGTCGCAGTTGCAAATGAGAACCTGTTCTCAACTAGCCTACCTGGTTAAATAAAAAAAAATAAAAAAATAACCTTAATGTGTTTGAGCCAATCAGTTGTGTTGTGACAAGGTAGGTGTGTTATACAGAAGAACAGCTCAAATAAGCAAAGAGAAACGACAGTCCATTACTTTAAGATACGAAGGTCAGTCAATTCGTAAAAGTTAAACATTAAAAGTTTCTTCAAGTGCAGTCGCAAAAAAACATCAAGCGCTATGATAACTCATGAGGACCACATCAACTGCTCAGCATATGTGTGAACTTCATCAGGATTATTGGAAAAGCATTCCTAATGAAGCTGGTTAAGAGAATGCCAAGAGTGTGCAAAGGGTGGCTACTTTGAAGAATCTAAAATATATTTTGGTATGTTTAACATGCTTTTGATTACTACATGATTCCATGTGTTATCTCACATGGCTACCTTGGGGCGACGGGTAGCCTAGTGGTTAGGGTGTTGGGCCAGTAACCGAAAGGTTGCTCGATCAAATCCCAGAGCTGACAAGTGTCGCTCTGCCCCTGAACAAAGCAGTTAAACCACTGTTCCTAGGCCGTCATTGTAAATAAGAATTTGTTCTTAACTGACTCGCCTAGTTAAAGGATAAATAAATAAAAATAGTGTTGATGTCTTCACTATTACTCTACAGTGTAGAAAATAGTATAAAGAAACCCATGAGTGAGTAGGCGTGTCCAAACTTTTGACTGGTACTGTACATATTACCTCGACTAACCTGTGCCCCTGCACATTGACTCTGTGCTGGTACCCCCCCCGTATATAGGCTTGCTATTTTATTGTTCTTTTTAATTATTTTTTTTATATTTACTTCAGTAAATACTTTCTTAACCAACAAAGCAGTTAAGTGTTAAGGGCTTGTAAGCATTTCACTAAGTTCACCTGTTGTATTTGGCGCATGTGACGAATAACATTTTTATTTGTTGTGTATAATGAGTAGCTAATTTTGTTTACAGGCCACAAAGGATGCTGGTCAGATTGCTGGGCTGAATGTGCTGCGAGTCATCAATGAGCCCACTGCTGCTGCTCTGGCCTATGGTTTGGACAAGACTCAGGACAGAATGTAACTACAACAACCCTACAAACTGCTGTTAACTTATGAGACCATGACCCTAACTTGTTTTTGGTCCATCCCTAAAGGTGTTTTGGCTCATATTTCATACCTGTCCCTGATTTGTAGCATCGCAGTCTATGACCTGGGAGGTGGCACCTTTGACATCTCTGTCCTGGAGATCCAGAAGGGCGTGTTTGAGGTGAAGTCCACCAACGGAGACACTTTTTTGGGTGGAGAGGACTTTGACCAGCACCTACTAACCCACATTGTGAAGGAGTTCAAGCGAGAGGTGAGAAGCGGGAAAATATCCTGGATACACACCGTTCTATGACCAAGCGCATCTGCCATATTCACGTGAGCCAACCATTTTGATCAAACCTTTGATTTTTCTTTCCAGTCTGGAGTTGATCTGACCAAAGACAGCATGGCTCTGCAGCGAGTGAGGGAGGCAGCTGAGAAAGCCAAATGTGAACTGTCATCATCCCTGCAGGTGAGTTTCATCATCCCACAGCAGACATTTTTCTCATTACCTATTTGGTAGGCTAATGATTAGTCTAAACAAGACCATTGTCAACAGAAGTAACTTGTTTGTCATTTATACAGTCCCTGGACTCTGTCTTTATTTGAATCTGTAATCCCACAGCAGTAGTCGGCTGTACAGGCCAGCCCTATTCCTGAGCTAGCTACACTGCTGAGTGAGGAAGTCTTCTGGCCCAGGCCACATTAGAGCAACTGTTTTAGTGGATGATGAGCTGTAGCAAGAGCTGCTGTACCAGCACACTGGGGCAGCCCTACTCAAAGGGCTAACAAACATGCAATGCAGAGCTCTAGGGCATGGCGATATTCAAATGTGGTTTTGTGCGATGTTTCAAATGTCTGTATCGTAAGAATCAAGTCATGTTTTATGCTCTTTCTGCTGTGGCTGCACGTTCCCATTTTAAAGGCTCTGAAGTGGCCATACAGCATTTACTGTGATGCGGCCTCTGCAGAAGTCAACATTCATACTTCTTGCACCAGGGAGCTGTCCATAAACACTCAATAAATTGGTCTGCACAGCACTACTCGTAGTGATTCAAGGCTAATCTCTATAGCCACCCAGCTAATTAGTTTAGGCTATTGTTTGTGTATTGTACAATATGTAGAGGTACAAATCTGAGTATAATGCTTGTATAGATATCAACCCCTATGGAAGGCTTATATTTAGCCTAGGTATAATTTCACAAGCCCTCAATTCATGAGATTATTGCTGACTGTTTGAAATGCAGAATATTTCACCTTTGATTGTACAACAGCTTATTTAGATTTTATTTTAAAAAGTTGTGATTCGACCATAAAATTGCCAACATAAAATCTGATTTTTAGGCCACATCGCCCAGCCCTACGGAGCTTGAGTAAACCTTAACACCAAATTAAGATGATGTCTATATGGAGATTGTAAAGTATGTAAGACTGATATACATTGAGCTCCAAGTATTGAGACAGTGACACATTTGTTGTTTTGGCTCTCTATTCCAGCACTTTGGATTTGAAATTATACAATTGCTGTGATGTTAAAGGTGCAGACTGTCTTGTGTCTTGACCAAAAGCCACCTCCAACGTAGTTTTAGAGAATTTGGCTGTATGGCCTACCGGCCTCCCAACTGGGGCGGCAGCATAGCCTAGTGGTTAGTGTTGGACTAGTAACCGGAAGGTTGCAAGTTCAAACCCCTGAGCTGACAAGGTACAAATCTGTCGTTCTGCCCCTGAACAGGCAGTTAACCCACTGTTCCTAGGCAGTCATTGAAAATAAGAATTTGTTCTCAACAGACTTGCCTAGTTAAATAAAGGATAAAAAAAAAAAAAACTGCAGACCACATGTAACCACACCAGCCCATAACCTCCACATCTGGCTTCTTCACCTGTGGGATCATCTGAGACCAACCACCCGGACAGCTGAGGAAACTGGGTTTGCACAATCAAAATATTTCTGCTCAAACAGTCTCAGGGAAGCTTCTCTGTATGCTTGTCATCCTCACCAGGGTCTTAACTTGACTGCAATTCAGCGCCGTAACTCACTTCAGTGTGCAAATGCTCACTTTCAATGGCATGCTGGAGAAGTATGCTCTCAAGGATGAATCCCAGTTTCAACTGTACCAGGCAGATGGCGTTGTGTGGGCGAGCGGTTTGCTGATGTCAATGTTGTGAACACTGTCTCATGGTGGGGTTATGGTATGGGCAGGCTTAAGCTACGGAAAACGAACACTTGCATTTTCTGGAAGCTGAATGTCCCAGTTCTTCAATGGCCTGCTTTCCCAGACATGTCACCCGTTGAGTATGTTTGAGATGCTCTGGATTGACGTGTACGACAGCGTGTTCCAGTTCCCGCCACTATCGACATCCTGATCAAGTCTATGCGAAGGAGATGTTGCGCTGCATGAGGCAAATGGTGGTCACACCAGATACTGACTGGTTTTCTGATCCATGCCGCCCCTACCTTTTTGTTTAAAGGTATGTGATCAACAGCTGCATATCTTTATTCCCTGTCATGTGAAATCCATTGATTAGGGCCACATGAATTTTTCAGTTGACTGATTTCCTTATGAACTTACTCTGTAAAGTCGTTGAAATTTGCATTTTTTATTTATATTTTTGTTCAGTATAGAAGTGTTTAGAAACATGGCATTTATTTAACATTTCTATTGGGCACAATCTGAAATGTCAAAACTGATCAGAGTTGTGATAAAAGGACTACCTTGCTGTAACTGTTTGTTTGAGTTGGGGCTATTGTGGTTGTGTACATTTTAAAACCCTAATGGGGATGTGGAGTTCAAAGGGCTGTTGCCCAGTTTATTTCAGTTGAATTGTTGAGGATGTGAGGGTGGGCTGGTTAACAAGGATGCAAAGGAAACTAATGTACATGAATCTCAACAATAAAATAATATTAGTGAAGTAACTTAAGTGATGTTTAAACATGAGTAAAGGAAATTCATAAAGCAACTGGCAAAATCAAACGAATGTCCTCAATCAAATGAGTGTATGAATTAAGAACAATCTTACTTAAACTCATCCCAAAAAATACACAGGGTTACAAGAGGAAAGGTGTCTTGTAACAAAACACTTGCAAACTGAAACTGTAAGACTGCCACACTGGTTAGTGACAGGTGTGGGTATTTAAAGGTGAAGGTGCTGGAGTCCCGCCTCTGGAGTGGGATTGGACAGGGGATGATCGTTGCTGAGGGGACTGCCGGTCGGGGTAGGGACAATTTGACTACAGAAACAACCAAAACAAGCTGTAAATGCATCCAACAAATTTGTAGTCATTGCGTGCTATGAATGTGACCAAACCCTTAATGGTTTACAACTTTAATACACAAGTGAATTTGTCCCAATACTTTTGGGCTCCTAAAATGGGGGGGGGGGGGGTTAAGAGACTATGTACGAAAAGTGTGGTAATTGCTAAACTGTTTACCGGAAATGGATGAAAATACCCTCAAATTAAAGCTGACGGTCTGCACGTTAACCTCAGTCATTGTATCATTTCAAATCCAAGGTTCTGGAGTACAGAGCCAAAACAACCATTTTGTTTTTATTCACTGTCCCAATAGTTCTGGAGCTCACTGTAGGTTACCCCCTTTTCAGTGAAGATGGAAAAACACTCATAGATCCTTGGTTCTCCCACAGACCGACATCAACCTGCCCTACCTGACCATGGATGCCTCTGGCCCCAAGCACTTGAACATGAAGATGACCCGCTCCCAGTTTGAGGGCATTGTGTCTGACCTGATCCGCAGGACAGTGGCCCCCTGCCAGAAGGCCATGCAGGATGCAGAGGTCTCCAAGGGGGACATCGGCGAGGTGCTTCTGGTCGGTGGTATGTCTCGTATGCCCAAGGTGAGCAGACCTCTCCCTGGTTCTATCCCACCTCTTCATCATGCTCTGCCCCTGTCTGACCACCCATCCTGTTGTCTTCTCTCCCAGGTCCAGCAGACAGTCCAGGACCTGTTTGGCCGTGCCCCCAGCAAGTCAGTCAACCCAGACGAGGCTGTGGCCATTGGAGCTGCCATCCAGGGAGGTGTGCTGGCAGGAGATGTTACTGATGTGCTCCTTCTGGACGTCACGCCCCTGTCTCTTGGTATTGAGACCCTTGGAGGAGTGTTCACCAAACTTATCAACAGGAACACAACCATTCCCACCAAGAAGGGCCAGGTGAGGGACAAATATCAGATTTAGTTCTGTCTGAAGCAGTCTGGTGAAACCTATATTAATTGTATGTACTTCATCAGTGGTACTGATTAATGTTCCTTGTGCTTAGGTGTTCTCTACAGCAGCTGATGGCCAGACCCAGGTGGAGATCAAAGTATGCCAGGGAGAAAGAGAGATGGCAGCAGATAACAAGATCCTGGGACAGTTCACTCTGGTAAGTGTCCTAGCCGATTCATACTTGCACTTTAAGTCGAGTATCTTTTGAGTCTCTGAAGGATACTAATGTCTTACTGGTGTTTCTCTCATGCAGGTTGGAATACCACCCGCCCCACGTGGAGTACCTCAGATCGAGGTCTGCTTCGACATTGACGCCAACGGAATCGTGCACGTGTCTGCCAAAGACAAAGGCACAGGCCGTGAACAGCAGAGTATGATCATCTAACAACCTGCCCTTGAAATACATGTTAACTTATAGTAGGTCTTCAATAGTATGAATTTACTTCGTCTAACACTGCCATTTCCCTCACTTCTCCAGTTGTTATCCAGTCCTCCGGTGGCCTCAGCAAGGATGACATTGAGAACATGGTTAAGAATGCAGAGAAGTATGCCGAGGAGGACAGGAGGCGAAAGGTAGGGTTGACAATTCTCTTATCAAGCATCCGTTAAACTTTTATCAGTTACATCAACTGCAGGCTACTCCCAGCTGGAGTTGTGTGTTTTGATAACCGTGTGACTGTGAATGCTGACAGTTGTCCTTGAATCCGTTTGTTTTTGCCCAGGACCGTGTTGAGGCTGTTAACCAGGCCGAGGGCATCGTCCATGACACTGAGTCCAAGATGGAAGAGTTCAAGGATCAGCTCCCTGCTGATGAGGCATGTCGGACATTTTATTATATTAATACATTGGTTTTAAAGGGCTTTTCAAAAAACCCAGACACTGAACAACAAAATTGACAAGAACAGATATGCATCTGAAACATCCCAAATATCAGGAAATTCCATAGTCCCAGTATTTGACTTTCTTCCCCCATCTTTCAGTGCAACAAACTGAAGGAAGAGATTACCAAAGTGAGAGACTTGCTGTCACGGAAGGACGAAGAGACTGGCGAGAATATCAAACAGGCTGCCACCACCCTCCAGCAGGCATCACTCAAACTCTTTGAAATTGCTTACAAGAAGGTAATTGTCTCAACACTCCAATATTGTCAAATATTTTTTCCTTAACTTTCAGTTCTAACAGAGTTGGAATAAGCCTGGATTGTTTGCTTAGCTTGTCAATCAAGAGCCCAACATACTTTTTTTTTTTTTTACAATGGGTAAATTGAAATATTATGTATTTATTAACTGAATATTTGTCCATTTCTTCCTAGATGGCATCAGAGAGGGAAGGCAGCAGCGGCAACAGCTCTGGATCATCATCGTCTGAAGGTGGAGCTGGAGAGAAGAAGGAAGGCCAGCAGTAAAACCTTTGATTGTCATGGAGACAATGGGAACATGGACTGATGGGCTTGGGAGCGTATACATGTTCTGAACGGCGGCTATTGCCTTCAAGTCATTCTCACATACTGTGTTTTTGCAGTAAAATATACAGTGTAATGTTCTTTCACCCCTATTAATTTAATTATCAAAAACAATATCCTGTCCATTTTAAAAACATTGACTTGCATCTGTTTATAGCAATTATTTGTTTGTCGTACCGTGACGCCATTTGGGTTTCATTTGTACATGTAGCTCTGCTTCTGTCCGGTCAACTGACGACTCCAGTGGAAATGCAATAGAAGAAGCTTGGATATTCTTTAGCTTCATCCTGTTTATCATGTCTATCTGCTCTATGAAAACACACCTATGTGGCTTTACTCGTATCACTGTATATATACAGTGATAAGAGTAAAGCCACATAGGTGTGGTTAGATGTATCATTTTATTTCTGTTCTTAGACATTTGAATCCTTAAATGCTGGTATTCCTTTCAGTATAGAGGAGCCCCGAGTTGGCTCATTCTTGACATTATCATGGGTCTGTACTGGGAGAGAATACTTTGCATACAAATAGAAACATCGACGTATGATACATTTGTTTTTACATCTGTAATGTGGACTATACCAATGAGTGTAATTGGATGAGGATGCACATTAGTAACATCTCACTTTGTTAAGAATGTAAGTCATTGCCCTGGAGATTTTGTTTTGCCAGAGGCAGCATTTCGCACAGGACGGCTATCAGACAAAGCTGACAGCAGTGGAAGAGGAGAAAAATAAGTCTGGTATGTGGTGGGTTTGTGAGCCAGGAGGTTGTACCGTTGCTCATTTTTCTAATAAAATAATAAATTTCAATTTCAAATTGTTGGTCTCCTTTTTAAATTAGGAATTTGTTCCTTTGGCAATCTGTGACTAAGTCTACTGTGTCTGGAAGTGACTCAAACATCCTTTAAGCTTTGTTTTACGACTTAATTACAGCTTGACTTAAGGATTGTATTTTGATTTGCTCTCTTTAAATATGTAATTGTTTTTGCTTCAGGGCATAAAAACTGAAGTATAATAACGGGAGACTGCATCCAAGATGTCCAGCCGTTTTCAATGTAATCACCAAGGGCCCAGCGGTTCCGGTCTAGAAGCACAGTTGTGACTGCTCCTACAGTTGTTTCAGTACTGCAGATTGACACCCAGCCTGGAAAGAGCATTTCCATACATGGCCAGATTGGAAAATATACTGTAAAAACACTTTAATCATCACCTTTAGTGCACAAAACATCCATTGAATTGTTCAAATATTTGTTGTTTAGGCCAAATGTATTTTTCATTCACGGGTTGAAGATCTTAACATTTTATATTCATCCATTGTCTGCCATGTTTTTTGGGGAATGCTTTGCTGTTTTATATTAACAAATCAATACATGAAGCACATGAGGGAACACAAGCATACATATTACAAACAATAGACAATTGAGCTAGGGGGTACAATATCACAATTACACAAGGACCTTAAGGGACATGCATATACTTACAATTCTAACAGCTTTTGTTAAAGCATTTAAGTCTTAAAATACAGTTCAATTTCTTTTTGTAGGATATGAAAATGTGGTTTTCTGTTTGTAAATTTACATTTGTGTATATGAAATTTGGCCAAAAGAATCAAATTAATTACATAATGATTCCGCTTATTTCTATTGTATGTAAAGAATCCAAACTGTATCAAATCTTCATAAATGTGTTCAATTATAAACCTGATGTCTTGCCACAGTTCTCTTACATGCATACAATGCCAAAAAATATGCACAACTGTTTCTGGGTGGTCATTACAAAAGGAGCTATTTGAGTTGATGTTTTCCTTAAACATCTTCATATAGTGGTTGACAGGATAATATTTATGAATAATTTTAAAGGAAACTTCCTTAATTTTGTTAACAAGTAGGTATGTGTGTGGCAACATCCAGACTTTTTTCCAACAGATATTATCAATAAATCCATTCCAATAAGGCATGACATAAGGTATAGATACAACATCCTGCTGAAACAAGGATTGTATCGCTCTGTTGTTGAATGGACCAAAAGAGAAAAATATTTTCTACTGATGAGTCAACAGAAGGTAGGCTCTGAGGGTCAGGTCTTGACATGTTCCTGAATAACATAGCAACACCTGAGGGACTGGCATCTAAAACAATTGCAAAATCTTTAGGTGTTACAGGAACCTTGTAAAGTGATAAGAATTCTTTATAACTGAGCCTCTGCATTTACCAGTTGGCTCACCGATAGGATATTATTTCGGAACCAATATTCTAAAAACAGAGGTATTTTTATACAATATATCCAGATTATTCCATATATAATATCTGTGTGGAGAAAAATTGTGTTTATAAATTAATGACCATGACAAGAAAACCTGCTGATGAAAAGCAGGAAAGTTTCACTGGAACTTTGTCAATATTATAATTGCAAAACAACATGAAGTTAAGGCCACCAAAAGTAGAGAAGACATGATGAGGAATAAAATTCCAGATAGAAGTGGGTCTTTTTAGGAATTGTTTTATCCAATTGATCTTAAAAGGTATTATTTAAAGTAGTAAAGTCCAGAAAATTCAGTCCACCATTCTCATACGTGTTCATCACAACAGTTTTCCTAATGTAATTGGGTACGGTTTCTCCAAAGAAAGTTGAAAAGCATCTGGTCTATCTCCTTGCTTATTTTACGGTCAAGATATAAAGATAGAACACCATATGTTAGTCTAGAGATACCTTCAGCCTTGGTTATTAGGACTCTACCTTTTAAAGATAAATCCCTCTGTAGCCATTGATTTGGTTTCTTCTGGGGGTTTTTTCCCTGTGAGTGCTTGGCGCGTATGCGATGTATATAAACCGGATGCAACCAGGATATAGACAGTTCATGAATCAGCATATGGGTATATTACCTTCAAAACAACGGGTTGACATCTTGGACAGTCTCCAGTTTTTATAACTCAGTGTAATCTACTCACGTTTGCATATGCCGATTCATGGACAGTGCATATCCGGATTGCATCTAGTTTACATGGACCAACATCACGTGCACAGAGAGCATTGATGACATCTTTGGCTGTGCGTGATTGGTAAAACAAATCGTCCTTAGCAAAAAATTATTTGAATAATTCAATGAATGTTTTGTGCTCAAAGTTGATGACTAAAGTGTCTTATTACGAATGTTCAAATCTGACATCACTATGTTGCCATATATGGAAATTGTCTTTCTGGGCAGGGCGTCAGTTAAACTGCAGTACCGAACCAAAACTGTAGGAGCAGTCGAAGCCGTGCTTCTTAGACATGAACTCTGGCCCGTTGGTGAAAAAAAAAACTACAATCTGTGTCCTGAATTAGACTAGTGTCATGGCCGCCCAGCTATATGCCGTCCCAAAGTTTTTTTTACCAGTATTCTTTGTATAACTACCTGGCTAGCTGAACTATGATTGTTTTCGTCCTCATTGCTAAACTTCATAGATACTGCACCCTCAACTTCAAAACTCCTTTGCTATTTAAACAATCATGTAACTAAGAACTTTTCTGGAAAGAAACTTGAAAATTATGTATTGTTGAATTATCATGACTAGTTCGAACTATCTGTTGTGTTGTAAGACAATAGTGGCGAAAGATATCATAACTACTTAATGCAGATCCAAGTCCAGTTTTTGAGATGCACAGAGGGTGATGCAGGCAGCCCAGTACATCACTGGGGCCGAGCTACCTACCATCCAGGACCTCTATCCAGGCGGTGTCAGAGGAAAGCCCAAAAATCTGCCAAGCTCCCATCGCCAAAGCCTTAGTATGTTCACTCTGCTACCGTCCGGCAAATTCTACCCCCAAGCTAGCTGCACTGACTCTCTTGCACTGATCCTACACACACACACACACACACACACACACACACACACACACACACACACACACACACACACACACACACACACACACACACACACACACACACACACACACACACACACACACACTACATTGACACTCCCACACACATAACACACACTTTTACACGCATCATTTTCTGCTACTCTGTTGTTTATTTTACTCACATTATCTATCCTGATGCCTAGTCACTTTACCCTGCCTTCATGTACATACCCTATATAAACAAACGTATGTGGACACCCCTTCCAGTTAGTGGATTCCGCTATTGCAACGACCCCCGTTGCTGACAGGAGTATAAAATCGAACACGCAGCCATGCTATCGCCATAGCGAACATTGGCCTTACTGAAGAACTCAGTGACTTTCAACATGGCACCATCATAGGATGCCACCTGGTACTCCCTGTATATAGCTCCATTCTTGGTTATTTTATTCCTTGTGTTACCATTTTATTTGTATTATTAAACTCTGCATCTTTGGGAAGGGCCTGTAAGCAAGCATGTCACAGTAAAGTCTACACCAGTTATATTCAGCTCATGTGACAAATAAAAATAATACCCATAAAACCTAGCGGTCAAACACAAATGGTTCCAATCGGGGTTAACACTCATTTTAGAACCATTTCTCTCTCGGACAAGGTGACTTTTATCAATATATATGGCTCTACTTACTCTCAGATTATAAATAAGCAGCAAAGTAGACATCACACAAGACTGCAAACTCCTGCGTCATCTCTCGCCGACACCTTTGCTGTCAGCTATCTAGCTAATAGCTAACGTTACCTTGATCCAAAACTAAAGATATAGGACATTTTAATTTACTGTTCAATATTTTAAGCTAATATTTCTTAGTTTTTATGCAATTGTTTGTGTCTTGTACAAAATACTGTCCTAGTAGCAGCCAGATATTTACAATTTGCCACGAATACTAGGTTAGTTTTTGCATAGAAGCTAGCAAGCTAACGTTAGCTACCTAGATGATATTAGCAACATAACTTTCTTTTACCAGATCCTCTATATTTATAATTTCTGCCAACTGTATACTATATGAATGACATGAAATCCATGTCAAGTCATGGAGTCGAATGCACTGCTGTATTAATTCAGAACTAATTTGTTGACATGTACTGTTGCAGATTCAAAGCCAGATTAACTCATTGCAGATATTCATTAATAAATAAGCATAATTTATTTGACAAGAATGCACCTAGTCACCCAGCCATCAAGTCAAACTTCTGAACTCCAACAATTGCATTGTTTAATAAATCTAAATAGCAAGCAATGTATACAAAACATATTGTATAAACATCACTTTGGAGCGGACAAATGGCTCTCTGCTCAAAGCATCAGCAACGACATTCTTGGGCCCTGGTATGTACTGGATATCAAAATCAAAAGGTGCCAGCTTTGCAACCCATCTCTGCTCGCATGCATCAAGTCTCGGCTTTGTAAGAATATATTTGAGTGGATTGTTGTCGGTCCACACAGTAAACTTATGCTCTCGCAGCCAATGGTTGGACTTATCATGAATGGCCCATTTCATGGCTAGAAATTCCAGCCGGTGAGCATTACTTGGATTGTGCATGATTAAGAGATTTACTAGCAAAAGCTATTGGCCTGGCTATAGCCTTCCCATCTTGCTTTTGGGATAGTACAGCTCCCAAACCACTAGTAGATGCATCAACAGAAAGTAAAAGTGGCTGAGAAAAATCTGGATGAGCCAGCAGTGCCTGGTCAACTAGTGCTGCTTTCAAAGCTTCGAAAGCGAGTTGACATTCGGCAGTCCAATCTGCAGCAGTGAGCCTGCGAGAGGGACTAGGCCTCTTTCTACCTTTGCCTCTCCTAGGCTTCTTCTGACCTGTAGTCAGCTGAAACAATGGCCTAGCAACCATGGAACAATTCTCAATGTTGTGTTGATAGTATACTACCATACCAAGGAAAGAACGGATTTTGCTAGGAGACGGAGTGACACCATCAGCTTCCATCATCCCACTCTCAGTCACATTTAAAATGGTTTGAACCTTAGCAGGGTCAGTGGCTACACCCTGATGAGAAATGACGTGGCCCAAAAACTTAACAGACCTCCTCAAAAACTTGCACTCTGAAACCGTTTAAGATTGTGCTCCTGCAACCGCTGAAAAACCATCTCAAGTCTCTGCAGACTCTCTTCCTCCGTTTTAGCAAAAACCATCAGATCATCCAAATAGCAAAGGAAACTTAGAAAGTTTTGGTCACCAAAGATGGTCAGCATCATTCTCATAAAAGAAGCTGGGCTGTTGCAAAGGCATTGAGGTAAACAATTGTACTCGTGCGGACCTAAAGGAGAGGAAAAGGCAATGTATTTCTTATCCTCTTCATGCAGTGGCACATTGTAGTACCCTGACATCAAGTCCATTGTGCTGAAAAAGGCATTTACCTCCCAGCGCAGCCAGAACATCACCCTGTTGAGGCAGGGGATGAGCATTCTTTAACCACCTAAAGTCAGTACATAGACACAAGTCCCCATTCTTTTTCCATACCAGCACCAATGGTGAGGCATACTCGCTGCTGGATTTTCTGACAATTTCCTTTTCCTCCATATCGTCCAGTGTTTCCCTGAGTTTTTGGTAATGAGCTGGAGAAAGCCTACGATAAGGTAATCAAAATGATCGGTCATCAGTCAGCCGTATGCGATGGCAGAACTCTTTTGCCTCTCCACAATCGAGGCTATGTCTAGAGAACACTGTGTCCTACTTCTCAATTAAACCGACAAGTTTGTCTTTCCAGAACAGTGAAACTGGACACTCCTCAACAGACAGGCCTTGAAGTCCAAGATTGCTCAGTGTACTGATGCCATTAATTACACTGCCACCAACTGAACTGTTAGCTAAAAGACTGCCATGTGAGCTGTAACTTTGTACTTATGCCACGTTCCGGTATGCTGCTTGCTGCTTGCCATCATCAAAATCCTCCAATGCAATGCAAGCATACACATCTGCCACTTTAGCATTTCGTCTCAGGGTAACTGGCAAAGTTGTTGGATTCACAATCTTCACAGAGAGCCACCCATCTCCCCACAGAGGCGTAACTACTCTCCCTACTAATATGTGTCGATTCACACAACGAGATGTGCTGAGATTGACAACAACAGTACTGCCCACAGAGAGTTTTGTCTTTGGGGGTAGGCGGCCCCACACCAAATGCTCACTCATGGGTTGGAGTGTTACTGCTCTCTTCAACTTAATGGTGCGCACTTTATCTGGGATGGAGTTTCCTCTCCATCTCTCCAGATTTGATAGGAGACGCAGGAACTGGCTGTCATCACACTGGCCAGAAGGACCTGGCGTACCCACCACCCGCCAGTAGCTGCCATTAGATTTGAACTGTCTAATCAGAGACTTCAACACATTAGTGCCCACAATGAGTTCATCAACCTGCCCATCTACAATAAGCACTGGGACTACTTAACTGAAGCCATAAAGCTGTATTTTTAAGTAACACATGCCCACTGGGCTAGTTTGCGTCCTACCACAACCCACCAGGATGATGTCTGAAGGAGCTAGAAAGTTCCCCTCTACCACTCCCGCCTCCCTCAACCGAGGTACAATATCTGCGCGCATAGTAGCCATGGACCCACTATCTAACATCCCCTTCAGCTCAACTTTATCCTGTTCAAGCACAGTGGTGTAAAACAAACGGTCATTCTGAGTAATTCTCATTGTGTTCTGAAAAATTACTGTGTTGTTCTTGGGTACTGACTCACAAAAATAATATTAAACAGATTGGATAGCATCATTAGTGGAGGAAAAATTAGACTGCCTCACATTGCCCCCCTCAGAATGGAGGCTTTCTAGTTTTCCAGAGACCTGCCAGTCTGTCCACATCCAGGGCTCTGTTGCTGCCCAGTCTCACTACAGTCAAAGCTCATGTGGCCCGGAGAGAAGCACTTGAAACACAGCTGGTGCATCTGACAGTGAGCTTTGGTCCAGTGATTAGTGCTTCCACAGACAGCACACTCACACTGACGCTTGGGGAACTGTTTACGGGGTTCTATGTTCACAGACTGAGTATTGCTGACAAGAGCCTTCTCTAGCATACTCAAAACTTTCTCTAATGTCCAACCCTCAGATGCAAATGGGGCCTGCTCTGGTTCACGGCCACATCGAGAAAAAGATGAAACATTAGGTCTGCTCACAGGATCCACATCCTCCTGGGGGGAGTCAAAGTCAGCAGCCACCTGCTGTGAAAGTTGTGTTCTACAGTGGGGCAAAAAAGTATTTAGTCAGCCACCAATTGTGCAAGTTCTCCCACTTAAAAAGATGACAGACAAAATGAGAAAAAAAATCCTGAAAATCACATTGTAGGATTTTTAATGAATTTATTTGCAAATTATGGTGGAAAATAAGTATTTGGTCAATAACAAATGTTTAGCTCAATACTTTGTTATATACCCTGTGTTGGCAATGACAGAGGTCAAACGTTTTCTGTAAGTCTTCACAAGGTTTTCACACACTGTTGCTGGTATTTTGGCCCATTCCTCCATGCAGATCTCCTCTAGAGCAGTGATGTTTTGGGGCTGTTGCTGGTCAACACGGACATTCAACTCCCTCCAAAGATTTTCTATGGGGTTGAGATCTGGAGACTGGCTAGGCCACTCCAGGACCTTGAAATGCTTCTAAAGAAGCCACTCCTTCGTTGCCCGGGCAGACGTGTTTGGGATCATTGTAATGCTGAAAGACCCAGCCACGTTTCATCTTCAAAGCCCTTGCTGATGGAAGGAGGTTTTCACTCAAAATCTCACAATATATGGCCCCATTCATTCTTTCCTTTACACGGATCAGTCGTCCTGGTCCGTTTGCAGAAAAACATCCCCAAAGAATGATGTTTCCACCCCCATGCTTCACAGTAGGTATGGTGTTCTTTGTATGCAACTCAGCATTCTTTGTCCTCCAAACACGACGAGTTGAGTTTTTACCAATAAGTTATATTTTTGTTTCATCTGAACATATGACATTCTCCCAATCTTCTTCTGGATCATCCAAATGCTCTCTAGCAAACTTCAGACGGGCCTGGACGTGTACTGGCTTAAGCAGGGGGACACGTCTGGCACTGCAGGATTTGAGTCCCTGGCGGCGTAGTGTGTTACTGTTGGTAGGCTTTGTTACTTTGGTCCCAGCTCTCTGCAGGTCATTCACTAGGTCCCCCCGTGTGGTTCTGGGATTTTTTCTCACCGTTCTTGTGATCATTTTGACCCCACAGGGTGAGATCTTGCGTGGAGTCCCAGATCGAGGGAGATTATCAGTGGTCTTGTATGTTTTCCATTTTCTAATAATTGCTCCCAAAGTTGATTTCTTCAAACCAAGCTCACCTATTGCAGATTCAGTCTTCCCAGCCTGGTGCAGGTCTACAATTTTGTTTCTGGTGTCCTTTGACAACTATTTGGTCTTGGCCATAGTGGAGTTTGGAGTGTGAGTGTTTGAGGTTGTGGACAGGTGTCTTTTATACTGATAAGGTGCCATTAATACAGGTGCCATTAATACAGGTAACGAGTGGAGGACAGAGGAGCCTGTTAAAGAAGAAGTTAAGGGTCTGGGAGAGCCAGAAATCTTGCTTGTTTGTAGGTGACCAAATACTTATTTTCCAGCATAATTCGCTAATAAATTCATAAAACATCCTACAATGTGATTTTCTGGATTTCTTTTCTCATTTTGTCTGTCATAGTTGAAGTGTACCTATGATGAAAATTACAGGCCTCTCTCATCTTTTTAAGTGGGAGAACTTGCACAATTGGTGGCTGACTAAATACTTTTTTGCCCCACTTTACATACTTTACGCTCCCTTAACAGTTCATCCAAACGATCCTGTACCTCACTGGCTGTCCAGTCACAAAGGGGTTTACATTTGAACACATGGTCCAACTCTTTATCAGGACAGTTGCATACAAACATGACTGCCAACTCTGAGCACTGATTGGGCAAGGTTCTACCCTCACTTACAAGGTACTGTTCAGCTGCCTCTGCAGCTTTGTTAAGCCTAATCCAGATATCTAGTGGACCCTCATTAGCATATGGTTTGATTGAGTAGAAATGATCTAATGGCATACCTGAGCAGACAGTATCCCCAAAGTGTTGCTTGAGAACACTGAACACTGCCTTAACATCTGTGACAACAGGGTTGTTACGCATCCAGACTTTGGTCACATCCCGTGCCCTGCTTGGGTTGTTGAGGGGAATGGGCAGGAGAAAGACTCGAAGTCCCAGGCTGTAGTAAACTCGCTCTGATAGATTCTCCTATCTCTGAACCAATCTGCTTAATAAGGTCACTAAACTGACTCGGAAGTGTCCCATTATTACTGAGGACTGGGGATGATGGTACATCAAAAGACAGAGGTGGGAAACCCTGGTCAGGTGGAGTAAACAGCCTAACCCTCCCAGAGCTTGTAAACTCAGGACTAGCAAACACTCTACTCCCAGGAGCTGACTGTACAAATGGTGTAAATGCAAGGACAACCCTCCCTCTACCCACACTAAAATCCCCAGCATAACTCATTTTATGGACTTGAGAATCTTCCATGGCTCAATAGAGCACTAAAATACAATGTAATATTCTGCATACAAAAAAATGCAATAAACAAATTCCTTCAAAACAAGCAAATAGACACAAATACCCTTATCTAGTGAATATGCTACATTCACCTTCACTATTTACAGTATACATTCACTTATAGCGAATCAAACTGCTACAGACCTATATTTATCCTACCCAGCCTTTCTAAGATCTTCGAAAGCCAACAAACAGATTACCGACTATTTCAAATCTCACCATACCTTCTCTGCTATGCAATCAGGTTTCAGAGCTGGTCATGGGTGCACCTCAGCCACGCTCAAGGTCCTAAACGATATCTTAACCGCCATCGATAAGAAGCATTACTGTGCAGCCTTATTCATTGATATGGCCAAGGCTTTCGACTCTGTCAATCACCACATCCTCATCGGCAGACTCGACAGCCTTGGTTTCTCAAATTATTGCTTCGCCTGGTTCACCAACTACTTCTCAGGCAGAGTTCAGTGTGTCAAATCGGAGGGTCTGCTGTCCGAACCTCTGGCAGTCTCTATGGGGGTGCCACAGGGTTCAATTCTTGGACCGACTCTCTTTTCTGTATACATCAATGATGTCGCTCTTGCTGCTGGTGAGTCTCTGATTCACCTCTACCCAGACGACACCATTATGTATATTTCTGGCCCTTCTTTGGACACTGTGTTAACAACCTGCCAGGCAAGCTTCAATGCCATACAACTCTCCTTCCGTGGCCTCCAATTGCTCTTAAATACAAGTAAAACTAAATGCATGCTCTTCAACCGATGGCTGCCTGCACCTGCCCGCCTGGCCAACATCACTACTCTGGAAGGCTCTGACTTAGAATACGTGGACAACTACAAATACCTAGGTGTCTGGTTAGACTGTAAACTCTCCTTCCAGACCCACATCAAACATCTCCAATCCAAAGTTAAATCTAGAATTGGCTTCCTATTTCGCAACAAAGCATCCTTCACTCATGCTGCCAAACATAACCTTGTAAAACTGACCATCCTACCAATCCTCGACTTCGGCGATGTCATTTACAAAATAGCCTTCAATACCCTACTCAACAAATTGGATGCAGTCTGTCACAGTGCAATCCGTTTTTTCACCAAAGCCCCATATACTACCCACCATTGCGACCTGGACACTCTCGTTGGCTGGCCCTCGCTTCATACTCGTCGCCAAACCCACTGGTTCCATGTCATCTACAAGACCATAGCCATAGCATCACCCATAGCGTCACCCACCTGTAGCACGCGCTCCAGCAGGTATATCTCTCTGGTCACCCCCAAAACCAATTATTTCTTTGGCCGCCTCTCCTTCCAGTTCTCTGCTGCCAATGACTGGAACGAACTACAAAAATCTCTGAAACTAGAAACACTTATCTCCCTCACTAGCTTTAAGCACCAACTGTCAGAGCAGCTCACAGATTACTGCACCTGTACATAGCCCACCTATAATTTAGCCCAAACAACTACCTCTTTCCCTACTGTATTTATTTTGCTCCTTTGCACCCCATTATTTTAATTTCTACTTTGCACGTTCTCCACTGCAAATCTGCCATTCCAGTGTTTTACTTGCTATATTGTATTTACTTTGCCACCATGGCCTTTTTTTTGCCTTTACCTCCCTTATCTTACCTCATTTGCTCACATTGTATATAGACTTGTTTATGCTGTATTATTGACTGTATGTTTGTTTTACTCCATGTCGTTGTATGTGTCGAACTGCTTTGCTTTATCTTGGCCAGGTCGCAATTGTAAATGAGAACTTGTTCTCAACTTGCCTACCTGGTTAAATAAAGGTGAAATAAAATAAAATAAATAAATAAAACATCAACAAATACGCATGCGCAGATCGCGCATCTCATCCACATGCACAGCTCCGGTGGTCGGCTTGAGCTGGTAGTTTGTAGCGTGGTTCGTTCTGCGTTGTGTACTTTTAGTTAGGACGCTGCCACAACTGAAGGTCTGCTCGTGGAGTTATTTGTATTTGCCCTGCACACGAAGAGACAACACACAATATGTTAACCCTTGGCGGAGTCCTAGCTCTCAGGCACCTTGCTAGCCGAAGGTCAGGCAAAAGAGAACAATAAGGGGGTACGGAAATACAGATAACCCGCGATGGGCCAAACCAAAATATACTAAACTTTTACAATCACATGTATGTTCAATATTGATATGAAAAAGTGTTTGTACACCAATGAAAAACATTTTCTATGCAGCTGTAATTAAAAAATACACTAAATTATTATTATCAAATTATTAACATCCCCTCTTGACCTGGCCTATTTGAAATGGTCTTTGTGTACAATTTGGTGCATAATCAAGAGGAACAACATCACACTGCTACACAAACATAAGAACGTCTTGCTTCGCCACCTAAGTTAACTCGCTAGCTGTCTAGCAAGCTAGATTGCTGGTTTTGTGAAAGCGAAAGAAAGTTAAATGACACTGAACAAAAATATAAATGCAACCATTTCAAATATGTTCTTTTTCATATAAGAAAATCAGTCAAATTGAAATAGATTAGGCACTAATCTATGGATTTCACATGACTGTGAATACACATATGCATCTGTTGGTCACAAACTTTTTTTTTTAAGGTGGAGACATGGATCAGTAAATCAGTCCGAATCTGGTATGACTATATAATACGAGTCATACTACCCATTAAAACCTTGCTGTCCAATCGTTTCTTCACAATTTTTCCCATAGGGGATTTTAGAAACACTTAAAATAAGGGCTGTGTTTTGTGTAGGCTTAACCTGACATGGCGTTTTGATAACAACGTAAATCTCTAGGACAAGGTGACTTCTATCAATATATTTGCCTGTATTTACACCACAAAAATGAAATGCTAATTAGCTTTGCTTTATCTTGGCCAGTTCGCAATTGTAAATGAGAACTTGTTCTCAACCTGCCTACCTGGTTGCTGATAAAATGGCTGTCATAAAGAACTACACATGCCATGATCTGGGTGAGACAGCCAAATCGAGGCAAAGGTAAGAATCTCTGGAATAACTATCTAATGTTAGCTAAATGTAGTTGTGAATAAATTGGCTATATTTCTTTAAATTGACAATTCTGTGAACTGTCTCGTTCGTGCAAGTTTTAAATTGGCACAATACATGTTAGCAAGAGATGATGTGCAGTATCTTGCAGGGATTTGTAGTCTTGCATGATTGTCGTATAACTTTAGACCGTCCCCTCGCCCATACCCGGGCGCGAACCAGGAGCCCTCTGCACACATCAACAACTCACACCCACGAAGCATCGTTACCCATCGCGCCACAAAAGCCACGGCCCTTGCAGAGCAAGGGGAACTACTACTTCAAGGTCTCAGAGCAAGTGACGTCACTGATTGAAACGCTATTTAGTGCGCACTACCGCTAACTAAGCTAGCTGTTTCACATCCGTTAAACCTACACGAAACAGCCCTTATTTTAAGTGTTTCTAAAATCCCTTATTGGAAAAATGAATGGTGGAAAAACAATTGGAACCATTTCCGTTGGATCGCTAGGTTTCATGGGTATTATGACACCTCCACTGTGGGTCTCTACTTTCCTCATGCAATGCGACACATCTCCTTTGCATACAGTTGATCAGGCTGTTGATTGTGGCCTGTGGAATGTTGTCCCACTCCTCTTCAATGGCTGTGCGAAGTTGCTGGTAATTGGCGGGAACTGGAACATGCTGTCGTACACATCGATCCAGAGCATCCCAAACATGCTCAGTGGGTAACATGTCTGGTGAGTATGCAGGCCATAGAAGAATTAGGACATTTTCAGCTTCCAGGAATTGTGCACAAATCGTTGTGACATGGGACTTTGCATTATCATGCTGAACCATGAGGTGATGGCAGGGGATGAATAACATGACAATGGCCATCAGTATCTCGTCACTGTATCTCTGTGCATTAAAATTTCCTTAGATAAAATTAAATTGTGTTCGTCTGTAGCTTATGCCTGCCCATACCATAACCCCACCACCATGGGGCACAATTGCACGCTCCCTCAACTTGAGACACCCGTGGCATTGTGCTGTTTTACACATTTTAGTGGCCTTTTATTGTCCCCAGCACAAGGTGCATTTGTTGAATCAGCTTGTCGATATGCCACACCTGTCTGGTATATGGATTATCTTGGAGAAATACGCACTAACAGGGATGTTAACAAATCTGTGCACAACATTTAAGATAAATAAGCTTTTTGTGAGTATGGAACATTTCCGGGATCTTTTATTTCAGCTCATGAAACAAGGGACCAACACTTTACATGTTGAGTTTATATTTTTGTTCATTGTATATAATACCATATTTCTTTGTGAGAAAACCATCAGTAGAGTTGAAAATGCAAATGTATTTTGCCTTTGGTACATCACAGCCTTTAATCTGCAACAAGTCATTTGATGGAAACATAACTCTGCAGTATATTATTTTTATGTGGATTTTAAAATATTTGCATGAAAATCTATTGCCAATGGGATCGAAACCTACCTACAGCTGGTTACATGTATTGGAGGTAGGCCTATATGCTATGGTGCGTTCAGTGTTGGATGTCCGTTCAAAATATGTTTCCCTAGTTCCCAGTTGTTTTGTACTCGGAAATCTCTGATTTCAGTGCGTTCAGGACAACTGGGAACACGGGAAGAAACGAGCTCCAACTCGGGAACTCAAGACTCTCTTTAGAACTCCAATTTTCAGACTTGAAGATCACTGACGTCATGATTTTACCTCGTATTTCCCCAAATCCCAGTTGTCTTGAACGTACCAATAGTCCACGGAAAAATGGACCAGGTAGAAAGTTTGACATTACCGAGTTTCCTTGTTGCGATTATTACACGAACGCAGTAATAGCCCACATTTCTGGGAGGTACAGACCTATCCCACAATTCACTCCGGAACATGTATTCTATGGTGCCGAGGAAGACTATAAATATGCACGTGCCCAACCAACGGTCTTTTTTGTTGCAGACATGAGAAGGAAAGGAGGTCAGTTTTCGTTTATGGCAATAGTTGCTTGCGTTTATGGAACTTGGAATGGAGCCAGTTGTTGGCTGGCTAGCCTTGCTCCTGCGGTTATTTTCTTTTCGCAATGAAGTAGCTATTTAACGTTACCAAGTGAACATCGGAAGAATGGAGTTTTAGTCGTCAGGCAAGACAAATGGCTAAAGCATTAAGTTGTAAGGAAGCTCCTAGCTAAACAATAAACAAAAAAATGCTAAAGCAATGCTACCTCTAGCACTGGCTAAAATATATCTAGATAAGTAATTTAAAATTACGTCCAGCTAACTCGTTTAGCAAACAGTTGTTGCATTGGCAGCCATTTACTAGTTTTGGCGATAGGTTTGCAAGGCAAACTAGCCTGTAAAATGACTGACACGTTTAACATGCAAGGCCTAGATGACACGTGGTGGCATGCAAAAGATGGGCCTAGTTAAATACTGTAGCCAAGCTGGCTAGCCAATTGTTAAAACCGAGATGGATACCATTTTGTTTTGATGCAATAACGTTGTCGCAACTCATATATACCATGTCTTTACCCTCACAGGTTGTGCCACCATTCAGGTCTTCAGACATGGGAGGGCTGCAAATGGGAATAACACGATCCCCCTTCAAGGTAGTTGTCTCCCACATCCTTACATTAAAAATGAAAGTATAATTAGGTTTTCGTGATTGGGTTTTATTAATCCAGCGGTAGTCAGCTGTACAGGCCAGGCAATGCCTGAACTAGTGTTACACTGCTGGAAGAGGAAGGCTCTGCTAACGTGGCCTGGTCCAGCAGACGCTGTTTTAGTGGCTGTTGGTACTGAGCTGTAGCAGAGCTGTGCCCTTCTGAGAGTGGTCTGCACCTACACACGGGTGCAGCCCTAGTAGAAGTGTTAACAAATATACCATTAAAGCAATCCATATGTGTAGATACTTTATTTTAAGTCCTGACATTAATGACCTCATCCTTTCCTTTGCATTTCATGCAAGCATGCGGACTGAGTTAATTGCATCAACTCTTAATTAAGGTGAGCATAAATAACAATTTTGTTTATACAAATGTGATGTACTGTGCCATGATGCTTATTTAACACATCATTCTTATTGTATGGTGAAGATAATTAATTTTTAAAAAACTGAGCACTATTTTTAAGGCCTGTTACTGGTTACCAAATGTTTTGCATTGTTTCAGGTATTGTAAGTTGACCGTATCCTTTGCATTCTAGGAAAGCATGCGCAGTCAACTCCATTGAAGGTGATTCAACTCTAGTCAATGTGTTTTGAAGGTGAGGATGGCTCAGTAGTTATATCTAAACACCATGAACATGTACTGTGCATTGATGAGAGCGTTATAGCTTTAACCCAGCTTTCTTACTGTTGGTGAAGACATTATGTTCTAACTCTGAGCACAATTTCTAATGGCTGGTATTGTCTACACTATATTTATCTACTGCTCACTAAGGTTCTTATTCCTCTAATATAGACTAAGCATGGAACTGCTGGGACTGGATTGATGGTTAAATGGAAAGGTTATTAAAGGTGAGGATGGGAATTGTTATAGCTAAACATGTACTGTGCACTGATGAGAGCTTTTACAGCTTTAACCCAGCTTTCTTACTGTTGGTGAAGACTTTTAAACTCTGAGCACAATGTAAAATGGTTAATATTTACATTGTAGTCCTACATGACTTTAGTCATTTTATTCATTTGCATTTCAGGAAAAAACAAAATTTGGTGGACTGCTTGCATTTCAGCAGGAAAGTATCCAGGTAAACTCCATAGCTGATTCTGAATTATTATAGCTACAATAACATGTACTGTGCACAGAGCTTTATCGCTTTAACCCAGCTCAACTGTTGACTTTGTAACGATATTATGTGCACATCCCCAATGTCTGTTACTGTATACATTGTATGTGAAGGTAATGTACTATAATGTCTACATTGATTTTGAAACCCTAGTGCTATCATGAAAATGCACTGTGCGGTGATGAGAGCTTTATAGCTTTAACCCAGCTTTCTTACTGTTGGTGAAGACACTATGTTCTAACTCTGAGCACAATTTGTAATGGCTGTTATGGCCTCTAAATTGTATTTGTATACTATATATAAATATTATTTTTATATTAGACTAAGATTATTCTTAACTTCCTGTCTTTGCATTTCAGGAATACGTGTGTGTTTGACATTCAATAGAGTTGAAGCATAGGTGAGGATGGTTAAGAATTGTATCTTAATAAAATAAACATGTACTTGCAGTGAGTATCACCTACTTGTTGTTTAGTGCAGAATCTATCTAACCCTCAGCACAGTTCTTTCCTGAATTGCTCACTGTCTACATTCTCGTGTTTGTCTTCCTAAGACAGAAAAAGCAGGAAGCTGCTTGGACAGTAATTGATGCCTGAACTTTATTCAAATTAATGTACCTATAAGATCTTAAGGCAGTTTATATACCTTTTTTTTCAGGGAGAATAGAACATGACTTCAATTCATGTAGTTGATCTACAACAATCTGACTAGTAGAGCTGAGATGCTTGCATTTGCAATATGTTGAATGTATATTGTGTCAACAGGATTGTTTCTTTCTGGACTTGAGTGGGGAACTGAATGTTACATCCTGCAGATTCACAACTCCAGGCCAGACTGTTTGGCTCAGCCGCCACCAGCTGTGTTCACATGGCCCTTTGATACATCTAACCCCGGAGTGTCACTGCATAATCCTCTTGTCTTGCAATGTCAGTGGTTTCTAAACAAATGTACCACGTAATGAATTGAATGTATGGTCCCAACTGCATAGACAGTGGAACTGTGTCAAGTGGTGAACAATAAAATAGATTTTTGTAAATGGGTCTTGTTTTTAATTATAATTGATTTTGGTTAATAGCATTGAGGTTTCTATTGATAACCAAATGATCTTTTAACAAACAGGCTGGGGATTTGACTAATGGTTATAGTGAAGAACTGTAGTTCTTACTTTGATGGCAGCTTGTTATATAACCAAACCAGGGCCATGTTGAGTAACTGACTGTTGCAGATACATTTTAATGGATGTTGATGTAATTGCCTATTCTACATGTTTTCTACATGGGCTAGTTCTAGCTGAACAGCCTGTTCTGACCCCCACCCTAAATTGCCTGCCATGTATCCCTCTAGGGGAGGGAGAATGTAGACTTACTATATACACAATGAAGTTATACATATTGTGTAGGACTTTCTTTCTAAATATATATCCACTTTGTGGACGTTTAACTGGTAGGCCTGAACACTAACATACTACTTACAAGGATCAGTTGTGGAGTGGTGCCAGGAAATGACTTTAATATCAATTAAACAAAAGAGCTGATTTTCGACTTTTGGAAACTGCAGCGAGAGCACGCCGTCTACATCGAGGGTGAAGAGCTTCATGTTCCTGATGTGTGCACATCCCTGACAACCCGAAATCATCCGTCCACACAGATGGTGTGAAGGTACAACAGTCAACTCAGGCAGAAGTTGAGGCTTTGCCCCTCAAACCCATAGGGACTTCTACAGATGCACAGTCGAGAGCATCCTGTTGGACTGTGTTGCAGCCTAGTACAGCATTTGCACCGTCTGCAACTGCAGGGCGTTGTGGTCAGCCCAACGCATCGCTGGCGGCTTGTTCACCCCGCAACTATCTGGAAGGCGGAACCCGTACAGGTGCATCAAAGCTGGAACCAAGTGACAGGAAAACGCCTTATCCAGGCTATCAGAATGTTAGTCATCGCTAGCCTTCCCTGGACTTAATTGTTGCTAGCTGCCACCCGGTACTCTTCCCTGTACGTTTAAAAACTGCTGCCCTATATGTGTGCACAATCATTGAACACTGGTCACTGTATACCCACTTCCTATCTATACTGAACAAAAACATAAATGCAACAATTTCATAGGAAATCAGTTGATTGAAATAAAATCAATAGGCCCTAATCTATAGATTTAACAAGACTGGGCAGTGGCGCAACCATGGGTGGGCCTGGGAGGGAATAGGCCCATCCACTTGGGTTCCAGGCCCAACCAGTCAATGAGTTTTTTTCCCCACAAAAGGGCAAATATTCCTCAGCAAGCACACCCCTTCCTCAGACGATCTCACAGGTGAAGAAGCAAGATGTGGAGGTCCTGGGCAGTGTGGTTTCACGTGGGCCGTGGTTGTGAGGCCAGTTTGAGGTACTGGCAAATTCTCTGAAATGTTGAGGTGGCTTATGGTAGAGAAATTAACATTGAATTATCTGGCAACAGCTTTGTTGGATATTCCTGCAGTCAGCATGCCAATTGCACGCACCCTCAACTTGAGACATCTGTGGCATTGTGTTGTGTGACAAAACTGCACATTTTAGTGGCCTTTTATTGTCCCCAGCACAAGGTGCACATGTGTGAAGATCATGCGGTTTAATCTTGGTATATCACACCTGTCAGGAGGATGGATTATCTTGACAAAGGAGAAATGCTCACTAACAGGGATCTAGACATATTTGTGCATAACATTTGAGAGAAATAAGCTTTTTATGCGAATGTAACATTTCTGGGATCTTTCATTTCAGCTCATGAAACATGTGACCAACACTTTACATGTTGCATTTATATTTTTGTTCAGTATATATACTGTATTCTAGTCAAGGCTGATCCTATATAACTACTGCAGTACACGCCTTTTCTATTCATATACTGTCTATATACACATTATTTACATATATACTGTATATATTTATATTCTGGACTCTGACATTGCTTGTTCTGATATTTCTTCAATTCTTTCTTTTCATTTTTTGTGTATTGTCTTGTATTGTTAGGTGTTACTGCACTGTTGGATCTAGAAACATAAGCATTTCACTGCACCTGTGATAACATTCCGCAAAATATGTATATATGACCAATACATTTTGATTTGATACCGTGTGTACGGTCGTGGCCAAAAATTTTGAGAATGACATGTATTCATTTTCACAAAGTCTGCTGCCTCAGTGTCTTTGGATATTTTTGTCAGATGTTACTATGGAATACTGCAGTATAATTACAAGCATTTCATGTGTGAAAGGCTTTTATTGACAATTACATGAAGTTGATGCAGAGTCAATATTTGCAATTTCTTTTTGTTTTGTTTTGAATTTGACACCCTTTTCTCCCCAATTTCATGGTATCCAATTGTTAGTAGTTACTATCTATTCTCATCGCTACAACTCCCATAAGGGCTCGGGAGAGACGAAGGTCGAAAGCCATGCGTCCTCCAAATCACAACCCAACCAACCATGCGCACTGCTTATTAACACAGCGCGCATCCAACCCGGAAGCCAGAAGCACCAATGTGTTGGAGGAAACACAGTGCACCTGGCGACCTGGTTAGCTCGCACTGCGCCCGGCCCGCCACAGGAGTCGCTAGGGCGCGATGAGACAAGGATATCCCTACCGGCCAAACCCTCCCTAACCCGGACGACGCTATGCCAATTGTGCGTCGCCCCACGGACCTCCCGGTCGCGGCCAGCTGCGACAGAGCCAGCCACGACCAGAGTCTCTGGTGGCACAGCTAACATTGCGATGCAGTGCCCTAGACCACTGCACCACCTGGGAGGCCCCTTTAGGTGCAATCTTACTGGGAGCAATATCCTTGCCTGTGAAGCCCTTTTTGTGCAAAACAATGATGACTGCACGTGTTTCCTTGCAGGTAACCATGATTGACAGAGGAAGAACAATGATTCCGAGCACCACCCTCTTGAAGCTTCCAGTCTGTTATTCGAACTCAATCAGCATGGCAGAGTGATCTCCAGCCTTGTCCTCGTCAACACTCACACCTGTGTTAACGAGAGAATCACTGACATAATGTCAGCTGGTCCTTTTGTGGCAGAGCTGAAATGCAGTGGAAATGTTTTGGGGGGGATTCAGTTCATTTGCATGGCAAAGAGGGACATTGCAATTAATTGCAATTCATCTGATCACTCTTCATAACATTCTGGAGTATATGCTTTGTGAAAATGTATATTTGTGTCATTCTCAAAACTTTCGGACAGGACTGTAGAGGTCATGTGTGCTGCACATGAATTGAATCGACCCGACCCGGAGGGGGGCGCCCGTGCTTTGCTGCAGCGCAACGCTGTCCATGAGGAGCAGAGCTCGATCCGGTCCATGATTGGCCAATGGAATTCCACATCTGTTCTTGGAAACTTCTATGCTGCTCCTCATGGCAAAAGGATGCAGAAGGGCACACCAGGGATGAGGTGAGAGAAGTAAGCCCGAAAAAGAAGTAAACCCGAAAACTTGACCATTAGGCCTACATGTTATTTACCTTTTTTCGCGAGAACAGATTTGTTTGTTAAACGTTTTATTAGACAGTATTTTGCCGCGATGTCATTGATATGATATTGAAGTAAATTTGATTTACATTTCCCGCGTGGAGGATAACCTGAATACCAGTATACTTTATTGTACAAGACATTTGATTAATACGTCAGACTTTACAGTGAACCATTGTGTTTACAAACATTTTGTGGAAAGCATCTGCCTGGCAGAGGACAACACGTGAGTATGCCCACTAATCTGCGCTCTTCACTCAAATTGCGTGTGTATGATCATTAAATTATGTCAGTGTGGCTATGTCATTTAAACGTCATTGGGTCAACTCAATCAAGTCTCTTGATGTTATACGGTACTTTTGTCATTGAATACTCTATTTTGCCGATTTTCTTCAGAACAGACACAAACTGCAGTTTGCTGAGAATGTTCTCTAAGGACGGATGTCTGGCTGTGTGTACAGTGATATTAATGATTCTAACATCAAGCGAGGCTAGAGGTAAGATAAACTGCTTATTATCTTACTGTGGTGTTATTACATTGTAACATTGTCCCGCAAATAACCCAATGAAATGTGGAAAGAGTTATCATGTTTCGTCTGTCCTCATTGATGTACAAATACTTATGAAAATGGATATCCATATGAAAATCTGAATAATACATATGTGACTCACATTTTTGACAGATAATATAACCTTTTAAACGTTATTTTTTTGGCACCGTAGTCTGTTTCCACAGACTATTGTCAGTGAATTTGTTTGAGAATGTTTGTGTCTGCAACACTGAGAGACAGAGTCTACACTCCACCTAGAGTGACCTCTTCTATCACATGTTTAATTCACAGGAATTTATTTAACAATTCTGTGAACTCTACTTGGCTTCCAACCCCACATTCAAATTTGTCCTAAGGTCAACAGAAACAAAAAAATCCTCTCAGTGGTAATGTGTTTAATGATTAACTGCGCACCCAGAGAGAGTGGCCCTGTGCCGTGTTTACAGACAAAACACAGACCATGGGGCTGCACATAAATGTGGCTTTTGAAGAAGCCCAGTTTGCATCAGCGGAGGGAGGCCGTCAGAAACCAAACAAGCATGCCTTTTCTTGGAATCGTTGCAGGAATTTAGAGGTGCATATGTTTGTATCTCCTGCCAAGTTGAAGAGCAGTTAGCGTACATCAAAGCAGGGCTGATGACACCTACTGGGCTGTGTGCGTAAACCAGGGGAAGAGGTTTTGCTTTATGCAGCGAGGAGTTGTTTGCCAGGCCTCTGTGATCCTCTATTATACCCTGCTGACTTGTACTAGACTCAGGGTCACTGGCATTGCAATGTCCCCATGGGAAATATTCTTTTCACACCACTTCGATACCGAAGTGAGTTTTTTTTAGCAGGTTAGGAGACTGAGGTTAAGGTTAGGAAATGGGTTAGGGTTAGCGAAAATGCTCTCCTAACCTGCTTCGAAAATCACTTTGAATCGAAGTGGCATGAAAAGAGTGTGTCCCATGTCCCCATAGTGGCAGGAAATAGAAACTGCGCTCAACATGCAACGAGCCCAGTCGAAGGGGAATGGCTATTGGTTGTTTGATTTGAAACAATATTTTTATTTTGTATTGTAATATATATTCTACTGGAATTCCCTTTTGAGGTTAATATGGAAATTAATTGACTATGTGGATTTGAGTGTGATGCAAATGTTTCAAAATCAGGTTGAAGGATTTCTTGACCGTTTAAAAAACAACAACATTTTATTCAGTTCAGTATGACACCTGTGATATATTTTAAAAGTTGGCCCCTACTGTAGAATTATCAAACTATTGTGTCTCATGGTTTTAGTCTATGATCATCCAGGTGGGCTGTAACTAAAGCTACCTGATCACATTCAGAGAGGCCACCACCACCACAAGACTGCTGGGCAAATCAGATAGATCTTGACCTTACTCTGTGGAGTAATCAGTCCATTGTTTTCTCTGTTGACCCTGGTATCTGCTCACTGCACTTCTTTCACATTGTGTGGCTGTGTGTGTGTATGTGTGCTGGAGTGGGTGGGTGGTAGAAGGAAATGCACACACACAATCTGTGTTGTCCTTAGATTGCTCCTTTCCTTTCTGCCTTGTCGGAGTTATCCTAGGAATGCCATGTCAGAGCCCAGGACGTTATGCAGTGTGTGTCTCTCTCTGGCAATGTAGATAAAAGGTGTCATGTGGGACGTCTGAGTCTGGAATGGGTGCATTGTAAAGTGTTGCTTGTGATCCAGGTGAGAGATGCAGCCTATTGGGTTTCTTCTCAGTTTTAGGGATTGTTCTGGGCTAGCCTGATACACAAATACCTCTTGTTACTCCGGTGGGTCAGATCCAAAATTGACAATCCTAATTTCATTGAGATTTTTTTTCTCCCAGCAGAGAAAGTAATATTTTGAAGGGCTTCCACTTATCTGCATGAGTGTGCTTGACATAACTGTTATCATACAGCGTTTCCAGTTTCGCAATGAAGGTTTAATCCAAAGTTCAGTTTTCCCATTTTCACGGTAGGTATACTCAACTATTCAAAGTTATGACTCCCAAGAGTGCTATAAGCAGGGCTCGCGAGAGAAAGTCCAGGCACCATGCATGCGATTTGCCGCTGATAAAAACTAGTTCATGCCGGCTGGCCCTCAATGAATGAAGAGTGATGCAGGAGCTAGGCACCTTGGATGGGATACCATAGATACGCATTGACTGTGAGTGAGCCTCCCACAGGTGCTAAGGCTCTAGCTAGCCTAGCTGCCAACCCAATGCAGTTCAGCCCATCCCCCCCGGTGCTCACCTGTTCTCTCACCCAGCGTCATGGCTCTGTGCCGGGCTATCACAGCTCCAGGACCAGCCAGCCGTCTGCCGGACGTGCATGCTCAGATGGGCCTGGTGATTGCTGGCTCGGCTCTGAGCCGATTTGAAGGACCAAGTCAAGCAGACCGTATCAAAAGCTAATAAGTCAGAAGCCGTTTGATTTATGTACTTCCACTCAGCAGCACAAAACTCTCTGAAGAAACAGTGTTTCTATCTCAGACTCAGCGACAGCCACATGCTTCTTCTTTTTCCTTTTTTCTTTCTTGGACATCCATCAAAGAATCCGCCTTGCGCTGAAGCCTTTCAATCTGAAAATGGTTTTGAGGAGTCTATTTGGGGTTAAATGAGACATAGTAACATGCTGCATACTGCACGGTGAGGAAGTTTTTGTGTCATGGCCCATGGCCTCTCCTCTCAGAGACCTCACAGCACAGAAAGGCCTTCTGGCCACTCAAGATCCCTAAACAACCTTGTAACAACTTAATAAATACGAGATTATTGGATTCAACTGATAGGCCAGGAAATTAAGCCTGGCTTGTGGCTGTTTATTTCCAGTTCAGGTCATCCATCCTGTCAATGCTGCAATAAGCAGTAGTCTACTACTTAGTACACTCAGTGATGAAGTCTTCTGGGGCTGTAGTAGTACTAAACAGAGCTCCCTATCACTGCTGTGGGCCTCTCTCACCAGGTGTCATGCTCCTCCAGCTCATTAGGCAGATAATGGTGGATAATGTGGCACTGCAGGCCTCCTGCTTATCACAAAGCCTGGCTGCTGATTATACACAGCCTCTGCTGGAGCAATGGGGACTAACTGGAGACTGGGTTGGCCTCAGCAGCCTTTGATGGACAGCAGCTCAGTCTGACACAATTCCACTTGTTGAGTAAAATTCCAATTATATCTGTGATGAGTCCACAGTGTTCTGTCAGTTTTCCTCTGTAGCTCCCTTATCTTCAGAACATCATCAGTGCTCATCTCTTTCACTGATCCATCTGAGTGCTATTTGCTAGTACCTCTTCCAGCTGGATGTCTGATTCTGTGCAGGTTTGAACGTGTGCACACAGTTAAACAGTATCAGATGCCCGTCCAGTCTTCATACCGAGGACTTGACTGTTTCAGAAGAATGATTAGGTTTGCAAAAGGAGAGTATATTAATGGAAACGTTCAAATTTACCAGTAAACTACGAGATTTGATGTAATCTATTACAAGACATCTAGTGGCCCTTTTGGTTACCTCAGATTATCACAGGTGTCTGTTATAATCTCTGTCCCTCTGTGTGGATTTATCACATATAAAATATATGACATAATTAAATTACATGATTTTAAAATAAGAAATAGAATTATAAAGCTGTAAAGCACTGTCCTAAATATAAACCATAAACAGTGAATACCATTGGTGTTTAATATGAGGGTTTCAGCATGAAACATCCTTTCTATATATTTTTTTACAAACTAAGATTTATTTGACTATTTCAATATGCATTTGTTGGGAATGTTTTGGCGTCAAACTGGTGTCAGTTGGAAGTAGTTCCAATAGTTGGAAGTTGCAGAGTTAAATGAAAATAATTCCATTGTTGATTAAATGCTTTTTTTCATTAATTTGGCTATTTTCTCTTGAACCATATGGTCTATCTACTAGAAACTCATGGACAATATGGACACCGATATAATACATTAATACTGTATATTAATCAATGTTATTTTAAGTTATTCAAGTATACATTTCCAAAGTTTGATTTTCTTTTAATGTCACATCTTTTGTAATAATGGTCGGAACAAGGCGCAGCGTATGTAGAGTTCCACATATGTATTAACGACTAAAGTGAAACTTTAGCCAAGAGAAAACAAATAAAGAATAAACGAAACGTGACTAACAATGCAGTGCTAACGGGCAACTAAACATAAACAATATCCCACAGGTGGAAAAAATGCTACTTAAGTATTAGAGACAACGATAACCATCTGCCTCTAATTGGGAATCATACAAATCACCAACATAGAAAATAAACCTATAACCCCACATAGAAAATATAAACTAGAACAACACCCCAGTCACGCCCTGACCTACTCTACCATAGAAATAAAAGCTTTCTATGGTCAGGATGTGACATTTAATTACAAAATTACTGAAGATTCCGGTAACTTTGGTAAATTACTGGTAGCATTGCAACCCTACAGCAACCCTAATGTGGCTGATGTTTTAAATTATGTTTCATGGGTCAAGCATAGAAGAAAACTGTTTTTGTTGTTGTTGTCAATTTTGTAGATGGAGGGAACTCAAACCATTACTGTGGGCCTGGCCTATACAAGCATGTTGTCCACCATGATGACACTGCTTAAGGATTTGTCAGGTGTTACACAGTTACATTTTACAACACACATGCTCCCATTCAAAGTCAACACAAGCCCACCTCGTTTGCGATTGTATTTTAATGTACTTATTTTTTGGCCTGGGAACCGACAGCTTGGCTGATGCTCCTGACTGTGTGTGTTCTCTGGCTCCATAAAGCTTCGTTATTAGATTTGAACATGATTTTCATTGTGGCAGATCTCAGAGTGTGTGGTGCACAAACCAATGTGTTAACATCCGGCTCTTACAAGTCCACATGAACACAGCTTGCCAAACCTCATTTTGTATCTCTCACTCCATATTTTTTTTATGTTTGTTTTGAAGTAGGTCCCAGTCTTCTTTGTAGTTGTGATCTCTGTTAAACGTGTGCACTTAAAACAAGTCTGTGGTGTTTCGCGTGAGGGGAATGGAACTTTACGTAAACAAGGCAGTTAATGAGCTGCATTTGGTTTGAAACGTAATTGCTTGAGCACGGCTATTAGAGAAGTGTTTGGTATTTATAGTGGAGGCATAAAAAACACAAAGGTTAGCGGCGGGTGTTCAAACATTCCTCACCCTGGTTTAGATAAAGGCCCCACTCCGCTGGAGGTCAGCGAGATGTCATCTTGCGTGGACCCTGTTTGTGTGCTCTTTACCTACTTGAGCCCGGAACTGCACTGTTTGCACAGGTGGGAGAGGGCACCTTGGAGTGAATTGTTCTCTCCATTCCCGTGGACTTAACTTGTCGGAGCAGTGTGCTTGCACAAGACCAGTGAGGCTGAGTGTTCGTCACGAGCAATTTGTTCTTGATGTGGGGCCCCTCTTCCTAATGGAAGCTTGCTTTGTTGCAGTCTCTTTGTCCCTGGGTAAAGGTGGGATTACACAGCCTTTAACTAGGGGGATTTCAGAACCCTTCCAACCATCACCACTCCTCATAGCCCTACACTCTGGGCATTTTAAAATGTCACAGAAAAGAAGCAGGGAATATGCCCATTCCGTGCATTTGTCCCATTGACTCAGGGTAGTGGACGGCTTCTCTTTAGAATCGTGTGGTTTTCTCAGAACACCGACATTCCAGGCATTTAGAACCTGTGGCTCAACGGAAGGGCCTCCTTAATGGCTTTCATCCCCGGCTCTGCTGCTGCTTCACCCATTCAATGGCATGGCCCACTTCTGCCTGGCCCTGGTTCAGCGCCATAGGTTACACAATGTTCTGGGACTAAGCAGCAAAGAAAACATGCTCTACAACAAGGAAGACGGGCCTCTCTTCAGTCTGCTACCAATAAGTGGCCATACATAGAGCTTAATGTGTACCCGGATGAAAGAGAGAGAGGGAGCGCCCACCCGGCCCTACTCTGAGCCGACAGCAGCAGCAGGTTTGGGTAAAAGCAGTGGTGAGAGTGAGTATCACCACCTGGCATGTTCCTCCTTGGACCTGTGCTGCACGGTCTTGTCTGAGTGATTCTTATGCAAGCTGCCCTGCCCTCCCTGCCTAGTCTGCTCTGCTCTGGCACTCACATTCAGCAGTGACAGACAGACCAGCAGCCGCAGCAGTAGCTTGCTGGGTCGGTGAGTGTGAGCTACAGCCGAACATGTAAACATTACATACTGTGTATAGCGAGAGCCAAACCAGAATTAGGAACCATGCGTGAGATAATAGCTGTCTGTCGGTGTGGACTGTTGACACAAAGGGTTGTGCTTAATAAGCAGGTGCTCGTTATTTGTGACGGGGCCGGCGTTCTACAACATTACCCAGAATCCCTGTGGAGCTGTGGCTCTGTTTGTGTGGTCTGTGCTGCTGGTGGTCCAACCTGTGAGTGAACAGATACATGGGGGTCCCATACCACCACCACTGGGTAACTACAGGCCAAGGCTGTTGGTTGGGTTGTCTTACCCTCACAGCAGAGGAGAGCGGTGTTCCCAAATCTGATGGGAAACAACACAACTAGGGAATCTGAGCCTCTGTGATTCAGATAGAGTGTGTACATAGAGCGCCCAGTGCCCAAAACTCCCTCCTGTGACTCACATGAATTCCATTCACACTGAAATAAGAGATTAACATTTACATCTGCTCCAGTGAGAGTGTGTTAGGGCCAGTGGTATGGAAAGGAGAGTCAGAGGTGGGTACATCATTGCCCCCACACCGACCCAAACACCCAGCTACCCACATAGGCCTGGCGTCAGGGCCAACAGTCAGGCCTTGTGCCCTCTCCAGCTTCTGCATCAGTGGAGGTGGAGCGGGCATAGCCTTTGCTCCAACAACACGCCAGAGCTAAAAAGAGGCAGACACTCGACGCCACCCTCCAGAAATGTTAAATGGTTTGCTTTTGAGGAATGACCAGGTTTCTGTATTTTTTTCTAAGGTAGGGGAGAGTCTTCTTCCAAGATTCCAAGACGATGTTCTATGATGTCTGTCTGAGAGACAGCTGGGGGCTTGGATGAGCTCTAGCGGGGTGAGGTGGATGGATGGACATGGAGCCAATGAAAGAATGACAGATACACACTCTGCTAGGCATTTACATCCACACGGTGGAGTAGAAGAAGAGTGAGTGAGTGAAATGAAGCTGGAAGCCCAGAAAACAGTGACGTGCCCTCTACGCAAGTTTGTAGGTGCGACAGTTTTTATCAGGGCCTAAAATTAACACTGTCACCTGACAGATTTGGGTAGATTTAGGCAGTGTAAGATATCTATTTCTATTTTTGGTCAGGACTCCACAGTGCGAGCATTTCACTCGCATCTGTGAATAAAAATAGTCAAGTATGACCACGTAGTAAAGTAAATGCTGCAGTAGCTGTTTTCAAAGTATTTATGTTGTTTTGTTTCATAGCTGGTAAATTAATCGCACAAAGTCAAAGAACTACGAATCCTATATAGCCTATTCCACCTCGTGCTGCAAAATTACCTGGCTGGAGGCTGTGAAAAGCTGAGTGAAAGAAAGATTCATTTTTAGAAGCGCTGCGCACAGGCACAAAACTTGGTCTAATTTACTTGAAACGAAAGTCTACGGAAGTGAAATGTTGATCTTTTGTTCCTTGACTATTTACATGGTTTCAAATTAAATCAAACTTTATTTGCCACATGCGCCGAATACAACAAGTGTAGACTTTACCGTGAAATGCTTACTTACAAGCCCTTAACCAACAGTGTAGACTTTACCATGAAATGCTTACTTACAAGCCCTTAACAACAGTGTAGACTTTACCGTGAAATGTTTACTTACAAGCCCTTAACCAACAGTGCAGTTCAAGAAGAATAAAATATTTACCAAGTAGGCTAAAGTATAAAGTAATAATAAAAAGTAACACAATAAGAATATCAATAACGAGGCTATATACAGGGGGCACCGTTACTGAGTCAGTGTGCCGGGGTTCAGGCTAGTTGAGGTAATCTGTACATGTAGGTGGGGGCGAAATGACTATGCATAGGTAACAAACAAACAGAGAGTAGCAGCAGTGTACAAGAGGATGGGGGGTGAGAGGGGTTTCAATGTAAATTGTCTGGTGGCGATTTTTATGAATTGTTCAGCAGTCTAATGGCTTGGGGGTAGAAGCTGTTGAGGAGCCTTTTGGTCCTAGACTTGGCGCTCCAGTACCGCTTGCCGTGCGGTAACAGAGAAAACAGTCTATAACTTGGGTGACTGGAATCTCTGACAATTTTATGGGCTTTCCTCTGACACCGCCTATTATATAGGTCCTGGATGGCAGGAAGCTTGGCCCCAGGGATGTACTGGGCCGTTCCCACTACCCTCTGTAAGCTCCTTACGGTCAACTGCTGAGCAGTTGCCATACCAGGCGGTGATGCAACCGGTCAGGATGCTCTCAATGGTGCAGCTGTAGAACCATTTGAGGATCTGGGGGCGCATGCCAAATCTTTTCAGTCTCCACAACTGTCTTGGTATGTTTGAACCATGATAGTTCATTGGTGATGTGGATGTAACAGTATAACCGTCCCCTTGCCCATACCCAGGCGTGAACCAGGGACCCTCTGCACACATCAACAACAGTCACCCACAAAGCATCGTTACCCATCGCTCTACAAAAGCTGCGGCCCTTGCAGAGCAAGGGGAACTACTACTTCAAGCTCTCAGAGCAAGTGACATCACGGATTGAAACGCTATTTAGCGCGCACCACCGCTAACTAAGCTAGCCGTTTCACATCCGTTACATGGACACCAAGGAACTTGAAACTTTCGACCCGCTCCACTACAGCCTGTTTGTCCCGCCTTTTCCTGTTGTCCACAATTAGCTCCTTTGTCTTGCTCACATTGAGGGAGAGGTTGTTCTCCTGGCACCTCACTGCCAGTTCTCTGACCTCCTCCCTATAGGTTGTCTCATCGTTGTCGATGATCAGACTGTTGTGTCATTAGCAAACCTAATGATGGTGTTGGAGTCGTGTTTGGCCACTCAGTCGTGGGTGAACAGGGAATACAGGTGGGGACTATGTACACACTCCTGAGAGGCCCAGTGTTAAGGATCAGCGTGACAGACTTGTTGTTGCCTACTCTTACCACCTGGGGTGGCCTGTCAGGAAGTCCAGGATCCCAGTTGCAGAGGGAGGTGTTTAGTCCCAGAGTCATTAGCTTAGTGATGAGCTTCGTGGGCACTATGGTGTTGAACGCTGAGCTGTAGTCAATGAATGGCATTCTCACATAGGTGTTCCTTTAGTCCAGGTGAGAAAGGGCAGTGTGGAGTGCGATTGAGATTGCGTCATCTGTGGATCTGTTGGGGCGGTGTCGCGTTCTGACCTTAGTTCTTTTGTTATGTCTTTGTTTTAGTATGGTCATGGCGTGAGTTGGGTGGGTTGCCGGTCAGTCAGGAGCTGCCAGAGCTGCCAGAGCCGTTCCCACTACCCTCTGTAAGCTCCTTACGGTCAACTGCTGAGCAGTTGCCATACCAGGCGGTGATGCAACCGGTCAGGATGCTCTCAATGGTGCAGCTGTAGAACCATTTGAGGATCTGGGGGCGCATGCCAAATCTTTTCAGTCTCCACAACTGTCTTGGTATGTTTGAACCATGATAGTTCATTGGTGATGTGGATGTAACAGTATAACCGTCCCCTTGCCCATACCCAGGCGTGAACCAGGGACCCTCTGCACACATCAACAACAGTCACCCACAAAGCATCGTTACCCATCGCTCTACAAAAGCTGCGGCCCTTGCAGAGCAAGGGGAACTACTACTTCAAGCTCTCAGAGCAAGTGACATCACGGATTGAAACGCTATTTAGCGCGCACCACCGCTAACTAAGCTAGCCGTTTCACATCCGTTACATGGACACCAAGGAACTTGAAACTTTCGACCCGCTCCACTACAGCCTGTTTGTCCCGCCTTTTCCTGTAGTCCACAATTAGCTCCTTTGTCTTGCTCACATTGAGGGAGAGGTTGTTGTCCTGGCACCTCACTGCCAGTTCTCTGACCTCCTCCCTATAGGTTGTCTCATCGTTGTCGATGATCAGACTGTTGTGTCATTAGCAAACCTAATGATGGTGTTGGAGTCGTGTTTGGCCACTCAGTCGTGGGTGAACAGGGAATACAGGTGGGGACTATGTACACACTCCTGAGAGGCCCAGTGTTAAGGATCAGCGTGACAGACTTGTTGTTGCCTACTCTTACCACCTGGGGGTGGCCTGTCAGGAAGTCCAGGATCCCAGTTGCAGAGGGAGGTGTTTAGTCCCAGAGTCATTAGCTTAGTGATGAGCTTCGTGGGCACTATGGTGTTGAACGCTGAGCTGTAGTCAATGAATGGCATTCTCACATAGGTGTTCCTTTAGTCCAGGTGAGAAAGGGCAGTGTGGAGTGCGATTGAGATTGCGTCATCTGTGGATCTGTTGGGGCGGTGTCGCGTTCTGACCTTAGTTCTTTTGTTATGTCTTTGTTTTAGTATGGTCATGGCGTGAGTTGGGTGGGTTGCCGGTCAGTCAGGAGCTGCCAGAGCTGCCAGAGCCGTTCCCACTACCCTCTGTAAGCTCCTTACGGTCAACTGCTGAGCAGTTGCCATACCAGGCGGTGATGCAACCGGTCAGGATGCTCTCAATGGTGCAGCTGTAGAACCATTTGAGGATCTGGGGCGCATGCCAAATCTTTTCAGTCTCCACAACTGTCTTGGTATGTTTGAACCATGATAGTTCATTGGTGATGTGGATGTAACAGTATAACCGTCCCCTTGCCCATACCCAGGCGTGAACCAGGGACCCTCTGCACACATCAACAACAGTCACCCACAAAGCATCGTTACCCATCGCTCTACAAAAGCTGCGGCCCTTGCAGAGCAAGGGGAACTACTACTTCAAGCTCTCAGAGCAAGTGACATCACGGATTGAAACGCTATTTAGCGCGCACCACCGCTAACTAAGCTAGCCGTTTCACATCCGTTACATGGACACCAAGGAACTTGAAACTTTCGACCCGCTCCACTACAGCCTGTTTGTCCCGCCTTTTCCTGTAGTCCACAATTAGCTCCTTTGTCTTGCTCACATTGAGGGAGAGGTTGTTGTCCTGGCACCTCACTGCCAGTTCTCTGACCTCCTCCCTATAGGTTGTCTCATCGTTGTCGATGATCAGACTGTTGTGTCATTAGCAAACCTAATGATGGTGTTGGAGTCGTGTTTGGCCACTCAGTCGTGGGTGAACAGGGAATACAGGTGGGGACTATGTACACACTCCTGAGAGGCCCAGTGTTAAGGATCAGCGTGACAGACTTGTTGTTGCCTACTCTTACCACCTGGGGGTGGCCTGTCAGGAAGTCCAGGATCCCAGTTGCAGAGGGAGGTGTTTAGTCCCAGAGTCATTAGCTTAGTGATGAGCTTCGTGGGCACTATGGTGTTGAACGCTGAGCTGTAGTCAATGAATGGCATTCTCACATAGGTGTTCCTTTAGTCCAGGTGAGAAAGGGCAGTGTGGAGTGCGATTGAGATTGCGTCATCTGTGGATCTGTTGGGACGGTGTCACGTTCTGACCTTAGTTCTTTTGTTATGTCTTTGTTTTAGTATGGTCATGGCGTGAGTTGGGTGGGTTGCCGGTCAGTCAGGAGCTGCCAGAGCCGCCGGTCAGTCAGGAGCTGCCAGAGCCGTCCGTTACTCCGGTGCTGCCGGAATCGCCCTTGACTCCGGAGCTGCCGGAATCTCCCGTCCATTTGGCACCCATTGCTAGGGTCCCCAGTCCGAGGTCGGCGGCGAGGGTCGCCGCTTTAAAGAGGCCATGGAGGCGGGTTAAAAGGCGGACAAAGACTATGGTGCAGTGGGGTCCACGTCCCGCGCCAGAGCCGCCAACGCGGACAGACACCCACCCAGACCCTCCCCTATAGGTTCAGGTTTTGTGGCCGGAGTCCACACCTTTGGGGTAGGGGGGGGGGTACGGTCACGTTCTGACCTTAGTTCCTTTGTTATGTCTTTGTTTTAATATGGTCAGGGCGTAAGTTGGGTGGGTTGTCTATGTTCTTTTTTCTTAATTTGGGATTTCTGTGTTTGGTCTGGTATGGTTCTCAATCAGAGGCAGCTGTCAATCATTATCCCTGATTGAGAACCATACTTAGGTAGCCTGATTTCACGTTTGAGTTGTGGGTGATTGTTTCCTGTGTCTGTTCGAGCAAAACCATCCTGTAGTGTAGAATCTGCATCATCTGACCACTTCCGTATTGAGCGAGTCACTGGTACTTCCTGCTTTAGTTTTCGCTTGTAAGCAGGGAGGATATAATTGTGGTAAGATTTGCCAAATGTATAAATCTCTGTGTGATGAGTAAAGGTGGTCTAGGATTTATTTATATGTGACATGCTGGTAAAAATTTTGTAAAAACTGATTTAAGTTTGCCTGCATTAATGTCCCCGGCCACTAGGAGCATTTTGGGTGAGCATTTTCTTCTTTGCTTATGGCCTTATAGAGTTGGTTGAGAGCAGTCTTAGTGCCAGCATCACTTTGTGGTGGTAAATAGACGGCTACGAATAATACAGATGAGAACTCTCTTGGTAGATAGTGTGTTTGACAATTTATCATGAAGTACTCTACCTCAGGCGAGCAATGCCTCGAGACTTCTTTAATATTGGGCATTGCATACCAGTCGTTATTAACAAAAGACACACACCCCCACCCCTCGTCTTACCAGAGGTAGCGTCTCTGTTCTGCCGGTGCATGGAAAATCCCACCAGCTCTATATTGTCTGTTTCTTCGTTCAGCCACGTCTCGGTGAAACATAAGATGTTACAGTTTTAATGTACTGTTGGTAGGATAATCTGAATAGTAAGTCATAAATTTTATTTTCTAACAATTGCACATTAGCAAGGAGAATGGAAGGCATTGGGAGTTTACTCGCTAGTCTCCGGCTTCTCAGAAGGATCTCCGATCTGCGTCCCCTTTTCCGACGTCTTTTCTTCACGCAAAAGGCATGGATCTGGGCCTGTTCCAGTGAAAGCAGGATATCCTTCTCGTCAAACTCGTTAAAGGAAAAAGTTTATTCTAGTCCACAGTGAGTAATTGCTTTTCTGATGTCCAGAAGTTCTTTTCGGACATAAGCAACATTATGTAAACAGCAACATTATGTAAACAATAAGTTTAAAAAAATAATTTACACAAAACGCAAAAAGAATATCTAAATCCACAATTGGTTGGGAGAATGTAAAACGTCAGCCATGTTCTTCGGCGGCATCTTTGGTTCACAAGCTAGGTTATTTTTCTATGTTTGAGTTTCAACTGCTAGGGAAGAGAAGACAACTCCTTTAAGTACTAGTCAGACACAGTCTCACAGGCACAAATGTGACTCGATTTGCAATACCACAGTCGTAACCACCCATTTTTGATATTTTGAAATTAAACAATATACCATATTACTTCTTATTAGTAATACATGTATTGTTTTAGAAACATTAACAATCATGCTAATCGCTTTTTTTGGTGTTTTTGCAAAAATAAAATATTTTGGCTGCTGGACCAAAAAGTTAATTTTATGCCCTGGCTTTTATTAAATTCACAATTTTACCGCTCTCACGTGCACATTTCTGCCCAATATAAACCAACAATGTCCTACCTTTTGTAACATTTCTGACTATGCTAAAATATTTTCTGCAGAATCTCAAGAGTTCTTAAAAGTTCTAGGTAAAGTCTCCCCTTATCTCAGCTCACTGGTCACCATAGCAGCACCCACCTGTAGCACGCGCTCCAGCAGGTATATCTCTCTGGTCACCCCCGAAGCCAATTCCTCCTTTGGCCGCCTCTCCTTCCAGTTATCTGCTGCCAATGACGGGAACGAACTACAAAACTCTCTGAAACTAGAAACACTTATCTCCCTCACTAGCTTTAAGCTCACAGATTACTGCACCTGTACATAGCCCATTTATACTTTAGCCCAAACAACTACCTCTTCCCCTACTGTATTTATTTATTTATTTATTTTGCTCCTTTGCACCCCATTATTTCTATTTCTTCTTTGCACATTCTTCCACTGCAAATCAACCATTCTAGTGTTTTACTTGCTATATTGTATTTACCTCGCCATCATGGCGTTGTTTTGCCTTTACCTCCCTTACCTCACCTCATTTGCTCACATTGTATATTGACTTATTTTTCTACTGTATTATTGATTGTATGTTTGTTTTACTCCATGTGTAACTGTGTTGTTGTATGTGTCGAACTGCTGTGCTTTATCTTGGCCAGGTCGCAATTGTAAATGAGAACTTGTTCACAACTTGCCTACCTGGTTAAATAAAGGTGAAATATATATATATACATTTTTTTTTAAAGAGTTCTTAAACCAGGTGCAACTCAGTTGCTGCTCAACAGTAACAGCTACCTAGTAGATGGAAAAGGAAGGTAGATAGAAAAGGAAGGTAGATGGAAAAGGAAGGTAGCTAGCTAGTAGGTAGGTATCATTTTCTATGGAATGTTTTTCATATGACTGAAGTCATCTGTGTAAACTGCTGATCTGGACACTTGTGTGTAACCAGAGCACAAACAAATAAGCTAGGGAACGTCCTTGGTTGCTTTTATAGCCAGTTAGATACACCAAACTTGGGGAAAACTGTCACTCTGCTAATTTATAATAAATGCACACACCAGAACAGGTGTGTGGATCATAATGATCATTGCTTGTTTTGCGCAACCTGTGCCAGTCAAATGAAAACACCATGCTTGCTAACTTGGTTAGCTATGTAATCAGCAATTAATCAGTACTGACTGAATGAACAAAACATTTTGGAACAAACGTGTGCTTTCGTCATCAGACTGTTCATTTAAATAATGTCAAGTTGCCATATCTATAACAGGGTTTGTAGCGCAATAGTTAGAGTTACCGCCCTAAGATTTGAAGGTCTACCGGAGGTGATATTTTGACCATTCTCTGTCATGTATAGTTTTTGACATCTCTTTCCTGACACACACGCTGATGCGCACACGCACGATGTGTGCTTATTTTATTGTATTAGTTGTCTTTTAAAAGCGCCTTTGGGTTCATTGAGTGGCAATTAGTACTAGTGCACTTATCTTGCTACTCCAGAGGAGAGAATGTGGAGAGACCATCTCTCAAACTTTCAAGGACAACGTCGTTGCACTCATCCGTCACATGCACGCCATCCCTACGGTACACGATAAGTTGGCAGGTTGTAAACATTGCTTCCTATCAGAAGCTAAAAAATCTGTTAAACCGGCCCACTTGGAGCTGACAAATGACTTACGCTTATTCGTATGCACACAGTACATCGCACACTATCAGTAGCACTTAAGTATTTTTTGTTCCAAATCTGTGAGTACTCCCATCTGCTTTCATATTTATACTGCCATTTATAAATGTGGGAATGTGTGCTCTTTTACTGGAGTTGAACAAGCGTGTAGAGCATTTCTAAGGACACTTATATCTTAAGGATTTAGAGCACCTATCCAATGTCAGATTTGTAAATAATTATTCTTAAAAGTGCCTTGTACTTGTCTAAGGACTTTGTATTTTACAGATGTTTCTCAGCAGTTTGTCATTTGTCAAAGTTTGTATCAGGAGTTACCAAAATGGCTAATTACAAGTTGAACCACAGGGTTAGGCAGGCATTTTGTTCAAGCCCAGTGCTACCAAACCTGATTCTACTACTCAGCTGTTCATCGAGACCTTGAATAGTAAAATCAGGTGTGGTAGAACTGGGCTTCAACAAGAAAGCCTGCAAGAACCCTGTGGCTCTTCAAAAGCAATTGTGGCCTTCCCTGAATTGTATGTATAAAGTTTGCTATATCTGATGAATGTATGTTTGATTCTATATTTTGTAATAACTCACTGTTGTTTACATGTAATGTAGTAGAAGGCCTTTCCTCAGTAAACTTTAAAGTGTATTTGCATGTAAATAATTAATTTTTTGTGAGGAATCAACAACAAGTGGGACACAATCATGAAGTGGAACGACATTTCTTGGATATTTCAAACTTTTTTAACAAATCAAAAACTGAACAATTGGGCGTGCCAAATTATTCAGCCCCTTTACTTTCTGTGCAGCAAACTCTCTCCAGAAGTTCAGTGAGGATCTCTGAATGATCCAATGTTGACCTAAATGACTAATGATGATAAATACAATCCACCTGTGTGTAATCAAGTCTCCGTATAAATGCACCTGCACTGTGATAGTCTCAGAGGTCCGTTAAAAGCGCAGAGAGCATCAAGAAGAACAAGGAACACACCAGGCAGATCCGTTGTGTTGTGAAGAAGTTTAAAGCCGGATTTGGATACAAAAAGATTTCCCAAGCTTTAAACATCCCAAGGAGCACTGTGCAAGCGATACTATTGAAATGGAAGGAGTAGACCACTGCAAATCTACCAAGACCTGGCCGTCCCTCTAAACTTTCAGCTCATACAAGGAGAAGACTGATCAGAGATGCAGCCAAGAGGCCCATGATCACTCTGGATGAACTGCAGAGATCTACAGCTGAGGTGGGAGACTCTGTCCATAGGACAACAATCAGTCGTATATTGCACAAATCTGGCCTTTATGGAAATGTGGCAAGAAGAAAGACATTTCTTAAAGATATCCATAAAAAGTGTTGTTTAAAGTTTGCCACAAGCCACCTGGGAGAAACACCAAACATGTGGAAGAAGGTGCTCTGGTCAGATGAAACCAAAATTGAACTTTTTGGCAACAATGCAAAACGTTATGTTTGGCGTAGAAGCAACACAGCTCATCACCCTGAGCACACCATCCCAACTGTCAAACATGGTGGTGGCAGCATCATGGTTTGGGCCTGCTTTTCTTCAGCAGGGACAGGGAGGATGGTTAAAATTGATGGGAAGATGGATGGAGCCAAATACAGGACCATTCTGGAAGAACCTGATGGAGTCTGCAAAAGACCTGAGACTGGGACGGAGATTTGTCTTCCAACAAGACAATGATCCAAAACATAAAGCAAAATCTACAATGGAATGGTTCAAAAATAAACATATCCAGGTGTTAGAATGGCCAAGTCAAAGTCCAGACCTGAATCCAATCGAGAATCTGTGGAAAGAACTGAAAACTGCTGTTCACAAATGCTCTCCATCCAACCTCACTGAGCTCGAGCTGTTTTGCAAGGAGGAATGGGAAAACATTTCAATCTCTCGATGTGCAAAACTGATAGAGACATACCCTAAGCGACTTACAGCTGTAATCGCAGCAAAAGGTGGCGCTACAAAGTATTAACTTAAGGGGGCTGAATAATTTTGCACGTCCAATTTTTCAGTTTTTGATTTGTTAAAAAAGTTTGAAATATCCAATAAATGTCGTTCCACTTCATGATTGTGTCCCACTTGTTGTTGATTCTTCACAAAAAAATACAGTTTTATATCTTTATGTTTGAAGCCTGAAATGTGGCAAAAGGTCGCAAAGTTCAAGGGGGCCGAATACTTTCGCAAGGGACTGTATATATATATATATATATATACGGTATATTTATTTAACTAGGCAAGTCAGTTAAGAACATGGGTAGAGAAAAACAATCCTGTTTACTTCATATTAGCTTTAAATGGGTTTCTGGTTTTTCGATTCCCTCTGGAAAATCAGCTGTTAATATTAAATAAATACTAATAACAACATTATTTCTGTTGCCATTTGTCATTATTGTTTACATTTATTGCTTTGTTTTGCTGTATTATAATGTTGTTGTCACACCCTGATCTGTTTCATCTGTCTTTGTGCTTGTTTCCACCCCCCTCCAGGTGTCGCACCATCTCCCCCATTAACCCCAGTGTATTTATACCTGTGTTCTCTGTTTGTCTGTTGCCTGTTTTGTTTTTCAAGCCTACCAACGGGTTTCCCCTTGCTCCTGTTTTCTAGTTTTCCCGGTTTTGAACATTCTGCCTGCCCTGACCCTGAGCCTGCCTGCCGTTCTGTACCTTGTCACATCACCCTGGATTATTGACCACTGCCTGCCATGACCCCGAGACTGCCTGCAGTTCTGTACCTTATGGACTCTGATCTGGATTACTGACCTCTGCCTGCCATTGACCTGTTGTTTGCCTGCCCCTGTTCTAATAATAAACTTTTGTTACTTCGACACTGTCTGCATCTGGGTCTTCCCTAAACGTGATAGTACGAACTGGCCATGACTGACCCAGCAGACTCGGACCAGCTCCGCAACACCATCTCCTCCCAAGGAGCCACCAACGGAAGGCATGAGGAGTTGCTTCATGGTCTTGTGGAAGGGTTCCAGACCTTGGCCGAATGCCATGACCAAGCGTTGGACACATTGCTGGAGCAATTCCGCAGGTTGCCTGTTAGTCAGCCTACCACAAGGGTACCCTCCCAGCCCCTCAGTAACACAGCTGTTAGCAGCACCGCCACCCCGGTTTCTCGTGAACCCTGCTTACCTCCCCCGGAACACTTCGATGGAGAGTCGGGCACCTGTCGGACATTTCTCGCTCAGTGTTCCCTCATCATCGAGCTGCAGCCCTCCTCCTTCCCCTCAGACCGCTGTAAGATGATAGCATACCTCATCACGCTGATGTCCGGGAGTGCTCTCGCCTGGGCTACGGCATTATGGGAACAGCAGTTGGCCATATATTTCAGTCTGGAGGAGTTCATCGTGGAGGTGAAGAAGGTTTTCAATGCTCCATTGTCTGGGAGAGAGGCTGCCCGGAAGTTACTCCAGCTTCGGCAAGACTCCCGCAGTGTGGCAGACTATGCAGTGGATTTCCGCACGTTGGCAGCTGACAGTGCCTGGAACCCGGAAGCACTGTTCGACATGTTCCTACACGGAGTATCGGACGAAATAAAGGACGAGCTTGCAGCTCGGAAACTACCGACTGATCTCCACTCACTCATTGCCTTGACCATTCGGATCGATGGGCGACTACGGGAGCAAGGGAAGGAGAGGAGGTTCGATTTCACTTGCTTGCCCAAGGCGTCCACCTTGCCTCGACGTCCTGGAAGTCCCCGATGGCTCTATTGCCGAGAGAACCTGAGGCTACCCGAGTTCCCCCGAGAGTCTCCGAAGTCTGCCAATTCACCTCTTCCCGAACTGATGCAATTAGGCAGAGCTAGGCTGTCCCCAGCCGAACGGCTATACAGGCTTCACACGAAGAGTTGCCTGTATTGCGGGACTACTGGTCATTTCGTGGCCACCTGTCCACTAAAAGACCAGGCTCACCGGTAGTAGCGAGTACTCTGGTGGGTCATACGGATAACTTTTCCTCTCTCCTTACTAGCATTCCTTTTCATGCCATCTTGCTGTGGGGGAACCTGTCACAATCTCTCCGGGTACTCATCAACTCTGGGGCCGATGAGAGCTTTATGGACACTACCCTGCCATCCGATCTGGACATCCCCACTCAGCCCTTTCATTTCCATGGACGTTAGAATGCTGGACAGGCGCTCTATAGGCCGGGTCACCCACAGTACCACCCCCGTCAACTTACGTGTGTCAGGGAACCACAGTGAGATGTTCTAATTCCTGCTTATTAAGTCTCCTCAGGTTCCTGTGGTATTGGGATTATCTTGGCTCCAGTGACATAATCCCCTTATTAACTGGTCTTCTGGTGCCATCATAGGCTGGAGCCCATTCTGCCATGCTCATTGCCTGAAGTCAGCATAGCCTGCCCCAGGATGTCTTCCTGGGGGCTTGAAAGTTGCCAAGGACTTCTCCGCCATTACCACTGAATACCAGGACCTCCAGGAGGTGTTTAATAAGGCTCGGGACACTTCGCTTCCGCCACACTGACCCTATGATTGCGGGATCAACCTTCTCTCAGGCACCACTCCACCCCGGGAACGACTGTACTCTCTGAGGACTCCCTAGCTGCAGGGTTCATTCCTCCTTCTGCTTCCCCTGCGCCCGTGCATAAACTACCTGGGCCTCAACGACATCACAGGGAAGAACCGCTACCCGCTACTACTCATCTACTTGGCCTTCGAGCCGCTCCAGCGGGCCACCGTGTTCTCCAAGCTGAACCTACGGAAGGCCTACCACCTGGTGTGGATACGGGAAGTGGACGAGTGGAAGACTGCCTTCAACACGGCCACCGGCCACTACGAGTATCTGGCGTGCCATTTGGTCTTACCAATGCCCCTGCTGTATTCTAGGCTCTGTTGAATGATGTTCTCCGCGACATGTTGAACTGGTTCATCTTCGTCTACTTCGACGACTTCCTTGTTTGCTCCCGCTCTGCCCAAGAACACGTGCTCCACATCCGACAGGTTCTCCCAATGCCTCCTGGAGAACCAGCTTTTTGTGCAAGCAGAGAAGTACGAATCCCATTGCTCCACCATCCCCTTCCTAGGTTACATCATTGCTGCAGGGAGTGTACAGATGGATCCCGGGAAGGTGAGAGCGGTGGTGGATTGGCCCCAGTCCATGTCCAGAATGCAACTGCAACATTTCCTGAGATTTGTCAACTTTTATCGCTGCTTTATCCGGGGATACAGCACCCTGGCTTCCCCCCTGTCTGCACAGGCTGATGCTTTGGATGTCAGAGAGGGGGCTGTACTGTCCCAATGTTCTTACCTGGACCTCCAGTTACATCCCTTCGCCTTCTTCTCCCATCGCCTCAACGCCACGGAGAGGAACTACGATGTGGGGAAACGTGAGCTTCTCACGGTGAAGATGGCATTGGTGGAATGGAGGTTACTGGCTGGATGGGGCAGAACATCTGTTAATTGTGTGGACAGACCACAAGAACCTGGAATATCTCTGCACCGCCAAGCGTCTCAATTCCAGTGAAGCTAGGTGGGCCCTGCATTTCACCTGGTTCAACTTCTCCCTCTCATACCGACTGGGATCCAAGAATGTAAAGCCGGATGCGCTGTCACGCCGTTATAGCCCCGCGGCTACACGCACGGAACCAGAGGCCATCCTTCCCACCTCGTGCCCTTCTGACGGCACTCAGCTGGGGAATAGGGAAGCATGTTCGTGAGGTGCAGATTTCCCAGCCAAACCCAAGGGGGGACCCAGATAACCGGATGTTTGCTCCTGGCACTGTCCGCTCCTCGGTCCTGGAGTGGGCCCACTCCTCCAAGCTTGCCTGCCACCCAGGCTCCCGTCGGACCCTGGCATTTGAGTGACAATGCTTTTGGTGGCCTACCATGGTTCCTGATTATCTCCACATTCATCTCAGCATGCACAATCTGTGCGCAGAACAAGACTCCCCGGCAAGCTCCGGCTGGTCTCCTTCAACCTCTGCCTGTTCCTCACCATCCCTGGTCTCACATATCCCTGGACTTTGTCATGGGTCTCCCCCCCCCGTCTGATGGCAACACCGCCATCCTGACAGTAGTGGACTTCCTACTTCAATCCTCTACGCAAGCTACCCTCTGCTGAAGAGATGGACCATCTCATGGTGCAGCATGTCTTCCAGATCCATGGACTCCCAGTGGACATAGTCTCCTCAGTTGTCGCCCCTGTTCTGGAAGGTGTTCTTCACACTCATTGGGTTGTCGGCCAGCCTGTCCTCTGGGTTCCACCCCCAGTCCAACAGCCAGTCGGAGCGAGCCAACCAAGACCTGGAGATGACTCTTCGCTACCTGGTCTCCGCCAACCCCACCACCTGGAGCCAGCAACTACGGTGGGTCGAATATGCCCTTCAAAACCCTTCCTTGCTCTGCCATGGGTCTCTCACCCTTTGAGTGTTCACTAGGTTATCAGCCCCTGCTCTTTCCGGAGAAAGAGGAAGAGGGTGGCATACCCTCAGCCCAGATGTTTGTCCACTGCTGTTGTCGTACCTGGAAGACAGTCCAGTCGGCTCTTCTCGAGACCACCTCCAGGTATCAACGACAAGCGGACCGCCACCGGACCCCGGCTCCCCGGTATCGTCTTGGGCAGAGGATATGGCTGTCTACCCGAGATCTGCCCCTCCGGGTGGAGTCCCGCAATCTTTCCCCCCGGTTTATCGGCCCTTTCCCCATCTACAAGATCATTAGCCCCTCTGCTGTTCGTCTTCTGTTGCCCCGTACCCTCTGTATACATCCCACTTTTCATGTGTCTAGGATCAAACCAATGTCTCACAGCCCTTTCTCTCCTGTTTCCACGCCCACCCCTCTCCCCTGTTTCATTGACGTCCAACCGGAGTACACAGTGATGCGTCTCCTGAAGATTCGACCTTGGGGTAGGGGATTCCAGTACCTGTTGACTGGGAGAGTTATGGCCTGGAGGAGAGGTTCTGGGTCCCCGCCAGGGACATCCTGGACCCAGGCCTCATTGCTGATTTCCAACGCCGGCACCCCGGTCAACCAGGTATGCTTTCAGGTAGGACGCCAGGTGGCGCCCCTAGAGGGGGGGTGTACTGTCACACCCTGATCTGTTTCATCAGTCTTTGTGCTTGTCTCCACCCCCCTCCAGGTGTCACCCATCTTCCACCCCCAGTGTATTTATACCTTTGTTCTGTCTGTTGCCAGTTTGTTTAGTTTGTCAAGCCTAGCATTTTCCCCCTTGCTCCTGTCTTTTTCTAGTTCCTGTATTCTAGTTTTCTCGGTTTTGACCATTCTGCTTGCCCTGACCCTGAGCCTGCCTGCCGTTCTGTACCTTGTCACACCACCCTGGATTATTGACCTCTGCCTGCCCTGACCCCGAGACTGCCTGCTGTCTGTACCTTATGGAATCTGATCTGATTACTGACCTCTGCCTGCCCTTGAACTGTCGTTTTGCCTGCCCCCTGTTCTAGTAATAAACGTTTGTTACTTCAACACTGTCTGCATCTGGGTCTTCTCCTGAAACGTGATAGTTGTATAATCACCTTCCGGGGTAAAAACCATGAAAATTTAAAAAGGCAGCATTGGTTTGAAGACAAAAAAGAAAGGAATTTCACCCATACTCTACCAAGGTTTTCCAGCACACAGCTTTGACCTACTACAGTAGCTATGTTGGTCTTATGTACTTCCAACACAGGAGGTTGGTGGCACCTTAATTGGGGAGGATGGGCTTGTGGTAATGGCTGGAGCGGAATTGGTGGAATGGTATCAAATATACCAGCCATCATTAGGATCCATCCTCCCCTCAGCAGCCTCCACTGTCTTCCAACAATGTGTAGGCAGCTTGCTTAGGATTCAAACCTTCTCAAACAGCCTAATTCATACTCTTCGGAGGGATAATGGACTTTACAGTGTCCTGCTATTAAAATAATATATTTCACCTTCCTAATATTGAGTTGCATACCCCCCCCCCTTTTGCCCTCAGAACAGCCTCAATTCGTCAGGGAATGGACTCTACAAGGTGTTGAAGGCATTCCACAGGGATGCTCTATAGACCTCTATATCTATATGAGTGACTGTGTCGAAAACACCACCTCCTTTTGTTATGTTAGGTACAGTACCTACTGACCAAGAAAGATGTTATGAAATATATTAAGGTTTATAGATATACAGGCAGGCAACACGAAACAGCTCACTCAATCAAGCCTGATGGTGTTGGAAGTATTAAAGTAAAGCTGGCTTTCATATACATTGAACAAAAATATAAACGCAACATGCAACAATTTCAAAGATTTGACTGAGTTACACTTGATATTATGAAATCAGTCAATTGAAAAAAATTATTTAGGCCCTATGGATTTCATATTACTGGGAATACATATATGCATATGTTGGTCATATGTTACCTTTTAAAATAAGGTAGGGGTGTGGATCAAAAAAACAGACACAACCATTTGGCTCATGCAGCGCGACAGTTAATCAAGCTGTAGATTGTGGCCTGTGGAATGGCTGTGCAAAGTTGCTGGATATTAGCGGGAACTGGTACACGCTGTCGTACACGTCAAACCAGAGCATCCCAAACATGCTCAATGGGTGACATGTCTGGTGAGTATGCAGGCCTTGGAAGAACTGGGACATTTTCAGCTTCCAGGAATTGAATACAGATCCTTGCGACATGGGGCCGTGCATTATCATGCTGAAACATGAGGTGATTGCAGCGGATGTATGTTACGACAATGTGTTTCAGGATCTCGTCACTGTATCTCTGTGCATTCAAATTGCCATAGATTAAATTTAATTGTGTTCGTTGATGGTAGCTTATGCCTGCCTATACCATAACACCACTGTCACCATGGGGCACTCTGTTCACAATGTTGACATCAGCAAACCGCTTGTGCACACGAGTAGATGTCAAGTAGATGTCACTCAATAGAGATGAGAAAGGTATCAGAGTGACTGAAGAAGACCTATGGGAAGTGGATATGGGACCTTAACGTCACAAATAGCCTGATTAAGAGATAGGTAGGAGGACAGCGGGAATGCATGCAGGGGTCACTACTAGTGAGGAGTGACTGGGTGGGTGTTTGATTGAGAAGAGTGGGAGTGAGAAACACTGGGGTAAACCAGAGGTAAACAGGGGGATTGTTTACTTAGCTCTGTTTACCAAGCCCTCCTCTTGTCTCCTCTGACTCCAACTGCGTAATCTCTCATCGGTGATAAGGAACCTGAATTCCACACACTAGACTGAGATCTGTCATGGTTTGGTCTAATGCCCCCCCTGCCATGTCAGGATATGAGTACAGAGATAAGCAGGGTTGCTCTCTGAATGAGTTAATAGCTACAGATCAAACTCAAGATGGAGGGCACCTTGGCATGAACTTATTTCAGTTCAAGACAGAATACCATGATGAGTGCTCAGAGCATTCACTGACCAGCTGGCAAGTGTCTTCACTGACATTATGTATTTATTTTTATTTATTTACCCCCTTTTCCTCGCCAATTTCAATATTGTCTCATTTCTGCAACTCCCCAACGGCCTCGGGAGACTAAGGTCGAGTTTAAAAAATATATATATATTTTACCTTTATTTAACTAGGCAAGTCAGTTAAGAACAAATTCTTATTTTCAATGACGGCCTAATGGGTTAACTGCCCGTTCAGGGGCAGAACGACAGATTTGTACCTTGTCAGCTCGTCCTCTGAAACATGACCCACCAAAACCGTGCTTCTTAACACCCGACCGCTAAACCCGGAAGTAAGCCGCACCAATATGTCGCAGGAAACACTGTTCACCTGCCGACCAAGTTCAGCCCGCAGGTGCCCGGGCACGCCACAAGGTGTCGCTAGAGTGCCATGAGCCAAGTAAAGCCCCCCGGCCAAACCTTCCCTTAACCCGGACAACGCTTGGCCATATGTGGGCCGTACTATAGGACTCCCGAACATGGCCGGTTGTGATACAGCCCGGGTTCGATCCCGGGTCTGTAGTGACGCCTCTAGCATTGCGGTGCAGTGTCTTAGACTGCTGCGCCTCTCGGGAGGCCCAACCTTCACTGATATTTTCAAACTATCCTTGACCCGTTCTGTAATACCAACTTGATTCAAGCAGACCACCATAGTCCCTGTGCCCAAGAATGCCAAGTTAACCTGCCTAAATGACTATCGCCCAGTAGCACACACATCTATAGCCATGAAATGCTACCATTCTCCCAGACACCCTGGACCCACTCCAATTCGCATACCGTCCCAACAACTCCACAGCTGATGTAATCTGTATTGCACTCCACACTGCCCTCACCCACCTGGACAAAGGGAATACGTATGTAAGAATGCTGTTCATTGACTACAGCTCAGCATTCAACAACATTGTTCCCTCCAAGCTCATCACCAAGCTCAGGACCCTCGGACTGAACACCTCCCTCTGCAACTGGATCCTGGACTTCCTGATGGGCCGGCCCCAGGTGGTGAGGGTAGGCAACAACACATCCGCCACGCTGACTATCAACACTGGGGCCCCTCAGGGGTGTGTGCTTAGTCCCCTCCACTACTCCCTGTTCACTGACGACCGCCTTGTTGTTTAGTGTGTTTTCCCAGAAGTGACTTGATTCTATGGATTCTTCAATCACATTGAGCTGTTTTCTGACATGCTGTTCCTTCTTTTTTCTTAGTGTATTTCTGTTTTAGTGTTTCCTCTCTCTCTCTCTCTCTCTCTCTCTCTCTCTCTCTCTCTCTCTCTCTCTCTCTCTCTCTCTCTCTCTCTCTCTCTCCCCCTCATCTCAAAGCTCTGCTACTTATTTTACCATAATAATTTATCTAGGCAGAGCGCTGACGAGGTCTGTTTGAAGCTCTACGTACAACACCAGCCCAGCACTGTTCCTCGTGACTCTGCCTTGGCTTCAAAGCTCTTCTGGGGCTGCGGTTCTGGGGAGGCCTCCCTTCCCCATAAATCCTCCTTGAAATCAAAAACCCCTATCAAGATGTCTAAAACAGAGTGGGCCACGAGCGGACAAGCACAGTGACGCTTTACAGTGATCCCTGGTTATCCATAGGTTAGGGGTCCTCCCTCTGTCTTACACAGATTAAATGTCTTGGATGGTTCCAGCTGTTGTGATTACATTCCCCTGAACTACACTACAAGACCATGGTGCTTACCTACGGAACAGCAAGAGGAACTTCCCCTCCCTACCTTTAGACTATGCTCAAACCTTATACCCCAACCAGAGCACTCCATTCTGCCACCTCAGGTCCCTTGGCCCTCCCACCCCTATGGGAATGCAGCTGCCGCTCACCCAGTCTAAGCTCTTCTCTGTCCTGGTACTCAAATGGTGGAACCAGCTTCCCCCAGAAGCTAGGACAGCAGGGTCCCTGCCCATCTTCTGAAAACATCTAAAACCCTACCTCTCCAAAGAGTATTTTTAAATAATCCTCCTCACCTCGACTCCCCAACCCCCCCCCCCCCCCAAAGATTGCGCTTGATCCCCCCCTAGCTCTGACTTGATCCCCCTAGCTCTGACTTGAGGAAAAAAATGTACTTTCTATGCCTGTGATATGTGGTTGTCCCACCTAGCTATCTTAAGATTAATGCACTAACTGCAAGTCGCTCTGGATAAGAGCGTATGCTAAATGAATAAAATGTAAATAGCCTTTGTTTTTATTGATGCCGTTACATGTCTGGAATAATATGCTGTTGTATACTGTAGGTCGTGGCACTGGGGGTCTGCCTGTCAGGGTATTTGCCAATCAAAAGCCCATCTATGGTTGGAGTTAGGGTTCTCAGCTCAACAACCAGCATATACATGTCTGTCTGTGGATCCCTTAAACTTAGATTAAAGCAACTGGGGAAGACTGAGGACATTTAACAAGACAAATGAGGAAAGAAGAGAGAGGTCAAGCCTGACATTAATTTCAAATCAATGCCGCTACACATCTGTGTGTGTGTGTTTGTGTGCGTCACTCCATGCTCCTTCCACGCTTACACCGCCCTGTCACTATTGGACAGAGAACACCCTGCAGTGTGTTTAAGTTCAGAAAGCAAGCAGTGGACTTGGTGGGATGCAGCAGTCAGAGCCCCTGTTTATTAGATTTCAATAAGGAGGGAAGCTGTTTATATCATTTCCAGAGCTGGAGCAGTGGTCTAGGAGTAGGAGTCTATAAGCAGGGGTCTAGGAACAGGGCTCTATGTGCAGGGCTCTATAGAAGGAAGGAGCTGCCTTTGTGGAGCCAGTGGTCAGTCAGGTCACTCGCTGAGTCCCAGTCCAGCTGGAGCTATAAAAGAACCTACCATTTTTTTTTATACAGAAAGTTAACAAAAATAGTTAGAATCTTGCCACCATGGAAAATTAAATACTGTCCATTTGTGGAAAAATCACCCTGTAATTCTTTAGTCATATTCCAGTTTACCTATTTACTTATTGCCCTGCCATGCAGAACTATTTATATTTTAAATTATTTGTGCAAAAACAATTTAACTTTATTTGGAATGGCAAGCCAGACAAAATGTGCTTATTTATATAATTAATATGAGTTGGGGGGCTAAAATTATTAAATATTAAAGCATTAAACCTCACTAAAAGCATCAGTCATACAAAAGTTATACTTAAACCCGAACCTGTTCTCCAGTAGGTTAATCAGAATTGCTCAACCCTTGTTCAAAAATTGCCTTTATCCAGATTACAACCTCTCACTTTCAGTTAATTGAAAACCTTTTCAAAATATCGCCCTTTTATAAAACAAGCCATACTATCACGTTCTTCATATAGAGGAGACCAAGGCGCAGGGTGATTAGAATACATTCTTCTTTTATTAACGAAGCATACGAACCAAAAACAACGTGACGCTATAACCAACAAGTGCTGAAATAGGCAACTACACATAGACAATAACCCACAAACTGTCCAAGGAATATGGCTACCTAAATATGGTCCCCAATCAGAGACAACAATAAACAGCTGCCTCCGATTGAGAACCAATCTAGGCAACCATAGACATATAAACCCCTAGACCAGAAAAAACCCATAAACATACAAAAACCCTAGACATGGCAAAACACATACATGTATACCCACCCTCATCACACCCTGACCTGACCAAAATAATACAGAAAACATATATAACTAAGGTCAGGGCGTGGCACATACAAAGCTGGTTGCAATTCCAGTTTCATCCTCCAGAAAAGACCAAACAAATAATATGGTTAAATTCAAATATACTAATTGATAAAAGTAAAAAAATCTTTATGGATTATTTTTCTTAAGGAATTATCTTTGTTAATGATATTATGAATAGAAAAGGTGGAGTTATGTCACGTGCAGTTAACAAACGTATAGTATATGGAAATGTTTGCTCTATCCAAAATTACAACCAACTGATTGCAGCATTACTGCAAAAATGGAGGAGAAAAGTGGAAAGGGGAGAAGGGAGAAGGTAGGGAAATTGTTTGTTTGCCCTTTGTTAAAGACCAAAATTGACAACAATATTATTTTCATAAATAAACAAATCTATCAGTTTTACTTGAGAACCAAAATGTTGACCGAGGCACAATACAGGTTGCAAAATAGTTGGGATGAGATTTTCTGCCACAAACAGGGATGAAATTGGTGCCACAAACAGAACATTATGTGGATGGGGCAAACAACCATGTCAGCTCTGCAGATTTTGCTATGAAGAGACAGAATCATTATATCAATTATTTTGGTATTGCCTCTATGGAGCTTCTTCGTGGTCACAGGTTCAGGAATGGCTGAAAAATCACAACATCTATCTAAAAAATTTGCCAGAAAAATAGCACTGGAGATTTGGAAAACCAAAGTCAATCAATCAACAATATAAAAATACTTTCAGTAAAAAAATATTTAACTTACAACTTTAGATACTATGCGATTAGACAGGTTCAGAATTTATGTGAAACATCATTTTAAAAAGTATGGCAAATATGTAAATGTGTAAAAAAAGACAACATTCCCTCCTCTCACACACCACACTGCCCTTAGTCCTTATCTAAGTAAATGGATTGCCCCCGCCCCTTCTCTAGCTCAATTCAATTCAAAAGGCTTTATCCACAGGGGAAACAGGTTTACATTGCCAAAGCCAATGTTTTTTGGTTTGTTCTTTGAAATGTGTCGAGTTCTCTCATGATTTGTGTGGGTCTAATTGGGCTGCTTTTCCTGAGCTCTGTAGAATATGTTTGTGTTTGTGAACAGAGCCCCAGGACCAGCTTGCTGATGGGACTCTTCTCTAAGTTAATCAAATTATATTTGTCACGTGCACTGAATAGAACAGGTGTGAAATGCTTACTATGACTTGGGTGACTGGAGTCTGACAATTTTTTGGGCCTTCCTCTGACCCCGCCTAGTATATACAGTTGAAGTCGGAAGTTTACGTGCACCATAGTCAAATACATTTAAACTCAGTTTTTCACAATTCCTGACATTTAATCCTAGTAAAAATTCCCTGTCTTAGGTCAGTTAGGATCACCACTTTATTTTAAGAATGTGAAATGTCAGCATAATAGTAGAGAGAATTATTTATTTCAGCTTTTATTTCTTTCATCACATTCCCAGTGGGTCAGAAGTTTACATACACTCAATTAGTATTTGGTAGCATTGCCTTCAAATTGTTTAACTTGGGTCAAACGTTTCAGGTAGCCTTCCACAAGCTTCCCACAATAAGTTGGGTAAATTTTGTCCCATTCCTCCTGACAGAGCTGGTGTAACTGAGTCAGGTTGGTAGGCCTCCTTGCTCACACAAGCTTTTTCAGTTCTGCCCACAAATTTTCTATAGGCTTGAGGTCAGGGCTTTGTTATGGCCACTCCAATACCTTGTTGTCCTTAAACCATTTTTCCACAACTTTGGAAGTATGCTTGGGGTCATTGTCCATTTGAAAGACCCATTTGCGACCAAGCTTTCAAATCAAATCAAATCAAATTTTATTTGTCACATACACATGGTTAGCAGATGTTAATGCGAGTGTAGCGAAATGCTTGTGCTTCTAGTTCCGACAATGCAGTGATAACCAACAAGTAATCTAACTAACAATTCCAAAACTACTGTCTTATACACAGTGTAAGGGGATAAGGAACATGTACATAAGGATATATGAATGAGTGATGGTACAGAGCAGCATACAGTAGATGGTATCGAGTACAGTATATACATATGAGATGAGTGTGTAGACAAAGTAAACAAAGTGGCATAGTTAAAGTGGCTAGTGATACATGTGTTACATAAGGATGCAGTCGATGATGTAGAGTACAGTATATACATATGCATATGAGATTAATAATGTAGGGTAAGTAACATTATATAAGGTAGCATTGTTTAAAGTGGCTAGTGATATATTTACATCATTTCCCATCAATTCCCATTATTAAAATGGCTGGAGTTGGGTCAGTGTCAATGACAGTGTGTTGGCAGCAGCCACTCAGTGTTAGTGGTGGCTGTTTAACAGTCTGATGGCCTTGAGATAGAAGCAGTCTCTCGGTCTCTCGGTCCCAGCTTTGATGCACCTGTACTGACCTCGCCTTCTGGATGATAGCGGGGTGAACAGGCAGTGGTTCGGGTGGTTGATGTCCTTGATGATCTTTATGGCCTTCCTGTAACAACGGGTGGTGTAGGTGTCCTGGAGGGCAGGTAGTTTGCCCCCGGTGATGCGTTGTGCAGTCCTCACTACCCTCTGGAGAGCCTTACGGTTGAGGGCGGAGCAGTTGCCGTACCAGGCGGTGATACAGCCCGCCAGGATGCTCTCGATTGTGCATCTGTAGAAGTTTGTGAGTGCTTTTGGTGACAAGCTGAATTTCTTCAGCCTCCTGAGGTTGAATAGGCGCTGCTGCGCCTTCTTCACGACGCTGTCAGTGTGAGTGGACCAATTCAGTTTGTCTGTGATGTGTATGCCGAGGAACTTAAAACTAGCTACCCTCTCCACTACTGTTCCATCGATGTGGATAGGGGGGTGTTCCCTCTGCTATTTCCTGAAGTCCACAATCATCTCCTTAGTTTTGTTGACGTTGAGTGTGAGGTTATTTTCCTGACACCACACTCCGAGGGCCCTCACCTCCTCCCTGTAGGCCGTCTCGTCGTTGTTGGTAATCAAGCCTACCACTGTTGTGTCGTCCGCAAACTTGATGATTGAGTTGGAGGCGTGCGTGGCCACGCAGTCGTGGGTGAACAGGGAGTACAGGAGAGGGCTCAGAACGCACCCTTGTGGGGCCCCCGTGTTGAGGATCAGCGGGGAGGAGATGTTGTTGCCTACCCTCACCACCTGGGGGCGGCCCGTCAGGAAGTCCAGTACCCAGTTGCACAGGGCGGGGTCGAGACCCAGGGTCTCGAGCTTGATGACGAGCTTGGAGGGTACTATGGTGTTGAATGCCGAGCTGTAGTCGATGAACAGCATTCTCACATAGGTATTCCTCTTGTCCAGGTGGGTTAGGGCAGTGTGCAGTGTGGTTGAGATTGCATCGTCTGTGGACCTATTTGGGCGGTAAGCAAATTGGAGTGGGTCTAGGGTGTCAGGTAGGGTGGAGGTGATATGGTCCTTGACTAGTCTCTCAAAGCACTTCATGATGACGGAAGTGAGTGCTACGGGGCGGTAGTCGTTTAGCTCAGTTACCTTAGCTTTCTTGGGAACAGGAACAATGGTGGCCCTCTTGAAGCATGTGGGAACAGCAAGACTGGTATAGGGATTGATTGAATATGTCCGTAAACACACCGGCCAGCTGGTCTGCGCATGCTCTGAGGGCGCGGCTGGGGATGCCGTCTGGGCCTGCAGCCTTGCGAGGGTTAACACGTTTAAATGTCTTACTCACCTCGGCTGCAGTGAAGGAGAGACCGCATGTTTCCGTTGCAGGCCGTGTCAGTGGCACTGTATTGTCCTCAAAGCGGGCAAAAAAGTTATTTAGTCTGCCTGGGAGCAAGACATCCTGGTCCGTGACTGGGCTGGATTTCATCTTGTAGTCCGTGATTGACTGTAGACCCTGCCACATGCCTCTTGTGTCTGAGCCATTGAATTGAGATTCCACTTTGTCTCTGTACTGACGCTTAGCTTGTTTAATAGCCTTACGGAGGGAATAGCTGCACTGTTTGTATTCAGTCATGTTGCCAGACACCTTGCCCTGATTAAAAGCAGTGGTTCGCGCTTTCAGTTTCACGCGAATGCTGCCATCAATCCACGGTTTCTGGTTAGGGAATGTTTTTATCGTTGCTATGGGAACGACATCTTCGACGCACGTTCTAATGAACTCGCACACCGAATCAGCGTATTCGTCAATATTCCCATCTGACGCAATACGAAACATGTCCCAGTCCACGTGATGGAAGCAGTCTTGGAGTGTAGAGTCAGCTTGGTCTGACCAGCGTTGGACAGACCTCAGAGTGGGAGCCTCTTGTTTTAATTTCTGCCTGTAGGCAGGGATCAGCAAAATGGAGTCGTGGTCAGCTTTTCCGAAAGGGGGCGGGGCAGGGCCTTATATGCGTCGCGGAAGTTAGAGTAACAATGATCCAAGGTTTTACCACCCCTGGTTGCGCAATCGATATGCTGATAAAATTTAGGGAGTCTTGTTTTCAGATTGGCTTTGTTAAAATCCCCAGCTACAATGAATGCAGCCTCCGGATAAATGTTTTCCAGTTTGCAAAGAGTTAAATAAAGTTCGTTCAGAGCCATCGATGTGTCTGCTTGGGGGGGATATATACGGCTGTGATTATAATCGAAGAGAATTCTCTTGGAAGATAATGCGGTCTACATTTGATTGTGAGGAATTCTAAATCAGGTGAACAGAAGGATTTGAGTTCCTGTATGTTTCCTTCATCACACCATGTCCCGTTAGTCATGAGGCATACGCCCCCGCCACTCTTCTTACCAGAGAGATGTTTGTTTCTGTCCGCGCGATGCGTGGAGAAACCCGTTGGCTGCACCGCCCTGGATAGCGTTTTCCCAGTAAGCCATGTCTCCGTAAAGCAAAGAACGTTGCAGTCTCTGATGTCCCTCTGGAATGCCACCCTTGCTCGGATTTCATCAACCTTGTTGTCGAGAGACTGGACATTGGCAAGAAGAATACTGGGAAGTGGTGCGCGATGTGCCCTTTTTCGGAGTCTGACCAGAACACTGACGCGTTTCCCTCTTTTTCGGAGTCGTTTCCTTTGGTCAAAAAAAGAGGGAAACGCGGCGGTGTTCTGGTCAGACTCCGAAAAAGGGCACATCGCGCACCACTTCCCAGTATTCTGCTTTAACTTCCTGACTGATGTCTTGAGATGTTGCTTCAATATATCCACAGAATTTTCCCGCCTCATGATGCCATCTATTTTGTGAAGTGCACCAGTCCCTCCTGCAGCAAAGCACCCCCACAACATGATGCTGCCACCCCCGTGATTCACGGTTGGGATAGTGTTCTTCAGCTTGCAAGCCTCCCCCTCATTCCTCCAAACATGGCAATGGTCATTATGGCCAAACAGTTTTATTTTTGTTTCATCAGACCAGAGGACATTTCTCCAACAAATACGATCTTTGTCCCCATGTGCAGTTGCAAACCGTAGTTTGGCTTTTTTATGGCGGTTTTGGAGCAGTGTCTTCATCCTTGCTGAGCGGCCTTTCAGGTTATGTTGATAAAGGACCCGTTTTACTGTGGATATAGATACTTTTGTACCTGTTTCCTCTAGCATCTTCACAAGGTCCTTTGCTGTTGTTCTGGGATTGATTTGCACTTTTTGCACCAAAGTACGTTCCTCTCTAGGAGACAGAACGGGTCTCTTTCCTGAGCGGTATGACGGCTACGTGGTCCCATGGTGCTCCCAAGGATGAACCTGATTGTGGAGGTTTCTGAGGTCTTGGCTGATTTCTTTTGATTTTCCCATGATGTCAAACAGAGGCACTGAGTTTGAAGGTAGGCATTGAAATACATCCACAGGTACACCTCCAATTGACTCAAATGATGTCAACTAGCCTATCAGAAGCTTCTAAAGCCATGACATAATTTTCTGGAATTTTCCAAGATATTTAAAGGCACAGTCAACTTAGTGTATGTAAACTTCCGGAACAGCCGGTATTCTGATACATGCTTCAGTGTTGCTTGCCTTAAACTGAGCATAAAAGGCATTTAGCTCATCTGGTATGCTCGTGTCATGTTTTGTCTTATATTGTCTTGTCATTTTGCTTTTCCCTCTGTTCGTTTTCCCCCTGCTGGTCTTTTTAGGTTCGTTCCCCTTTTTCTCTCTCCCTTCCTATCTCTCTTCTCTCTATCGTTCCGTTCCTGCTCCCAGCTGTTCCTATTCCCCTAATCAATCATTTAGTCTTCCCACACCTGTTCCCTATCTTTTTCCCTGATTAGAGTCCCTATTTCTCCCCTTGTTTTCCGTTTCTGCCCTGTCGGATCCTTGTCTATTGTTCACCGTGCTGTGTCTGTGTATCGCCCTGTCGTGTCGTGTTTCCCTCAGATGCTGCGTGGTGAGCAGGTGTCTGAGTCTGCTACGTTCAAGTGCCTTCCCGAGGCAACCTGCAGTTCATGATCGAGTCTCCAGTCTGTTCTCGTCATTACGAGTGGAATTGTGCTTTATGATTGTATATTTACTTTACTGGATTAAAGACTCTGTTTTCGCCAAGTCGCTTTTGGGTCCTCATTCACCTGCATAACAGAAGGATCCGACCAAAGAATGGACCCAGCGACTACAGACGCCCGTAACACTGCCGTCGAGATCCAAGGAGCCATGCTCGGCAGACACGAGCAGGAATTGTCTGCTGCTCGCCATGCCGTGGAGAACCTGGCCGCTCAGGTTTCCGACCTCTCTGGACAGTTCCAGAGTCTTCGTCTCGTGCCACCTGTTACTTCCTGGCCTGCCGAGCCTCCGGAACCTAGGGTTAATAACCCACCTTGCTACTCCGGGCAGCCCACGGAGTGCCGCTCCTTTCTCACCCAGTGTGATATTGTGTTCTCTCTCCAACCCAACACATACTCTAGAGAGAGAGCTCGGGTTGCTTACGTCATTTCACTCCTTACTGGCCGGGCTCGAAAGTGGGGCACAGCTATCTGGGAGGCAAGGGCTGATTGCTCTAACAATTACCAGAACTTTAAAGAGGAGATGATTCGGGTTTTTGACCGTTCAGTTTTTGGTAGGGAGGCTTCTAGGGCCCTGGCTTCCCTATGCCAAGGTGATCGATCCATAACGGATTACTCTATTGAGTTTCGCACTCTTGCTGCCTCTAGTGAGTGGAACGAGCCGGCGCTGCTCGCTCGTTTTCTGGAGGGACTCCACGCAGTGGTTAAAGATGAGATTCTCTCCCGGGAGGTTCCTTCAAGTGTGGACTCTTTGATTGCTCTCACCATCCGCATAGAACGACGGGTAGATCTTCGTCACCAGGCTCGTGGTAGAGAGCTCGCGTCAACTGTGTTTCCCTGCTCCGCATCGCAACCATCTCCCTCCTCTGGCTCAGAGACTGAGCTCATGCAGCTGGGAGGTATTCGCATCTCGACTAAGGAGAGGGAACGGAGGATCACCAACCGCCTGTGCCTCTATTGCGGACTTGCTGGACATTTTGTTAATTCATGTCCAGTAAAAGCCAGAGCTCATCAGTAAGCGGAGGGCTACTGGTGAGCGCTACTACTCAGGTCTCTCCATCTAGATCCTGTACTACTTTGTCGGTCCATCTACGCTGGACCGTTTCGGGTGCTACATGCAGTGCCTTGATAGACTCTGGGGCTGAGGGTTGTTTCATGGACGAAGCATGGGCTCGGAAACATGACATTCCTTTCAGAGAGTTAGACAAGCCTACGCCCATGTTCGCCTTAGATGGTAGTCATCTTCCCAGTATCAGATTTGAGACACTACCTTTAACCCTCATAGTATCTGGTAACCACAGTGAGACTATTTCTTTTTTGAGTTTTCGTTCACCTTTTACACCTGTTGTTTTGGGTCATCCCTGGCTAGTATGTCATAATCCTTCTATTAATTGGTCTAGTAATTCTATCCTATCCTGGAACGTTTCTTGTCATGTGAAGTGTTTAATGTCTGCCATCCCTCCCGTTTCTTCTGTCCCCACTTCTCAGGAGGAACCTGGCGATTTGACAGGAGTGCCGGAGGAATATCATGATCTGCGCACGGTCTTCAGTCGGTCCCGAGCCAACTCCCTTCCTCCTCACCGGTCGTATGATTGTAGTATTGATCTCCTTCCGGGGACCACTCCTCCTCGGGGTAGACTATACTCTCTGTCGGCTCCCGAACGTAAGGCTCTCGAGGATTATTTGTCTGTGTCTCTTGACGCCGGTACCATAGTGCCTTCTTCCTCTCCGGCCGGGGCGGGGTTTTTTTTTGTTAAGAAGAAGGACGGTACTCTGCGCCCCTGCGTGGATTATCGAGGGCTGAATGACATAATGGTTAAGAATCGTTATCCGCTTCCCCTTATGTCATCAGCCTTCGAGATTCTGCAGGGAGCCAGGTGCTTTACTAAGTTGGACCTTCGTAACGCTTACCATCTCGTGCGCATCAGAGAGGGGGACGAGTGGAAAACGGCGTTTAACACTCCGTTAGGGCATTTTGAGTACCGGGTTCTGCCGTTTGGTCTCGCCAATGCGCCAGCTGTTTTTCAGGCATTAGTTAATGATGTTCTGAGAGACATGCTGAACATCTTTGTTTTTGTCTATCTTGACGATATCCTGATTTTTTCACCGTCACTCGAGATTCATGTTCAGCACGTTCGACGTGTTCTACAGCGCCTTTTAGAGAATTGTCTCTACGTGAAGGCTGAGAAGTGCTCTTTTCATGTCTCCTCCGTTACTTTTCTCGGTTCCGTTATTTCCGCTGAAGGCATTCAGATGGATTCCGCTAAGGTCCAAGCTGTCAGTGATTGGCCCGTTCCAAGGTCACGTGTCGAGTTGCAGCGCTTTCTAGGTTTCGCTAATTTCTATCGGCGTTTCATTCGTAATTTCGGTCAAGTTGCTGCCCCTGTCACAGCTCTTACTTCTGTCAAGACGTGTTTTAAGTGGTCCAGTTCCGCCCAGGGAGCTTTTGATCTTCTAAAAGAACGTTTTACGTCCGCTCCTATCCTCGTTACTCCTGACGTCACTAGACAATTCATTGTCGAGGTTGACGCTTCAGAGGTAGGCGTGGGAGCCATTCTATCCCAGCGCTTCCAGTCTGACGATAAGGTTCATCCTTGCGCTTATTTTTCTCATCGCCTGTCGCCATCTGAACGCAACTATGATGTGGGTAACCGCGAACTGCTCGCCATCCGCTTAGCCCTAGGCGAATGGCGACAGTGGTTGGAGGGGGCGACCGTTCCTTTGTCGTTTGGACAGACCATAAGAACCTTGAGTACATCCGTTCTGCCAAACGACTTAATGCTCGTCAAGCTCGTTGGGCGTTGTTTTTCGCTCGTTTCGAGTTTATGATTTCTTACCGTCCGGGTAGCAAGAACACCAAGCCTGATGCCTTATCCCGTCTTTTTAGTTCTTCTGTGGCTTCTACTGATCCCGAGGGGATTCTTCCTTATGGGCGTGTTGTCGGGTTGACAGTCTGGGGAATTGAAAGACAGGTTAAGCAAGCACTCACGCACACTGCGTCGCCGCGCGCTTGTCCTAGTAACCTTCTTTTCGTTCCTGTTTCCACTCGTTTGGCTGTTCTTCAGTGGGCTCACTCTGCCAAGTTAGCTGGTCATCCCGGTGTTCGAGGCACTCTTGCGTCTATTCGCCAGCGCTTTTGGTGGCCGACTCAGGAGCGTGACACGCGCCGTTTCGTGGCTGCTTGTTCGGACTGCGCGCAGACTAAGTCAGGTAACTCTCCTCCTGCCGGTCGTCTCAGACCGCTCCCCATTCCTTCTCGACCATGGTCTCACATCGCCCTAGACTTCATTACCGGTCTGCCTTTGTCTGCGGGGAAGACTGTGATTCTTACGGTTGTCGATAGGTTCTCTAAGGCGGCACATTTCATTCCCCTCGCTAAACTTCCTTCCGCTAAGGAGACGGCACAAATCATCATCGAGAATGTGTTCAGAATTCATGGCCTCCCGTTAGACGCCGTTTCAGACAGAGGCCCGCAATTCACGTCACAGTTTTGGAGGGAGTTCTGTCGTTTGATTGGTGCGTCCGTCAGTCTCTCTTCCGGGTTTCATCCCCAGTCTAACGGTCAAGCAGAGAGGGCCAATCAGACGATTGGTCGCATACTACGCAGCCTTTCTTTCAGAAACCCTGCGTCTTGGGCAGAACAGCTCCCCTGGGCAGAATACGCTCACAACTTGCTTCCTTCGTCTGCTACCGGGTTATCTCCGTTTCAGAGTAGTCTGGGTTACCAGCCTCCTCTGTTCTCATCCCAGCTTGCCGAGTCCAGCGTTCCCTCCGCTCAAGCGTTTGTCCAACGTTGTGAGTGCACCTGGAGGAGGGTGAGGTCTGCACTTTGCCGTTACAGGGCACAGACTGTGAGAGCCGCCAATAAACGTAGGATTAAGAGTCCAAGGTATTGTTGCGGCCAGAGAGTGTGGCTTTCCACTCGCAACCTTCCTCTTACGACAGCTTCTCGTAAGTTGACTCCGCGGTTCATTGGTCCGTTCCGTGTCTCCCAGGTCGTCAATCCTGTCGCTGTGCGACTGCTTCTTCCGCGACATCTTCGTCGCGTCCATCCTGTCTTCCATGTCTCCTGTGTCAAGCCCTTTCTTCGCACCCCCGTTCGTCTTCCCTCCCCCCTCCCGTCCTTGTCGAGAGCGCACCTATTTACAAGGTACGTAGGATCATGGACATGCGTTCTCGGGGACGGGGTCACCAATACTTAGTGGATTGGGAGGGTTACGGTCCTGAGGAGAGGAGTTGGGTTCCGTCTCGGGACGTGCTGGACCGTTCACTTATTGATGATTTCCTCCGTTGCCGCCAGGATTCCTCCTCGAGTGCGCCAGGAGGCGCTCGGTGAGTGGGGGGTACTGTCATGTTTTGTCTTATATTGTCTTGTCATTTTGCTTTTCCCTCTGTTCGTTTTCCCCCTGCTGGTCTTTTTAGGTTTGTTCCCCTTTTTCTCTCTCCCTTCCTATCTCTCTTCTCTCTATCGTTCCGTTCCTGCTCCCAGCTGTTCCTATTCCCCTAATCAATCATTTAGTCTTCCCACACCTGTTCCCTATCTTTTTCCCTGATTAGAGTCCCTATTTCTCCCCTTGTTTTCCGTTTCTGCCCTGTCGGATCCTTGTCTATTGTTCACCGTGCTGTGTCTGTGTATTGCCCTGTCGTGTCGTGTTTCCCTCAGATGCTGCGTGGTGAGCAGGTGTCTGAGTCTGCTACGTTCAAGTGCCTTCCCGAGGCAACCTGCAGTTCATGATCGAGTCTCCAGTCTGTTCTCGTCATTACGAGTGGAATTGTGCTTTATGATTGTATATTTACTTTACTGGATTAAAGACTCTGTTTTCGCCAAGTCGCTTTTGGGTCCTCATTCACCTGCATAACAGCTCGTGTCACTGGGTAGCTCGCAGCTGGGTTTCCCTTTGTAGTCCATAATAGTCCATAATAATTTGCAAGCCCTACCCCATCCAACGATAGTCAGAACCTATGTAGTACGATTCAATCTTAGTGTATTGACACTTTGCCTGTTTGATGGTTTGTCTGAGGGAATGACAGCATCAGTTTCTTGTCCAGTTCTGGCATTTAGGTCGCCACAGACTAGTACATGTCCCTGGGTCTGGAAGTGGTTGATCTCCCCCTCTTGGATGCAGAAGCTGTCATCGTTAATGTATGGGGATTCTATTGGGGGGATGTAGGTAGCACACATGGCTACATTTTTTACAATTTCCTTATTTATTTCTAACCAGATGTAAAATGCTCCTGTTTTGATTAATTTAATAGAGATGGTTAGGTCTGCTTTATACCAAATGAACAGTCTGAGTCTCTTCCCTGTTTCACACCTGGTAGTTTGGTGGATGGGACTACCTACTCCCTGTAACCTAGAGGGCAACCTCTATACCATTCTTGTAGGATGACAATGTCTATATTTTGGTGATCTGGGTTTCTGCTCTTCAGGCCAAAGACAGATGACCTCAGACCTTGTATATTCCAGCATGAGATAGTCAAAGCCTTGTGTTCCATAGTGTTCACTGTTGTTATCCGTGTGGTTTAGGCTCAGACCATTAGGTTTTAGCAGAGCATGCGGAGCATCTGGTGAATGGCTCTAAGGTTGCAGGAATGGGGCTTGGGTGGGTGTATTAGTGGAGGTTCTCTCTCTCTCTCTCTCTCTCTCTCTCTCTCTCTCTCTCTCTCTCTCTCTCTCTCTCTCTCACACACACACACACACACACACACACACACACACACACACACACACACACACACACACACACACACACACACACACACACACACACACACACACACACACACACACACACACACTCTATACATTAGGGGGGCCATGACCAAGTCTCAGACAGTCATATCACTCCCACGCTGCCCTACGATCCCCCCAGGCCTGTTACATTAGAGCACTTGTCTCTGATCTCTCTCAGTACCCAGCAGTGTGTGTGTGTGTGTGTGTGTGTGTGTGTGTGTGTGTGTGTGTGTGTGTGTGTGTGTGTGTGTGTGTGTGTGTGTGTGTGTGTGTGTGTGTGTGTGTGTGTGTGTGTGTGTGTGTGTGTGTGTGTGTGTGTGTGTGTGTGTGTGTGTGTCAGGCTCACAGAGTGGTAGTAGGAGTCTCTGTCTGTCCACCCCTCCATCCCCCATCCATTCCCCAGCCTCGGTGTGTCTACAGTGGGGTGTAGTGTCTGTTAGCACCCAAGAGCGGCCCAACGCCCCTCTCCACCGTTCTCTCAGCTCCCCAGGCCACTTCAACGCCGATCCGCCAGTCTCTGAGCCAACTTGTGTGACAACCAGACACCAACCAATCAGCAAATACTAAGCCAAATCTTACATACAGTATGAATGTCTTCAAGCCAACCTTTTTCCCAGTGAGGTGAATTAGCGAAGGTCAATGTAAGGATCAGTTTATGAGAGAATGCTGTGTTAACATTCAAACCTGCTGGAATAGGTCTTTAATGTCTACCTTTATGTTCTATTCATGGAGACGGAGGAATTGTATTCCATACTTGGTGCAGTCAGTGAAACCCTCTCGGCCTAACGTTATGGAATGTGCTGTAATTTAATTCCAGCACCAAAACAATCTTTACTTTTTCTGCCACTTTCCTGGATGGCAACCAGTAGACACCAGGTGAAAACACTTCACTCCTCCACAGAGATGTGTAGCGCAGAGAGAGAAAGAGAGAGAAAAGAGAGCGAAAGAGAGAGATACTTTTTTTTAGAGGGAGTTTTGTTTTTAGATTCCTATGCTCTTGGCAGTTCTCACAGCAGCTGCTGGTGCTGCTACAGGATGTGACAGTACCAGGCATGAATGAGCGGTGCCGTCCAACGCACACACACACACACTTACATACACACAAACACGCACACACACCACCTAACTGCCGTCCAACACACACACACACACACACCCCGGCCCACTGCCGTCCAACACACACACACCCGGGCCCCAGTGCTGAGGCAGCTCAGGAGGGCCAGAGGAAATGGAAAGGGAGCTCTCATGGGAGTCTCGGAGTCCTGAATGAACAGGATGAAAAGAACCTTGTGCACGCAAGGACCGTATAAAAAAAAAAAGAGAATCCCCCTCAAATAGTTGAGTAAAAGACCCCAAAGTTGCCCCTCGCTCTTCTTGAGAAGGTTTATGTTTTTGAGTGGACTTTAGGCGTACCCAAGTTGGTTTGTTTTGCTGATAGGAAAGATCCCTTGGGGTAGCCTAACCCGGTTCTATACACACCTTCTTACACATCTGTGTCTGGGGGCCTGGGCACGTACAGTGTGCGTGTGGGTGTGTGCATGCATGTGTGTGGAGTGAAGTTGACCCAGGGCCCCCCCTCACCGAGTCAGACAGCAGTTGACTCAGAGACAGGCTTAGTGTTAGTTAGGGGGAAGCAGGTCTCTGGTCTGCCTCTCTAATTCCATTTTATTTTCCATGGTTCATCTGGCTCACCTGCCCAAAGTCATTAGACCCTGTGTCGCCAGCAGCAACAGAATGAATAGAATGTTTCATATGATAAACGAGGGTGTTTTATTTACAAGGTGCAGCAAAACATCAACATGTGTTTGAATTCAACTGCAAATGAAACATACAGTACTGAATATTCTTGAATGGTGGAATTATAGTCAGTTAATTTAAATGATTTAACCAGCAAATAGGCTATGCAAGGCACATTGATAGAATAACATGGAAATGTCATGAAAAATCGAGGGAATTATGAAAGGAAACTATGCTATGATTCCAATGACAGTGTTTGCTGTATGAATTGAACTGCTTGTCCAGCATCAAGGCCATTGGAGCATGATTCAAACACGGACTCTCATCCACTGCAGGCTATTGTCATTAGCAGAACATTAGTATGTCTTACCAGATGCCCAGGTCTGGCGACTAACTCCTCTGAATAAGTAATCCACAAAACAATGTACCTGTAGGAGAAACTATCACTTGTGTCTGTGATTATACACCACGACATCATGATCCACTGTGACAAAGGGTGTACTGCACACAAAATAACTGCACTATACTCCATTTGCACTCTGTTCCCCTCTCTGCATTTAGATAGACGTATATTGATACTGTAGCTAAAACTGTATATTTGTTTATCCACTGCTCATTCTCTTACAGCTCTATGTTCACCGTACCTCGCCTGTCACTAGCAGCACCGTATCACCGAGTATGTGTAAATGAACTTGGCGAATAAAGATGATTCTGATTCTGATATTTGTTTATATAAAAAAGCTGTAGAGAAAAAAATAATGTGATCGTTGTCTGCCTCTCTCTCAGGTCCCCCGTGGGTGAGTCGTCAGGTGGAGGAACGCCAGACAGCGAGGTTGGGGCAGACGGTGCGGCTGGCGTGCCCCGTAGAGGGTGACCCTCCTCCCCTGATCCTGTGGGTGAAGGACGGGCGTAACGTCCACCCGGGCTGGAGCCGCTACCGGGTGCTGAAACAGAGCCTGAAGATCAAAGAGGTGGAGCTGGGGGACGCGGGGGTTTACATGTGCCGTGTCACCAACGGCTTCGGAAGCATCGCCCTCAACTACACCCTCATCGTCATCGGTAGGGCCGAGGAGCATCTGATCTCATCCCTAGTCAATGTCCACACACTTACATTTCATACACATCATTTAAACACACATTACATACACACATGCCTTATGCTCCAATTCTCTGTGACTCCTTTAATGAATACGTAGCTCTCTATATTCTTTCATACCTTAGCCAGTTAACTGAATATCTCCAAACCTGTCCCAATGTTACTAAGACATGTCCATATAAAATGACGACAACATTTCCCCGGTACCTTGGTCTAGTAGTGTGACCTAGCCTTGATTCTACAGTCACTGTGCACATTAAGAGGGATTGTAATGCAGGAGGCCTACTGGCCCCACGTTAGCCCCTAGATGTGATTATATTTGACAGAACCGACATGACTGGCAGCCCTGGCGTTATTAAAAGAATATGGTTTCATTTACGTAACCGATGCAAAATGAAAATGTACAAGTGAGCATTGTAACAATGCCAATTTATGACTTGTTAGCATTACAGAACCCCAGCAGCTCTTCTGTCAGGTTTCATATCAAACCTCAGGAGAACAAAGGGAGGATTCTTTACCGGGGCTGCTCCTGTCACACTACACCCTGGTGCTTGTTTATAGTGCCGGTAATTTAATCCAGTGTTCAATTATTTTACACACACTGTCGGGTGTTTCACCCCCCTCTGACACAATGAGAAATTAATGTTGCGTGTGTGTGTCAGTGTGTGAGGTTGTGTGGTAAAAGAACGAACTCTGTCTGGAAGGTGGTTGGAGAGGGGGGTAGAGGGCTTTGGCAGTGTAGCTTTTGCGAAATACTTCTGGTTGAGATTGAGGAGGGATGGCTGCTGGGGGACTGTAGACCGGGCATTCTCTGCCAAAGCACTCGTCAAGGAGACCGCTGAAATAGACGTCCTGCCGCCTGCACCACTATAAATCTGCTCCGGTCCAGTGATGCTGAAAGACTGAGAAGTTGTGAGGAGCGCTGAGCGGGACGGAGCCCCCAGCCCTTCCTGTGCTGGCCTTGGTCGGCCTGATCCATGGGGCGGGTGAGGAGAGCAGCTGCACTGTGTGTGTGTGTGTGTGTGTGTGTGTGTGTGTGTGTGTGTGTGTGTGTGTGTGTGTGTGTGTGTGTGTGTGTGTGTGTGTGTGTGTGTGTGTGTGTGTGTGTGTGTGTGTGTGTGTGTGTGTGTGTGTGTGTGTGTGTGTGTGTGTGTGTGTGTGGAGGATATAGAGGAGGAGGGAGGGTAATTACTCGGTTGATGACTGAGGTGGCTGAACTGGCCCTGATCGACCTCCATGGACCTCGTCCTCTGTGTCCTCCTCGTCTTGTTGGAACTCTGAACAGGGCCTCCCCTCCCTCCAGCCTCCCTGCGTGGGGAGTGAAGGTAGCCTGCTGCTTTCCTGTTTGGTCCCCTGGAGTAATGTGGAACTGTGAGTTATAGTGGCCTTGCTCTCTCTGGGACTCGCTGTGCTGAAGTCTTACTGAAGTCATTAACTAACAATAGCCCTAGAACAGCCCTGGAACAAAACGGGCTAAAATTTGTGGTTTCAGTATGTGTTTATCACAGAGGCTCAGGGCAATTTGTGAAGGATATCGGCTGATGGTTTATGATTGTTGTATGTTTGTGACACAAAGCAAGGGATGTGACTTTTCCAAATTCGATCTGTTGAATTAAGTTTAAACGGAGTATGAAAAAACTCGAGTGACCCCTCTGAGGCCCCTGACTGGTTCCACTCAGGGCCTCCCCTGCAACAAAAAACACTGATCAGGGAGAACCCACATTATTTTTTCATGAGCATGGCTTTATTTCTATTACATCATATTGAATGACTGTCATTTATATTCCATTCACCCAGTTCAATGTAACATCGATAGGTTTAGGCTATACCCATCATGAGGTTACTACAACTAGCCCTACGAAACAAAGTTTACAACTTAGGTGCACATAGGTTGAGAGAAAAATATGAGGAAACAGACAGTGACAGATGGACAGATAGTGACACATTCAGTACTGCCTTGCACACTCTTAATGCAGGCAAGAGTGTCTATTGTCTATTGGACAAATTCAGGTATGTTTATTCCCGTTTCGTTTGCTTCCGTTTAAGAACGATTTTTCAACAGAATTCGATGGATTGATTACACCCCTGATCACACGTAAACACAGTTCACTTTCATAACAGCCACATTGCATTCCTTCTCGCATCTATGCACTCTCCTCCTCTCACCTTTTCCTTCTACTTGTGGACTTCAATGAACATGTCATGTTTTGTCTTATATTGTCTTGTCATTTTGCTTTTCCTTCTGTTCGTTTTCCCCCTGCTGGTCTTTTTAGGTTCGTTCCCTTTTTTCTCTCTCCCTCCCTCTCTCTCTCTTCTCTCTATCGTTCCGTTCCTGCTCCCAGCTGTTCCTATTCCCCTAATCAATCATTTAGTCTTTCCACACCTGTTCCCTATCTTTTCCCCTGATTAGAGTCCCTATTTCTCCCCTTGTTTTCCGTTTCTGTCCTGTCGGATCCTTGTATATTGTTCACCGTGCTGTGTCTTTGTATCGCCCTGTCGTGTCGTGTTTCCCTCAGATGCTGCGTGGTGAGCAGGTGTCTGAGTCTGCTACGGTCAAGTGCCTTCCCGAGGCAACCTACAGTTTATGATCGAGTCTCCAGTCTGTTCTCGTCATTACGAGTGGAATTGTTTTTTATGCTTTATTTACCGCTCCGATTTGTCTAGGAGTATTGCATATTTCCTTTACTGGATTAAAGACTCTGTTTTCGCCAAGTCGCTGTTGGGTCCTCATTCACCTGCATAACAGAAGGATCCGACCAAAGAATGGACCCAGCGACTACAGACGCTCGTAACACTGCCGTCGAGATCCAAGGAGCCATGCTCGGCAGACACGAGCAGGAATTGTCTGCTGCTCGTCATGCCGTGGAGAACCTGGCCGCTCAGGTTTCCGACCTCTCTGGACAGTTCCAGAGTCTTCGTCTTGTGCCACCTGTTACTTCCTGGTCTGCCGAGCCTCCGGAACCTAGGGTTAATAACCCACCTTGCTACTCCGGGCAGCCCACGGAGTGCCGCTCCTTTCTCACCCAGTGTAATATTGTGTTCTCTCTCCAACCCAACACATACTCTAGAGAGAGAGCTCGGGTTGCTTACGTCATATCACTCCTTACTGGCCGGGCTCGAGAGTGGGGCACAGCTATCTGGGAGGCAAGGGCTGATTGTTCTAACAATTACCAGAACTTTAAAGAGGAGATGATTCGGGTTTTTGACCGTTCAGTTTTTGGTAGGGAGGCTTCTAGGGCCCTGGCTTCCCTATGCCAAGGTGATCGATCCATAACGGATTACTCTATAGAGTTTCGCACTCTTGCTGCCTCTAGTGACTGGAACGAGCCGGCGCTGCTCGCTCGTTTTCTGGAGGGACTCCACGCTGTGGTTAAAGATGAGATTCTCTCCCGGGAGGTTCCTTCCAGTGTGGACTCTTTGATTGCTCTCGCCATCCGCATAGAACGACGGGTAGATCTTCGTCACCAAGCTCGTGGAAGAGAGCTCGCGTCAACGGTGTTTCCCTGCTCCGCATCGCAACCATCTCCCTCCTCTGGCTCAGAGACTGAGCCCATGCAGCTGGGAGGTATTCGCATCTCGACTAAGGAGGAGAGGGAACGGAGGATCACCAACCGCCTGTGCCTCTATTGCGGACTTGCTGGACATTTTGTCAATTCATGTCCAGTAAAAGCCAGAGCTCATCAGTAAGCGGAGGGCTACTGGTGAGCGCTACTACTCAGGTCTCTCCATCTAGATCCTGTACTACTATGTCGGTCCATCTACGCTGGACCGGTTCGGGTGCTACATGCAGTGCCTTGATAGACTCTGGGGCTGAGGGTTGTTTCATGGACGAAGCATGGGCTCGGAAACATGACATTCCTTTCAGACAGTTAGACAAGCCTACGCCCATGTTCGCCTTAGATGGTAGTCATCTTCCCAGTATCAGATTTGAGACACTACCTTTAACCCTCACAGTATCTGGTAACCACAGTGAGACTATTTCTTTTTTGATTTTTCGTTCACCTTTTACACCTGTTGTTTTGGGTCATCCCTGGCTAGTATATCATAATCCTTCTATTAATTGGTCTAGTAATTCTATCCTATCCTGGAACGTTTCTTGTCATGTGAAGTGTTTAATGTCTGCCATCCCTCCCGTTTCTTCTGTCCCCACTTCTCAGGAGGAACCTGGCGATTTGACAGGAGTGCCGGAGGAATATCATGATTTGCGCACGGTCTTCAGTCGGTCCCGAGCCAACTCCCTTCCTCCTCACCGGTCGTATGATTGTAGTATTGATCTCCTTCCGGGGACCACTCCTCCTCGGGGTAGACTATACTCTCTGTCGGCTCCCGAACGTAAGGCTCTCGAGGATTATTTGTCTGTCTCTTGACGCCGGTACCATAGTGCCTTCTTCCTCTCCGGCCGGGCGGGGTTTTTTTGTTAAGAAAAAGGACGGTACTCTGCGCCCCTGCGTGGATTATCGAGGGCTGAATGACATAACGGTTAAGAATCGTTATCCGCTTCCCCTTATGTCATCAGCCTTCGAGATTCTGCAGGGAGCCAGGTGCTTTACTAAGTTGGACCTTCGTAACGCTTACCATCTCGTGCGCATCAGAGAGGGGGACGAGTGGAAAACGGCGTTTAACACTCCGTTAGGGCATTTTGAGTACCGGGTTCTGCCGTTTGGTCTCGCCAATGCGCCAGCTGTTTTTCAGGCATTAGTTAATGATGTTCTGAGAGACATGCTGAACATCTTTGTTTTTGTCTACCTTGACGATATCCTGATTTTTTCACCGTCACTCGAGATTCATGTTCAGCACGTTCGACGTGTTTTCCAGCGCCATTTAGAGAATTGTCTCTACGTGAAGGCTGAGAAGTGCTCTTTTCATGTCTCCTCCGTTACTTTTCTCGGTTCCGTTATTTCCGCTGAAGGCATTCAGATGGATTCCGCTAAGGTCCAAGCTGTCAGTGAGTGGCCCGTTCCAAGGTCACGTGTCGAGTTGCAGCGCTTTCTAGGTTTCGCTAATTTCTATCGGCGTTTCATTCGTAATTTCGGTCAAGTTGCTGCCCCTCTCACAGCTCTTACTTCTGTCAAGACGTGTTTTAAGTGGTCCGGTTCCGCCCAGGGAGCTTTTGATCTTCTAAAAGAACGTTTTACGTCCGCTCCTATCCTCGTTACTCCTGACGTCACTAGACAATTCATTGTCGAGGTTGACGCTTCAGAGGTAGGCGTGGGAGCCATTCTATCCCAGCGCTTCCAGTCTGACGATAAGGTTCATCCTTGCGCTTATTTTTCTCATCGCCTGTCGCCATCTGAACGCAACTATGATGTGGGTAACCGCGAACTGCTCGCCATCCGCTTAGCCCTAGGCGAATGGCGACAGTGGTTGGAGGGGGCGACCGTTTCTTTTGTCGTTTGGACAGACCATAAGAACCTTGAGTACATCCGTTCTGCCAAACGACTTAATGCTCCTCAAGCTCGTTGGGCGTTGTTTTTCGCTCGTTTTGAGTTTGTGATTTCTTACCGTCCGGGTAGCAAGAACACCAAGCCTGATGCCTTATCCCGTCTTTTTAGTTCTTCTGTGGCTTCTACTGATCCCGAGGGGATTCTTCCTTATGGGCGTGTTGTCGGGTTGACAGTCTGGGGAATTGAAAGACAGGTTAAGCAAGCACTCACGCACACTGCGTCACCGCGCGCTTGTCCTAGTAACCTTCTTTTCGTTCCTGTTTCTACTCGTCTGGCTGTTCTTCAGTGGGCTCACTCTGCCAAGTTAGCTGGTCATCCCGGCGTTCGAGGCACTCTTGCTTCTATTCGCCAGCGCTTTTGGTGGCCGACTCAGGAGCGTGACACGCGCCGTTTCGTGGCTGCTTGTTCAGACTGCGCGCAGACTAAGCCAGGTAACTCTCCTCCTGCCGGTCGTCTCAGACCGCTTCCCATTCCTTCTCGACCATGGTCTCACATCGCCCTAGACTTCATTACCGGTCTGCCTTTGTCTGCGGGGAAGACTGTGATTCTTACGGTTGTCGATAGGTTCTCTAAGGCGGCACATTTCATTCCCCTCGCTAAACTTCCTTCCGCTAAGGAGACGGCACAAATCATCATTGAGAATGTGTTCAGAATTCATGGCCTCCCGTTAGACGCCGTTTCAGACAGAGGCCCGCAATTCACGTCACAGTTTTGGAGGGAGTTCTGTCGTTTGATTGGTGCGTCCGTCAGTCTCTCTTCCGGGTTTCATCCCCAGTCTAACGGTCAAGCAGAGAGGGCCAATCAGACGATTGGTCGCATACTACGCAGCCTTTCTTTCAGAAACCCTGCGTCTTGGGCAGAACAGCTCCCCTGGGCAGAATACGCTCACAACTCGCTTCCTTCGTCTGCTACCGGGTTATCTCCGTTTCAGAGTAGTCTGGGTTACCAGCCTCCTCTGTTCTCATCCCAGCTTGCCGAGTCCAGCGTTCCCTCCGCTCAAGCGTTTGTCCAACGTTGTGAGCGCACCTGGAGGAGGGTGAGGTCTGCACTTTGCCGTTACAGGGCACAGACTGTGAGAGCCGCCAATAAACGTAGGATTAAGAGTCCAAGGTATTGTTGCGGCCAGAGAGTGTGGCTTTCCACTCGCAACCTTCCTCTTACGACAGCTTCTCGTAAGTTGACTCCGCGGTTCATTGGTCCGTTCCGTGTCTCCCAGGTCGTCAATCCTGTCGCTGTGCGACTGCTTCTTCCGCGACATCTTCGTCGCGTCCATCCTGTCTTCCATGTCTCCTGTGTCAAGCCCTTTCTTTGCACCCCGTTCGTCTTCCCTCCCCCTCCCGTCCTTGTCGAGAGCGCACCTATTTACAAGGTACGTAGGATCATGGACATGCGTTCTTGGGGACGGGGTCACCAATACTTAGTGGATTGGGAGGGTTACGGTCCTGAGGAGAGGAGTTGGGTTCCGTCTCGGGACGTGCTGGACCGTTCACTGATTGATGATTTCCTCCGTTGCCGCCAGGATTCCTCCTCGAGTGCGCCAGGAGGCGCTCGGTGAGTGGGGGGGTACTGTCATGTTTTGTCTTATATTGTCTTGTCATTTTGCTTTTCCTTCTGTTCGTTTTCCCCCTGCTGGTCTTTTTAGGTTCGTTCCCTTTTTTCTCTCTCCCTCCCTCTCTCTCTCTTCTCTCGATCGTTCCGTTCCTGCTCCCAGCTGTTCCTATTCCCCTAATCAATCATTTAGTCTTCCCACACCTGTTCCCTATCTTTTCCCCTGATTAGAGTCCCTATTTCTCCCCTTGTTTTCCGTTTCTGTCCTGTCGGATCCTTGTATATTGTTCACCGTGCTGTGTCTTTGTATCGCCCTGTCGTGTCGTGTTTCCCTCAGATGCTGCGTGGTGAGCAGGTGTCTGAGTCTGCTACGGTCAAGTGCCTTCCCGAGGCAACCTACAGTTTATGATCGAGTCTCCAGTCTGTTCTCGTCATTACGAGTGGAATTGTTTTTTATGCTTTATTTACCGCTCCGATTTGTCTAGGAGTATTGCATATTTCCTTTACTGGATTAAAGACTCTGTTTTCGCCAAGTCGCTTTTGGGTCCTCATTCACCTGCATAACAGAACAACACATCAGCTGTGTGTGAGCAGGCGAAGAAAGAAAAGAATCCATGCCAAATCATATGATAACCACTACACACAGCCTACGTCGTTGTCACCATATTAGCTAAAGTAATGTCATAGCCAACAGAAAGAAAGAAAGAAAGAAAGAAAGGGCTACCTAGTCAATTGTACAACTGCATTCAACTGAAATGTGTCTTCCGCATTTAACCCAACCCCTCTGAATCAGAAAGGTGCGGAGGGCTGCCTTATGCCTTAAGTGACATCCACATCTTCATAGCTAATAGAACTAACGCGTTAGTAAACCCGCTACAATCATGGAGTAACGTTACAGTGTACAATCAGTAAGCAGTTCAGTAAGCACTTTAGCAGTTACACCGGCAGGCTCCGGGGGCAATAAAATTAGTAAAAACAAAAGCTTACCTTGACTTGGAAGAGTTCCAGTGTTGTGTTGGATAGTCATAGCCAGCGAGCTAACATAGCTTCCCTCTGTTTGAGCTGGGTGTTTGAGTAGGCTAAACTAGCTCGTTGCATTTGGTAGCAAAGAAAAAAAGTATGAAATATAGCTATCTCTCTCTTGCTTTTCCTTCATTTTTGAAGAAGTTAATTTGTTCAAAACTGTTAAACTACTGTCTTTCTCTCTCTTTGAGTCAACTACTCACTGCATTGTATGCACTGCAGTGCTATATAGCTGTAGCTTGTGCTTTCAGTTCTAGATTAATTATCTTATCCTTTGATTGGGTGGATAACATGTCAGTTCATGCTGCAAGATCTCTGATAGGTTGGAGGACGTCCTCCGGAAGTTGTCGTAATTACTGTGTAAGTCAATGGAAGGGGAGTGAGAAACATGAGCCTCCAAGGTTTTGTATTGAAGTCAATATTCCCAGAGGAGGACGGAAGCTAGCTGTTCTCCGGCTACACCATGGTGCTATCCTACAGAGTGCTGTTGAGACTACTCTAGACTTTCATTGTAAAACAGTGTGTTAAAATACATTATTTGGTCACGTGAATATGTTTAGTATAGTTTTATCTAACAATGACAACTTTTTAAATGTTTTACTATTTGTATTTTTATGAAATTCACTGAGGAGAATGGTCCTCCCTTTCCTCCTCTGAGAAGACTCCACTGATGCAGATATACAGTATTAGTCAAAAGTTTGGACACCCACTCATTCATCAAGGGTTTTTCTTTATTTTTTACTATTTCCTACATTGTACAATAATAGTGAAGACATCAAAACTACAAAATAACATATCTGGAATCGTGTAGTAACCAAAAACGTGTTAAACGAATCAAAATATGTTTTAGATTTTAGATTCTTAAAAGTAGCCGCCCTTTGCCTTGATGACAACTTTGCACACCTTTGGCATTCTCTCAACCAGCTTCATCTGGAATGCTTTTCCAGCCATCTTAAGGAGTTCCCACATATGCTGAGCACTTGATGGCTGCTTTTCCTTCACTCTGCAGTCCAACTCATCCCAAACCATTTCAAGGTCGGTTGAGGTCGGTTGATTATGGAGGCCAGGTAATCTGATGCAGCACTCCTTCACTCTCCTTCTTGGTCAAATAGCCCTTACACAGCCTGGAGGTGTGTTGTGTCATTGTCCTGTTGAAAAACAAATGATAGTCCCACTAAGCCCAAACCAGATGGGATGGTGTAATGCTCCGGGTGTCGTGGGTGTGGAGTCAAATGCAGGAGACAGAGTTCAATGCTGTGCGTCTTTACTAGCACCAACGCACCACAGGGTGCACACAAAAGTAACGTTCCCAAACACAGGGGAAAAAGTACAAATAGAAAAAATCACGACTAAGCACGTACCTCTACAACAGAGCCGAAGGTTTACAATGAAATAATCCCGCACAACAACCAGGCGGGCCGGCTGTCTAATAAAGACAAACTAATTAAACATAAACAGGTGCTACCACTAAACATACAAGGAGGGGGAGGAAAAACAATCAGTGGCAGCTAATAGGCCGGTGATGACGACCGCCGAGCGCCACCCGCCCGGGAAGGGGAACCACCCTCGGTCGGACTCGTGACAGTACCCCCCTCCTGACGCGCGGCTCCCGCACCGCGCCGACACCGGCCTCGAGGTTGCCCCGGAGGACGAGGTGCAGGGCGATCCGGATGGAGGCGATGGAAATCCCTCAACATGGATGGATCCAAGATGTCCCCCACCGGTACCCAGCACCTCTCCTCCGGACCGTACCCCTCACGGGGGCCTCACTGCGGTGGCGGTCAGCACTCCTCTTCTGCCGTCCACTCGCTTGTCGTAGAGATTCCTGGACGGCCCTCCAGGTCTCCTTGGAGCGCTGTAGCCATTCCTCCACCGCAGGAGCCTCGGTCTGGCTCAGATGCCATGGTGCCAGGACCGGCTGGTACCCCAACACACACTGAAAAGGGGACACGTTAGCAGAGGAGTGGCGTAGTGAGTTCTGAGCCATTTCAGCCCAGGGAATGTATCGTGCCCACTCCCCTGGCCGATCCTGGCAATACGACCGCAGAAACCTACCCACCTCCTGGTTCAATCTCTCCACCTGCCCATTACTCTCGGGGTGATAACCGGAGGTCAGGCTGACAGAGACCCCCAAGCGTTCCATGAACGCTCTCCATACCCGAGACGTGAATTGGGGGCCCCGATCAGAAACGATGTCCTCTGACCCCGTAGTGCCGAAAGACATGGGTAAATAATGCCTCCGCAGTCTGCAGGGCTGTAGGGATACCGGGCAACGGGAGGAGACGGCAGGACTTAGAAAACCGATCCACAATCACTAGAACCGCGGTGTTCCCCTGAGACGGCGGGAGATCGGTCAGGAAATCTATGGACAGATGTGACCATGGCCGCTGTGGAACGGGGAGGGGTTGTAGCTTCCCTCTAGGAAGGTGCCTAGGAGCCTTACTCTGAGCGCACACTGAGCAAGAGGAGACATAACCCTTAACGTCCTTAACCAACGTAGGCCACCAATACGTCCCCTGAAGGCTCCCCACTGTCCTCGTCACCCCAGGGTGACCCGAGGAGGGTAGGACGTGAGCCCACCGAATCAGTTTGTCCCGAACACCAAGTGGCACGTGCCTTCGCCCCGCTGGACACTGAGGAGGCGCGGGTTCAGCCCGTAACGCCCGCTCGATGTCCGAGTCCACCTCCCATACCACTGGGGCTACCAGCTTAGAGGCGGGAAGGATGGGAGTAGGTTCGGTGGACCCCTCCTCGGTGTCATAAAGGCGGGACAGTGCGTCTGCCTTCACGTTCTGGGAGCCCGGTCTATAAGACAAAGTAAACCGGAACCGGGTGAAGAACATGGCCCACCTTGCCTGACGTGGGTTAAGTCTCCTAGCTGCCCGAATATACTCCAGATTCTGGTGGTCGGTCCAGATGAGAAAAGGGTGCTTAGCCCCCTCAAGCCAGTGTCTCCACACCTTCAGAGCTCTAACCACCGCTAGCAACGCCCGGTCCCCATTTACATTACATTTACATTTACATTTAAGTCATTTAGCAGACGCTCTTATCCAGAGCGACTTACAAACTGGTGCATTCACCTTATGACATCCAGTGGAACAGTCACTTTACAATAGTGCATCTAAATCTTAAAGGGGGGGGTGAGAGGGATTACTTATCCTATCCTAGGTATTCCTTAAAGAGGTAGGGTTTCAGGTGTCTCCGGAAGGTGGTGATTGACTCCGCTGTCCTGGCGTCGTGAGGGAGTTTGTTCCACCATTGGGGGGCCAGAGCAGCGAACAGTTTTGACTGGGCTGAGCGGGAGCTGTACTTCCTCAGTGGTAGGGAGGTGAGCAGGCCAGAGGTGGATGAACACAGTGCCCTTGTTTGGGTGTAGGGCCTGATCAGAGCCTGGAGGTACTGAGGTGCCGTTCCCCTCACAGCTCCGTAGGCAAGCACCATGGTCTTGTAGCGGATGCGAGCTTCAACTGGAAGCCAGTGGAGAGAACGGAGGAGCGGGGTGACGTGAGAGAACTTGGGAAGGTTGAACACCAGACGGGCTGCGGCGTTCTGGATGAGTTGAAGGGGTTTAATGGCACAGGCAGGGAGCCCAGCCAACAGCGAGTTGCAGTAATCCAGACGGGAGATGACAAGTGCCTGGATTAGGACCTGCGCCGCTTCCTGTGTGAGGCAGGGTCGTACTCTGCGGATGTTGTAGAGCATGAACCTACAGGAACGGGCCACCGCCTTGATGTTGGTTGAGAACGACAGGGTGTTGTCCAGGATCACGCCAAGGTTCTTAGCGCTCTGGGAGGAGGACACAATGGAGTTGTCAACCGTGATGGCGAGATCATGGAACGGGCAGTCCTTCCCCGGGAGGAAGAGCAGCTCCGTCTTGCCGAGGTTCAGCTTGAGGTGGTGATCCGTCATCCACACTGATATGTCTGCCAGACATGCAGAGATGCGATTCGCCACCTGGTCATCAGAAGGGGGAAAGGAGAAGATTAGTTGTGTGTCGTCTGCATAGCAATGATAGGAGAGACCATGTGAGGTTATGACAGAGCCAAGTGACTTGGTGTATAGCGAGAATAGGAGAGGGCCTAGAACAGAGCCCTGGGGGACACCAGTGGTGAGAGCGTGTGGTGAGGAGACAGATTCTCGCCACGCCACCTGGTAGGAGCGACCTGTCAGGTAGGACGCAATCCAAGCGTGGGCCGCGCCGGAGATGCCCAACTCGGAGAGGGTGGAGAGGAGGATCTGATGGTTCACAGTATCGAAGGCAGCCGATAGATCTAGAAGGATGAGAGCAGAGGAGAGAGAGTTAGCTTTAGCAGTGCGGAGCGCCTCCGTGATACAGAGGAGAGCAGTCTCAGTTGAATGACTAGTCTTGAAACCTGACTGATTTGGATCAAGAAGGTCATTCAGAGAGAGATAGCGGGAGAGCTGGCCAAGGACGGCACGTTCAAGAGTTTTGGAGAGAAAAGAAAGAAGGGATACTGGTCTGTAATTGTTGACATCGGAGGGATCGAGTGTAGGTTTTTTCAGAAGGGGTGCAACTCTCGCTCTCTTGAAGACGGAAGGGACGTAGCCAGCGGTCAGGGATGAGTTGATGAGCGAGGTGAGGTAAGGGAGAAGGTCTCCGGAAATAGTCTGGAGAAGAGAGGAGGGAAAGGGTCAAGCGGGCAGGTTGTTGGGCGGCCGGCCGTCACAAGACGCGAGATTTCATCTGGAGAGAGAGGGGAGAAAGAGGTCAGAGCACAGGGTAGGGCAGTGTGAGCAGAACCAGCGGTGTCGTTTGACTTAGCAAACGAGGATCGGATGTCGTCAACCTTCTTTTCAAAATGGTTGACGAAGTCATCTGCAGAGAGGGAGGAGGGGGGAGGGGGAGGAGGATTCAGGAGGGAGGAGAAGGTGGCAAAGAGCTTCCTAGGGTTAGAGGCAGATGCTTGGAATTTAGCGTGGTAGAAAGTGGCTTTAGCAGCAGAGACAGAGGAGGAAAATGTAGAGAGGAGGGAGTGAAAGAATGCCAGGTCCGCAGGGAGGCGAGTTTTCCTCCATTTCCGCTCGGCTGCCCGGAGCCCTGTTCTGTGAGCTCGCAATGAGTCATCGAGCCACGGAGCGGGAGGGGAGGACCGAGCCGGCCTGGAGGATAGGGGACATAGAGAGTCAAAGGATGCAGAGAGGGAGGAGAGGAGGGTTGAGGAGGCAGAATCAGGAGATAGGTTGGAGAAGGTTTGAGCGGAGGGAAGAGATGATAGGATGGAAGAGGAGAGAGTAGTGGGGGAGAGAGAGCGAAGGTTGGGACGGCGCGATACCATCCGAGTAGGGGCAGTGTGGGAGGTATTGGATGAGAGCGAGAGGGAAAAGGATACAAGGTAGTGGTCGGAGACTTGGAGGGGAGTTGCAATGAGGTTAGTGGAAGAACAGCATCTAGTAAAGATGAGGTCGAGCGTATTGCCTGCCTTGTGAGTAGGGGGGGAAGGTGAGAGGGTGAGGTCAAAAGAGGAGAGGAGTGGAAAGAAGGATGCAGAGAGGAAAGAGTCAAAGGTAGACGTGGGGAGGTTAAAGTCGCCCAGAACTGTGAGAGGTGAGCCGTCCTCAGGAAAGGAGCTTATCAAGGCATCAAGCTCATTGATGAACTCTCCGAGGGAACCTGGAGGGCGATAAATGATAAGGATGTTAAGCTTGAAAGGGCTGGTAACTGTGACAGCATGGAATTCAAAGGAGGCGATAGACAGATGGGTAAGGGGAGAAAGAGAGAATGACCACTTGGGAGAGATGAGGATCCCGGTGCCACCACCCCGCTGACCAGAAGCTCTCGGGGTGTGCGAGAACACGTGGGCGGACGAAGAGAGAGCAGTAGGAGTAGCAGTGTTGTCTGTGGTGATCCATGTTTCCGTCAGTGCCAAGAAGTCGAGGGACTGGAGGGAGGCATAGGCTGAGATGAACTCTGCCTTGTTGACCGCAGATTGGCAGTTCCAGAGGCTACCGGAGACCTGGAACTCCACGTGGGTCGTGCGCGCTGGGACCACCAGATTAATTAGGGTGGCCGCGGCCACGCGGTGTGGAGCGTTTGTATGGTCTGTGCAGAGAGGAGAGAACAGGGATATACAGACACATAGTTGACAGGCTACAGAAGAGGCTAAGCTAATGCAAAGGAGATTGGAATGACAAGTGGACTACACGTCTCGAATGTTCAGAAAGTTAAGCTTACGTAGCAAGAATCTTATTGACTAAAATGATTAAAATGATACAGTACTGCTGAAGTAGGCTAGCTGGCAGTGGGTGCGTTGTTGACACTACACTAATCAAGTCGTTCCGTTGAGTGTAATAGTTTCTGCAGTGCTGCTATTCGGGGGCTAGCTGGCTAGCTAGTAGTGTTGTTTACGTTACGTTGCGTTAAAAGAATGACAATAGCTGGCTAGCTAACCTAGAAAATCGCTCTAGACTACACAATTATCTTTGATACAAAGACGGCTATGTAGCTAGCTATGTAGCTAGCTACGATCAAACAAATCAAACCGTTGTACTGTAATGAAATGAAGTGAAAATGTGATACTACCTGTGAATGCGACCGGGTTGTTGAGTTCTATTCAGAAGACGTTGGCTAGCGTTGGCTAGCTGTTGGCTAGCTAGCAGAGTCTCCTACGTTAAGGACGACAAATAGCTGGCTAGCTAACCTTGGTAAATTAAGATAATCACTCTAAGACTACACACTCTAAACCTAAACAACACAATTATCTTGGATACGAAGATACGAAGACAGCAAAGACAGCTATGTAGCTAGCTAACACTACACTAATCAAGTCGTTCAGTTGAGTGTAATAGTTTCTCCAGTGCAGCTAATCAGTGGACGTTAGCTAGCTGGCTAGTGAAGACTACGTTAGGACGGCGAAATACGATAATTACGCAATTATCTTTGATACAAAGACGGCTATGTAGCTAGCTGAGAAGAAATTGCTAAGATTAGACAAATCAAACCGTTGTGCTATAATGAGATGTAATGAAATGTAATGAAATGTAATGAAAAAGTTATACTACCTGCGGGAGCGAAGTGCCGATGCGACCACACATCATAGTTACGCTCCGCTGGGCTGAGCTTCCTTGAGAAGAAAGCGCAGGTGCGGAGAAGAAAGCGCAGGTGCGGAGTTTTCCTGGCGTCTCTCCCCTCCCGAGCACTGTGATAGCACGGCACCCACCCCAGCCTCGGACGCGTCCACCTCCACTATGAATGCTAGAGAGGGGTCCGGATGCGCCAACACGGGCGCATCAGTGAACAGCGCCTTCAACCTGTTGAATGCTCTGTCCGCCTCTGCTGACCACTGCAACCGCACTGGGCCCCCTTCAGCAGTGAGGTAATGGGAGCCGCTACCTGGCCAAAACCCCGGATAAACCTCCTGTAGTAGTTGGCAAAACCCAAAACCGCTGCACCTCCTTTACCGTGGTTGGAGTCGGCCAATTACGCACGGCCCTAATGCGGTCACACTCCATCACCACCCCGAGGTGGAAATGCGATATCCCAGAAAAGAGACGGCTCGTTTAGAGAACACGCATTTCTCAGCCTTGACGTATAGGTCATGCTCCAGCAGTCTACCAAGCACTTTGCGCACCAGAGACACATGCGCGGTGTGTAGCATCTCGGGCTGAGGGTGCCTCTATTGCGGAGTTGCTGGACATTTTGTTAATTCATGTCCAGTAAGAGGCCAGAGCCCATCAGTAAGCGGGAGGGCTACTGGTGAGCGCTACTACTCAGGTCTCTTCATCTTGGAACATTCCTTTGGACAGACCGCCGAGTAGATCAGAATGTCATCGATATAAACAACCACTCCCTGCCCGCACAGGTCCCTGAGAATCTCGTCTACAAAGGATTGGAAAACGGCTGGAGCATTCTTTAACCCATACGGCATGACGAGGTACTCATAGTGGCCGGATGTAGTACTAAATGCGGTTTTCCACTTTTGAGTACCTCTCCCTTCCGAATACGCACCAGACTATACGCGCTCCTGAGGTCCAGTTTTGTGAAGAACTGCGCTCCGTGGAACGATTCCACCGCCGTAGCGATGAGAGGTAGAGGGTAACTATACCCCACTGTGATGGCGTTTAGACCTCTATAATCGATACACGGACGCAAACCTCCCTCCTTTTTCCTCACAAAAAAGAAACTCGAGGAGACGGGTGAAATGGAGGGCCGAATGTACCCCTGTCCCAGCGACTCCGTGACATATGTCTCCATTGCCAACGTTTCCTCCCGGGACAGCGGGTACACGTGACTCTTGGGAAGTGCAGCGTCCACCTGGAGATCTATCGTACAATCCCTTCCCGGTCGAACGGGTGGTAATTTAGTCGCTTTCACTTTACTGAAAGCGATTGCCAAATCGGCATACTCGGGGGGGAATGCACACCGTGGAACCCTGGTCTGGACTCTCCACCGACGTGGCACCGATGGAAACTCCCAAACACCTTCCAGAACACTCCTCTGACCACCCCTGGAGAACCCCCTGTCTCCATGAAATTTTAGGATTGTGCCGGGCCAACCAGGGGAGTCCCCAGCACCACTGGAAACGCAGGCGAATCAATAATAAAAAAACTGATACGCTCCCTATGATTCCCCTGCGTCACCATGTCCAGTGGGACTGTGGTCTCCCTGATCATCCCTGACCCTAATGGCCGGCTATCTAGGGAGTGCACGGGGAAAGGAGAATCTATCGGCACCAGCGGAACCCCTAACCTAAGGGCGAGTCCGCGATCCATAAAGTTCCCAGCTGCGCCTGAATTGACTAGCGCCCTATGCTGGGAAGAGGGAAAAAAGTGAAGGAAAGAGATTAAGACAAACATATGGCCAACAAGGGGTTCTGGGTGAGTTTGATGCTGACTCACCTGGGGTGACCGAGAAGCGTTCCGCCTGCCATCTCTACTCCCAGACGGACCCCCCCATCACCGATCAGACGTGTGCCCTCTCCGACCACAGTTGGTGCAGGGAAGGCCACCTCCTCCGGTACCCCTCGGCGTAGCGGAGGGGCTGGGTGGTGGAACGCACAGAACCCTCTCTGAACGCCCGCGGGCAGCCAGCAGATTATCCAGTCGAATGGACATGTCGATCAGCTGATCCAGTGACAGAGTGGTGTCCCGACACGCTAACTCCCGGCAGGCGTCCTCTCGGAGACTACACCTGTAGTGGTCCATAAGGGCCCTGTCGTTCCACCCAGATCCGGCTGCCAAGGTCCGGAACTCCAGCGCGTAATCCTGGGCGCTCCTCTTCTCCTGCCTGAGATGAAATAGTCGTTCTCCCACCGCTCGGCCGTCTAGAGGGTGATCAAACACGGCACGGAAGCGGCAGGAAAACTCTGTGTAGTGCTCCCGCTGAGTCTGGGCCATTCCAGACTGCGTTCGCCCACTCCAGAGCACGACCCGTGAGGCAGGAGATGAGGACACTCACCCTCTCTGCTCCTGAGGGAGTGGGTCTGATGGTGGCCAGGTATAGCTCCAGCTGAAGCAGAAACCCCTGGCAACCTGCCACCGCTCCATCATAAGCCCTCGGTAGCGTCAGACGGAGGGTGCTGGAGTCGGGAGATGGGGAGTCCGGAACCGTGGGTGCCGAAGGTGGAGAGAGGAGACCACTCCTCTCCCATCTTTCCATTCTCTCCATCACCTGATCCATCGCGGATCCGATCCGATGGAGGACGGTGGTGTGGTGGAGAACCCGTTCCTCCATCGATGGGAGTGGGTTGGCTGCTGCTCCTGCTGACTCCATCAATCTGATAGGTGCGGGATTCTGTAATGCTCCGGGTGTCGTGGGTGTGGAGTCAAATACAGGAGACAGAGTTCAATGCTGTGCGTCTTTACTAGCACCAACGCACCACAGGTTGCACACAAAAGTAACGTTCCCAAACACAGGGGAAAAAGTACAAATAGAAAAAATCACGACTAAGCACGTACCTCTACAACAGAGCCGAAGGTTTACAATGAAATAATCCCGCACAACAACCAGGCGGGCCGGCTGTCTAATAAAGACAAACTAATTAAACATAAACAGGTGCTACCACTAAACATACAAGGAGGGGGAGGAAAAACAATCAGTGGCAGCTAATAGGCCGGTGATGACGACCGCCGAGCGCCACCCGCCCGGGAAGGGGAACCACCCTCGGTCGGACTCGTGACAGATGGCGTATTGCTGCAGAATGCAGTGGAAGCCATGCTGGTTAAGTGTGCCTTGAATTCTAAATAAATCACTGACAGTGTCACCAGCAAAGCACCCCCACACCATCACACCTCCTCCTCGATGCTTCACGGTGGGAACCACACATGCAAAGATCATCCGTTCACCTACTCTGCGTCTCAGAGTGGCAGTTGCAACCAAAAATCTCAAATTTGGACTCCACCGGTCCATTCCTCATGTTTCTTGGCCCAGGCAAGTCTCTTCCTATTATTGGTGTCCTTTAGTAGTGGGTTCTTTGGAGTAATTCGACCATGAAGGCGTGATTCACGCAGTCTCCTCTGAACAGTTGATGTGGAGATGTGTCTGTTACTTGAGCTGTTCTTGCCATGATATGGACTTGGTCTTTTACCAAATAGGGCTATCTTCTGTATATCACACCTACCTTGTCACAACACAACTGATTGGCTCAAATGTATATAAAAAAGTATGTAGACATTTAACTTGCAAATCCGACATAGGATAATGTCAGCCATCATTATCAAATTTTAACGTCACATAACCAGCAGTATCTACACAAACTTATGGGCTACGACCTAATTAAGTTGTAATGAGTACGCTAACATTAGCTACTCATTCTCACTTTATTTAAAGATAGTTACTTACATAAATCAGCAATAACGTTAGCAAAATGATACCAGAGAGGTCATTATATTCCAGTATCTCTGGCTATACTCACCTCCACCGGTCTTTGCACACCAAACTAGCGTTACTGGTGCAGACTTGGGACCGACGAACTCCAAGCACCTATTCCACATACTAGGGTTCTTCGGCAGAGCATGCATACCATAAAACTTTGGCTGTGGAGGCATGTTCAATCCATATAGAACCCGTAATCATTTGAAAACGTTGGGGTGATGAAACAATTATGCCCCATTCTGATTAAAGAAGCAATACAACTGGCCTTCATTAGACTAGTTGAATATCTGGAGCATCAGCATTTGTAGGTTCGATTACAGGCTAAAAATGGCCAGAAATAAAGATCTTTCTTCTGAAACTCGTCAGTCTATTCTTGTTCTGAGTAATGAAGGCTATTCCATGTGAGAAATTGCCAAGAAACTGAAGATACTCCCTTCACAGTACTTGTACTCAGTACTTGTACTCCCTTCACAGAACAGCGGAAACGGGCTCTAACCAGAATAGAAAGAGGAGTGGGAGGCCCGGTGCACAACTGAGCAAGAGGAGAAGTACATTAGTGTCTAGTTTGAGAAACAGACGCCTCACAAGTCCTTAACTGGCAGATTCATTAAATAGTACCCGCAAAACACCAGTCTCAATGTCAACAGTGAAGAGGCAACTCCGGGATGCTGGCCTTCTAGACAGAGTTGCAAAGAAAAAGCCATATCTCAGAATGGACAATAAAAAGAAAACATTAAGATGGGTGAAAGGACACAGACACTGACTGGACAGAGGAACTCTGCCTCGAAGGCAAGCATCCCGGAGTCGCCTCTTCACTATTGACGTTGAGACTGGTGTTTTGCGGGTACTATTAGCCTTTTAAACTGATAAACTTGGATTATCTAACACAGCGTGCCATTGGAACACAGGAGTGATGGTTGCTGATAATGGGCCTCTTTATGCCTATGTAGATATTCCATTAAAAAATCTGTCGTTTCCAGTTACAATAGTCATTTACAATATAACAATGTCTACACTGTATATCTGATCAATTTGATGTTATTTGAATGGATAAAAAATGATATTTTCTTTCAAAAACAAGGACATTTCTGAGTGACCCCAAACTTTTTAACGGTAGTGTATAAAAAAATAAAATATAATTACTCAAACCACCCGCAGGCCGGATTGGATCCCGTCGCTGGGGAAAATGAACTCAATATACTTGAAAATTACTCAAACCAAATCGAAACTGTGTAGAAATGATAATGGGCCTACATTTATACAGTTTATTGACTGTGTCCAGCTCACTAAAACAACCAGAATGAAAGCTAGACAGTCAGGAAGCATTGAAAATCCCCAAAACAATGGATTCTATTTTCATAAAATGTTGATGTCAAGGAAATATAACACGTTTTCAGTGTGGCCCTCTGGACCTCGCTGAAGACAAAATAAGTTTTAACAACCTATGAAATAACACAATGGAGTCATTTAGTAACTAGGGATGCACTGATGAGACATTTTTGGCTGATACCCATATCCAATATTTTCCTTGCCAAAAATAAATTATACCAATAACCAATATTTTACATTTTAGCGGCCTTTTAAGTATTCTAGTACAGTTAAATAGTTAACACACACACATTGACGCAGGAGTCTAAGGCACTGCATCTCAGTGCAAGAGGCGTCACTACAGTCCCTGGTCCGAATCCAGGCTGTATCACATCTGGTCGTGATTGGGAGTCCCATAGGGCAGTGCATAATTGGCCCTTCGTCGTCTGGGTTTCGCCGGGGTAGGCCGTCATTGTAAATAAGAATTTGTTTTTAAATGACTTGCTTAGTTAAATAAAGGTTCCACGCACACCACACCACACTGACCAAAAAGTTATTTTGTTGGCATTTACGTATGTCCCCATTACCAGTAAAACATAATCAAAACCTATTTCTTTCACTTACTTGCTGTGCTTTTTCGTTGTTCAGTCGTTTCATTCTCAACCAGGATTTCATCATGTCAAGCAGTGAAGTTTCAGCTCTGTCTGTCCGTGGCCTCTCTTCCTCTGTGCGCATTGTCACTGTGTCCGTTTCCTTCTTGTCCAGCTGTGTATGTAACATTTCATGTAAACCATGTTTCTTGTCTGCATCGAAGTAGCGGCCTTGTACTTAGCATCGAGCATAGTGGCAACACCGTAAAGAGACTCAGAGAGAATACCTGTTAAAGAAGTAGCGGCCTTGTACTTAGCATCGAGCATAGTGGCAACACCGTAAAGAGACTCAGAGAGAATACCTGTTAAAGAAGTAGCGGTCCTTGTACTTAGCCTCGAGCATAGTGGCAACACCGTAAAGAGACTCAGAGAGAATACCTGTTAAAGAAGTAGCGGCCTTGCACTTAGCATCGAGCATAGTGGCAACACCGTAAAGAGACTCAGAGAGAATACCTGTTAAAGAAGTAGCGGCCTTGTACTTAGCATCGAGCATAGTGGCAACACCGTAAAGAGACTCAGAGAGAATACCTGTTAAAGAAGTAGCGGCCTTGTACTTAGCATCGAGCATAGTTGCAACACCGTAAAGAGACTCAGAGAGAATACCTGTTAAAGAAGTAGTGGTCCTTGTACTTAGCATCGAGCATGGTGGCAACACCGTAAAGAGACTCAGAGAGAATACCTGTTAAAGAAGTAGGGTCCTTGTACTTAGCATCGAGCATGGTGGCAACACCGTAAAGAGACTCAGAGAGAATACCTGTTAAAGAAGTAGCGGCCTTGTACTTAAGAAATAGCATCGAGCATAGTGGCAACACCGTAAAGAGACTCAGAGAGAATACCTGTTAAAGAAGTAGCGGTCCTTGTACTTAGCATCGAGCATAGTGGCAACACCGTAAAGAGACTCAGAGAGAATACCTGTTAAAGAAGTAGCGGCCTTGTACTTAGCATCGAGCATAGTGGCAACACCGTAAAGAGACTCAGAGAGAATACCTGTTAAAGAAGTAGCGGCCTTGTACTTAGCATCGAGCATAGTGGCAACACCGTAAAGAGACTCAGAGAGAATACCTGTTAAAGAAGTAGCGGCCTTGTACTTAGCATCGAGCATAGTGGCAACACCGTAAAGAGACTCAGAGAGAATACCTGTTAAAGAAGTAGCGGTCCTTGTACTTAGCATCGAGCATAGTGGCAACACCGTAAAGAGACTCAGAGAGAATACCTGTTAAAGAAGTAGCGGCATTGTACTTAGCATCGAGCATAGTGGCAACACCGTAAAGAGACACAGAGAGAATACCTGTTAAAGAAGTAGCGGCCTTGTACTTAGCATCGAGCATAGTGGCAACACCGTAAAGAGACTCAGAGAGAATACCTGTTAAAGAAGTACTTAGCATCGAGCATAGTGGCAACACCGTAAAGAGACTCAGAGAGAATACCACCGAATCGCTTGTTCACAGCCTCGAGTACTTTTGTAAGTTAACCCCACGGTCTGTGTGTCGGCAGTTTTGTTGAGCAGGTGTTTCAATGCCTTGACAGATGGTATCACGTCTGCTGCAGACGCAGTTGATTAGCTTATTTCTCGAGTCAGTTGTTCGAATGGCGCTAGGAGTGTGTTCATGTTCTCAAATGGCAGCAGTGGTATGAAAACCAGCACATTCTTGAGCATGCAATAAGGCTTTCCGAAATCCTTGTGGAACCCACTGTGCTGTCTGACTCAGCATGCTCTCGGGGCTGACATCGCTGGTCCGAATGTCAAGCGTGACGCCCATAGCAAGTAGGATAATAGATTCCACTATCTGACCGTCATTGGATTTTTCTTTGAAGTTGTCTCGCTGAAATGTTCTTACTCTTTCACAACACTCCTCAACTTGAACTTCAAATCACATTTTATTGGTCACGTACACGTGTTTAGCAGATGTTATTGTGGGTGTAGCGAAATGCTTGTGTTTCTAGCACCGACAGTGCAGTGATATCTAACGGTTTCACAGCATATACCCCAAATACACGTACATCTAAGTAAGGAATGGATTACGAATATATATACATGTATGTCAGAGCGGCATTGCACTGAGATACAGTGGCATAGTATATAGTGCAGTATATACATATGAGATGGGTGTATTATTTCATTTTTTTAAATCTTCACTATTATTCTACATTGTCATTTTTTACAGTATTTTATATTCAAACCACCCGCAGGCTGGATTGGACCCCCTCGTATGTTTGACACCCCTAATTTAAGGTTACGGACGACCTAGAATTAGCTTGACCCGAGTTACTGCCTGAGGACACAGACGGCTTCATCAACAATGTTAATGTGTGTTGTGTGAAAAAAATACCCGGTTTGATGAATTAGTAGGTTAATTGCCCAGCCAAGCAGATACAAGTAGTAGAGTCATTTTGGTTGTGAAGTGCATTATCGAAAACCTTTGTACTTGGCTGTCCCCATGTTACAGGCCCTCCCAGTCAACACCACCTCATAAGATGAGGTGGTGTTTATAAGGATTGCCTGCTGCAGTTGTTTGAGAGATGTCCAGTTTGCAGCCGAACATGCAACATAGAAATGACCAGCAAGGGAACTCTCAGCATCACGTAGATATGCCCCCACTGTGAGCTTTCCTATAAATGGAATCAGGTTGGTGAAATTTGACCTGATCGAAGGTCAAAACAGTTTCGAGTTTTCAATTCACCTTCATAATCTAACCTGTTGGAACCAACCTGGTCGCTGCGTTTACCTTTCTATTTCACTTCCGATATCATAATATCATAATATCATAATATTGGAAGTGAAATAGAAAGGTGAATGCAGTGATCAGGTTGGTTCCAACAGGCTAACCATGACAACCATTAATAACGTAATCAGTGCTCTGTGTGTGTGACCGACCAGTATCTTTGAGGGGCCAGGAGCTGATCTGCACTGCCATGCCCATCAATGGGGCACTGGCAAAGGCCTCACCTCTTGCCTGCTCACCAACCATCGTGATGGGGAGACCATAATTAGGTAGATTTAGCCTGACCTGTTCAAACTTCAACGTAGTACCTGTTTGTGTGTCAGATATTACCTATCCTAACTACCGCTGTTAATAGAACAGTGACTGTGTTCACAGAAACATGTATGGAGCCAACACATGGAGGCTTGCAAGTTGATGTGATGTCCAGACTGACAGACGGGCTTGAAACTGATGTCTGTAAATGTAGAGAAACCTGGCACTTGGCATAAAATTCTTACTAGACACAACTTTGACTTGTATTGTGTTTTGTATTATTGAATTGAATGGTATCCGTCAATATGGGGAGGGAGAGGTAGAGTATCTGCATCAGCTGGGAATGACAATGAAAGGTGCACATTGTTATATTAGCTGAACACTGCTACTATTGTATTATGTAAAGGGTTGTTTATTCAGCAATTGCATTCTCATATTACTCTGTGGGCTACTGACCTATTCAAAGCTTCCTCTCACCATCCATCTATCTGCCTGTAGTTATTGAACTCAACGTGCATGAGGTTTGTTAGTTGTGGTTGAGTGGGGGAAAACAGCTGAAATGGTGTCCCTTGAGAGGGCAAAAATGAAATATATGTTAGGAGAAGTTCAATATTATCATAAGGAGACATATATAGGCAGAGGAATTCGAAGAGAGGGAGGAAGATGGTGAGCTTGAGTCGGGGAAAATTTTTGGGAAAAAGGAAGATGGTTTGTCAAAGAAAAATGGTAGAAAGTGTAAGCAGAATGAATCGAATTCCGGATCGAGGTCTGGAGGAGAAATGGAATTGAGGGCGAATTATCGGAGGTAGCAGGTGTGGTGAAATCCTCAGAGGATAAAAATGAGTGTGACATTTTTGTAGAAGGTGGACGCCTGCCTTTTGTGATTTCAAGGTGGGTGAAAACAATTGGGTGCTATGGAATCAGTGAAGGTAAGCTGAAGTGGTTTTGTGTTAATTGGGACAAGAGATGTGACTTGTTTTGCTCTCGAGCAAATTGAAAGGAGTGATCACTGTGGTCACGGTGAAAGTGGAACAACTGAAGGGGAAGATTCCCCGTGTTTGTGATGCTTGTCATTTGGTGTGACACAGAAAGGGTGGCGTGAGTGGTGAAACAGAAGAGTCATTGTCTGTTCTTTTGAGTTTTGATGTTGAGTCCCTGCCCGACAAATTCATGTTAGGATATTTCAGTTATCCCGACGAGCTTATGTGCCAAATACATTACGTTGTTACAGGTGTCAAGCTTATGGGAATGTGGCAGCAGTGTGCAGGAGGGAGGTTCCAAGGTGTGAGAAGTGTGCTGAAGGGAGACAAACGAATGTGTAGCATTGGGGAAAGAAGCGGTATGTGTTAATTGTAGGGGTGCCCGTAGGGTTGGGAATCTGAACTGTCCGCTGCGAGAGAGGCAGGTTGAGGTTACCAGGGTTAGAGTAAGGCAGAGGGTGTCGTATGCTGAAGCAGTGAAGAAAGTTGAAGAAGATGGTTCTAGGGGGAGTCGTGTGTGTGTGTGTGTGTGTGTGTGTGTGTGTGTGTGTGTGTACTAGATCTGTATCAGTACAGATGGAAAGGCCAAAGAGTGATATGTAATTTGGCTATTTAGCATTCAGAGCAATGGTTATCAACTGTACTGCAGGGGTGAAACTTACGTTGCAGAAAATAGAGGTAGTGGTGGCAACTGCAGAGAAATATTTGGGTATACAAGATTTGACATCAGAAGACTTACAGGACAGGGTGTGTTGAGTGGTGGTGTCCCGTCCTTTCAGACTGTTGGCCTGAGGTAGGACTAGATAGGTTTAAATAGTGGAGTAGGGTGGTGGGTTTTTAATGAGTGTAGGGTTAGATGGTAGGGTATTTGTCGATTCACTTTTTCAAGCAAGGCATAAGGGAGTTCTATTTCAGTATAGTTGGTGGCAGCAATGCAACATTTATTGGATGCCAACCGCTATTAAACCTCATCGAAGAAGGGGAAATGGCTGTAGGCACGGTTCTGACAGATAGGTGTGTCTTGGTGGTGACAAGGACACACCCAAGAAACAACCACATCAAGCCACACCTCTAAGCCAACTCATGTTTGGCTTCTGTCATGGCCGCCAGTATTTCTTGAGGAGCAAGCCAAAGAACGAGTCTAAATCAGTGTGTGCACTTCCCATTTAAGTATTCAACACAGAGGTACACTACATGACCAAAAGTAAAAATCGTGGGCGATTATATGGAGTTGGTTCCCCTTTGCTGCTTTAACAGCCTCCACTCTTCTAGGAAGGCTTTCCACTAGATGTTGCTGTGGGGACTTGCTTCCATTTAGCCACGAGCATTAGTGAGGTCGGGCACTGATGTTGGGCGATTAGGCCTGGCTCGCTGTCGGCTTTCCAATTCATCCCAAAGGTGTTCGATGGGGTTCAAATCGAAGTTTGTCACGTGCCCCGAATACAACAGGTGTAGTAGACCTTACAGTGAAATGCTTACTTACAAGCACTAACCAACAGTGCAATTGTTAAGTAAAAAGTAGGCATTAGGTAAACAATAGATAAGTAAAGAAATACAAAATAAAAAGAACAGTAAAATGACAGTGAAAATAACAGTAGCGAGGCTATATACAGGTGGTACAGAGTCAATGTGCGGGGGGGGCACCGGTTAGTCGGGCTAATTGGGGTAAAATGTACATGTAGGTATAGTTAAAGTGGCTATGCATAGACGATAAACAGTGAGTAGCAGCAGTGTAAAAGAGGGGGTTGGCAGGTGGCGGGACACCTGTTCAGGAGTCTTATGGTTGAGGTTAGGGCTCTGTGCAGGCTAGTCAAGTTCTTCCACCAATCTCGACAAATCATTTCTGTATGGACCTTGCTTTATGCATGGGGATCATTGTTCTGCTGAAACAGGAAAGATCCTTCCCCAAACTGTTGCCACAAAGATGGAAGCACAGAATCATCTAGAATGTTATTGTATGCTGTAGCGTTAAGATTTCCCTTCACTGGAACTAAGGGGCCTAGCCTGAACCATGAAAAACAGCCCCAGACCGTTATCCCTCCACCAAACTTTACAGTTGGCACTATGCACTCAGGCAGGTAGCGTTGTCCTGGCATCTGCCAAACCCAGATTTATCTGTCAGACCTCAAGATGGTGAATTGGGATTCATCACTCCAGTGAACACGTTTCCACTGCTCCAGAGTCCAATGGCGGCTAGCTTTACACCACTCCAGCTGACGTGGTGATCTTAGGCTTGTGTGCAGCTGCTCAGCCTTGGAAACCCATTTAATGAAGCTCCCAAAAAAACAATTATTGTGCTTGCGGCTGTTTTCCGGCTGAGCCGTTGTTGCTCTTAGACGTTGTCACTTCACAATAATGTCACTTACAGTAGACCGGGGCATCTTTAGCTGGGCAGAAAGTTTATGAACTGACTTGTTGGAAACCTATGACAGTGCCATGTTGAAAGTCACTGAGCTCTTCAGTAAGGCCATTCTATTGCCAATGTTTGTCTATGGAGATTGAATGGCTGTGTGCTCAATTTTATGCACCTATCAGCAACGGGTGTGGCTGAAATAGCTGAATCCACTCATTTGAAGGGATGTCTTCATACATTTGTATGTAGTGTATTTGGTGACATTCAATAGCACTTGTTGTCAACATGTCTCCAATCTTATCAACTCCTCCTCATAGCAAGCACGGGCAGAGAGGCAAGTCTAACCTCAAGTTCCGATCCTTTTTTTTTTAATGACTGCTGCAATCCTGCAACACACTGAGTAGAGCATACTTGTCATAAAAATGTAATTTTATCCCTGTAGCTGATATTCTGTTCTTGGCTCTTGATGCCTCGGTGTGGTAATTTGGCTGTAAACCCGAGTGAGGTAACAGTAATTTGAAAACTATTTTTTAACACATAAACCACAGTTCTCACTGAAGTACTTTTTCTTTGTGCCTTTCTGCACACAAGTGTAAATAGAAACATGTTTTTCCCACAATAGTGGCAGCAGGAAATTACCCCATAGGTATTAGTTGTGCTCTTGACTTGCATTTTTGCAGCTGCATAATATGTTTTAATGACATCATAAACACAGGTCCAATCTCACACTGCTGGGTAAGTACTGCTGGGTTGTTGCTGCTGTGTAATGTGCTGCTCCTTTGTAAAAACAAGGATTTACAATGTCTCCCTCTTTACCTCCATGGTAGTAAAAGTGTTATTTTGTCAGGGGATGTTTGAAACATTTGGAAGCTGTCAGAGTTCAGGAGAGGTAAAGCTTGACCCTGACCTCTTGTGACCTTCCCACCACTCACTCTGGATATCCTGTCCGGCAGGGGGACAAATCCTTCATCACTCCATTTCCCTCCCTAGTCCCCAGTGTCCCACTCACAGCACCCAGGCCCCATAGCCCCTCCATCTCCCCCAGGGCCTGGCTGGCTGTACCCCTACCACTGGCTGCACCCCTATTCCTAGCTGTAGCCTACCACTGGCTGCACCCCTATTCCTAGCTGTAGCCTACCACTGGCTGCAGCCCCTATTCCTAGCTGTAGCCTACCACTGGCTGCGCCCCTATTCCTAGCTGTAGCCTACCACTGGCTGCACCCCTATTCCTAGCTGTAGCCTACCACTGGCTGCACCCCTATTCCTAGCTGTAGCCTACCACTGGCTGCACCCCTATTCCTAGCTGTAGCCTACCACTGGCTGCACCCCTATTCCTAGCTGTAGCCTACCACTGGCTGCACCCCTATTCCTAGTTGTAGCCTACCACTGGCTGAACCCCTATTCCTAGCTGTAGCCTACCACTGGCAGCACCCCTATTCCTAGCTGTAGCCTACCACTGGCTGCACCCCTATTCCTAGCTGTAGCCTACCACTGGCTGCACCCCTATTCCTAGTTGTAGCCTACCACTGGCTGAACCCCTATTCCTAGCTGTAGCCTACCACTGGCTGCACCCCTATTCCTAGCTGTAGCCTACCACTGGCTGAACCCCTATTCCTAGCTGTAGCCTACCACTGGCTGCACCCCTATTCCTAGCTGTAGCCTACCACTGGCTGCACCCCTATTCCTAGTTGTAGCCTACCACTGGCTGAACCCCTATTCCTAGCTGTAGCCTACCACTGGCAGCACCCCTATTCCTAGCTGTAGCCTACCACTGGCAGCGCCCCTGGCTGTAGCCTTGGTGGTCCCTTTGTCTGCAGGAATACAGTCCCCTGGTGTGTAACCCTGTTGTTTTAAGGCCAGGCCTCACGGAGCCAACATTGTTAATGCTCAGCACTACTAGTGCCTCGCTTGGGAATTCTGCTGGAAAAGACTGAAGCTCTCCCTCGACAGTTCTGGGTCACATACCATACCAATACAAGAGGCAACGGAAGTCTACCAGACCCACTGAAACAGAAATGGAAGAGCAGTCATGTATAGTTCGATACTAGGCAGATTAGTCTATTTGGCTTGCATGACCTTGCTGTTCTATATATGCCCTGTGTAAATGTTGACTCTAAACAACCACACATGGTAGGAGAGAGAGAGGCATTCTATTCTATGACTATGAGACTGTGGATTCTGGTCAGACGGGAGGCGAGTGCGGTCTGACAGTCGGTCAGTGAGTTAGGGCTGAAGGTTTTCTAGAGGGCCTGGTGGAGCAGCTCCAGCCCCAGACCTTTTGTTCTTTGTTTGCAGGCGGTGAGGTACATGTGTTGTAGTTTAGCCCACGCCTCCCTCACCTAAATGGATAATTGTATCGAAATTATACTGGCAGGCCCAGCTCTAGAATGCTGTACGAGACGGACGGACAGCAGGGGGGGCAGGCAGGCTGGGGCGGGGGGTTCAGCCTGCTGCGGCCTCAGTGGAGTTTGTCAGAAATGCAGGCACACTTTGGGTTGTGCCATGTTAAAGGAAAAAAGGGGGGTTAGTTGCCAGGAGTCACAGCCACCAGTGTTAATAAATTACTCTGTGTGGTTCAAACTGAACACACCCTCCACCAGTTTCCTCCCTCCACCTAACTGACCATACTCCTGGAAATAGAGTGACTCAACAATTACCACCACAAACCCCTATCCGTTGCCTTTTAAATCCACGTCTTTTCTCTCTTTTCCCTCTCTGTTCTTTCCAAGCCAGGCAATATTTGGAGCGAGAATGATTTACACATATTTTTCCAGGCAGCTCCCTGTTTCTTGTCTCTCTTAACGGCCCGTGAACTATCGGTGAGGTAAGATTTGTGAGTTGTTAACATGTTGAGAGATAAAAAGCTCTTGACAGTGAGTAGTGGTTTCAGTGATACAGTTGAAACTGGAGGCGTTACATTAACTCATCCGAACAGTGAAATATGCGTGTGAGGGATTGAGTCGCCCCTTTGATCATGTTTCCACCGACGTGACAATGATCTAATTTCTAATTGTGATTACTGCTCGTGTAACACCGAACCCCACGACAACCCGACCCACCCGGGCCTCCTAGAACATGTTTGTTTTTTTCCTCATTCATTGTAGGGAAGTTGAGGCAAGTTCAAAGCACAAACACATATGGACACAAATGAATCCATGCTTGTGAGTAGTGGAAGAAAGGCCTTGTGTTGGGGGGGAAAAAAGGGGAAAGATTAAAGGATGTTTGATGAAATTGAAACCATTCGGTCTCATATGAAATTAAGCTGAACAAAGAGAGAGACAGAGAAAGAGTTCTCCGTTGTAAATAAGTGTGGGCATCAGGACAAGCAGTGAGGAAGTCAGTTCTGTCTAGACTTTGAGACCTAGGGCAAGGGCAAATGCCATAGGGAGGTGAGGGTTAAAGATAGTGCCAGGATATGGGTGAGGTTTAGGTTAAGTATGTAAATACGTTAAAGGTTAATAGTAAGGCTAGGAGAGGGTTTGGCTGAGAGCCAGAAGGGTTCATGGTCAAGGTTAACATTAGTATTGGTCAAAACAATACCACATTTTAATTGCAATTGGCAATACAAGGAATTTTCATTGTGCAATTCTTTAAAAAGATCAGCTTTAATATTGCAGATTGTGGCTTCTATCAATGTAATTGTCTGCATCATTTCCAATCTCTCATATATAATATTTGAAATATATATATTTTTAAAATATATTTTCCTTCTTTATTATTGTCCACTAACCCTACTAACCCGTGGTGACAGGTAGCCTGTGGTTAGAGCGTTGGACTAGTAACCAAAAGGTTGCAAGATCAAATCCCTGAGCGAACAAGGAAAATATCTGTCATTCTGCCCCTGAACAAGGCAGTTAACCCACTGTTCCTAGACCATCATTGAAAATAAAAATTTGTTCTTAACTGAATTGCCCAGTTAAATATAAAAAAAATATTTTTTAACTCCCCTTATTGGAGTGATCAAACAATAATTAGGCTTATACATACTACATACATTTCACAGAAAATATATTTAACATTAGTTATCTTTTTGTTTGTTTTATAGTCCCAGTCTTCAGATTCCCTCCAATCTATCTCTGAAGACCACCCAGTTTTAATTTCTAGCTGCCATACATTTTCCCACTGTGCTGTGATGTTTCACAAAAATTCTCAACCTTTCTATTCTCATAGTTCCTACAGATTGTAAATTGAAGATAAATAACTTTGCTTGGTGTATTAGATTATTGATCGATTGACTATGATTTATCAAATCACCCAGCAGTGCTATATGGAGAGTTGGCTCCAAGTAAATGTTGAATTTTTCTGAACCTGCCAAAAACAAGCTACATATGGGCAGTACCAAAACAAGTGAGCTGGGATGGTTGTATCCCCCATATATATATAACATTCTATTGGTTGCAATAATTTTTTATAATTTAAATTGAAAAACTCTTACGTTTTGAATCCCGCATCGTTTTGTGAATCAGTTCGTAAGCCATGTGCCATGGAATCGTTACTAGAGGTCGGCCGATTATGGTTTTTCAACGCCGAAACCGATTATTGGAGGACCAAAAAAAGCAGATACTGATTCATCTGACAATTTGTTTTATGTATTTATTTGAAATAATGACAATTACAACAACACTGAATGAACACTTATTTTAACTTAATATCAATCAATAAAATCAATTTAGCCTCAAATAAATAATGAAACATGTTCAATTTGGTTTAAATAATGCATACAACAAAGTGTTGAAGAAGAAAGTAAAAGTGCAATATGTGCCATATAAGAAAGCTAACGTTTAAGTTCCTTGCTCAGAACATGAGAACATATGAAAGCTGGTGGTTCCTTTTAACATGAGTCTTCAATATTCCCAGGTAAGACGTTTTAGGTTGTAGTTATTATAGGAGTTATAGGACTATTTCTCTCTATACCATTTGTATTTCATTAACCTTTGACTATTGGATGTTATTATAGGCACTTTAGTATTGCCAGTGTAACAGTATAGCTTCCATCCCTCTCCTCGCTCCTACCTGGGCTCGAACCAGGAACACAACGACAACAGCCACCCACGAAGCAGCGTTACCCATGCAGAGCAAGGGAAACAACTACTCCAAGTCTCAGAGCGAGTGACATTTCAAACGCTATTAGTGCACACCCCGCTAACTAGCTAGCCATTTCACATCGATTACAAGAGCCTAATCTCGGGAGTTGATAGGCTTGAAGTCATAAACAACTGCTGGCAAATGCACGAAAGTGCTGTTTGAATGACAAGCCTGCTGGTGCCTGCCATCACTCAGTCAGACTGCTCTATCAAATCATAGACTTAGTTATAACATGATGACACACAGAAATACGAGCCTTTGGTCATTAATATGGTCGAATCCGGAAACTATCATCTCGAAAACAAGACGTTTATTCTTTCAGTGAAATACGGAACCGTTCCGTATTTTATCTAACGGGTGGCATCCATAAGTCTAAATATTCCTGTTACATTGCACAACCTTCAATGTTATGTCATAATTACGTAAAATTCTGGCAAATTAGGTGGCCCAAACTGTTGCATATACACTGACTCTGCGTGCAATGAACGCAAGAGAAGTGACACAATTTCACCTGGTTAATATTGCTTGCTAACCTGGATTTCTTTAAGCTAAATATGCAGGTTTAAAAATATATACTTCTGTGTTGTCATGCAGGTGATAGAGGACCCAAAAGCGACTTAACAGAAACAGAGTTTATTCAAGTCCAAACAGGGAATAACAGAAATCCTCTAGTCTGTAGAGGGGAATTACAAGAGAAGCGGCCACAGACTGCAGGTCGCTTCGGGTAGGCGCAGGCCGTAGTAGACAGAGACACCTGCTCACACGCAGCATCTGATGAAGGCAAAAAACACGACAGGACAGGGCGAAACACAATCACAGCATGGTGAATACAAAACAAGGAACCGACGGGACAGGAACGGAACACAAAGGAATAAATAGGGACTCTAATCAGGGGAAAGGATCGGGAACAGGTGTGGGAAGACTAAATGATGATTAGGGGAATAGGAACAGCTGGGAGCAGGAACGGAACGATAGAGAGAAGAGAGAGCGAGAGAGTGAGAGGGGAGGGGGAGAGAGAGGGATAGAAAGAGGGAAAGAACCCAATAAGACCAGCAGAGGGAAACGAACAGAATGGGGAGCACAGGGACAAGACATGATAATAAATGACAAACATGACAGTACCCCCACTCACCGAGCGCCTCCTGGCGCACTCGAGGAGGAATCCTGGCGGCAACGGAGGAAATCATCGATGAGTGAACGGTCCAGCACGTCCCGAGACGGAACCCAACTCCTCTCCTCAGGACCGTAACCCTCCCAATCCACAAGGTATTGGTGACCCCGTCCCGAGAACGCATGTCCATGATCTTATGTACCTTGTAAATAGGTGCGCTCTCGACAAGGACGGGAGGGGGGAGGGAAGACGAACGGGGTGCGAAGAAAGGGCTTAACACAGGAGACATGGAAGACAGGATGGACGCGACGAAGATGTCGCGGAAGAAGCAGTCGCACAGCGACAGGGACTGACGACCTGGGAGACACGGAACGGACCAATGAACCGCGGAGTCAACTTACGAGAAGCTGTCGTAAGAGGAAGGTTGCGAGTGGAAAGCCACACTCTCTGGCCGCAACAATACCTTGGACTCTTAATCCTGCGTTTATTGGCGGCTCTCACAGTCTTCCCGCAGACAAAGGCAGACCGGTAATGAAGTCTAAGGCGATGTGAGACCATGGTCGAGAAGGAATGGGGAGCGGTCTGAGACGACCGGCAGGAGGAGAGTTACCCGACTTAGTCTGCGCGCAGTCCGAACAAGCAGCCACGAAACGGCGCGTGTCACGCTCCTGAGTCGGCCACCAAAAGCGCTGGCGAATAGACGCAAGAGTGCCTCCAACACCGGGATGACCAGCTAACTTGGCAGAGTGAGCCCACTGAAGAACAGCCAGACGAGTGGAAACAGGAACGAAAAGGAGGTTACTAGGACAAGCGCGCGCGACGCAGTGTGCGTGAGTGCTTGCTTAACCTGTCTTTCAATTCCCCAGACTGTTAACCCGACAACACGCCCATAAGGAAGAATCCCTCGGGATCAGTAGAAGCCACAGAAGAACTAAACAGACGGGATAAGGCATCAGGCTTGGTGTTCTTGCTACCCGGACGGTAAGAAATCACAAACTCGAAACGAGCGAAAAACAACGCCCAACGAGCTTGACGGGCATTAAGTCGTTTGGCAGAACGGATGTACTCAAGGTTCTTATGGTCTGTCCAAACGACAAAAGGAACGGTCGCCCCCTCCAACCACTGTCGCCATTCGCCTAGGGCTAAGCGGATGGCGAGCAGTTCACGGTTACCCACATCATAGTTGCGCTCAGATGGCGACAGGCGATGAGAAAAATAAGCGCAAGGATGAACCTTATCGTCAGACTGGAAGCGCTGGGATAGAATGGCTCCCACGCCTACCTCTGAAGCGTCAACCTCGACAATGAATTGTCTAGTGACGTCAGGAGTAACGAGGATAGGAGCGGACGTAAAACGTTCTTTTAGAAGATCAAAAGCTCCCTGGGTGGAACCGGACCACTTAAAACACGTCTTGACAGAAGTAAGAGCTGTGAGAGGGGCAGCAACTTGACCGAAATTACGAATGAAACGCCGATAGAAATTAGCGAAACCTAAAAAGCGCTGCAACTCGACACGTGACCTTGGAACGGGCCAATCACTGACAGCTTGGACCTTAGCGGAATCCATCTGAATGCCTTCAGCGGAAATAACGGAACCGAGAAAAGTAACGGAGGAGACATGAAAAGAGCACTTCTCAGCCTTTACGTAGAGACAATTCTCTAAAAGGCGCTGTAGAACACGTCGAACGTGCTGAACATGAATCTCGAGTGACGGAGAAAAAATCAGGATATCGTCAAGATAGACAAAAACAAAGATGTTCAGCATGTCTCTCAGAACATCATTAACTAATGCCTGAAAAACAGCTGGCGCATTGGCGAGACCGAACGGCAGAACCCGGTACTCAAAATGCCCTAACGGAGTGTTAAACGCCGTTTTCCACTCGTCCCCCTCTCTGATGCGCACGAGATGGTAAGCGTTACGAAGGTCCAACTTAGTAAAGCACCTGGCTCCCTGCAGAATCTCGAAGGCTGATGACATAAGGGAAGCGGATAACGATTCTTAACCGTTATGTCATTCAGCCCTCGATAATCACGCAGGGGCGCAGAGTACCGTCCTTCTTCTTAACAAAAAGAACCCCGCCCCGGCCGGAGAGGAAGAAGGCACTATGGTACCGGCGTCAAGAGACACAGACAAATAATCCTCGAGAGTCTTACGTTCGGGAGCCGACAGAGAGTATAGTCTACCTCGAGGAGGAGTGGTCCCCGGAAGGAGATCAATACTACAATCATACGACCGGTGAGGAGGAAGGGAGTTGGCTCGGGACCGACTGAAGACCGTGCGCAGATCATGATATTCCTCCGGCACTCCTGTCAAATCGCCAGGTTCCTCCTGAGAAGTAGGGACAGAAGAAACGGGAGGGATGGCAGACATTAAACACTTCACATGACAAGAAACGTTCCAGGATAGGATAGAATTACTAGACCAATTAATAGAAGGATTATGACATACTAGCCAGGGATGACCCAAAACAACAGGTGTAAACGGTGAACGGAAAATCAAAAAAGAAATAGTCTCACTGTGGTTACCAGATACTGTGAGAGTTAAAGGTAGTGTCTCAAATTTGATACTGGGAAGATGACTACCATCTAAGGCAAACATGGGCGTAGGCTTGTCTAACGGTCTGAAAGGAATGTTATGTTTCCGAACCCATGCTTCGTCCATGAAACAACCCTCAGCCCCAGAGTCAATCAAGGCACTGCATGTAGCACCCGAACCGGTCCAGCGTAGATGGACCGACATAGTAGTACAAGATCTAGATGAAGAGACCTGAGTAGTAGCGCTCACCAGTAGCCCTCCGCTTACTGATGGGCTCTGGCCTCTTACTGGACATGAATTAACAAAATGTCCAGCAACTCCGCAATAGAGGCACAGGCGGTTGGTGATCCTCCGTTCCCTCTCCTTAGTCGAGATGCGAATCCCTCCCAGCTGCATGGGCTCAGTCTCAAAGCCAGAGGAGGGAGATGGTTGCGATGCGGAGCAGGGAAACACCGTTGATGCGAGCTCTCTTCCACGAGCCCGGTGACGAAGATCTACCCGTCGTTCTATGCGGATGGCGAGAGCAATCAAAGAGTCCACATCTGAAGGAACCTCCCGGGAGAGAATCTCATCCTTAACCACTGCGTGGAGTCCCTCCAGAAAACGAGCGAGCAGCGCCGGCTCGTTCCACTCACTAGAGGCAGCAAGAGTGCGAAACTCAATAGAATAATCCGTTATGGACCGTTCACCTTGGCATAAGGAAGCCAGGGCCCTAGAAGCCTCCCTACCAAAAACTGAACGGTCAAAAACCCGAATCATCTCCTCTTTAAAGTTCTGGAACTTGTTAGAGCAATCAGCCCTTGCCTCCCAGATAGCTGTGCCCCATTCTCGAGCCCGGCCAGTAAGGAGTGAAATGACGTAAGCAACCCGAGCTCTCTCTCTAGAGTATGTGTTGGGTTGGAGAGAGAACACAATCTCACACTGTGTGAGAAAGGAGCGGCACTCAGTGGGCTGCCCGGAGTAGCAAGGTGGGTTATTAACCCTAGGTTCTGGAGGCTCGGCAGGCCAGGAAGTAACAGGTGGCACGAGACGTAGACTCTGGAACTGTCCAGAGAGGTCGGAAACCTGAGCGGCCAGGTTCTCCACGGCATGGCGAGCAGCAGACAATTCCTGCTCGTGTCTGCCGAGCATGGCTCCTTGGATCTTGACGGCAGTGTAACGAGCGTCTAAAGTCGCTGGGTCCATTCCTTGGTCGGTTCCTTCTGTCATGCAGGTGATAGAGGACCCAAAAGCGACTTAACAGAAACAGAGTTTATTCAAGTCCAAACAGGGAATAACAGAAATCCTCTAGTCTGTAGAGGGAATTACAAGAGAAGCGGCCACAGACTGCAGGTCGCCGGGTAGGCGCAGGCCGTAGTAGACAGAGACACCTGCTCACACGCAGCATCTGATGAAGGCAAAAAACACGACAGGACAGGGCGAAACACAATCACAGCATGGTGAATACAAAACAAGGAACCGACGGGACAGGAACGGAACACAAAGGAATAAATAGGGACTCTAATCAGGGGAAAGGATCGGGAACAGGTGTGGGAAGACTAAATGATGATTAGGGGAATAGGAACAGCTGGGAGCAGGAACGGAACGATAGAGAGAAGAGAGAGCGAGAGAGTGAGAGGGGGAGGGGGAGAGAGAGGGATAGAAAGAGGGAAAGAACCCAATAAGACCAGCAGAGGGAAACGAACAGAATGGGGAGCACAGGGACAAGACATGATAATAAATGACAAACATGACATGTGTATTGATTTTAAGAAAGTCATTGATGTTTATGGTTAGGTACACATTGGAGCAATGATACGCACCGCATCAATTATATGCAACGCAGGATACGCTAGATAAACTAGTAATTTCATCAACCATGTGTAGTTAACTAGTGATTATGATTGATTGATTTGATTGATTTTTATAAGATAAGTTTAATGCTAGCTAGCAACTTACCTTGGTTTACTGCATTCGTGTAACAGGCAGTCTCCTCGAGGAGTGCAATGAGAGGCAGGTGGTTAGAGCGTTGGACTTAACTGTAAGGTTGCAAGATTGAATCCCCCCGAGCTGACAATTCTGTCATTCTGCCCCTGAGCGAGGCAGTTAACCCACCGTTCCTAGGCCATCATTGAAAACAAGAATATGTTCTTAACTGACTTGCCTAGTTCAATAAAGATTAAATAAAGGTGTAAAAAAATTATTATAATAAATAATTGTCCAAATCGGTATCCAAAAATACCGATTTACGATTGTTATGAAAACTTGACATTGGCCCTAATTTATCGGCCATTCCGATTAATCGATCGACCTCTAAACAGTACATCGAAAATCTCCTCCCAACTATTTTGCAACCTGTACTGTGCAACTGTCATTTTTTGAGTCCTTAAAAGAAACTGGTAAACTTTTTTATTTATCACAATTTTCTTTATTTCTTTAGCCAATTTTGGTCTTTAATGCAGAGCCTCTTTCCACTTGCCTCCTCTATCTTTGCGGTAACGTATAATATTTGTTGAAATATTTGTTCTGTCTTTTCTGGTGGATTAAATTGAAATTGCAACCAGCTTTCTATTGCTTGTTTTTTTTCTCAATTTGAAGTTTTATTAAAAATAAATAAAAAATAAAAATAAAAATACAATTAAAATTAATGATAAAGTCAAATAAAAGCATTTATTTTTCTTAATCTATATATTTTCCTTGGTACATATATATACCTACATACATACATATGCACATATACATACATACACACACACACACATACGCACACGTACTCAAAAACTAAATTAAAATAAAAACACACAAAAAACAACAACATATAACACTTGCAGCAGCACCATCAAGGTTCTTATCAGCTATTTCAAGCATTCGCTGAGACGACGGGCCAATAATTCGTTTTTAGGTTTTACAGTACCTTACACAAAATGTATCTGCGCATTTCCCTAGTCACCCCGTTCACTCTGTCCAGTTTGAAATATAGTTGAATAGTGGGGACCAGAGTCTATCAAACTTGGGCTGTCTCTTGTGGAGGTCATAAGTGAGCTTTTCAAGAGGAAGAAAGTCAACAATCTGGTCAATCCACATTTTAAGTGTAGGGGGGGTATTAGAGGCCCACAATAGAAGAATACATTTCTTAGCAAAGTATGTAATAGTCATAAGCAAATTTTCTCTGTCAGTATCAAGAACAAAGTCCTGCTGGGCATTAAGAAGATAGATACACGGGGTCATATCAAACTGTACCTCTAGTATTTTCTGTGCAGCAGTATGTACAGATTGCCAGAATCTGGCAATCTCCCTACAGCTCCAAAATACATGCATATAGGTTCCACATTCAGAGGTACATCTTTTACAGTTAGGAGACATATCTGTTTTCATTCTATGGAGTCTCAAAGGAGTATAATAAAATTTGTACAAAAATTTGTAATTAGATTCTTTCATTTTTACACTGGTAGAGGAGCAGTATACCCTGTCGCAAACCTCCGCCCATAACTCATCACTAATAGTCAGACCAAGGTCCTTTTCTATTGCTTGTTTTAAAAATGGCAATGTTTTCGAGATTATTTCATTTTTAAGTAACCGAAAGTGAGAGGTTGTAATCTGAATGAATGGGAAAAGGCCATTTTTTAACCCTGGGTGAACCATTCTTACTAATCTACTAGAGAACCAGTTCGGATTTAAGTATATATTTTTGTATGATTGAAGCCTTTAGTGAGAGTTCCAATGCTTTAATATTTAATCATTTCTGCCCTCCAAATTCATATTCATCATAAAAACAGGCTCATTTAATTTTGTTTGCCTTGCCTTTCCAAATAAAGTGGAATATTTTTTGCTCATATAATTTTTTTAAAACAAGTCGTTAAGTGTAGGCGGGGCCATGAGTAAATAAACAGGGATATGACAAAATAATGAATCATGGTGATTTTTCCACAAATAGATCGGTGTTGTCCTTTCCATGGTAGAACAATCTTATTTTATTTGGCTAACTTTATATTAAAATGTATTGTAGTGAGATCATTTCTTTCTTTCAGAATATGAATGCCGAGTATGTCCACTTCACCGTCGGACCATTTAATTGATAAATGGTGCACGATAATGTAAAAATTACTTCTTATTTTTTTAGATCCAGTACGATACGTAATATGGTGCACTTATCATTGTGCGACCATAAATATGCTCTCTGTACCAAAGACACTCTTACACTCTTATGTTTTCATTTAATGTTAGTGAGAACAGCTCAGAACAGATGCTGTCCAGATCCATAATAATTCTACTTACAAGTGTAGCGTTTCAGCTTAAAGTCAACATTACTCCAATATAACCCCTCACTTTGAGACCCCTGTCCCACAATCTCTAACCAGTGGGCTTTAAGCCTCCCCCACACACCCCAGGCCCTGGGTGGCTAGCTAGGCCCTCCATGACCCAACAGAATCCTGCCAGCCTCTGCTTCTCTACTGTCAGATCCAAGGGTTTGATCCAAGGGTTTAATTAAACTGGAAGGATGCAAATTAGCCACCTTGACAAGGGTCGCCACATTAAAGCAGCTTTCATCCAGATTTTCATGGTGGTTGACTCACTGGGGGCCTGGGCTGGGACCTTAACAGGCAGGATGCACCGGGGCTCGCCCCTTCTCCCCCTCCATGCCACCTCGCCCCTCAGCCAGGCACAACAGAGAAGAAAAGAAAAGGCACATTAGGTGGGTAATTTCCTATGGAGTCGCCATGCGCCTACTGCTGCAAAATGCTTATAGCTCTATAAAAGATACCAGGAGACTTCTAATTAGCCTTTCCTCTCATGCTGTGTGGAGGGACGCTGACGACGCTTTCTAATTTGCCTGACTGCCGTCCTGCATGCCTCTCTAACTCTCTGGTTTCAATTGACGTGAGCCAGACCAGACACTCAATCAGATGAGTCCTGCTGGATATAGGTATCGGCACCTAAATACTGTATGTCAATTTCACGTTGAAAGAAACATGGCTCAATGAGATTTGTAATTGAGTCTTGATAATTGATGAACTTGAGAGTATTCAGACCCCTTACCTTTTCCACCTTTTGTTACGGTAAAGCCTTTTTCTAAAATGGATTCAATTGTTGTTGTTTTCTCCTCTAAAGTCTACGCAGAATACCCCATAAATGATAAAAGCAGAAACAGGTTTTTAGAAATGTTTGCCCATTTATAAAAAATGTAAATGTGGAATATTCAGACCCTTTACTCAGTACTTTGTCGAAGCACCTTTAATTACAGCCTCGAGTCTTCTTGGGTATGACGCTACAAGCTTGGCACACCTGTATTTGGGGAATTTCTCCCATTCTTCTCTGCAGATCCTCTCAAGCTCTGTCAGGTTGGATGGGGAGCGTCACTGTACAGCTATTTTCAGGTCTCTCTAGAGATGTTCGATCGGATTCAAGTCCGGGCTCTGGGTGGGCCACTAAAGGACATTCAGAGACTTGTCCCAAAGCAACTCCGGCGTTGTCTTGGCCATGTGCTTAGGGTCGTTGTCCTGTTGGAAGTTGAACCTTCACCCCAGTCTGAGGTCCTGAGTGCTATAAAGCAGGGAGGATCTCATCAAGGATCTCTCTGTACTTTGCTCCGTACATCTTTCCCTCGATCCTGACGAGTCTCCCAGTCCCTGCTTCTGAAAAACATCACCACAGCATGATGCTGCCACCACCATGAGGATGGTAAGGATGGTGCCAGGTTTCCTCCACACGTTACGCTTGGCATTCAGGCAAAAGAGTTCAATCTTGGTTTCATCAGACCAGAGAATCTTGTTTGTCATGGTCTGAGAGTCTTTAGATGCCTTTTGGTAAACTTCAAGCAGGCTGTCATGTGCTTTTTTACTGCGGAGTGGCTTTTATCTGGCCACTCCACCATAAAGGCCTGGTTGGTGGAGTGCTGCAGAGAGGGTTGTCCTTCTGGAAGGTTCTCCCATCTCCACAGAGGAACTCTAGAGCTCTGTCAGAGTGACCATCGGGTTCTTGGTCACCTCCCTGACCAAGGCCCTTCTTGTCATGCAGGTGAAAGAGGACCCAAAAGCGACTTAACAGAAACAGAGTTTATTTAAGTCCAAACAGGGAATAACAGAAATCCTCTAGACTTGTAGAGGGGAAATAACTGGAGAAGCGGCCACAGACTGCAGGTCGCTTCGGGTAGGCGCAGGCCGTAGTCGACAGAGACACCTGCTCACACGCAGCATCTGATGAAGGCAAAAAAACACGACAGGACAGGGCGATACACAATCACAGCAAAAACACGACAGGACAGGGCGAAACGCAATCACAGCATGGTGAATACAATACAAGGAACCGACGGGACAGGAACGGATCACAAAGGAATAAATAGGGACTCTAATCAGGGGAAAGGATCGGGAACAGGTGTGGGAAGACTAAATGATGATTAGGGGAATAGGAACAGCTGGGAGCAGGAACGGAACGATAGAGAGAAGAGAGAGCGAGAGAGTGAGAGAGGGAGGGGGAGAGAGAGGGATAGAAGGAGGGAAAGAACCAAATAAGACCAGCAGAGGGAAATGAATAGCATGGGGAGCACAGGGACAAGACATGATAATAAATGACAAACATGACAGTACCCCCCCACTCACCGAGCGCCTCCTGGCGCACTCGAGGAGGAATCCTGGCGGCAACGGAGGAAATCATAGATCAAACGGTCCAGCACGTCCCGAGAAAGAACCCAACTCCTCTCCTCAGGACCGTAACGAAAAACGATAAAAAGGGAAACTAGGGTACTACTCTAAAAAAAAAATGAGAACTAGGGACAGACTGAGACACAGCAAGGGCAGGGACAAGAACAGGAGAGAAGCGATGGCAGGGAACAGACTGAGACCCAGCAAGACCAGGAGCAGAAGCAGAAAAAAAATTACCAGACTTCTTCTGCGCGCAGTCTGAACACGCAGCCACGAAACGGCGCGTGTCACGCTCCTGAGTCGGCCACCAAAAGCGCTGGCGAATAGACGTAAGAGTGCCTCGAACACCGGGATGACCAGCTAACTTGGCAGAGTGAGCCCACTGAAGAACAGCCAGACGAGTGGAAACAGGAACGAAAAGGAGGTTACTAGGACAAGCGCGCGGCGACGCAGTGTGCGTGAGTGCTTGCTTAACCTGTCTTTCAATTCCCCAGACTGTCAACCCGACAACACGCCCATAAGGAAGAATCCCCTCGAGATCAGTAGAAGCCTCAGAAGAACTAAACAGACGGGATAAGGCATCAGGCTTGGTGTTCTTGCTACCCGGACGGTAAGAAATCACAAACTCGAAACGAGCGAAAAACAACGCCCAACGAGCTTGACGGGCATTAAGTCGTTTGGCAGAACGGATGTACTCAAGGTTCTTATGGTCTGTCCAAACGACAAAAGAACGGTCGCCCCTCCAACCACTGTCGCCATTCGCCTAGGGCTAAGCGGATGGCGAGCAGTTCACGGTTACCCACATCATAGTTGCGCTCAGATGGCGACAGGCGATGAGAAAAATAAGCGCAAGGATGAACCTTATCGTCAGACTGGAAGCGCTGGGATAGAATGGCTCCCACGCCTACCTCTGAAGCGTCAACCTCGACAATGAATTGTCTAGTGACGTCAGGAGTAACGAGGATAGGAGCGGACGTAAACGTTCTTTTAGAAGATCAAAAGCTCCCTGGGCGGAACCGGACCACTTAAAACACGTCTTGACAGAAGTAAGAGCTGTGAGAGGGGCAGCAACTTGACCGAAATTACGAATGAAACGCCGATAGAAATTAGCGAAACCTAAAAAAGCGCTGCAACTCGACACGTGACCTTGGAACGGGCCAATCACTGACAGCTTGGACCTTAGCGGAATCCATCTGAATGCCTTCAGCGGAAATAACGGAACCGAGAAAAGTAACGGAGGAGACATGAAAAGAGCACTTCTCAGCCTTTACGTAGAGACAATTCTCTAAAAGGCGCTGTAGAACACGTCGAACGTGCTGAACATGAATCTCGAGTGACGGAGAAAAAATCAGGATATCGTCAAGATAGACAAAAACAAAAATGTTCAGCATGTCTCTCAGAACATCATTAACTAATGCCTGAAAAACAGCTGGCGCATTGGCGAGACCGAACGGCAGAACCCGGTACTCAAAATGCCCTAACGGAGTGTTAAACGCCGTTTTCCACTCGTCCCCCTCTCTGATGCGCACGAGATGGTAAGCGTTACGAAGGTCCAACTTAGTGAAGCACCTGGCTCCCTGCAGAATCTCGAAGGCTGATGACATAAGGGGAAGCGGATAACGATTCTTAACCGTTATGTCATTCAGCCCTCGATAATCCACGCAGGGGCGCAGAGTACCGTCCTTCTTCTTAACAAAAAAGAACCCCGCCCCGGCCGGAGAAGAAGAAGGCACTATGGTACCGGCGTCAAGAGACACAGACAAATAATCCTCGAGAGCCTTACGTTCGGGAGCCGACAGAGAGTATAGTCTACCTCGAGGAGGAGTGGTCCCCGGAAGGAGATCAATACTACAATCATACGACCGGTGAGGAGGAAGGGAGTTGGCTCGGGACCGACTGAAGACTGTGCGCAGATCATGATATTCCTCCGGCACTCCTGTCAAATCGCCAGGTTCCTCCTGAGAAGTAGGGACAGAAGAAACGGGAGGGATGGCAGACATTAAACACTTCACATGACAAGAAACGTTCCAGGATAGGATAGAATTACTAGACCAATTAATAGAAGGATTATGACATACTAGCCAGGGATGACCCAAAACAACAGGTGTAAACGGTGAACGGAAAATCAAAAAAGAAATAGTCTCACTGTGGTTACCAGATACTGTGAGGGTTAAAGGTAGTGTCTCAAATTTGATACTGGGAAGATGACTACCATCTAAGGCAAACATGGGCGTAGGCTTGTCTAACGGTCTGAAAGGAATGTTATGTTTCCGAACCCATGCTTCGTCCATGAAACAACCCTCAGCCCCAGAGTCAATCAAGGCACTGCATGTAGCACCGAACCGGTCCAGCGTAGATGGACCGACATAGTAGTACAAGATCTAGATGAAGAGACCTGAGTAGTAGCGCTCACCAGTAGCCCTCCGCTTACTGATGGGCTCTGGCCTCTTACTGGACATGAATTAACAAAATGTCCAGCAACTCCGCAATAGAGGCACAGGCGGTTGGTGATCCTCCGTTCCCTCTCCTTAGTCGAGATGCGAATCCCTCCCAGCTGCATGGGCTCAGTCTCAAAGCCAGAGGAGGGAGATGGTTGTGATGCGGAGCAGGGAAACACCGTTGATGCGAGCTCTCTTCCACGAGCCCGGTGACGAAGATCTACCCGTCGTTCTATGCGGATGGCGAGAGCAATCAAAGAGTCCACATCTGAAGGAACCTCCCGGGAGAGAATCTCATCCTTAACCACTGCGTGGAGTCCCTCCAGAAAACGAGCGAGCAGCGCCGGCTCGTTCCACTCACTAGAGGCAGCAAGAGTGCGAAACTCAATGGAATAATCCGTTATGGACCGTTCACCTTGGCATAATGAAGCCAGGGCCCTAGAAGCCTCCCTACCAAAAACTGAACGGTCAAAAACCCGAATCATCTCCTCTTTAAAGTTCTGGAACTTGTTAGAGCAATCAGCCCTTGCCTCCCAGATAGCTGTGCCCCATTCTCGAGCCCGGCCAGTAAGGAGTGAAATGACGTAAGCAACCCGAGCTCTCTCTCTAGAGTATGTGTTGGGTTGGAGAGAGAACACAATCTCACACTGCGTGAGAAAGGAGCGGCACTCAGTGGGCTGCCCGGAGTAGCAAGGTGGGTTATTAACCCTAGGTTCTGGAGACTCGGCAGGCCAGGAAGTAACAGGTGGCACGAGACGTAGACTCTGGAACTGTCCAGAGAGGTCGGAAACCTGAGCGGCCAGGTTCTCCACGGCATGGCGAGCAGCAGACAATTGTGGTCCTTCTGTAGCTCAGTTGGTAGAGCATGGCGCTTGTAACGCCAGGGTAGTGGGTTCGATCCCCGGGACCACCCATACGTAGAATGTATGCACACATGACTGTAAGTCGCTTTGGATAAAAGCGTCTGCTAAATGGCATATATTACAATATATATTACAATATTACAATTCCTGCTCGTGTCTGCCGAGCATAGCTCCTTTGGATCTTGACGGCAGTGTAACGAGCGTCTGAAGTCGCTGGGTCCATTCCTTGGTCGGTTCCTTCTGTCATGCAGGTGAAAGAGGACCCAAAAGCGACTTAACAGAAACAGAGTTTATTTAAGTCCAAACAGGGAATAACAGAAATCCTCTAGACTTGTAGAGGGGAAATAACTGGAGAAGCGGCCACAGACTGCAGGTCGCTTTTCGGGTAGGCGCAGGCCGTAGTCGACAGAGACACCTGCTCACACGCAGCATCTGATGAAGGCAAAAAAACACGACAGGACAGGGCGATACACAATCACAGCAAAAACACGACAGGACAGGGCGAAACGCAATCACAGCATGGTGAATACAATACAAGGAACCGACGGGACAGGAACGGATCACAAAGGAATAAATAGGGACTCTAATCAGGGGAAAGGATCGGGAACAGGTGTGGGAAGACTAAATGATGATTAGGGGAATAGGAACAGCTGGGAGCAGGAACGGAACGATAGAGAGAAGAGAGAGCGAGAGAGTGAGAGAGGGAGGGGGAGAGAGAGGGATAGAAGGAGGGAAAGAACCAAATAAGACCAGCAGAGGGAAACGAATAGCATGGGGAGCACAGGGACAAGACATGATGACAAACATGACACTTCTCCCCCAATTGCTCAGTTTGGGCAGGTGACCAGCTCTAGGAAGAGTCTTGGTGGTTCCAAACTTCTTCCATTTAAGAATGATGGAGTCCACTGTGTTTTTGAGGACCTTCAATGCTTTGATACACTTCCCTAGATCTGTGCCTCAACACAATCCTGTGTTGGAGCTCTACGGACAATTCCATCAACCTCATCAAATTTCAATCAGATTTATTTATAAAGCCCTTCTTATATCAGCTGATGTCACAAAGTGCTGTACAGAAACCCAGCCTAAAATCCCAAACAGCAAGCAATGCAGGTGTAGAAGTACGATGGCTAGGAGAGGAACCAGGTTATGAGGGGTTGCAGGTCCTCTAATGGCTGTGCCGGGTGAAGATTATAACAGAACATGGTCAGATGTTCAAATGTTCATAGATGACCAGCAGGGTCAAATAATAATAATAATCACAGTGGTTGTAGAGGGCTATGGAACCATGCTGGTCATTTATGAACATTTGAACATCTTGGCCATGTTCTGTTATAATATAAATAAATTTGATTTGATTAGAGGATGCAACAGGTCAGCACATCAGGAGTAAATGTCAGTTGGCTTTTCATAGCCGATCATTCAGAGTATCTCTACCGCTCCTGCTGTCTCTCTAGAGAGTTGAAAACAGCAGGTCTGGGACACGCCCGGTGAATAGGTCAGGGTTCCATAGCCGCAGGCAGAACTGTTGAAACTGGAGCAGCAGCACGACCAGGTGGACTGAGGACAACAAGCAGTCAGTTATTCCTGAGGCATGGTCCTAGGCCTCAGGTCCTCCGAGAGAGAGAAAGAAATAAAGAAAGAAAGAAAGAAAGAAAGAAAGAAAGAAAGAAAGAAAGAGAGAGAGAGAGAGAGAGAGAGAGAGAGAGAGAGAGAGAGAGAGAGAGAGAGAGAGAGAGAGAGAGAGAGAGAGAGAGGATTAGTGAGAGCATAATTAAATTCACACAGGACACCGGATAAGACAGGTGAAATACCCAGATATAACAGACTGACCCAACCTCATGGCTTGGTATTTGTCCTGACATGTGCCGTCAACTGTGGGACCTTATGTAGACAGGTGTGTGCCTTTTCAAATCATGTCCAATCAATTGAATTTACCACAGGTGGACTTCAATCAAGTTGTAGTAACATCTCAAGGATGACCACGGGCAACAGGATGCACTTGAGCTCAATTTTGAGTCTCATAGCAAAGGGTCTGAATACTTTTGTAAATAAGGTATGTTTTTTTATGTTTAATTCATTTTCTCTTCATATTAACATTATTGTTCTGGTAATAGTTCACTACCACCATGGTGTATGGAATGGAACTGCCACTTAATACTCTATTCTTTCAATTTCTAAGATAAATTGAACGACTAACTGTTCCGTTTATCTTCAAATGTCAGCTGTCCCGTCACTAATGAAAATCACTGTGAAACCATGTTTGTTTTGCATTCGATATGGGCCCATGTTCAGATGGAGAGAGCTTCATGAGACACAGTGGCACGTATGTTTGAACACGGGTACCCGGTAGGAATGAAGAATGGGCCTTTTTGAGGGGTGACCCTTTAAAGTTCTCCCAGTAGGAAAGAATAATATGGGACCTTATAAACACTCCTTCCACATGAGGAGCTTCAGGGACTGGGACTGGGGCTGCCCTCCTTCGCCCTCTCTCTCACCCAGACCCGCCGTTTCCACCTCCACCCTCCCTCACTGCCCCTCTGTGTGTTTCTGTGGGCCTGGATTGGAGCAGAGGAAAAGGGGTCCCCTGTCCTTCAGCCTAGCGCTACACCAGTCCAGCACCACTTTCCTTTCCACTGCTCCACTACACACAGGAGCCAGAGCTGGCACAGTCTGCCCAGCCGTAAGGTAAAGCCGTGCTTTACCCTCAGTCATCACATCAGGCCATTCCACTGACCGCTGCCTGAAAGTATAACGTACTTTCTTGAACTGGATAATCTTTATCAACCAGTCACTTTTCCAACCAATAATTTAAACCGGTCACAGATTCCATCATGTGTATTTAATGTATAAATAGAGTATCCGAAAAATGTCATATCCAATACATAGGAAATGGTCCAATGTTCTCCTAATAATGCTGCATAAGGGAAAACCTCTATTCTGTCCCTCTGCACCTGTTTCAAGAGAACATCAGCACACAGAGAGTAAAGGAATGAGCCCTAGCTAAGACCTCTTTCAACAAGATAATGCCCCCCTAATTCCACCTCGGTGTTGCTGAATAGCCACCTCTCCCGTGCCAGTGGAACCGTTGCTACACCCAGGCTTACTCTCACAGAACCCTGGGCCAATAGCAACAATGGGGGCTAGCAAAAAAACACTTGGTGCTGGCTTTGGGCTCTCCTGACTCTCCTGTACCTCACTACGCAGTGTTAAGCAGGGTGTGGCCCTCTGGCTGTCGTATGGCCCCCTGGACCAAAACACAGGGATTAAATCAGGACAAAGAACAGTATCCACACACACACAAGCGCACTCACACATGACTTTGACCCGTCATACCTGGTGACCTTAGGTTCCATCAGGCAACAGTGATGTTGGCATAAGACACGGCTAGGCAGAGCAGACATTGTGGACAATCAGCTTAGTACACAGACCAGAGAATCTTGTTTCTTACGGTCTGCGAGTCATTTAGGTGCCTTTTGGCAAACTCCAAGTGGTCTGTCGTGTGCCTTTTACTGAGGAGTGGCTTCCGTCTGGCCACTCTATCATAAAGGCCTGATTGGTTGAGTGCTGCAGGGATGATTGTCCTTCTGGAAGGTTCTCTCATCTCCACAGAGGAACTCTAGAATTCAAAGCACACTTAACCAGCATGACTACCACAGGATTCTGCAGAGATACGCAATCCCATCTGGTTTGCACTTAGTGGTACTATCATATGTTTTTCAACAGGACAATGACCCAAAACCACCTCCTGGCTGTGCAAGGGATATTTGACCAAGAAGGAGAGTGATTGAGTGCTGCATCAGATGACCTGGCCTCCACAATCACCTGATCTCAACCTAATTGAGATGGTTTGGGATGAGTTGGACCGCAGAGTGAAGGAAAAGCAGCCAACAAGGGCTCAGCATATGTGGGAACTCCTTCAAGACTTGGGAAAGCATTCCAGGTGAAGCTGGTTGAAAGAATGCCAAGAGTATGCAAAGCTGTCATCAAGGGAGGCTACTTTGAAGAACACTTTTTTGGTTACTACATGATTCCATATGTGTTATTTCATAGTTTTGATATCTTCACTATTATTCTACAATGTAGAAAAGAGTAAAAATAAAGAAAAACCCTTGAATGAGTATGTGTCCAAAATTTTGACTGGTACTATGTGTGTGTGTGTGTGTGTGTGCGTGTGTGTGTGTGCATGCGTGCGTGCGTGAGCTCAGTCAGCAGTGGAATCAGGGTTAGAATAGGTTCTCTGTGCATTCCTGTGGGTCGGGCCCAAACAAAGCAGCACTTTCTTTCAGCCCTGTCCGTCTGCCTGTTTGCCTGCCTGTCTGACTGCCTGCTGACCTGCCTGCACAGTTTAGGTTAAAGGCAGCTAATTGGTTTCCAGCTCAGGGTTAAGTCAACACGCCATCTTGTTTAAAACAGTGTGGAAACTTGAGAGAAGCAACAATAATATGGCACTGTTTGCTCACCCCTGCCTCACAGAGCCAGTTAGAATAATACCAGCGCTTTGCCTGCTTATCGTTCCCATAGAGTTGTAAAACTTCATACGCTCTGAAAGCCAAACACGCAGTCATTTTACACACCTCACAGTCCACTGATCTCCAAGCAGAATCATTCATCCTGCGTCACACAGAGGGGTCCTTGTTGGAGCTCAAAGCAAGGCAAATACATCCCTAGACCCCCGTGCCATTTACATGACGCCATTTTCAGACATTAAGACTTGGGTTTTGGGTGAAATACCTCACATCACTGAAACGATAACTGACCGCTAGATTTATGTGGCAATATCTAAACGATACGTTGTGGTAATGGCAGGGGGTAGGATAACTCCCTTTTCTTTAACCCATTGGTTTTATATTGCCTTACTTTGCTCTGTAGCGTGAGAGTACATAATCTTTCTGCAATATTCCGTTTTTTTGAAAGACTACCTGTGTGTGTGTGAGTGACAGAGGCTAACCCTCAGTCAATGACTTTTGTGTTTTTCAGATGACACTGCAGCGACCCAGACTGACGCTCCACCTGCCGTATTGGAACCCAACGCTGAGCTCACCCAGCCTGACCCTACAGGAGAGCCCTGGGGTGAGCAGCACACTGCTTCACTTCACTACATTATAATACTCCTACACGTTGTCATCTAAATGCTATTGACATCTGTGTTACCTAACCTCCATGATGTATTATCTCTGCAGTAAAGCCTCGGTTCAGCCAGCCCACTAAGATGCGAAGGCGGGTGCTGTACAAGCCGGTGGGCAGCTCGGTGAGGCTCAAGTGCCAGGCCACGGGCAGCCCTCCCCCTGTCTTTACCTGGTGGAAAGACCAGACCCCTCTGCCACCCCCACGCCAGGGCAAGCGCCCGCAGTGGACCCTCACCCTGAAGAACCTGCAGCCCCAGGACAGTGCCAAGTACACTTGCCACGTCTCTAACCCAGCAGGTCACATCAATGCCACCTACAAGCTGGATGTCATCGGTAACACCACCGACACCACAACAAATAATTTCCCGTTTCCTCCATCACACTCCAATTTCATTTATACCCAGACCTCCCATATATTGCCAAATTAATTATGTTATTGTCATTATGATTCACATGCTTATAAACTCCTGTCCTTCTCCCTACAGAGCGCTCGCATTGCAAGCCTGTTCTGACCGGCACACACCCAGTCAACACCACCGTGGAGTATGGTGGCACCGCCTCCTTCCAGTGTAAGGTTCACAGTGACGTTAAGCCCGTGGTCCAGTGGCTGAAGAGGGTGGACCCAGGCACACAGGACCGCTACAACTCCACCCTGGAGGTCGGCGGGCAGCATTTTGTGGTTCTGCCCACAGGGGATGTGTGGTCCCGGCCTGACGGCTCCTACCTCAACAAGTTGGCTATTGTCAAGGCCCGCGATGAGGATGCTGGCATGTACATCTGCCTGGGAGCCAACACTATGGGCTACAGCTTTCGCAGTGCTTACCTTACTGTACTGCCAGGTGAGTACAGCCATTCACTGGATGGGATGGAGGCTTACATCTGTAGAGCTGTCTCTCATATCACTGTGATTTGTCTCTCTGTCCAGACCCTCAGGTGGAGAACACAGTGACGCCTCCCCACCTGAGCTCCGGCCTGCCCTGGCCTCTGATCATCGGCATCCCTGCAGCAGCCCTCCTCATCGTAGGCACTATCGTACTCTGGCTGTGCCACAGCCGTCGGCTCCACAACACCCTGGCTCCCCGGCACATACCTGTAGTCCACAGAGACCACCACATCTCGGACAAAGAGCACAGCACCACCACCCCCTGTAGTGCCCTGACTAGCCCTGACTACCCCAGCCAGAGACTGGTGGGCCTGGGAACCCCTGGCCTCAGTGGGCCCCCTAAGATCTACTCCAAGGTTTACACAGACATGCACATGCACACACACACACACGCCCATGTGGATGGTAAGGTCCATCAACACCAGCACTTCCACTACCAGTGCTAACCAGCCCCTTCTCATCCCACCCCATACCTATGGCCTTGTCTCCTAGCCACTGCTGCTATTCTGACCCAACAATGGACTATGAGCAAGGGACAATGAGCCGGGTAGATGGAACCAAGAAAAGGCTTGTAGTTCATATGAACTTACACCTCCCATGATAAGCAGTGTTAACACACCATTCGGTGGCAGAAGCCCTACCAGGTTGGATCCTGGGATAAGCATGGACAAATGTTACTAAGCTGCCAGCTAATACTGCTTCATTGAGATGTCTCAGGGCAGGGAAACCCTCCCATGTTTGCTATTGAGTAATTTATGTTTTTTTATATCAGACAACTAAGATTAAACGCAAATTGTATTTTAAAGGATAGAAAGGAATAGACAAATGATAGAATGTCTGTATAAACAACAAAATGCAGGGCACTCAATTTAAAACATAAATATTTAGATGTGTGTTTGGATGCATGTAGCCCTGGAGAAATCACTCATTAGTTAATGGGAGAAGTGTCAGGGTTAGGTTCAATTTAGGTAAGGGACATCCAATTTACACAAATTAGTGTTTCTAATAGAATTGACCCCAACCCTATGCAAAAAAATAATTAACACTCATCTAAACATGTACCTGTGTCCAAACTTTCAAAGCATAAAGTAATATGAGGAACTTTTAAGCTTGTCTAAATTGGAAAATTCAAGATTTATAAGCTTTTAAAAAAATTGAAAATGTAACTGTGACCAATCAAAATCTAGCCAAGATGTTTACAATGTGTTCCGAGCTTTTATATTCTCCTAATAGAAACACAAACTGTGGTGTCCTCTGTTTTGAAATAGGTGGTATAATTTTTTTAAAGAGGTTTTGTAATGTGTGTGTTTCATGTAGGAAAGTACAACTCATCAGGGAAATTAGATGGATGGATGAATGGATGAGGTGAAAAAAAGTATTTTTTTTATTCAGATATTGTATAATATGTATCCAACTGTGTCTGAAAAATGCAGTAATACTATTATTTACTCTGTACAGTGTGTCAGATGCCAAGTTCTTTTGCAGCGCTATAGATGTGTATATTACTTACAATTCTTGTGAGGTATATTGTTGTATAAGGTAGGACAAGTATTGTACTGTACCTTTTGTCTAATGGTTTAAAAACTCACAAAAAAGCAATTTAGCTGTGTTTTTATCTTATTGTTCTATATTTATTTGTAACCTACATTATTCTTCTGTAGCTCAGTTGGTAGAACATGACACTTGTAACGTCAATGGGTTTGATTCTCGGGACTACCCATATGTAAAAATGTATGCACGCATGACTGTAAGTTGCTTTGGATAAAAGTGTCTTCTAAATGGCTTATATTCTTATTCCAGATTGGATTGACCTATGGGTAATTTAGACAAAAACATGACAAGTGTTGATTGTATTGTTAAGTTGAATTACAGATTCTACTGGCCTATAGTTGTCTCATATTTTATTAAGAACCTGACCATATCTTTATATATTTCACTTTTTTATTTGTTGAAAAACATGGCAACCATTATTACAAAGATAATTTAACAAAGAGTCATTCACCCTACTCTCAAGTAGTCAGAAATCGAGTACCCAAATTGTCACGTTAATCTTGTGCAATTACTCTGAAACATTGCATGATGCAAACTCACTCTGGTGCTCATGTAAATTTAGTACTGTACAATAATATTTTTGTAATAAAAATGGTTTCTATACTTTTTGTGTAGTGTTTGCAAAATCTATTTTGATGAGGACGTTTACATATGAAATGTGTTTTTATAAAAATATAAAAAAACAGAGTGCCATTCTGGTCCATGTTGACTTGCTACTTTACACTCCCCAGAAAGGCCTCCATCCACTGTTAGTTTAACATCCGCTGGAATGCTCTGGGAAAATCAAGTTGTGCGTTCAACACCAGGCAAGGAAATAAATATTCCTAATAGGATTTGATAGCTATTAATATGAGAGTAGGGTTACACAGACACAGTGCACAGGGCTACTTCCCCCGTTTCTCGCTGGAAGACAGTAACTGGAACTCATCACTGGAACAACAGATATTTGTGAAACCCAGTGTTGGAAAAGTACTCAATTGTCATACTTGAGTAAAAGTATAGAAAATGACTCAAGTTAAAGTGAAAGTATCAAAAGAAAATGTAATTGCTAAAATATACTTAAGTATCAAAAGTAAAAGTATAAATCATTTCAAATTCCTTATTAAAAGCAAACCAGACTGCACAAACATATTCTTAAAAATGTATATATTACAGCTGCCAGGAGCAACACTCAAGAAATAATTTACAAATGAAGCATTTGTGTTTCGTTAGTCAGCCAGATCAGAAACAGTAGGGATGACCAGGGATGTTCTCTTGATATGTGCGAGGGAGTAAAAATTACATTATTTTCTTTAGGAATGTAGTGAAGTAATAGTAAAAGTTGTTAAAAATATAAATAGTGATGTAATGTACAGATACCCCCAAAAACAACTTAGGTAGTAATTTAAAGTATTTTTACACCACTGGTCAAACCCAGTTACCTGATGTCACTTCCTTCCACTATATTTTTTATAATTTAGCAGACACTCTAATCCAGCGAGATTGAAAGGAACATTTAGGGTTAAGTGCCGTGTTTAAGGGAACAGGAACATCATTTTTTTAAATAGTCATCTTGGGGATTTAAACTAGCAACCATTTGGTTACCTGTCCAATGCACTTAACCGCTAGGCTACCTGCCCAATTAGTTTGTTGGTTGTATTTTTTTCTCTCTCTGACATAACGAAATAGTCACAAAACATTATTTTAGTGAATTAACATATTAGGATTACCAATTCAATCAACGTATCTATCTATATAGCTACAATGAAAAGGCCAGGGAGTTTGGCTGTTTCACACCATGCATAAAATCCTCAAATTGTGTTGTTTTTTCCCGCCATCTAGTGGTATACTAGCGCCATAGATTGAACAGAAAAACATCCAACATTTAAAATGTACATGATGATACATGTACATTCCCTGATATGATTGCAGTGTAATGAATGCACGAGTTCTAATCTAAAGTGTCATAACGTGATATGCTGTGTTGTTTTTACACTATTACACAGTTTTACTGCGAAGCAATGCAACCTCCGCAAAGTGCCTTTGTAACCCCCGCAAAGTGCCTTTGTAACCCCCGCAATGACTCCTCCCTGGAGATGAGCGTGAGGTAAGAAGCGTCATGTGACACACGAGCAGAAGTTGCCGCGCGGTGAAACACCGCTTCCCATTCATTTCAATGGAAGGAAAGCAGTGAGAAGCGCTGAGGGCGGGGGGACATTTGGGCCGTGCGGATGTGGCATGGGAGGCGGTGACAATGATACACTTTTCCCAACTTTATGCAGCGACCGCTGGGGGATGACCAATCATATCGAGTGGTTCCCATGACGAAATTGACGCTATGCGATCCAAGGCTGGAGACGTTCTTCTGCAAAGATGGCTGACAAAAATACTTGGTTGGAAGCAAATGTAAGTGATTATAACGAGATAACGAATCATGCAAAAAAATGTTGAAGGAATATGTTAGTTAATGTAGAGACAAACGATTATGCATTTTTTGTATCATAAAGCTCATTTACGAAAATAGCGATTTAGCAAGCTAGCTGACGAGCTAACATTAGCCAGCTAGCTTTATGGGTGTTGTGACATGAGTATGAAATTGTAAGTCTGGTTGTTTCACGTTTTAGGGACTCCTGAAACAACCAGCAAACAGTGGGTGTAAAGAATCTAGCTAGCTAAAGCATTTACTGCAAATTGAATGTACACTTTTGTACGCTTCCCTTGCTGATATTTGCCATGCAATGCAGAAAGATGAATAACGTAGTTAGCTAGCTATGTTCTTTGCTTATTGTGCAGTGGAGGATAAAAAATACCTGTATGGATGTGTAGCTAGCTATCTAGCCCCATCTGTGTATGGACCCAAACGTTTGGTATACAAATGAGTTCAGAACCTGGCTATGAATCTCAGCTATCATAGCCAGTTGTATCAACTTCAAAACAGTCTGAATTATATTAATGAAGCCTATGGATTGAGTAGAATATAATTTTGTGCCAAGGATGCAAGTTGTATGTACATTACCATGCATAAGATCACCACATTGGAACCTGTACATTTAATATATTCACTGATCATGTACTCTACCTTGGCAAATAAAGGTGCAGTTCAGGTATGAATGTCTTTGAGATAATTTTTCAGTCATATCCAATACCAGGAGTATCAAATTCCATTCTTTGAAAGATGCTGTATCTGCATGCATGTATTACAATTATACACTTCAACAGTGTTTACCAATCTTGGTCCTGGGACATCAATGGTTACACATTATAACTAAGACTAGAAACAGGATTTAACTAGTTAAAGATTGATTTGTAATTATTATTATTTTTAAACAGTACACTACACTTCCTATGCATCATGTAAATACTCTAAAACTGGTTAATCTCAATATCAAATGCCCTTAATCTGCATTGACCTGATATACATGATAGGTGTAGTATTTCATCAAATGAGACTTAATTTCAACCAGCAGAGAATATGAAACACTTTATTGAAAGAAGTTCATTATCCAAGTGTTATAAATACATGCATTATAAATATAATTGTCATATTATAAATACAAGTTCAATCTGTACTTCAATGCACATCTGTTGTGCATTATGAAAACAGGAAGAGGTGGTGAGAGAGGTGTAAAAGACAAAGGGAAAGAGGTAAGACAGGGGCAGGGAAGGCAGCATATGATTAATGAATCACAGTGCAACCTGTATATTCTCTCAGTTCATCACAATTACATAGTAGTGAAGCTAGACAGTCCGAAGGTTATCATAAAAGCAGGTGAGGTGGCAATGATGGGACATGGGGTTGGCATCCTCTCCCACGTCAAAACATATCTGCAGACTAGAGACAGATAGCATGTTTAAGCCTTGTTTTAATTTTTTATTGTAACCTTGTTAGTCATAATAATCAGGAGGTGAAATGCAAAACTGACCTTGGGTCATTAACTCTGGGACTACTGCATCTATATCTGTATTTCAATGTAAAGCATCTCTTTAATAATACTTCCTGTTGACCTGACTAAGTGACCTCATCTCTGATCATGCTGTGCCCTCCATGTAGCCAGTTCAGATGAGGGAGGGGTTCACCGACACAGCTGATATAACCTAGAGGATTTAGGGAGAAGATGAGAGAGGGATGAAGTGAAGGAGAGAGACTTATTGAGAAATTAAGGTAGCTGAAGACATTGTTAAACAGGAATCTGTGTGTGTGGCCTCACCTGGTGTCCACACCACACTAAGTGGCTGCAGAGTACTTTTGCTGAAAAACATGAACTAACAATATAGCGTAGTTATAGAAATAATGAAGTGTCTTGCTATTCTCCATGGTTGGCCCTCTTGCCTATTTTTTTGAAGGTGCAAGGGGCCACAGTTATACACCTGAGCCTGCTTATACTGCACAACACAATCCATTAATCAGATTGATACGAGCGTGTGGGTTATAGGGTGTCTAATTGTTCTACATTCTTTCAATATGGGTGATTTAAAATAGCCTGTTTTTGTACAGACATCACACCCTTACCTTAACAGCACCCTCGCCTGAGAAGTAGAAATCAAAGGGAGAGAAACTGGGAATTGAATAACTGCAGTTGACATGAAAGAATAGTAAATGGAAGAATATTCTTATTGCAATGTGAATGACTCTTAAAAGAGCCTTTGTGCATCGTGTAGTCTATGGTATTGCCAGGGAACAGCACCCTCTTCGAAGAAGTAGGAGGTGAAGATCTCCCGCACAAGGATTGCCTCTTGCTGCATTGTTGGACCCCATCCTTGAAACATCCTGCAGAGCAGCAGACTTCTCCTCTGGCAGACGGCAGCGAGCTGCAGATCCCCTCCTGGTCCTCGTGTCCATCCTCATGAAGTTATGCAGGACACTGGTAGCCTTCACACACCTGAAATCCTCCAGGAGGCAGTACCAGATGGCCCTCCTGGTCACCCAACCTTGCAGTGCCCTACACCTTAACTGTAGGCACTCATTTGTTACAAGGTATCTGTAGGAATATGGAAGACAATGTAATTATTAGACTTCTACATCACCAGGTCATTGTGGATTACAAAAGTATAATATCCCTAATAAATTATGATAAGATTGGATTGATAGATGCATGGGCACACATGTGCATGTGACAATAACAGGATCATATCAAGGATAGCATCACAAATTAATACAGAAATACCACTTGAAGCTTGATGATAAGTTGATCGTTTGAATCAGCTGCGCAGTGTTAAGGCAAAAACAACAATGTGCACCCCTTTGAGTCCTCAGGACCAGGACTGAGAACCACTCCACTTCATATGTAGACATGCTTTCATAGCCCTCTTTTTCTGAGGACAGAAAACCTCACAAGAAACAGACTTCATTATAGTCCAATTACACCGCACTGAATATTATGTTACTATTATCTCCATCCTCACTTCTAGAGACAGGAACAACACAAAAGTACCTGCCCTAACCAGAATAGCATACTCGCAGTTGGGGCTGCTATCCTATCACCCTCCTCCATGGCTATTAGCTAGCTAGCTACAAATTAATTTGGAGTTTGTTTTTCTACAGTGATAAATGCATCAAGATAGCTAGCTAATATGAAGTTAAGTAGATGGTGATATTGCATTCACTTAGATATCTATACAGTATGTGAAGTTAGCTCATTTAGCAGCTCATTTGATTTAGCCTGCACTGTAGTTAGTTAGCTAATAATATATCGTTGTTTTTTTACATTTTCGAAATGTATTTACTTACTTGAATAGGTTCTCCCAGCCATGTGGACAATTGGAAACAGGGCAGAAAAGTGTGTTTGTCACCAGAGCATTTTCGAGGATATTACTATTGTACTAATTAATAACTAGACGTTCATACAAACTTGCTATGTTGAATTCTTGACGCACAATCGAACTTGCTGCCAGCACGCCCACAAGCGAGTCACAATGGGCGGCCTAAGCGGCGCGCGGCAATTTACCGCTATCTAGTGTACATTCACAGTAGGGCGGAGCGTTTGTATGGCGGAAGCACGTCTCTGATCTGAGCGCAGAAATCGAGGTACGCGTGTATGGCGGAAGTACGTCTCTGATCTGAGCGCAGATATCGAGGTGCGAGTTCATCTTTCATATGCTGTGTTTATCGGACCTCCTGGAGACAGACAGAGAGGCCCGGTCCAAGTCCTCAGACAAGGATTAGTTCAGATAGAACCACCGGATAACTAAAACTGTTTTTCAGTGCTTGCCACTGCCGCAAAAGGCTTTAAGTTACTTCCACGGGTGTCGGGTGGGGATGTTGTTAGCCAGCCAGCCAGTTAGCTAGCCAGCCAGCTGTCTGAGTCAACCTGTATTGAGCGATTGAAAGCTTCGAAGAAGAGTCAACTTGCTTGCAAGCCAACTGACGAGAACCTGTATAGAACTTGGAAAGAATCAAATGTTCCTCAGCCCTCTCTTCGTGAATTCTCACTAGCCTGAAAGGTGAATGTTGCTTAGCAAAACATGCTACAAAGCTAGCTGGTAATAGCTAGTCATTGCTAACTGTTTGTGTTTTGGGGTGGCCCGTGCTTGTTAATTGTTACTTTGCTTTATTTATGTCCATTGTCTCACTTTTTAGTAGGTTTCGTTCGTTTGCTGGAGATGTATTTGGTCTTCTAAAATGCTGTCATGTAATAGGAAGCCTTGGTGGCTTTTTATGGCTTTCAGTTTATGCAGAAATACTGTAATGAACACAGTAGCTTGTTAGCTAGTTAAGTTAGCATTAGCTACCTGGCTATTGTGTTAATTGGTGTGTTAAGCAGCCTATAGAGCACCACAGTGGAGATGTCATAATACCCATAAAACCTAGTAGTCCAACAGGGAAATGGTTCCAACCGTTTTTCCATCATTCATTTTTCCCATAGTTTTTTTTAGAAACACTTAAAATAAGGGCTGTGTTTCGTGTAGGCTTACCCTGGCATGACTTTTTGATAACCGTGTAAATCTCTCCAGGACAAGGTGACTTTTGTCAGTATATCCTGCTTTATTTACTGATTCTAAAATGCTAATAAGCATCAAAGTAGACAAATGCAAAACTACAAATCCCTGCAAGCTCCTGCATGTCATCTTTAGTGGACACCTTTACTACCAGGTATTGTGTCAATTTAAAACGTACACATGACAGTTCACAGAATTGTCAATTTTAAATAAATGTAGCCCGTTACATTTAGCTAACATTGGATAGTTAATCCAGAGATTCTTAACACCTTTGCCTCTGCAGTCTTGCCCAGAGCCTGATATCATTTGTAGTTCTTTGTGATAGCCACATTAGCAGCTAATTACTTTTGGGATAATTGTAGGCGAATATATTGATAAGTTACTTTGTCCTAGAGATATTTACAGGGTTATCAAAACGTCATGCGATGTACATGAGAAACAGCACTTATTTTAAGGTTTTTCTAAAATCCCCTATGGGGGGAAGTGAATGGTGGAAAAGATGATTGAAGCTATCTCCCTGTTTGACCTCTAGCTTTTATGGGTATTGTGACTCATACTGTGGTACTCTGTTGAATGAACTCAATAGTTAAGCTACTGATTGTCTGAACCAGAACCTGGCTTTACATGATACGTTGAATATGGCGACTCTCCTTTAAGCCCAGGAAGCAGCCATTCAACTAGCCAGATTAAATAACAACCTTCCTGGGCTTAATAAAGGAGAATCGGCATATGCAACATCTCCTGTAAGGCCAGATTCTGGTTCACTGATTGGCTAGTTGTATTGCTGTGTAGTGACGATCTCATTATGAAATTACAATAACTCTTCAATAGATGGCATGTGGCTAAGTGAAAAGCTTATTGTATGTGAGCTATATGTAGCTAGCATTTGACATGAAAAAGTTAGTCTGAGCCAATTCCTGACAGATAACTTGTCAGTCATGGGTCTCTGTAGCTCAGTTGGTAGAGCATGGCGCTTGTAACGCCAGGGTAGTGGGTTCGATCCCCGGGACCACCCATACGTAGAATGTATGCACACATGACTGTAAGTCGCTTTGGATAAAAGCGTCTGCTAAATGGCATATATTATTATTATTATATTATCTATAGCTAACCTGGTCTCGGAGCATTTTGTATTATTCGGCACGTAAATCCAAGACACTCCATTTAGTTTGATATGTTATATCTTTGTTTCATATGGTGTGTATTAATTTTATGGATGTCCATCACCCATTTCGTTAGCTAGGCTAGGGTTTAGGGTTAAGTTTAGGAGTTAGGTAAAGGGTTAGGGGAAGGGTTAACTAGCATGCAAAAAAGTGGAAAGTAGTTGAAAATTTGCTAAAGTTGTCCTTGATGAGATTTAAACTCACAAGCTTTGGCTTGCTAGTCTTCACATTATATGCCCACCCATCCACCCCGACCAACCATACCAAATGTAACACATCATACTAATTTGAGTGTCTCAGATTTACTATGTTACATGTAGTCTATGAAACCAGGCTGCTATAGCCACCTAAACTTAACTCCATGATTTAAGATGGCAGTGACTAGTGTGGGTGGACTGTAGTTCCGATGTCAAATATATTTTTTATCTTAAATTCCGTATTTCAGCATCCAAAGAATAGCCCGCGTTTATACAAACTTATGTGATGTCAGTACTCCAGTCAGCCCACACTAGTTGCTGATCAACTCCATCGTAAATCATTGAGTCTGCAAACATTGTCATATTTACTTATTACTATCTTTTTGTTCAAGTAATGCTTGGTGACTTGAGTATCTTCCACAAAGTACGGCATCTTTATTCCAGACTGAGGGAAAAAAATGTTCTCTTGCAGAAGTGTCATCATTTGAGAGTTTGCGTGTCCTTGTGTGCATGCCTGAATAACAGGGCCCGCGTGAGAGGGAGTGAGTTTGTTACCTTCTCTGGGTGAATATCTCACTGCCCTGGACATGATGGGCCCGAGGCGGAAGTCCACCAAGACACAGCTCGCCAGTGGGGGAGCTGCCAATCCTTACAGACTGGAGGAGCCCAAGGACTACATCAATGAACTCTCCCATGAGGTCCTCTGCCACATATTCCGGTCAGTGAGTGTCAAAGAACAGAATTCAATGGGGGTATCCCCCAAAAGGCACCCCATTCCCTATATAGTGCACTCACTTTGACCAGGACCCCTATGGTCAAAAGTAGAGCACTATATAGGGAATACGGTGCGATTTGGGACAAAAGCGTTATTTGACACTGTTCACCCTCTGACATGACAATGTGATGTCATCATTGGTCCTTGCTTGGACTGAAAATCTCAATGTGCTTTTACAAAATCTGATTATTTTACAATTTAACTTTTTATTTTTTTGACCCTCAAAGGTGATACTCTGCCACAATGACCAGGATAGGGTAGCTGTAAATAATTCCCTCCTTTATCCCCCCTCCATGCAGGTATCTGCCCATGCAGGACATCATGTGTATGGAGTGCCTTTCTCGGAAGCTTCGGGAAGCGGTGACACTGTACCTGCGGGTTGTGAAGGTGGTGGACCTGTGTGCTAGCCGTTGGTGGGAGTACATGCCCTCAGGTAGGCAGAGAGGTACATGGCAAGTTTGGAAAGTAGCAGGAGGATATTGATGATGCATATCATCCTTTAGGGTACAGAATAGTTGATCATTGATTTTGAAGCACTGTCAAACATAAATGAACCTTAAAGTCTAAAGCAGCTAAGATTGTAGGTAATATATACATACTCTGATATTGAATGATTGTGGGCTTACAAAACAAGTGTCAAGGCACTCTTTAGTTAACCCTCTGGAACTGTTTTGGCCTGGTGCCATGGAGCAGGATTCACAGACTGCAGTTTCCTCATGCTGCTGAAGAAGATGCCAGACCTGGAGCAGCTGTATGGGCTTCATCCCCGCTACCTGGAGCGCCGCAGAGTCCGGGGATACGAGGCCTTCAGTATCCCAGGAGTACTGGAGGCACTTCAGGCCTGCCCCAACCTGCTGGTGAGTCTGGGTCTAACAGACCGGGCCAGGAACAATTGTGACTGTCATGTTTTTCATTTCAGAAAATAGGTGAGGTGATCTTGAAAGCCTTTTTAGGTTGACCTAAATATCTTTATATTGATGTGATCCATTTTGAGTTATACCATTGCTATGATACTGTATTACTCCTAAATGTTTTGCTAGGTTTGTCTACACTAAGATGTCTTTGTCTATCTGCAGGGAGTGGAGACGTCTCATCTGGAGTTGGTGGAGGCAATCTGGAACTACATGCCTCAGGTCCACATCCTGGGGAAGTTCCGCAACCGCAACGGGGCGTTCCCCATTCCCCCTGAAAACAAGCTCACCATCCCAATCGCAGCCAAAATACAAACCCTGCATCTTGTCGGTGAGTGTATCAAGGACTAGGCATATATCTCCCAATCTGTTTAGGTCATGGCACCCTAGACTGGTAGCAGATCTGTGTGGGCTTTCGCAAACTCTGTTGTGCTCAATGGCATAATGAATAATTACCAGACTAATGACACTCACCACAGTGTACTAACTCGATGTACTCCTCTCTTACATCCCAGGGGTGAATGTGCCAGAGATCCCGTGCGTCTCCATGCTAAGACACCTGTACCTGAAGTGGGTTCGCCTCACCAAGCCCCAGCCCTTCAAAGACTTCCTGTGTGTCAGCCTGCGGACCTTTGTGATGAGGAACTGCGCCGGCCCCACCAACTCTCTGAAGTACGTGCCCCTGGTGACGGGCCTTGCCTCGGCCCGCAACCTGGAGCAGCTGGAGTTGGTCAGAGTGCCCTTCCTTGGGGGGCTCATCCAGCATGTGGTGGAGGACAGCTGGAGGTCAGGTAATGAAGGACCATCATAATTAGATTTAATTCAGTACATCTGGGGGTGTGTGTGTCATGCTCAATAATGGGCCAGTTTCCCTGACCCAGATTAAGACTAGGACTAAGGACTAAAAACATGGTCAATAGGGAACCTTAATAGCAGGTATTTTTAGTCCGGCACTAGGCTAAATCTGTGTCTGGGAAACCAGTCCAATAAGTATCAGGGTGTCCACGGTTCCTTAACGTCTTACATTAATGTATCTGATTTAAAGGGGCCGCAGGGTAGTCTAGTGGTTAGAGCATTGGCCAAGTACCTGAAAGGTTGTCAGCTCAGGGATTTGAACTTGCAACAATGTACAAATTGTTCTTTCTGCCCCTGAACAGGCAGTTAACCCACTGTTCCTAGGCTGTCATTGAAAATAAGAATTTGTTCTTAAAACTGACTTGCCTAGTTAAATAAAGTTGTTTTTTTTAAAGGGTGAAAAAGGCCCTGAGTCTTAAAATGTCTTAAATTCAGTTCTCAAAGGTCTTAAAAAATGTGACCATGACTACAGTTTTTGCATTATATTGTGCCACTGCCTAATTGTTGTTGAAAATTAGACACCGACATTGCCCTCCTCTTACCGACGCAATTTTGCTTATGTCAGTGATTAGGCTATACAACGTCCCTGCAGATGTTTGTGTTCTAAAACCATTATTTCGTCAACAGTAATGTGCATTAACCTGCTTCCTGCAATGAAAGTATTTGCCCTGTTGCTGTTTCACTGCTGGCTCGCACTCATGCGCCTCCCTTTTGCACACGGAGTTGAAGGGAAAGATGCATTTTGATAAGCGCAAGCATACTGACTGACAGTTGAGCAACATTTTGAAAATGTAGGCTAATTGCAGTAAACAATTAAAACAACTACCGCTACTGTTTAAAAAGAATAGGAGTCTCAGCTTTGCGAGCATAACAATTATTTCTCAACTGTCAATAGAGGAAATAACACCACTTTACAAACTATGTAATTGAGATGATGCGCCATTTGCGCTGATTACATCAAGTAGCCTATGTAGGCCAACCAATGGAAAGTTTTTGTAGGACATTATACATTTACTGTCAGATCAATTCCAGGGCTGTCTAGCAACAATCATATTTAGAGTTAGCAATCTAGCTAATGTGTTTTGAGTTCCCACTTTCTCGTGTGGTACATGAAAATGGCGTTTTTCTGACAATTTTAAAGACTAAAATTTGAAAGTAAAATGGGGCGACATCAGTTGGACGTTCCAAGGACCTATTAGACATGAGCAAGTAACGTTACTGTCAATAAAACAGCATTATTTAGCTAATCTGGTCATGATAGAGTCATGCTTCAGGCAACCGCCATCATCGCTAACGTACAAACAGTAGCTAACTAGATAGGTCACCCCTCAAATTAGGCACTAATGTGTTTTGATTTCACAAGCATAGTTTAGGCCAATATGCATAAATATAAATAAACATGCAGGCAAATGAATCTCTAGAGCCAAAAATATATTGGATTATTCTGAATCCTTTTTTGACATGTTGCACATCAAAATGCATTCCATGAACATGCTAGATGAAATGGCTATACCTACCCTTTGTGCCCCAGGTGGATTTCGCAATTTGCACACTATTGTATTTGGTGCCTGTAAGAATGCACTTGAAGTTGACCTGGGCTACCTCATCATCACTGCTGCACGCAGGTAAGCGAAGAACTCACTAATTGAGTAAAGCAAATGGATAAACGTGATGAATAGTGAGATTTAGCTAGTGCTTGGTTTTATTTGTGTATCTAGATTACATGAAGTTCGAATCCAGCCTTCCCTAACCAAAGACGGGGTGTTCTCTGCACTGAAGATGGCTGAGCTGGAATTTCCCCAGTTTGAGACTTTGCACCTTGGATACGTCGATGAGTTCCTATTGCAGTGTGAGTCGGTTAAGGCCTAAGTTGTTATCTAAAACGTATAATATTTTATAGTTGTATACACTGGCCAGTGTATTAGGTACACCACCCCGTTCACAAAAATGGTTCACTCCTACAGACAGTGAGTCATGTGGCCATGGCTTGCTATATAAAGCAGGCATCGGTATTCAGTTACTGTTCGATTAAACGTTAGGAAGTGCCAAACGCTCTGCGGAGTGGTCACTAGCTGGAATGTCTTAAAATCAGATTACAAAAAAAAACCTAACCATAACCACATTGCTAACCCTAATGCCTAACCTTAAATTAAGACCAAAAAGCAAAAAAAAAATATCTTGAACTTTTCAGATATAGTCAATTTTGACTTTGAGATTGCCCATCTTGCGGAAACCTGCCTACAAAACACATTGTCTATGGGCAAAGGATATGAATACCACTCCTTACACTTTCCTACTTTCCTCCCCTTTACTACTGTACCTCATAATCTACTTTCTGAAACTATTTAAATAAAAAATACGTAGCTAAGTAGGACGATGCTCCATAAAAATAAAAAGTCTAGCCTTTTAACTGCAGGTTATGGTTATGCTATTACATAAAATGTATTGATTGTAATGTATTTTCTTGGTTAGGTAAAATGAGTCACTCTGAGCTTGTGAAGTATGGCCTGGCTGACGTCATTGAAAACCCAGGTATCATCACGGACATCGGGATGAAGGCTGTCAACGAGGTGTTCTCCTCCATCAAGTATCTGGTCATATACAACTGCCCCCACCTCCACAACCCACACAAGTGGATTACAGGTAATGGACCAAATCATCTGTTTGTGGTTTTTAGGGTCTTTTTATTTGTTTTTAAACTTTTTTAAATACCTTGCCTGAAGCAGTATGCTTTCTTAGCTTTGATGAAACAGATCATTTTATGGGTTTTTACTTAAATGACTAGGGCAGGCTCATGAACATTGAAAGCTTAGAGGACACTGAGAACTGTGTCTGTGTTGTCATCAGACCACTCGCGGTGGAGTCGCTTGGTGGACCTGACTCTGGTGCGTTGCCATGCCATCAAGCTGGAGTCGTTCAGCCAGTTCATTGAACTGCTTCCCAGCCTGGAGTTCATCTCCCTGGACCAGATGTTCAGAGAGCCACCCAAGGTAAGTCCACTGCACTGGGCACCCCTCATGACAGTGGAGAGAAAATTGACATTTTTGAGTTTTGTGCAATTTTGCCATGGGTTGGAGAGGAAAATAAGCCGTTTTACAGTTAATTTACTGGAATTCTATACATTTTGTCATAGGGTGTAGATAAATGTTTGTAGTTTTTAATATATCTATGTGAGACTGACTAACAAAATCAATGTGGACCCCCGGCCAGTAATTCGACCATGATAACAAGTTTAGATAGCTGGCCGCTAAACTAATTTAATAATGTAAAAAATGTTAGCTGACATGGGCTAAGTGACTGACCTAACAAGATAACTGCTGATGCAAAACAACATTTCGAAATCTACTACACGGGGGGTGCAACTTTTTTTTCATACGGGTGTTTGAAATCAAACCCCACTATCCTGGTTTTGCAAGCCATGTGCTACCAAAAGAGCTATAGACTAGAGGACCAGATATAGAATATTAACCACCTTGGATGTGATCTAACAACACAGGGATTGTGACTGAATATGTAGTTCTATGCTTAGTCCAGACTGGACAAAAATGTTAACACCTCATCGGTCCGGGTTCCCATTATTTATTTTAATTGTATTGTTGGTCATAAAAGACATTAAGAACACCAGCAAATCAGCTCCATGTGAATTTAATTTTGGAAATCTGTTGCAAAGTATTCCCATGCATAATAAAAGTGATATACACAGTGTACTAAATATTAGGAACACTTGCACTCACTCAATATTAGGATGGTGTTCCTAGTGTTTGGTATACTCGATGTATGTGATACAAATGTAAACAAGGTTTGAAATTCTTATGTTTTAGGAAATATCTGTTTGGGCTTCTTGTGGTCAATTTGTAGTCTACAAATGATTTGTAATTATGTTCTGGCCCCCTGACCATCTGCTCAATAAATAATCGGTCATGATGGTCTTTGATCTTTTTTTGTATTTATTAAGTATCCCCATTACTACACTTCCTGGGGTCCAGCAACATTAAGGCAGTTACATAAAATGCTAAATATTACATGAAATTCCATAACACTTTACCCGATACATTTAGTGTGTTCCCTCTGTTTCTCCCTCAGGGCTGTGCCCGTGTGGGTCTGAGTGCTGGCACTGGGATAGGGGTCTCCTCTGCCCTGGTCAGCAACCAGAACTCTAACAATGACAATGACAATAACAACAACAACAACCACCAGAACAACAACAACAACGATGGACCCAACATCCCACCGCACAACAATGACAACGAGGAGGGTGCAGCTGTCGTGCCTCAACCTCAACACAGGGCCGAGGGTACCCTGCTGCTCGCATTGTTAAACATTACTACTTGACAGTGTTATAACATTGCTACATTTTTGTTAAAGTTGTAATGACATTGTCAACATGGCTACTATTGCTGACATTGGGGGATCTTAGCTGCGTAATGTACCGCTACAAACTCATGACCTTACTTCTTTTCCTCTCCTCCAGAGCTTCCTGAGGTGAACGGGATGTTGCAGGATGAGAACATCGAGGCTGAGGCCGTGGTCCAGGCCTGGCCTGCAGATGAGATGGAACCCCCTGGTCCCAGTCAGCCTGCTGCCAACCCTCGGCCAGACAACGCAGACGAGGAGCAAGCAGGTCTGGACAGAACTAACTCTACTACAGTGGCACATATTTCAGCGAGTTTACATGAGAACGGACTTTTCTCATTTTATTTGTTTTTCTCTCCACTATTTTCTCTATTTCTCATCTCCTCAGTCAGAGATAAACAGACCATCTTGCTCCCCGCTCTTTTTTTTTTCTTCTGTGTTTCTCCACCGCACCCTATAGGGCCCAGTGGTGTTCAGTGTGTGGTGAAGAAACCTCCAGTGGTGATTTTCGACTCGGACAGTGAGGATGAGGAGGGCCCTGCCAGAACCCAGGCTCCAGGGCAGCCCCAGCAGCAGCAGCAGCAGCAGCAACAACTGACCACTTATCCTCCTGAACCACCGCAGCCCACTGGCAAGACTGCCACTGCTGAGGAGGCAGCCACACACATTAGTGAGTCTCTAAAATGTAGAGATGGGCACGGTTATTCAAAATATCTGAACTGTTTTAACTTGTGAGTTTTAGGTTTGTTAATATAGGCCTAAAAAATAATAATGTAAAGTTGTCTCAGTTAAATATGATATTTTCCCCTCTTCAATTAGCGATGACAAGCGCACCTAAGGGAGGTTTCACGAGACCTGGCACCGATCAATTCAAAACACTTACCAGAAAACTGTCTTGAAACAGAATCTGTTCTATCATGGCGAGCATCGGACTTCTCTTTCACTGTTGTTGTTAGCTAAAAATACCACAACAGCGGACGGGCTGCTATTTTCCTGTATCTCTTTCCTCTGCAATTGCCCCAATCTGATTCATCAAGCAATTGTTTTATTTGGATTATCTGGATATTCGAAAGAATTTCAGGTTATTATTTGAATGGTGAAATCATTTCAAATGCTCATCCCTACTCCTCACATCAAAAATCAGCTCTTTCAATTATGATAGATTGTAAGAGATCGTAAGAACCTGGTTGCTGACAATGAAAATTAAATTTCAATCCTTGCCATAAAACTCAAAATGGCTTCTAAGGCTTATATTTACATTTTATTATTGTGAGTTCTGTGCTGTGTTTGTGTGTTGCAGATAAAGGGAAGACGCCCCTGCGTCGACGAGGGCCACCCCTGCAGGAGCCCAGCTGTGAGAAGGGTTGCCAGGTCACCAGTGAGCAAATCAAAGCTGACATGAAGGCTGCAACTGAGGTCCCTGACAAAGACAAGAACTCCAAGGAGCCTGCTGCAGGGACAGGGGCTGCTGGGGGGGCGGGCTGTACCACGGGGGGCTGTGTCTGCTCTGTCCACTGGAGAGAAGACTCTGCTAACCAGGAGGAACAGTCCAGAGCCCGGGCAGGGGACGAGGGTACAGTCAGGACTCGCTGCACCTGCAGTAGGGCTCGCCCCATCCCAGAGGGAAGGACTCGAAGTGGGCCCAACCACCCAGCCTCTGGAGGGGCAGGAGGAGGGGACAGGACCCCAGAGAGGAGGCAGGATCTGGGGGAGGGAGCAGGCGCAGAGGGGCTGGAGGCCAGGGACCCTGCTGAAGAGAGCCTGGCGAGGGGCGTGCCTGAGGGGCACCGTGGTGAGAGGATGTTGGGTCAGAGCTCCAGGGAGGCCAGCGTAGAGCCCCAGCCCAGAGGGTTAAGAGATGGCTTCCCCAGGCGACCTGTCACCCGCGCCCGCAGCAGACTGTCATCTGTACCTCTGGTGTCTGAGTCAGGTTAGACAGGGGATAAGCAGTCCCTCTGTAATAGCATGAAACGTATTGTGAGGCTGATCATTTGAAATGTAGGCCATATTGTCAAGGCTTTGAAGGAAAGCCTGTGAAAAATGAGTTTCTCATAGTTGCTATTGTTTTGTCATGCAGAGTTGTCCAATTCCAAGCCTCGGGTCACTGTAAAGAGGAAACGCACAGCAGACAAGTCCACCAGCACCAGCGACCCGGTCACTGAGGACGACCATGTACAGGTAGGACCACTACACATACTAGGAAGAGACTCACTGTTCCTGAGCAAAGCGGCACAGAAATAGATTGGACACCTTATTACCAGTACATAGGAAATAGGCCAGGTTGCCATTTTGGAACGAAGCCATACATGGTCAAATTAAGGAATCTATATTAAATGCAGCATCCTTCCTTTGCTTATCCCTCCCTATTGCTGTTCAGGTGCTGACGCTGAAGTCCAAAAACCTAGTGGGAATCACCCTTACAAACTGTGGCATCACTGACCTGGTGTTGAAGGACTGCCCTAAGATGATGTTTGTTCATGGTAGGTTTCCCTTCTATATTCTCCCTCGATATATGATCAAGGCTTGATAATGAACATAATTAGTGGGACGTTCTGTCATACGAAGGCTAAATCCCAAATCGCCCCATTTGGCCATCCCCTCTCTGTGTCCCTCCAGCCACGCGCTGCAGAGTGCTGAAGCACCTGAAGGTGGAGAGTGCCCCCATAGTGAACCGCTTTGACTACGCCCAGTGTAAGAAGCTGGACATGGAGCAGGTCCTGGATCAGATCCTCCGCATGCCCCCGGAGAGAAACCGCATCATCTACATGCGCCCCATGCAGCAGGTCAGTCAGAACCACAGACTTCCTCCCTGGAACCTGTTCATTTCCAAATGAAATTTACACTGAATTAAAAACATATGGCTTCCACGGGAAATGTGAGCATGATTTCTGGCTAAATCCTAGCAGAAGTATCCCCCGTTTAAATTGTAAAACATTACCTTTATTTAACTAGGCAAGTCAGTTAAGAAAATTTTCTTATTTTCAATGACTGCTGAGGGTTAAGGGGCAGAACGACAGATTTTTTAGCTTGTCAGTTCGGGGATTCAATCTTGCAACCTTTCGGTTACTAGTTCAACGCTCTAACCACTAGGATACATGCCGATATGGTTTGTAAACCTTGTCCTACTCTGACCTTGTCCTAGATTGACTCTCTGGCCCTGGAGAGGAAGCTGTTCCGTGGGCCGTACCCCTACCACATCGCCATCATCCACGAGTTCAGCAACCCTCCTAATGTCAGGAACAAGGTCAGAGTACGCAGCTGGATGGACACCATCGCCAACATCAGCCAGTGAGTCATAGATATTGCTTGATAATACCTTTTTTAATATCCCTCTTTTTCTGGATTTGGTTAGATGTTTCAATTTCCAATAGTTTTTCTTAACTTTTATTTAACTAGGCAAGTCAGTTAAGAACAAATTCTTATTTTCAATGACAGCCTAGGAACAGTGGGTTAACTGCCTGTTCAGGGGCAGTACCTTGTCAGCTCGGGGGTTTGAACTTGCAACCTTCCGGTTACTAGTCCAACGCTCTAACCACTAGGCTACCCTGCCGCCCCAATAATATTATAGTATAATATTTAGTGGGTTGCTGCCAGTCTTTCCTCCAATAAGATGGCCCGGTGTCATTCTCACTACGGCCAGCAGGTTGCGCTGTTGATTCTCTCCTGACCCTATTCAGCCATCCTGTACTAGACTGTTGGGCTGGTGATCAAGGACCAATGCCCATTTCCTTCCTTCATCTAAAAACCCAACATGAATAACCACTTTCATTTAATCAACAGGGAACTCATCAAGTACGAGTTCTTCCCCGAAGCTACACGGACGGAAGAGGATATCAAGAAGTATCCCAGCTACCCCTGGGGCCGAGACATTTACACCTTGGAGGGTGAGATGAAGTGCTGTCTAAAACCCTTTGAGACTGGGTCTCGGTCTCTTCACAGCAAAGCTACATCCTTCTCTAGTCACTCTATTCTACATCATTTCTATTAATAAACCATGTGAATAGTGCTGGTCTACTGGGATCTCTACAGTCCAATTAAGGCCAGCTGTGGAGTCACACTAAATGATTCTTCACTTGGTCGTGAGGATTCTCGATACCACCTTTTCTCGCTAAAACAAGGATGTGATAAGATAGCTAGAACGAGCTGATGGCTCAAAGCAGCCTCATAAAAGTTTTCAGTCAGACGTTCACGCTTGCAAGTAAACGCATGCTAGTAGTAGTCATCGCTCCTGCTCGAGAGTACACATTCTGGGTGATGTGTCATCTCACTGGCTGCTCCTCTGGAGAGCTTTTATTGGCTATTGCTGATCGCCATTTTCAAATCTTGTCATTACATATCTACCACTACCAGAGCGTTGCAGATTTTGTGCCGATAAAACCAAACATGTTTGAAAATACCGGGACGTCTGGGACTGCTCGAAGACTAGATCGGTAGCCCTAAAAATTGCGTCTCTGGCCCACTCGCATTAAACGTGCGTCGGCCCCGAGTAGACAACAACATGGGGATTTTTGTCTCCGATGTCAAACTTGTCTGGGACTGCTAAATCGGGGCCAAAATCGCGTAGTGTACACCGGCTCTAGTGGTTTTCCATGCTTCATTCATTGGCCCCCTCTGGCTTTCATGATTCAAGACCTACATTGTGTTTCTTCACTTTACCCTTGCAATTTTGGGGTGGTAGCTACTCTGCCCTGCCTGATGTAGCTTGTCTCTCGTGTGTGTGTGTGTGTGTGTGTGTGTGTGTGTGTGTGTGTGTGTGTTTTACTGTCTGTAGGACTGGTAGATGAAGCGCCCTACTCCATGATCACAGACTTCCCCTGGCTCCGTACCCTACGGACAGCTGATCCCAACAGCTACGCACGCTATGACTTTGAGGATGATGAGAGCAGTGAGTTGACCGTCTCCCCTGTCCAGTTGTCACCATCTTTACCTACCTGCTATACACATGTGCTCAACCTGGCGACAGTGACTAGCAAACCTGCTCCCTTATTTTTAGGATCATTGTCAGTTGTGTTATATGAGAACTGTGATCTGTCTCTTGAGGCATTCAAATGAATAGAATGGAATGCACCTTTTAGGGCCTACTTCCCTGATAGGTACCTTCTCGGTAGCACTCTTGAGTCTGCTTGTCAATCATAAGGTGCTAGCCACATTCAATGATGCCATAATGGGTGGACTGACAGCTATTTTGAGTGTACCCATGAGTTTACCAAATTACGATGGTGTAAGGTTTCTAGCCCGTTCCACTCATTTGCTATGGTACCAACCATCCTCTCCCGTGTCTCTCCTGCAGCCACCATCTACGCCCCGCGGAGGAAGGGCCAGCTCTCGGCAGACATCTGCATGGAGACCATCGGTGAGGAGATCTCGGAGCGGCGCCAGACGCGGCATGGGGTCTTCCAGCGTGTGGTGGTGGTCTTCATCCACTACTGTGACGTACGGGGCGAACCTGTGGACGATGACTACATCTAGTGCCTCCTGTTTTGTCCTGGACTGGGGGAGAGACCTGAGAGGGAGGGGAGGAGGTCTTGAGTGGAGACCCAGCACCCCTGGTGTCTACCTGCCAGGCTCCTACTGTGACCATTGCACCCACCCACCCAATGTTGAGAACCAGTGCTTGACAGAGTTTTCAATGGAGCTCCAGGGAGGGGGCACTGGAGTGTCTGTCTCGAGTTGCCTTGTTTTGTATTTTCTGACCTTACATGAAGGGAGAGCGAGAGGCTGCTCAGTGGGTTGGTTGTCTTCTCACAGCCATTGTTTAGGGTTTTTCTCAGTGGGGGAATGACAGCTCCTTGACCTTAGAGGAGTTAAAGCTCTGCTCTTGCCTGCCATTCGTACTCATAGATACGCGATGTTGATCTTTCCATGCACTACCTCGCCGTATAGGTGATGTTGAAACTATGTATGGGGGACCTGCGTATATGTTAAAGCACCCAGGGAAGTGTGTATGCCTATGTTATTGTATAAATCTGAGATCTGCACCGAGAGAGAACCACGTACCTGAGCTTGGAGAATTGAAAGGGCAGTGCTTAGTATTCTGTTTTCACCAAGATGTTATTTTTCTTGAGGGTTTTGAATTCCCTTTTTGTGTTTTGGCAAGATTTCCACTGGAATGGCGGAATATCAGTTTTCGGGAGTTTGGTGTTTTCACCTACCTCTGGTGCTGACAAAGACACAAGCTTTAGAGAAGCACCCTCAAGCTAGATGCTAGAAGTGCCCTTAGATTTGTTTGTAAAAAAAAAAGAAAGAAAAATAACTTGTTTTCCCTAATTTATTTATGCTTTGTTTTAATTTGTATTTTCTATGTTTTAGTCCTTCACCTCTGTTCCTGAGGTCTGTTGTTGTTGTTGGGGAGGGGGGGTGGGTTCATTAGGTGTGCATTATGACTGGTCTGTCTTGCAGAGTTCTGTTTACCTCACGACTTGGTAAAACAAGAGCGAGAGAGAACTGCGGCGGTATCAAAATAAATTTGTTACCAATTAATTCCCCCCGTCAATTCTCCTGTAAGCTGTTCCTAAAGAAAAGGGGGAAAAAAAGAAATGGCATTCATTGTTAAGCATCTTTCATGCATACAAATAATTTAAGAATTCTCCCCGCCTCTAATTGAACCCACATTTCTAGAGACTTCAAGAATGGCACTGGCTGGTTGTTTTTGAACAAGGGTCATGGCTAGTGAGGGTCGTAAAAGCATGTCTCATTCATCTCTAGATGACTGCAAGCATGCAGACCGTATCCAAGCAAGATGACCTTCAACACATGAGCACCACAGTGTGTCTTATGTGGTATAATAATACTTCTCTTTAGGAAGCACAACCAAGTTTTGTTCATGTATGTGCATGGCACTGGAACACAGAAGGAAGTAGGAGAAAGAACAGTACAGGAATGTACCATATGTTCTGAAGCTTCTTTTCTAGGTCTCTGAATTAGTGAAAAAGACACTTCGATGTTCCCTGGTCTCTCCTACCCTTTGGATGTTTGAGTTTCACACAGGCTCTTCGGCAGGAAGTCAGATGGTGTATGCAAGCAAACAAACACGCATTTTGTCTTAACTACGCACGCAATGCTGAATCTGTTAACTGTGAAAGAACCCAGTGTTCCTGTTAGTCGAGGAAATACATTTTTGAAGGGCACTTTAAGAGTCGGATAGAAAAAAAAAAGCCTTTTAAAGTGTGATAACCCCCTTCTTGCTGCTCTACTTTTTTCTCTTGTCTGGGTGACTCCCTCCACCCTCTTCCAAAGCCAGGCTACTAATGCTTGTGAAGTTAATCTAGAAACACGCTAAGCTCTGCAGAAAACCTGTGTACAAAAACCCATGTACAGATGTGCTGTATTTAATGGATCTTCCAAGATTTGTTTTATATGTTTATATAAAAAAAACTATTTCACATAATAAAAAGGGAGAACTGAATCAAGTGGAGCACCACTGTCAGTGTGTGTGTCATGCTTTGTCTGGCAGTGATGTCATATGCAGGTGTGAACATATATTTTTCTTAGTGTGTGGGGTGCACAGAGAATGGACTGAAGCCTCTTTTATTTTATTTTGACTGACCAGTTGTGAGATCTAAAAAGAGACAATATATTCTGAGTGTGCCTCCCAAATGGCACCCTGATCCCTATATAGTGCCCTGTTCAAAAGTAGTGTACTAAATAGGGGTTACAGTGTTTTTCATTAAGAGGCCTAAAACACCTGGTTTTGCAGAGATGAGCAGGTGTCATCCAAGTGGAGTTAGATTACGAGCTTTTCAATTAGAAAGTGTAAATGCTGCCCAACATCTGGATAATCCATTTCCTTGCTGCAGTAAAAAGACATCTAGTACTGTAAGAAAGGTTGTGTGGCTGGTCTGGAGTAAGTCTTTGTCACACTATTTATATGTTCTGACACAGAATAGGTGTGTAATGTTCTAGGCTAGTTGTCCCCTTTTCCCTTGTCTAAGCAGGAAGCGGAGAAGATTTGTGGAGATTGTGTAATAATCTGCTCTGGTTCCTGTGGAGGGGATGTTGGACCTGCAGTATGTCTGTGTGACAGAGCTTTGGCCAAATCACCTCCATATACCATTCCCAAAAAGAGCTAGGATTTGTTAATCATCTTTCAATTTAGTAAAAGGTTTAATAATGTTGTACACTGAAATAGGTTGTTACTAACGTTTAAAAAAAAGTACTGATGTGTAATTGAAGATGTATTAAGTCAGGTACAGCAACATGTTCAACAGAACACCTCACACACACTCCTTTAATTTTGCCCAGATGGCATATTAAATACTTTAGGGGGGTAGGCCTGGCATACAGAAAACAAGGTGAAGTATGTCCCTGAGCAGGATCTGGTGCCCACACCCACCTTCCTAATTACCAAGCCTCACATCCTGACTCTTTCCTGTTGATGTGTCCAAAGCTGCCTGTGTCTGTGGAAAACGACAATCCACACACATGTATACCATGAATGCATCCCAAATGGCACCCGATTCCCTGTAAGTACTCCACTATGAAGGGAATAGGGCACCATTTGGGACGCGTACATCTTGCAAGACCCTTTCTGAATCTGCCTCCTCAACCCTAGGCTCCATTATTCATATCTTAATTTCCACCCGAACAAATGATTCTTTTATAATTGACCCCTGTTGTGAAATGTCTCCTCACTTTGTTCATGATGTATAAACATAATTTCCTATTGTTGATACTTTTCAGACGTAGACACAGCAGAGTGTAGACGCTAGATATTTTCGGGCTTTTCAAAGAAATATGACCAAAAGAGGCAAGCTATGTCGGAGGCAAGGCTATATTTAATTTGAATGGCTAACAGGCTCACTATCTGTGTGATGTGTAGATCGTTGGAAGAGGGGTGACTCAAACCAGTAGAGTGATGAAGGTGCCCTGGCCATTCCAGGGTCCATGACTGTCGTTTCCTGGCTGAGACCCTGTTGTCTTTCTGCTGAATCCCAGTCCTGTTCATTATTATTGCTCCCTGTTTGTGTTTTTACTCCCTTTTTCTCTCCCTACATTCTTCAGTTGTAATTGGTCTGACTGGTTGAAGGAAATTATGCAACTCTCCTTTCTCCATTTCTTTTATCTTTGGAACACACTGGTAGTTGTGCAAGACAGCTGAAGCGCTAGGTTGGTAAGAGAGCTAATTCAGAGAAAGGCAAATGAACAAGGGCAGTCAGTGTTGATTTTGAAAACCACTTCCTTATATAGTCCTGCCATCTCTTTGTTCCAGCAGCAGTGAAGCCTCAAGACTCCCAAATTGAAGGACCCGTTTGGTTCCATAAATGCAATGGGTAAGGAATAGTTACTAAGTTCACAACCACCCATACCCCCACCCACCTTCCCACTACTTGTCTCACTCATATATCCAGAGTTCAGACTGTCAGCCAAACAGGATCTGTGCCTTTCTCTTCTCCATCTTCTGTTGCTGCTATATCCTGCTGCCTGGGCTGTATGGTTTCTGTCATCCCTCCCCCAGGCAGGCAGACGGTGCGCGGAGTGGATCCTGTTGTGGTAGAAACTTATTCTGGCATGACAGGCCAAAGTTATATCTTTAGCACATTGGCTCACCTCCCTGCTCAGGATATAAAGGTAGAGGATTAGGATATATAGCTATATTTCTTTGAATGTAGAGACACAAATCTGCCTCTTGTCAAGCCATACTATAGTAACCAAGGTCATTCAAGTGTATTTCTCCCATTACCCAAACCCTTTGTGTTTTTAAGATCACTTCTCTGTTGAAATGACTCAATCCTTCCAATAACAGCATACTGTTATTGCGTCTAGAGAGGGTTGGTTGGTGACATACATTGATAGAGTGAATGACAGACTTGGTGGGAATTCCCATTGGTTTGTGTGTTTTATGTATTTGTGTTGCATGTGGAAAAGAAATCTTTAAGCCCAGGGGTATTACCACTGCCGTAGCACACACCCCTACAGGGTTGGGGTCCCCCCGGAGGTCGGCCCCCCCACGTCATAATTAATTTTTTTACTAATTACAGGAAATTACCTTTGAAACTGCTACATTTTCTTTCAGCGTCATGGCAAAATCTGAAGAATAGCTGAAATTAGCTCAGGGATTCTTGAACATCGGGACAATCATTGTCCGGCAGGGAAACCTTATTTTTATACTTGACAAAAATATACTTTTTGCATATTTTTGCTTAAATGTACTTTAGGGTAATTTTTATAAAGAAAATATATATATCTTTTGGGTATCTTTCAAAATACTTTCAATATTATTTCCATGTCAGCTCTGTGCCTGGATATGTCCTCGTCCGGAGCAAAGGTTTGCAATTTCAAACTCTCCCAAAAAGTGTTTACATTTTTTTTTTAATGACAATAATGGATATTAACTGAAATATTATCTTATGTCATTTCTTGCAATAGCCACCTGTGACTTTAAAGAATATTTATCTCAAAGCTGTGATTCCTAAAATATCTCTGGAGATTTGGTTAATTCTGTCAGATTTGTCTAAAATACTAAATTAATCAGGAATGAGGAGGGTCAGCTATACCATAAGGACCCCTTATTCATGTCGTCATTACATGTAGTGGTCATGGTCTGTAAAGTCTGTAAAGTTCTCTACTTTTGATAGATTTAAACAAACAATGTTGGAATCACCATCACAACCATAAACTGTAAACTCCATCTGCCTGATAGAATATGAATTTTGGTTCAAATACAATATGTTACATTTAATTACATTTTAGACTCATAAAGCAATTGAGAAGAAAAAAATTGCTACTGTGTATTGCACTTGAATGAAGAAGAAAATTCGATTTTTGTCAACTCCATAAAACAAAAACTATTACTTTTATACAACGTCAACTCCGTCAGAGGGCTGAAAGATCTGATAGAATGGATATGTTTTTATTGGGGATTTTCAAATGAATCATTTGACATATTTTACAAATGTTTGTACTGAACTTAGATTTTTAGAGTCAAATATATGTCTGTTTTCAGTATCTGTTGTCAACTCTGTCAGTGGCTTGTCAACTCCGTTGGTCAACTCCGTCGCTGATGGCTTAACCCCCTTAAGAGCAATTTATTTTTACAATGTTCAGTAAAAACATTTATGTTCAGCAACATATGCTTAAACAATTGAAGTATTTGCTGTGCTAGACCTAAGGAATAATGTTAGCTTTATAAATGTTTTTTTATGTTCTAAATCTAGAGAAACACTACAAAATGCTAAAGCAATTAATAGTGCTATAAAACAAAACATTTGGAGATTTGTATTACATATTTAAATCATCTCAAATCAAAAATGTATTTGTTACATGCACCGAATACAACCGGTGTAGACTTTACGGTGAAAATCTGATTATGCAGAGTTTAAAAATCTTATTACAAATCAAATAGGAATAAAATAAAATACACAAGAAAGGAGCTACTGTATATACAGGGAGTATCAGTACCACATTGATCTTATGTCAGAGTTAAACAATCAAAACACTACTTCTTTTGAGGGGTTGCTCTACCTTGTGGGGGGCCCTGCAAAACTGTGCTACAACACTGTCATTAACAACACAAGCACCCTCCTAGCAGTGGTGGTTCGTGGGGTGGGGGGGCCGTGCCCCTGTGACAACAATTTTGGACCCCCTTGTGGCCCCCCTAAATGTGGAGTATAAAATCATTTTTACATAACAAATTTTTGCTGTCGTTCATTTTTTTACATCCGTTATTAGACAGTGGCAACGATGATGATTATGAGCATGGTGTTTTGCCTGCTAATAATGCCTGCAATGCAGTGAAGAAAACGATGACAACAATAACGTCTAATGTAGCTGGCCCCTCTAACAGTACAACTGGCCCCAGGTTGCCCCCAGTTGAAATGGTCTAGAACCGCCACTGCCTCCTAGACTTATACAAAATGCCCTATTAATGACCCAGCATCTCACTGCTACTAAATATCCCTTCAAGGTCAAATGTTTTGATTCAAATGAAATACAGAAAACTGAGAAACATAGCATTTCTTGTGTTTCATCCTGTGCTTCTGCTCCCTATTCCATTAAGATGGATTCAGGATGCCAATTGTCAGACTCCAATTCACACAAATACCTGAATGGTGTGACATAACAGTTTGAGAGAGATGGAAAGGTAAAATACCACAAACCTGAGTTTTAGAGGTACTGAATGGACAATGGGATCAAAAGGCAGAGATTTTCTACGTTTCTTGATACAGGTTCCCACTGGTTGAATAAACATTGAAAATACGTTGAACCAACATGGCTTTTACGTTGAATTGACATCTGTGCCCAGTGGGTTATTTGAACAAAGGTGAATGTTTGTCTACAGTGCTACTCATATACACTTAGTGGCCAGTTTATTAGGTACACCACCCCATTCACAAAAATGGTTCACTCCTACAGACAGTGAGTCACGTGGCCTCGGCTTGCTACATAAAGCAAGCAGACAGGCATTGAGGCATTTAGTTACTGTTCGATTTAATGCTAGTATGGGCAAAACGAGTGACCTAAGCGACTTTTAGCATGGTCTGATTGTCGGTGCCAACAGTCTCAGTCCTGTGGCCGAAAGCAGCTAGTTGACGAGAGGTCGAAAGAGAATGGCAAGAATCGTGCAAGCTAACAAGCGGGCCACAAACAGGCAAATCACGGTGGAGTACAACAGTGGTGTGCAGAATGGCATCTCAGAATGCACAACTCGTCAATCTTTGTTACGGATGGGCTATAGCATCAGAGGTCCACACCGGGTTCCACTCCTATCAGCTAAAAACAAGAAGAAGAGGCTTCATTGGGTTCTCAATCACCAACACTGGACAATTGAGGAGTGGAAAAACATTGTCTGGTCCTATGTATCTCTGTACCTGTTGTGTCATGAGTCAGTCCATCATCCCATCCTGCCTGGTGTCAATGGTACCTGCTGGTCACGGTGGTGTAATGGTGTGGGGAATGTATTCCTGGCACACGTTAGGTCCCTTGATACCATTTGAGCAAAGTGTCATTTCCCCAAATAATTCAGGCTGTTCTGGAGGCAAAGTGGGGTCAGACCCGGTACTAGATAGGTGTACCTAATAAACTGTAAAAGTGTATATCTCTGTATATGTATGCTGCAAATCTCAACAAGCTGTAGAATGTGTCAAGGTCTGAGTAAAGCAGCTAGTGTATCACCCCTTTTGCTGTTTATCACAATTCATTTGGGTCTCTATTTCCTCAAAGTTCTCTTAATCATATCCATCAATTCTTTGAACTTAGCTCAGTTAAAAATAAATACATTAAAAGGACATACAAAAAACACATTTGGGCCTCTGGAGAAAGATGGATGTGTACAAGAAAAATATAATATTTTAGCATAAAAGTCATGTCTATTCTTGGGGTAAAATCACTACGCTATATGGCCAGACACCATATATACAATTCTTTAGGGGGAAGCCCATAAGTCATTGGTCCTCTCCATATGA